>NC_139384.1:16657500-17857500 GCF_054392235.1 Sus scrofa
TTTATTTCCGGATTCTCTATTCTGTTCCATTGGTCTGTCTGTCTGTTTTGATACCAGTACCACACTGTTTTGATGACTGTGGCTTTGTAGTATTTCTTGAAGTCTGGGAGAGTTATGCCTCCTGCTTGGTTTTTGTTTCTCAGGATTGCTTTGGCGATTCTGGGTCTTTTGTGGTTCCATATAAATGTTTGGATTGTTTGTTCTAGTTCTGTGAAAAATGTCATGGGTAATTTGATAGGGATTGCATGGAATCTGTAGATTGCTTTGGGTAGGATGGCCATTTTCACAATATTGATTTTTCCAATCCAGGAACATGGACTATCTTTCCATTTCTTTACATCTTCTTTGATTTCTTTGATTAAAGTTTTATAGTTCTCGGCATATAGGTCCTTTACCTCTTTGGTCAGGTGTATTCCGAGGTATTTGATTTTGTGAGGTACAATTTTAAAAGGTATCGTATTTTTGTATTCCTTTTCTAATGTTTCATTGCTGGTATACAGAAATGCAACTGACTTCTGAATGTTAATCTTATATCCTGCCACTTTGCTGAATTTATTAATCAGTTCAAGGAGTTTTGGGGTTGAGTCCTTAGGGTTTTCTAGGTATAGTATCATATCATCTGCATACAGTGACAGTTTTATCTCTTCTCTTCCTATTTGGATGCCTTTTATTTCTTTTGTTTGTCTAATTGCTCTGGCTAAGACTTCCAAAACTATGTTGAAGAGCAGTGGTGAGAGTGGGCATCCCTGTCTTCTTCCAGATTGGAGTGAGAAGGCTTTCAGTTTTTCCCCATTGAGGATTATATTTGCTGTGGGTTTATCATAAATGGCTTTGATTATATTCAGGAATGTTCCCTCTATACCCACTTTGGCGAGGGTCTTGATCATGAATGGATGTTGAACTTTGTCAAATGCTTTTTCTGCGTCTATTGAGATGATCATATGATTTTTGACTTTTTTTTTTTGTTAATGTGGTGTATGATGCTGATTGATTTGCGTATGTTGAACCATCCTTGTGAACCTGGGATGAACCCAACCTGGTCATGGTGTATAATTTTTTTGATATGTTGTTGGATTCGCTTGGCTAAGATTTTGTTGAGAATTTTTGCATCTATATTCATCAATGATATTGGGCGATAGTTTTCTTTTTTGGTGGTATCTCTGTCTGGTTTTGGAATGAGGGTGATGGTGGCCTCATAGAATGTCTTTGGGAGTATTCCTTCTTCTTCAACCTTTTGAAAGAGTTTAAGGAGGATGGGCACCAATTCCTCTTTATATGTTTGATAAAATTCACCTGTGAAGCCATCTGGTCCTGGACTTTTATTTGTAGGGAGTGATTTGATGACCTCTTCAATTTCATTTCTAGTGATCGGTCTGTTCAGTTGGTCTGTTTCTGCTTGATTCAGTTTTGGCAAGCTGTAAGATTCTAGAAAATTGTCCATTTCTTCCAGATTGTCAAACTTGTTGCCATACAGTTTTTCATAGTATTCTCTTATGGTTTTTTGTATTTCTGCTGTATCCGTTGTGATTTCTCCTTTTTCATTTCTAATTTTGGTTATTTGGGTTCTTTCTCTCCTCTTTTTAGTGAGTCTGGCCAGGGGTTTGTCAATTTTGTTGACCTTTTCAAAGAACCAGCTCTTGGTTTTATTAATTTTCTCTATTGTTTTTTGAGTCTCTAATTTATTGATTTCTCCTTTGATCTTTATAATTTCCTTCCTTCTGCTGACTTTAGGACTTTTTTGTTCTTCTTTTTCTAGTTCATTTAGGTGGAGGGTTAAGTTGTCCATTTGGGATCTTTCTTCTTTTTTGAGAAAGGCCTGTATCACTATAAATTTCCCTCTGAGCACTGCTTTTGCAGCATCCCATAGATTTTGAGAGGTTGTGTCTTCAGTATCATTTGTTTCAAGGTAGTTTTAAATTTCCTTCTTGATTTCCTCATTGACCAATTGGATTTTTAGTAGCATGTTGTTTAGTCTCCATGTAGTAGGTTTTTTCTCATTTCTTTTCCCGTGGTTGATTTCAAATTTCATGGCATTGTGGTCAGAGAAGATACTTGAGATAATTTCTACGCTCCTAAATATGTTGAGATTAGCTTTGTGTCCCAATATGTGGTCGATTCTTGAGAATGTTCCATGAGCATTTGAGAAGAATGTGTATTCTGCTTTTTTTGGATGTAGTATCCTGAAGATATCAATTAAGTCTAACTTTTCTATGGTTTCCTTTAGGATCTCTGTTGCTTTATTGGTTTTCTGTCTAGAGGATCTGTCCATTGATGTGAGGGGGGTATTTAGGTCTCCTGCTATGATTGTATTCCCATCAATTTCTCCCTTTATGTCTGTTAGTATTTGTTGTATGTATCTGGGTGCTCCTGTATTTGGGGCATATATGTTGATGATAGTAACATCCTCTCCTTGGATGGATCCCTTAATCATTAAATAGTGTCCTTCTTTGTCTTTCTTTATGTCTTTTGTTTTAAAGTCTATTTTGTCTGATATGAGCGTTGCGACTCCTGCTTTTCTGTCATGTCTATTGGCGTGAAATATTTTTCCCCACCCTTTTACTTTCAATCTATATGTATCTTTTGTCCGAAGGTGAGTTTCTTGTAGGCAGCATATTGAAGGTTTTTGCCTTTTTATCCACTCAGCCACTCTGTGTCTTTTGATTGGGGCATTCAGCCCATTGACATTTAAGGTGATAATTGATAGATGATTATTTATTGCCATTTGAACCTCGTGTTCCAGTTGATTCTATGGTTCTCCATTCTTCCTTTTTTTTTTTTTTCTTTTTTTGGTTGGATGGTCTCCTGTTATTATCTGCTTGAGTGTTTTTTTTTCATTTTTTGCAAATGCAATATTTGGTTTTGGCTTGTGGTTGCCCTGTTTTTTAAGTATGCTAACCCCTTCCCATAAATGTGTGTTTTAGCCTGATGGTCCTGTAAGTTCAAACACTTCATTACTATATTAAAATTAAGAAGAGAGACATACATATAAACAAAAAGGGTTATTTACCTCCTGACATCCCTTGCCCACATTTTATGGTTTTGATGACTCTTTTTTATTTTTTTCTTTTTAATTTTATTTTGTTTGAAGCATGTTCATGATTAAATCTGTTTGCTGGCTTATTTGAGTGACTTCTCTCTGATTGCAGTTTCCTCAGTCCTAGTTCTTCCTCTTCCTCTTTTTTTTTTTTCTTTTCTTTTTTCTTCCCTTTCCTTCCTTTCTTTTTGGTTTAGAGAAGCCCTTTCAATATTTCCTTTAACCTGGGTTTTGTGTTGCTGTATTCTTTAAGTTTTTGTTTGTTGGGAAAAATGTTTATTTCCCCTTCTATTTTAAATGATATTCTTGCTGGATAGAGTATTCTAGGTTGCATATTTTTTCCTTTGAGCACTTTAAATATCTCTTGCCATTCCCTCCTGGCCTGGAGTGTTTCTGTAGAGAAATCAGCTGATATTCTTATGGGGGTTCCCTTGTAGGTAACATTCTGTTTTTCTCTTGCTGCCTTGAGGATCCTCTCTTTATCACTAACTTTTGCCATTTTTATTATGATGTGTCTTGGTGTGGGTCTGTTTGGGTTCAATTTGTTTGGGGCCCTCTGTGCTTCTTGTATCTTGAATCCAGTATCCTTTAGATTTGGGAAGTTTCCAGCAATAATTTCTTCAAATATATTTTCCATTCCCTTATCTTTTTTTACTCCTTCTGGAATTCCTATTATGCGTAGATTGGCCCACTTTATATTATCCCATAGGTCTCTTATATTGCTTTCCAGTTTTTTGATTCGGTTTTCTGTCTGTTGACCAGATTGAGTGATTTCCATTATTCTATCTTCCATATCACTGATTCGTTCTTCTGCATTATTCATTCTGGTTTTTACTGCCCCTAGTTCAGTTTGCATCTCTGCAAAACATTCAGTTTTCTTAACGGTCCAGGCTTAGATAGAGAAAGGGGCTCTTGGTTAGGTTAGGTTACAAGTGTAGAGATAATCCTCTTCCCATTCAAGAATGGGTGTTTCTGAACAGATCTCTGCAGATACTTGCTTCTAAAACAAACCTTTCCATCAAAGCTGATAATTAATTCCTAGGAGAGAAAGCAGCAGCCATGAGATAAAGTCCCTGAAGCTTATGGAAATCTTTTTAAATGTCTTCTTGACAAGGGCAAGGTGAAAATGAGTTTGATTGCCATTCATCTCTCCAGAACCAGCTTCATCATGGACAGAGTGAACTTTTTGACCTCTACACTATCTGCCTCTTGCTCCACAGAACCAGACCCATTTATTTAAGATCACTTCTTCATAGCCTTTCAAGAGAACCCATTCTAAATGCAAAAATGATCCTGAATGATGTTTCCAACAGAGTTTCTGTGAAGAACTTTTGAAGCTTTAGGAATGGTGGGACGATTTAGGCTTATAAGAACTCTTCCTTTTTGAAACAAGTTTATTGATGTATACTTGACATGCCAAAAACATGGCACATATTCAGCGTATATGATTTCTTAATAATTGTTTATTTGATAGTGAATTATATGAATAAGCTCTTCCCAAGTCTGACATATATTTGATATTTAGAATGACTTATTACAAGAAGCTGCCAGTTTGAAAAAAAATTGGTTTTGACCACCCCAAAACATCAAGACCATCTAAGACAACCAAGGTAAGTTTTTCAATAGTGCTGACCCTAAAGATTGTTCCTTAAAACACACAGGGCTCATTTTTCAATACTTTTCAGGTATAGTGATAGAGGATTTCATCCTCTCTCCAACTGCTGAAAAGATCATTTACAATTAATAATAACCTTAATTTCACAGTTGAAAATTTTGAGGCTCATAGAAATAAAGCCAGTGATAAGACCCACCTCTCTGATATCAGACACCATATTCTGCCATTAGATACCTCATCATTCAACTATTATAGGTAGTCTACTCCTGGGGTTCCTGTGTTTGCTTTCTACCCCTTTACTGGACTTCAGGCATTTCATCCAAGACTCACAAAGGTCTTTAGTAGAATAACATCCAAGATTCCTCTTATTCAAATTCCTATCCATCCTTTCACTCATATTCTTGACAACCTTCCATGGCTCCTCATTTCCTAGATACTAAAGCAAAAATTCTGCAGCTGTGCAATGATAAATCTTTATGCCCAACTTCTACCTGCTTTTCAGAGTTGGGTACCAATATGTGTGCTGTGTGCTATGTACTATGTCAAATTAAACTCAGTCCTTCGTGATGATGAAATGTACACAGGTGGCCTCCTGAGAGTGTGTTTAGAAAAGTTACTTATATCTATAGTCTTAAGAAAGACTTTATCTGGGAGATAATTTAAATAATCTTTATGAACTCACAATCTTTATTTCCAACACACACAAATATACACACACACACACTAAAAGAATTCAAGACTTGGGAGTTCCTGTTGTGGCAGAGTGGAAGGGAATCTTGAGGATGCGGGTTTGATCCCTGGCCCTGCTCAGTGGGTTAAGAATCTGGTGTTGCCATGAGCTGTGATGTAGGTCACAGACATGGCTTGGAGCTGGCATTGCTGTGGCATTGGCTGGCAGCTGCAGATCCAATATTACCCCTAGACTGGGAACTTCCATATGCCACAGGTACAGCCCTAAAAAACAAACAAAGAAAAAGAATCCAAGACTTAATAGAATTTAGAGATTTAATATATGGTATAATGGGAAGTGTACCAAAGTCAAGGTGGCATTCATAAAAATGGTTTTCTTTTCAGGTAATGCAATTAACCATCATACGAAATACATGGAGAATAGGAACAATGTGACAGATTTTGTTCTCCTGGGGCTCACACAGAATCCCGAGATGCAGAAACTCATATCTGCTGTGCTTTTTGTCATCTATATTATCACTATGGTAGGAAATGTGCTCATCGTGATCACCATCACTGCCAGCCCATCCCTGGGGTCCCCCATGTACTTTTTCCTGGCCCACCTCTCCTTCATTGATGCCTGCTATTCCTCTGTCAGTACCCCCAAAATGATTATAGATTCACTCCATGGAAAGAAGACCATCCTGTTTGAGGAGTGTATGACCCAAATCTTTGGGGAACATTTCTTTGGAGGTGCTGAGGTCATCCTGCTGACTGTGATGGCCTATGACCGCTATGTGGCCATCTGCAAGCCTTTGCACTACATGACCATCATGAATCAGCGAGTGTGTGGCCTGCTGTTGGGAGTGTCGTGGGTGGGAGGCTGTCTTCATGCAACCATACAGATCCTCTTCATCTCCAGATTACCCTTCTGTGGTCCTAACGTCATAGATCACTTTATGTGTGATCTGAACCCTTTGCTGGATCTTGCCTGCACTGATACCCACACTCTGGGGCTCTTTGTTGCTGCCAACAGTGGTCTCATCTGTCTTTTAAACTTCCTTCTCCTGCTGGTCTCCTATGTGGTCATTCTGCGCTCCCTAAAGACCTATAGCTTGGAGGCAAGGCACAAAGCCCTCTCCACCTGCATCTCCCACATCACAGTGGTTGTCTTATTCTTTGTGCCTTGTATATTTGTGTACCTGAGACCTGCAGGTACTTTATCAATTGACAAAGCAGTTGCTTTATTCTACACTACCATAACCCTCATGTTAAATCCCTTAATCTATACCTTGAGAAATGCCCAGATGAAAAATGCCAGTAGGAAATTGTGTGGCAGGAAAGCTATCTTAGGTGACAAATAAAGATGACTTGGGCCCAACATTGATTTACCTGAGGCTATGGCCAATAGACTGTCTCAGCAAGGAATATTTACGGGATAAAGAAATCAACTAACTGTTAGGAATCATAGCCCCTGCACTGAGTGGTGCAGAAATAGGTACAAGAAAATAACACAATGTGGGGCCACTCTTTTCATATTTAGAAAATTCTACCAAAATGGGATTTTGTTTTACTAGATTCAAGCAGATACCTGGATTCATAAGCTTGCCTTCTAATAACAAATTAAATAACAAATTAAATTTTCCGTTATTGGGCAGCATTCTCTGTAATAATCCAAGGAAGTATACAGTTACTATTGTTATTTTTCAAGTGAGAAAACTAGTATCAAGGGGAAGATATCAAAAAAGATACACTGGAGAGCCAGGAAACTGACTGATTTCCTACCTCATGCCCTCAAGTGTCAAGCAATGATGATAGCAAAGTCATATAACTATACTAGTTATCATTTATTGAGACAGGGCCTGTGCTGAACACAATGTACATATTCATTTATTATCTCTCACTAAAAATTGAGTGATCTTTCTGTAATAACTGTGCTTGTGTGAGTGCCTGTAACATTAGAGTAAGTAACTATTTGGGGGCTATAAAAGCATTGGCCCTACTTATCTCTGAGGGTGAGATATTGAAGGTTATATACACCATCTCCACATTACCTTGTAGGCTTCAGGACCATCATGTATTGCTCATATCACCCATGCTATGTAGGTAACACATCAGAAAGAGTAATGATTCAAAAAAATGGTTTCATATCAGAAAGGGATTTAAATATAAACTACTTGCCTGCAACATAACAATCGTTTCTACAAGGTAGCAAAATAGCAGGCGCATGATCAATATTAAATGAATGAGTCAAAGTACAAAGGAAAATGAATGACTTCAATAATTTTAAAAAAATGCAAAAATGTAGTCCTGAAGGCCAGGGCATTATTTCCTACTTTTGCCTGATTCAACTCTAGGGACAATTTTGGCTATACCTCTTGGGGGAACTATAGTTTGTTTTTGTTACTGCTTACACTGAAGAGGAGGTAAAAGAGACTGAAATTACAATTCTCAGCATATGAGTAAGTAGTTTAGCTTGATATGCTCCCTGTCCTCAGCAAGATTTCATTATCTTCTTAATAGGAGCTGTTTCTGTTATATTTTCTCAATGTGATTACTTTTTAGAACCATTTCATCATTAAAAGCTATTTGTAAAAATACACATCTCTGTCTACATACAAACAATTTCAGGATAAATACATTCCTTTTTTTCCCTTTTGTCATTAATTCATTAATGACAAATATTAAATATTAAATGACAAATATTAAATATTTCTGAGCACAAGGAATGTATCAGACATGTTGCTGGGCTTCAGTGGTGAATAAAAAGAGATCTGGATTCTGCCTTCAAAGAGCTTAGGAACCATTGAAAAACTCCCAGGAGGGAGTAGAAAATTACAGCACAGTGTTATAAATGATAAAACAATGAAGCACAGGGAACTATGAAACCATGTTGGAGGGACGCACATCAGGGAAAGATTTCTGGATGAAAAGGCACCAAAAATGGGACACAATGGATGAAAAGGAGTAAGATGGCAAAGTGAAGAGGCATGAGGCTGGAAGAGAGAGTCCTATAAGATGGAATTGAAGTAGCAATGTACAATTGAATTATGTGTTTCTGATACTCAGAAAGATATGTCAGAGAAATGTAGAAATCTCGAGCATATTAGATGGCAGTTAGGAGTTCGTGTCATGGCTCAATGGTTAGCAAATCCGACTAGGAACCATGAGGTTGTGGGTTTGATCCCTGGCCTTGCTCAGTGGGTTAAGGATCCAGGATTGCCATGAGGTGTGTTGTAGGTTGCAGATGTGGCTCAGATCCTGAGTTGCTGTGGTTCTGGCATAGGCCAGCAGCTACAGCTCCAATTGGACCCCTAGCCAGGGAACCTCCATATGCCATGGGTGTGGCCCTGAAAAGACAAGAGATGAAAAAAAGAAAAAGAAACAAAAAGATGGCAATAAAGCCAAAAGAGTGGAAGACATCACCTATAGAAGGTGTAATTCAGTGGTCTCTCAAAAGGTCATAGCCATTTTGACATGTCTAAGAAAACAAACAAAAAAAATTGATCCTAAAATAGAACTCCTAAAAATGTCAATTGCTATATTACTAGGAATTCACTAGGATGCCAAATTCACAAAATAAAAATAGGCTACAAAAAAAAATCAACCCTGTATCAGAGTTTTTGTCTGCAAATCTACAAATTGAGTGTTAATGGGTAAATGTCCTTAATTTCTCCAAAACAACTTTCAGTTTTATAGCATCCAAATGGGAACTAAAATATGAGAATAAAATGAATACATTTTGATATGCAAAGGCTCAAGAAGTTTTACCAGTCAAGCATTGTGAATAAGAAATATACCTCAGTAGAACACAAGCAAACTACATTTAGCACCTCCAAAAGATTATACACCATGACCAAGGATGCAAGATTTCTTTAAAATATGTGAATCAATCAATGTGGTAAACCACTTCACAGAAGGAAATATAAAAAGAAACGCAACATAATCATGTCAATAGATACAGAAAAAGCATTTAAGCACAACAACCATTCATGAAAAAATCTCAACAAAATAGATTTTGAAGGAAGTTTCCTTAACACAATAAAAACCATTAATGAAAAGCCCACAACTAATATGGTAACCAATGAGAGAAAACTGTCAACTTTTCCTCTAACACCCAGTGAAAAGTAAGGATGACCATTCTCATCATGTCTATTCAACATAGTATGAGAAGTACTAGGAGTTCCCAGTGTGGCTCAGCCAGTTAAGGACTTGACATTGTCTCTTTGAGGATGCAGGTGCTATCTCTGGCCTGACTCTGTGTGTTAAGGATCCAGCATTGCCACAAGTGACAGCATAAGGCACAAATGCGGTTCAGGTCTCTTGTTGCTGTGGCTGTGGTGTAGGCCAGAGCTGCAGCTCCAATTCAACCCCTGGCCCAGGAACAACCATATGCTGCAGGTGTGGCTGTAAAAACAAACAAAAAAGTACTAGCAAAAGCAATCAGAAAAGAAAAAGAACTAATAGGCATCCAAATGGAAAGTCTGAGATGACATGATTTTATATATATTTAAAACATAAAAAAACTCTAAAAACTAATACACGTATCCAGTACAGATGTAGAATAAATATCAAAATACAAAAATTGTTTGTATCTCTTTACAGCAAACTATATGAAAAGGAAATCAGAAAAAATACCCCTTTTATGAGAATATCAAAAAGAAGTAAATACTTTGGAAGAAATTTAAACAGTGAGCTGAAAGTCTTCTACACTAAAAACTGTAAGACATTAAAGAAAGAAATTGAAAAAGACATAAATAAATGGAAAAGAAATAAATGGAAAATAAATTTTCCAAGAAAAATATTTATTGGATCATGAGAACTAATACTGTTAAAACAGCCATACTACCCAAGACCATCTAAGATACAATGAAGTTCATATCAAACTTCCAGGACATATTGCACAGAATTAGAATATACTGTCCTAAAATACATATGGAACCACCAGAGACCCTGAGTTGCCAAAGCAATGCTGAGAAAGAAGAATAAACATGGAGACATCTCACTTCCAAATTTCAAATTATATTTCAAAGCTATAGTAATCACAAAAGGATGGTACTGGCGTAAAATAGACGCCCAAAACAACAGAACAGAATTGAGATCCCATAAATAAACCCTTGCCTATACAGTTACCTAATATTTGACAAGGTGCCAAGACACCTCAATGGGGAATAAATAGACTTTTCAGTAAATAGTGATAGGTAAAGTTATATTCACGTGAAAAAGAATGAAACTGGACCTGTATTTTATACTGTGTACAAAAATCAACACAAAGAGGAACAAGACGTAAATGTAAAACCTGAAACTGTAACAATGCCAGAAGAAAACATAGAGTAAAAGCTTATTGACATTGGTCTGCATAATGATTCTTGACTATGACACCAAAAGCTCAGGCAAAAAATGTAAAACTAAACAAGCGAGACTACTTGTTTATCAAACAATTTTTTTTTAATTTTTTGAAGAAAAAAGAAACATTAAAGAAACAATCAGGAATTCGCTCATGGTGCAGTGAGTTAAGGACCCAGCATTGTCACTGAAGCAGCTTGGGTCACTGCTGTTGTGGAGGTTCAATCCCTGGGCCAGGAATGTCCACATGCCACAGGTGTGGGAATAAAAAAATAAAAGCAACAACCAAAATGTGAAAAGGCAAGCAAAACAATGGGAGCAAATGTTTGCAACCTTTAGATCTGATGATGGGTTAAAAGCCAAAATATATAAGAAAATCATACAACTCAATAGCAATAAAAAGTAAATAATCCAATTTTTAATTGGGTAAAGGAATGAATAGATAATTTTTGAAAGAATATATCAGAATGGCTAAGAGGCATGTAAAAAGGTGCAGAACGTTATTAATTATCAGGGACGTGCAAATCAAAACCACAATGAATATAACCTCACACCTGTTAGGGGGGTCAGAATCTCTGGGGCTTTGTGGAATCTATTTGTAACCCCTTGTTATTAGTCCTTTCTTTTTATTTTTTTTTTGAAAGTCCTAGTGACGGAAATCAGAGAAGCAAAAGAAATAAAAGGAATACAAATTGGAAAAGAAATAAAACTAGCACTCTTTGCAGATGACATGATACTATACCTAGAAAATCCTAAAGACACCGCCAGAAAACTATTAGGGCTCATCAATGAATTTGGTAAAGTCTCAGGATAAAAAGCTTCTATAGCTTTTCTATCACAAATCCCCAGCCTATCTCCCCGTCCCCACCTGTCTCCTTTGGAAAACATATGTTTGTCAAAGTCTGTGAGTCAATAGCTGCTCTGCAAAGAAGTTCATTGCATCCTTTTTGAGAGTCCACATAGAAGTGATAGCATATGACATTGGTGTCTGGTACAAAATTAAGCCACAGTAATCAATTGCTTTTCCATATACTAACACTGAAAGATCAGAAAGAGAAATTAGGGAAACCATCCCATTTTACATTGCATCAGAAAGAATAAAATACCTAGGAGTAAACCTACCAAAAGGGACAAAAGACCTGTACTTTGAAAACTAGAACATGCTCATGAAAGAAATCGAAGACACAATAGATGGAAAAATACACCATGCACTTGGATTGGGATAATCAATATAGTCAAAATAACAATTCTACCTAAGGCCATCTACAGATTCTATGCAATCCCTATCAAATTACCAATGACATTCTTTACAGAACTAGACAAAATATTTTAAATTATATGATGGAGGATAATGTGAGAAAAAATGTATATATATATTATATATGTGTATATATATGTATGTATGACTGGGTGACTTTGCTATACAGCAGAAATGGACAGAACATTTTAAGTCAACTATAAAGAATTTTTAATAATTTTAAAAATAAATGAAATTTGTATGGAAACACAAAAGACCTCAAATAGCCAAAGCAATACTGAAAAGAAAAAAACAGAACAGGAGGAATCAGGCTCCCTGATCTCACACTTTACTACAAAGCTACAGTCATCAAAACTGTATAGTACCAGCACAAAAACAGAAATAGAGATCCATGGAACAGGAGAGAAAGCCCAGAAATAAACCCAAGCACCTATGGACAACTGACCTATGACAAAGGGGGCAAAAATATACAGTGCAGGAAAGATAATCTCTTCAAAATGTCGTGCTGGGAAAACTGGACAATGACATGATGTAAAGGAATGAAAATAGAACATTTTCTAATACCATACACAAAAATAGCCTCAACATGGATTAAAGACCTAAATGTAAGGCCAGATACTCTAAAACTCCTAGAGAAAAATATAGGCAGAGCAGCTCTTTGACATAAATCACAGCAACATCTTTTTTGACCCACCTCCTAGAATAAAGACACACACACACACACACACACACATACACACACACACACAAGAGTGGGACTTATTAAATTCAAAAGTTTCTGCACAGCAAAGGAAGCAATTTAAAAAATGAAAAGACAACCCACAGAATTGGAGAAAATTTTTGCAAGTGACTCAACTGACTAAATATAATCTCCAAAATATACAAAAACTCATACAACTCAAGAACAAAAAAACAAACAAATAATCAGAAAATGGGCAGAAGACCTAAATCCACATTTCTCCAAAGAAGACATACAGATGGCCAGCAGGCACATGAAAAATGCTCCACATCACTAATTATTAGAGAAAGGCAATCAAAACAACAGTGGGGTACCATCTCACACAAGTTAGAGTGGCCATCATTAACAAGTCAACAAACAACAAGTGCTGGAGTGGATGTGGAGTTAACGGAACCCTGCTTTGCTGTTGGTGGGAATGTAAATTGGTACAACCACTATGGAAAATGGTATGGAAATCCCTCAGAAAACTAAATCTAGAGCTACCATATGACCCAGAAATCCCATTCCTGGGCATCTATCCAAACACAATTTTCATTGAATAAGATACATGCACCCATATGTTCACAGCGGCACTATTCACAATAGCCAAGACATGGAAACAGCTTCAATGCTCATCAAGAGAAAATGGATTAAGAAGGTGTGGTACATCTCTACAATGGAATACTACTCAGCCATAAACTAGGACAAAATAAATGCCATTGGTATCAACATGTATGGAACTAGAGACTCTCATACGAAGTGAAGTAAGTCAGAAACAGAAAGACAGACAATATAGAATATCACTTACACGTGGAGTCTAAAACATGGCACAAATGATCTACCTACAAAGCAGAAACAGATCATGGACATGGAGGACACACTTGTGGTTGCTGTTGGGGGTAGCGGGAGTGGTATGGATTGGGAATCTGGGGTTAGCAGATGAAAACTTGCATTTGTAGGGGATGGGCAATGGGATCCTGCTGTAGAGCACAGGGAACTATACCAATCACTTGTGATGGATCAGGCTGGAAGATAATGTGACATATATATATATATATATATATATATATATATATGTATATATATATATATATGTGTGTGTGTGTGTCACTTTTCTATACAGCAGAAATTGGCAAAACATTGTAAATCAAGTATAACAAAAAAATTTAAATATATATATCAAGATAGCATTTTTATTTCCTTTGGCCATATACCCAGAAATGGGATTGTTGAATCATATGATAGTTTGATTTTTAATTTTTCAGGAATATACAGTCTGCTTTCTACACTTGTTATACTAATTTACATTCCCACCAGCATAAGAGTTCCCTTTCCTCCACATCCCCACAAACACTTGTCTTTGTCTTTTTGATCATGGCCATTCTATTGATTCTTTTTCTAGGTACAATTAGTTTCCTAATGAGTCTAATATCCTGTGCAAATACTCTTAATTATGTTTATTGAGTTATCTCAGAAATTGAATCTTTCAAATTCAAATTTTTTAAAAGTTATTTTATTTTTGAATTTGAGAACATAATATCTAAATTTCCCCTCTAACTTAAGCATACTTATCTCTGCCCCTTAAAGATTCTTTTGAACTCTGATGAATAGTCTTTTTTTTTCTTCATCTCTACCTGGCATATGGAAGTTCCAAAGCCAGGGATTGAACTGCACTTCTGCTGACTCTGGTGGATCCTTAAGCCACTGCACCACAGTGAGAACTCCTCCGGCCAGTATTTTTTAACAGCCTTCATAGATCAATCTAAGGCTTCAATGTATTTGTTTCAAGTTACGTTATTTCTTCATTTCTAAAATATATTCGGCTCCACATAAGCAGAGGGGATATCTGCCTACAAGATGTTAATTGCTAATTTAAGAGTGGTGGTATGTCTATATTTGGTCTGATCTGTGATAGAGTTTTGTATATGTGTGAATACAATTTTTTTAGTCACTTTTGTTTGCAACAGAAACTCACAATTCCACATTAACATTCTTGCCTGTGAGCATCTTATAGACACCAGAAAAAGTTTCAGCCTGGTGCTCTATGTTGTTCTACTGTGCTTTATCCAAGTGAAGATTTGTGAGCCAGCTGCCATCCAATTTTACACAGATACAGGTGTAGTAGATAGAAAACCAAAATTATACAAGTCTGATTCTGAGATATGGTTGCTGTATCTCTGGATAAATCCTTTAGATTCCTGGGGCTTCTGTTATCCCCTGTGCAAAATAAGAAAGCTTTCATTTGACTCTCATCTATAATATTAAACACTATTTCTACTGTGCAATCAAATCAATTCTTTCAGCTTAGAATAGTCATCAAATGCAGAAAAGGAGTCAGAGACAAAGGAAACAAAAGCAGTAAAAGATACTCCTGGAGATACATCAAGACCTGTTTGATCTGCAAGGAATGAAAGGGAAATTTCATCTTCAAACTGTGTTTGAGGATTCCCCAGGATTGCTTTGCCTTGCTATTTTAAACATTCTTCTGTTAATGTAAATAAATAAGGGGGGAGGAATGGAAAGAAAGAAACAACTCTGCTCTTAATCTCACCACTCTCATATTTATTAAGGGATTCTTCACCATCTGGTGGAAGTTTAAACACTCTAGGGAGGTCACTGCAACGTACGTGTGAAAAGGGCTTTGGGACATAGTTTTGCTTAAAGGAGCTCAGAAGTGACTCTTCAAACCAAGCTATAGATGTTAACGATTCCTTTAGTTCTGGGCTGGGGGTACAATTTCACAGTGTCTTCGGGAAGCATCAGGAATTGTGTCCACCTGAGACACAGTCCAAAGGTCCATCAAGTTCAAGCTCAGGGCTTACAGTCCCTACTGAACTCTGGGCTCTCCTCTACCCTTCACACCAATGTTGGGCCGGGCTTTTCCAGCTTATGGGAAACTACAGGGCTGTGTTTCCTCAGATCTGTGTGTCAGATATGGGATTAGTCTCATTATATTACTGGCTTCTCTTATATAGGAAAACTATTGATAGCAAGAATAATGATAATAATAATAATAACTCAAATTCACACTCAAACACATTCCCCTGTTTTACATGCTCATTCCCCTTTTGTTTTTCCTCCTGAACTAAACAAAAAAACAAAAAAAAAAAACAAAACTATTCCCCACTGAGACATCCCTCCCATTTAAGAGGGCTCAAATTGTAGCAGTTTTGACAACTGTGAATTATGTTTCTTGGTTCTCATCTGGAAGAAACTGGGCATTTAAACACAAGCCTAGCAACTGTGCCTCCATTGTCCATTCTCTAATGTCCATGAGAAAGTTGTGTTTCTCTGTGAATCAGGACCCATCTCAGAGAATAGCTTCCTCCATTTCTGAGCATGTCAACCTGATAACACCTCACTTTCCTTTGAAATTATGGCATATCCTTACCCAAAATTGGGAATATACTCTCTCGTAGTCTTGTATGGTTGCACTTCATTATCTTATCATCATCTGTAAAACTATACTTTCCCCTCATTTCTGAGGACAGTATCTTGCAATTATATTACAAGTATTCAAAATATTGATATTTGATTAAATTCTCTTCTTTCACAAACCTTTCATATTATTTTTAGAAGAAAAAATATCCCACCAGTATTGCCCAGGGCTCGAGTTTTGCTTTATTTTTCTCCCCTTCCTGTGATAATTTGGGTATGCTTTTCCAAAATAAAGTTAAGAGTGATGCCTTAAGAATTCTTTGTAAATTATTAATTTCAGTGAATCTCTGACCCACGCACCTCAAAGTTTGGTCGAAGTCGTGTCTTTGATGCTCCCAGTCTGCCTCTCGCCAGCTGAAACCTGCCACTTCACAGTGCTATTGGCAACAGATGCTGTTTCCTCGACTTCTTGTTGGGTCACTTTAAAGAGAATGATATAAAAGCTTAATGACTCTGGGGAAAGCCCAAAGTCATTAACCCAAAGTCTCCCTCCATAATCAGAACCACTTCAGAGAACTGACAGATTTAATTTCCAGGTGACTTTTCAGTTTGTTTAAAAAAAAGTAAAAAAAAAAAAAATCAACTTACTAAATTTGAAAACCAATTAATAGTTGCACCTGGAATCATAACACTAATCCAAAGCTCTTCAGTAAACATCTTCAGTAAACAGAGGTATGTAATTGTTTTTGATTGTCTTGTGCACTTGAATAATGTGCATATATAATTACATATATTTCACACAATTTGCTTGATGTGTAATATAGCATATATATTACAAAGATCTCTTTTTGGAGGTATTTATTGAATTTTAATTGTCCTGCTTTTTTAGAAGTTCCATTTGACTGGAACAGAGTGGATTCCATAGTACTATTGGGGTTCACTGTGTTTCATAGAGTCTCTGCTGATTTCTGGAAAAACTGGCGGCAAAAAGTTCACTTCTAGCCCATACCTGGAATGAAACATAGTGCAGGCTTTCTTTTTTTTTTTTTTTTTTCACTTTTTGATTGTACCCCATTAAGGTCGACTCTTGACCACTAATATTCTTTCTTATCCCTTTCACATTCCTACCCTTTCCTGTCCCCTCATTAATGCTTTATTTTCTGTCTCCTCCCTGCCTTGCCCTCCCCTCCTTCTTCCTTTGTAATACAATGTCCAAAAAGAAACTGGTTCATACTTTGAGAGGGAATTTATGAGCTGTCCACTGCAGATGCTTTCCTGATTTCATTGGGCCTTCTAATAGAGACTACGCTTTCCTTTTCCAAACCATCTAAACAGCTAGGCAAGAGAAAGGTAGATTCGGCTCCCCTTTACCCCTGCTTAAAAGCTTCTATGGTGCTATTATGACCAACTCTTTGAGTCAGGTTCGGATCAAAAGCAAAGGGAAGCTTTGTTCTTCTTCTTATTATTATTATTAATAGTTCTTTTTAAGGCTGCACCCCTGCCACATATGGAAGTTCCCAGGTTGGGGGTGGAATTGGAGCTGCAGCTGCCAGTCTATGCCACAGCTGCAACAACTCAGGACCCCAGCCTCATCTGTGACCCACACCACAGCTCGAGGCAACACAGGATCTGTAAACCACTGAGCGAGGCCAAGGATGGAACAGGCCTCCTCAAGGATACTAGTTGGGTTGGTTCCTGCTGAGTCACAACTGGAACTCTGGAAGCCATTTTCTTTGATCAAAGAACAGAAACGCACCAGCTGGTTCTCTAGAGCACATGCTCTCCTAAACAGACAGGCGGTGGGCGGGGTTCTCATGGAGGGGGAGGGAAGTGGGCCAGGTTTTCTTCATTGGGGAGGGGAGGAGGCCGAGTTCTCATCAGCGTGGGTGTGGGGGTGCAGTGTTCTCATGAGGCCAGCACAGCTGAGCAGCTCACGCTCCAGGCCTCAGTGCTGCAGCACAATTGCAGGGCCCCTTCGCTCTCTTGAATTGCGGTGTCATACCCAGGGCTTCAGCACAAGGTTGCTGGGCTGAGGTGTGGCAAGGCCATTTCACAGGAGGAACTCTGGTCCAAAGCACCAGGTGCCAGGGCTCCCTGCACAGTACTCTGCTCTTGGGCAAGGAAAACAGGAGTGAGCACAAAGGCAACAAAAAAGGTGAGCCTGCATTTTATTAGCAGATTCTGTTTTCATTTCTCAATAGTTGTTAATGGGCTTTGCTGGTGACACAACCTCTCTGCCTTCTGTCCTACTCCTCATCCTTAAGGGGTGCTGAGGGGCAAAGGTCCATTTTCTGTAACATCTTCCTGCTGATTTCCAGGAGTGTCATTGCCACACCTAAGGAGCAGAACTTTGCCTCCACTGCCTTTAGATGTGTGTGTTTGTTACCAGGCTTCAGCCCTAAGCGTTGGTCTCTATTTTTCTAGCCTTTTGAAGAGAAAGGATGTCAGATACTTGGAAACATGAAGCTATCTCAGTCTTTGGCCTGTTGGCAAGTGTGCCTTGATGTGGAAACCCACCGCTGGGGCCTGAATCTCCCTGGTTCCACTTGTGTTATTCTTTGGAAGAGACGCTTCAGGTCAGAGAGAGGTTTCCACAAGCAGTCTAGGGGATCCATTGGAACCACACCCCAGGGTGTTTTTCTGGAGGTTGGGACTGGGATTCCCTTCTTCACTGGGATCTGATGTCCCCATGGAGTGATCCTGGGCAACTTGAGGCAGAATGGGAGGTTAGGCTCACCGAGTGGGGTTGTTCCACTTAGGGGTGAGCTGCTGGTTGCCCATGGTTTTAGGTGTATCCCGGCTCCTGGCCATAAGGAGTGTAGGGCCAAGTGGGTGGCTGCAGGCAACATCTAATTAAAATACTCTGTGAGGGCTTTCCTGGTTTCTTCTACCTGGAAGGCATACTTGGGTTGAGTCCCCATGGGTGGTTAGTCCAGATTCCTGTGCCAACTGGTTGACTTGGAGGGCAACAGCCAGAGGTGGACTTGGAGAAGGGCTCCAAGCCTAGTGCTTGATGTTCTACTATAATAGAGTTAATAGAGCTTGCACTGAGATTTCCATTGGGAATACTCCCTAAGTGGTATTATAGCAGTCCATGGCCATATGCAACCATCCATGTGTTTGTTGCATGGGTCAGACCAGCTAATTAAATAGCACAATTATGGGGAACTGGAATCCTTCAAATCTTTTATAGTTGCTTTTATCTTTGAAATTCATTTTAAAATATGATTTTAATTTTCTAATTTGTGATGTAGGGGCCCTTCTTATAGAACAATTTACATGAGTTTTTTTCAGATGCTGCATATACATATATTCCAATGATATATTTGAAGAATAGGGAATTAATCATAAGAGAGATTCACTGACTTGCTACACCTACTCAGAGACAGTCTTGCACCAAAACTGAATTTATGATGTGGCCTTCAGAAGCCTTCCCTCTGGCTGGAAGATTATGATATTATTTCAGGTGACAGATTAGATATTGCCGTCAATCATTCTCAAGAAGTTTTGAGTATTCATTCCCCTTTCCTCAACACATGGTCCCAAACTGATCCCTTGTCAACCTCTCCTCTCTCCCAGGAAGCCCATGCATCTTCCTGTAATTTGCTATAACCCATAATCCTGTCCAAGCTCCATGGAAATGGCAACCTGTGGAGGCTTCCAAAATATTGGGCCTCAGGTTCCCTTTCCAAATCCAGAATATCTTTACCAGAGTTAAGTTCTTCCCACCAAATAAATCAAACCGTTTCAAGGTCCATTCCTCCAAAGTGTTTTCCCAGCTCTCACAAGTTCATCTTATTGAAGTCCTGCAGATACATTGGGGGTGTAGGCTATTTCCTTTCATATTCAGAGCTTTACCTGTGTTATGCTGAACTTTGATTCTATGTATTGGTCTGGATCTAATGAAGGTTGTGGCATCTGATGTTGAGCAGGGAACATGTGTCCTTTGAGAATCCTGTTTCAGGTGAAGTCATTGCTCATTCTCCAGTCAAGGGAACACTTATTTTGGAGCAAGGGTAAAGGAAGGACTCTGCCAGTCCAAAGGTTCAGAGAATTTAAAGGTTCAAGGTCTCAGCTTTTCTCACCTTGAGACACCTCAGACACATGGAACTACAGTAGCACCTAGGACTTTTGTCCCTGATGGGTAGCCCTGTGCTTGGCTGCTGGATCAGATGCCATGTTGTAGTTCACATGGAACTATTTTATAGATTGGAGGCAGGTGACCTTTCTCAAGCTACATGCTGTTTGTTTCCCGCTAACCCAATTACTGCGTCTTTGTGTATGACTCAGAAATTAAATTGTAGAATACAATGTTGATCATTTGAAATTTTAATCATTATAAGTAGGGATTTAAAGTCACTGTAATATACTAATTATTAATAAAACATTGAAGTGTTTTCCATTTAGGGGGAAGAAGTGTTTTATTAATTTTCATTTATTTATTTAGTTAGTTATGTATTTTTTTCTGCTGTACAACATGGGGAGCAAGTTATACATACATGTACACAACTTTTTCCTCCCATTGTTGTGTTGCAATGTCAGTATCTAGACATTAGGTCCTTACCTAATATCTTTGTAAATCCATTCCAGGACCAACAGTTTGCATCTGTTAACCCCACCCTCCCAATCCCTCCCACTCCCTCTTTCTCCCCCTGGGGCAGACACAAGTCTATTTTAAAGTCCATGAGTTTCTTTTCTGTGGAAACCTTCATTTGTGCTGTATATTAAATTACAGTTAAAAGTGATATCATATGTTATTGGACTTTCTCTGACTTATTTCAGTATGAAAATGAGTGAACTAGTTTCATCTCTGTTGCTGCAAATGGCATTATGTGGTTCATTTTTATGGATGAGTAGTATTCTATTGTGTACATATAACACATCTTCCTACTCCAGTCATCTTTCGATGGACATTTGGGTTGTTTCCGTGTCTTGGCTATTGTGAATAGTGCTGCAATGAACATGTGGGTGCATGTATCTTTTTTAAGGAGAGTTTTGTCTGGATATATGCCCAAGAGTGGGACTAGTGGGTCATATACGGTAGTTCCACATAAAGTTTTCTAAGGTACATACGTACTGCTCCCCATAGTGGCTATACCTGGTTACATTCCCACCAACAGGGCAGGAGGGTTTGCTTTTCTCCACAAGCCTTCCAGCCCTTGTTATTAGTGGACCTATGAATGATGGCCCTTCTGACTGGTGTGAGGTGGTATCTCATGGTCGTTTTGCTTTGCATTTCTCTTATACTCAGGGGTGTTGAGCATTGTTTCATGTGCTTGCTGGCTGTCTGTATATCTTCCTTGGAGAACAGTCTATTCAGGGCCTTTGCCCATTTTTCCATTGGGAGGTTGGCTTTTTTGCTGTTGCGTTGTATAAGCTGCTTGTGTATCCTAGAGATGAAGCCCTTGTCCGTTGCATCTTTTGCAACTCTTTTCTCCCATTCTGTAAGGTGTCATTGTGTTGTCGTTTTGGTTTCCTTTGCTGTGCAAAAGCTGGTTGGTTTGACTAGGTCCCACTGGTTTCTTTTGGCTCTTCTTTCTGTTGCCTTGGGAGACTGACCTGAGAACATATTCATGAGGTTGATGTCAGAGAGTGTTTTGCCTATGTTCTCCTCCAGGAGTTTGATGGTGTCTTGTCTTCTATTTAAGTCTTTCCACCATTTTGAGTTTATTTTGGTGCATGGTTGGAGGGTGTGTTCTACTTTCACTGCTTTGCATACAGCTGCCCAGGTTTTGCAGCAATGCTTGCTGAATAGACTTTCTTTTTCCCATTTTATGCTCTTGCCTCCTTTGTCAAAGATGAATTGACCATAGATGTCAGGGTGTATGTGTGGGTTCTCTATTCTATTCCATTGGTCTGTCTGTCTGTTTTGATACCAGTACCACACTGTCGTGATGACAGTGGCTTTGTGATATTTCTTGAAGTCTGGGAGAGGTATGCCTCCTGCTTGGTTTTTGTTCTTCAGAATTGCTTTGGCCATTCTGGGCCTTTTGTGGTTCCCTATAAATTGTTGGATTGTTTGTTCTAGTGCTGTGAAAAATGTCATGGGTATTCTGTTAGGGATTGCATAGAATGTGTAGGTTGCTTTGGGTAGTATGGCCATTTTTACAATATTGATTTTTCCAACCCATGAACATGGACTATCTTTCCATTTCTGTAGATCCTCTTTAATTTCCTGGATTAATGTTTTATACTTCTACACATATAAGTCCTTTACCTTCTTGGCCATTGTATTCCGAGGTATTTGATGTTGGGGGGTGAAATTTTAAAAGGTATTGTATTTTTGTATTCCTTTTCTAATATGTCATTGTTGGTATACAGAACCTCGACTGATTGCTGAATGTGAATCTTATATCCTGCTACTTTGCTGAATTTGTAAATCAGTTCAAGTAGTTTTTAGGTTGAGTCAGCTTTTCATTTTCTGGCCACGCCTGTGGCATGCAAAAATCCCCAGGCCAGGTATATAATCTGAGGCACTCTTGGAAAGGAGTTCCCTGGTGGCTCAGGGGATTAAGGCTATGGTGTTGTCACTGCTGTGGTTTGGGTCTCTGCTGGGGTGCAGTTTCGACCCCTGGCCTGGGAACTTCTGCACACCCCATGCAGCCAAGAAAAAAATAAACAGATAAACTTGTAATGATATCTGCCCTATGGTCTTTTGTTTTGTAGAAATGATTACTAGGTTTCGTGTTTATCTAGTTTAACAGCTTTATTGAGATAGAATTTATATACTGTATTATTCACTCATTTGAAGTGTATAATCATTTTTAGTATACAATCTATGCAAGCATCAACATGACCTAATTTTACAACCTACTTTTCACTCCCCCAAGAACCCCATATCCATTAGTAGTCACTCCTCATTCCCCTCTACTCCTGTTACCAGCGGCCCTAGTCAAACGTTAATCTATAAGGATTTTCTTTTCTGGACATTTTTATCAAAAAAACAATCATGCAATATGTTGTCTGCTGTAACATTCTTCTTTCACATCACATAATATTCCTAAAGTTTCATTTATGATGTGGTAAGAATCAGTATTTCTGTTTTATTGCAAATAGTCTTCTAGGTCATGGATGTATCATTTACCCAGTCGTCAGTTGATTGACATGTGGATTGTTTCCCCATTGTGGCTATTGTGAATGATGTTGTGGTGAACATTGGTGTGCATGTATCCTTGTGAATAAATATTTTCATTTCTCTTGGGTAGAGACCTTGCTGGGTCATTGTTATTATGTATCCTTTTGAGGAACTTCCCAACCATTTTCCAAAGTGGCTGCATCATTTACATTCTCACTAGCAATATAGAACAACTCCACTTGTTCTACATACACACCAGTACTTATCACTCTGTATTTTTTGATTCTAGGCATCTAGTGGGTATGAAGCTTTATCTCATTATGGCTTAGGGTTGCATTTCCTAAAGATGGAAGTTGTTGACCTCTCTTATCTGCTTTTGCCCATGTGTTGGTTGGTTTGTTTAGCTGAGGCCACAGCATATGAAAGTTGCTAGGCCAGCATTTGAACTCATGCCACAGTAGCAATCCAAGCTGCTGTAGTTACAATGCTAGATCCTTCACCAACTGTGTCAGAAGAGAACTCCACTTTGGGCCATTTGTGTATATTCAGTGGACATATGTTTAGTCAGATGTTTTGGCATTTTTTGACTGAGTTATTGTCTTTTTGTTAATAAGGAGTTCCTTATATAATTTGGGAACAAGTTGCTTAACAAATGATTTGCAATTATTTTCTCCCAAACTGTGGGCTGGCTTTTCACTTATTTGATAGTAACATTTTTAGTACCAAAGAGTTTCACTTTGGTGAAGTCCATTGTAGCTGTTAAAAATTACTATTGGGTACCAATTTTCAAATCACATTTCTGTATATCTTTATTTGTGGAATGATAGTCTTAATAACAGGTGCTCTTCTGCTTGTTTTCTATAGAAATTATCACTAGATTTGATGAATTGTTTTTTAGGGAGACTTAGTGTTTTCAATACAATTCTCTTTCTGAGCTAGATTTTATAAAAATGATACAGATTTTAAACATATGGTTTGATGACTTTTGATAAATGTATATATTCATGTAACTATCAACAAATGTTTGCTCTAGAATACTTTCATTAACCCCAAAGTTCTGCCAAGTCCCTTTTTCAATCTGTTCCCCTGATGCAACTGTTCTGAATTGTATCACTCTTTTAGTTTTCCCTATTCATGAACTCCATATAAATTGAATGCCAGCATTGACTCATTTGTGCATGTTTTCTGTTTCTGAGCTTCATGCTGGGGTGTCCCTAATTAGCCCATTGCTTTTCTGGGTTGAAGTTTTTTTCTATTATATCTATTCCGACAATTTCTGTCTTTTAAATGTAGCATGTTTGCATATTATGTGATTGTGAAAATGTGGGGGTTTAAGTTCATCCTGTTGCAGTTTACTTTTTCTTTGTCTCCTTTATTTACTTATGTTCTCTCTTTCCTCTCTTCTTTTGAGCTGAGCAGGTGTTTTTTGTTTAGCATCCAATTCGGTCTTCTCTCTTGACATCTTTATTGTCATAGCTTATATTTTTTAGAAGAGTTTTAGATTCACAGTAAAGTTGAGCATCAGACACAGAGATATCCAAGGTATGCCCTGTCCCATTCACACACTGCCTTCCCCATTTGTAACAACGCACAGATGGATACATTTGTTCAGTCGATGCAGTTACACTGACACATCACTCTCAGCCAAAGCCCAGAGCTGACATTAGAGTTGACTCTTGGTGTTGGGCCTCACATGGATATGGACAAATGTATAATAGACACGTATCCAGCATCCACCATTATAGGCCCATATGGAAGAGTCTCACGGCTCCACCTGTTCATCCATCCCTCTGCTGTGACCCTTCACCACCACTGAACTTTTTACTCCCTCCATAGTTTTGTCATTTTCAGATTGTCATACCATTACCATCACACAGTTTTTTAATCCTTTCAGATTGGTTTCTTTTACTTAGTAACATGCATGCAAGTTCTCTTCATGTCTTTTATGTCTTCATAGTTTTTCTTTAGTGACACTGATTCATATGTGTCTGGATATACCAGTTTTACTGAAGGACATCTCAATTGCTTCTGAGTTTTCTCAGTTAAGAAGAAAACCGACCTAATCAAACTGACAAGCTTTGGCAGAACAAAGGAAACCACAAGAAAACCAAAAAGGCAACTTACAGAATGGGAGAAAATAGTTTCAAGTGATGCAATGGACAAGGGCTTAATCTCTAAACTATACAAACAATGTATACAACTCAAGAGCACAAAAGCCAACCACCCAACTGCAAAAATGGGCAAAAGGCCTGAATAGACATTTCTCCAAAGAAGATATACAAATTGCCAACAAGCACATGAAAAAAATGCTCAACATCCCTGTTTATTAGAAAAATGCAAACCAAAACTACTCTGAGGTACCACCTCACACCAGTCAGAATGGCCATCATTAGCAAGTGCAGAAATAACCAATGCTGGAGGGGATGTGGAGAAGAGGGAACCCTACTACATGGTTGGGGAAATATAAATTGGTACAACCACTAAGGAAAACAGTATGGAGGTACCTCAGAAAACTAAATATAGAACTACCATATGACCCAGCAATCCCATGCTTTGAGATATCTCCAGACAAAACGTTCTTTTAAAAAGACACATGCACCTGTTTGTTCATTGAGCCACTATTCACAATAGCCAAGACATGGAAACAACCTAAATGTCCATTGATAGATGAATGAATTAGGAAGATGTGGTATATATACACAATGGAATACTACTCAACCATAACAAAGAACACAATACTGCCATTTGCAGCAACATAGATGGAACTAGAGACTCTCATACTAAGTGAAGTAAGTCAGAAAGAGAAAGACAAATACCCCATGATATCACACATCTGGAATCTAATATATGGCACAAATGAACCTTACCACAGAAATGAAACTCATGGCCTTAGAGAACAGACTTGTGGTTGCTAAGGAGGAGGGGATTGGGATGGACTGGGAAGCTGGGCTTAATAGATGTGAACTGTTGCCTTTGGAGTGGAGAAGCAATGGGGTCCTGCTGTAGAGCCCTGGGAACTATATCTAGTCACTTGTGATGGAGCATGATGGAGGATGATGTGAGAAAAAGAATGGATATATGTAGGCATGACTGGATCTCTTTGCTGTACAGTAGAAAGTTGAAAGAACACTCTAAACCAGCTATAAGAGAAAAAATAAAAATCCTTTTTAAAAAAGGAAGAAAACTGCTATAAAAGTGCATTCAGATTTCTGTGTGGCCATAAGTCTTCAATGCCTTTGGGAAAATGCAAAGGAGTGTGATTCCTGGATGGAATTCACTGTCCACACCCATGATATAACATACCCATATAAGTTTCAAAGCATAAGATCCTCCCCTGAGTATTTCATTATTTACTTTAACCTATTAATAGGTTAACATTCACTAACTTCAACTGCTTACACTCTCTGCTTCCCAACCATGTAAATGTATCACCCTTAATTTGGGCCCTCAATTGTATAATTGCAATAACTGAATCTTCAAACACTAAAACTTGTGAAATTCAAAAGAAGCCTGTGCCACCTCCACATTCAGAAGGAATCAAATTGGTAACATCAATTTTACCCAAAGAATACCACTTTAAGTATAAATCCAATAGTCAACGCCTTTCTAAAGTCAAAAAACTACTTCAGAAGTAGAATTTTGTCTTTATATTTTGCCACTGTTAGAAGAACCTAAGGAAACATACGGTAAGAATTCAAATTATACCACACAAAGGTTGAAAATCTGTCATTTCCAACAGTAAGATTCTCTCTGACTTGAACATGGTACTTTATGCTGAGTCAGGAAGAACATTCAAGTTGAAGGTCCGTGTTCTGACAGATGTGACCACAGTGTCTAATAAATAAAACTATTGGAAAAATGTCAGTCAGGCTTTTGGAGAGAACCTCTTAGGCTGTGGATGTAAGCATTTAAAAGTGTAAATATAAACAGAGAAGACAAGAAGTCAACATGAAGGATGACAGTGAAAACATTAGCTCAAAACCACTGTTAGGCAGGCGGGGAGTGGGAGCAGGGAAACAGCAGTGAAAAACAACTAAAAAGCAATGAATCTTACATTCCTGTTTATCCCTGGTATAAAATTGAAAACTGAACAGTACCTAAAAACGAACACTAATCAGCATATGTGTTCACAGTGCTTCTTTCTCTGAAGGAAACTGACACTAATACCTATGATAGGATTACATTAACACAATAAAAGATAATACTCTCCAGGGAAAACTGGATCAATCTAAGTGGTGATGAAAACCATTGAAACTTGTATTCATTTTTTGTCACCTGAGATAAACTGCTTGCTCCATAGCATCCTCATGGCATTTTTCACTTCTGCATTCCTCAGCGTATAAATCAGAGGGTTGAGCAGAGGGGTTCCAACTGTATAAAACACAGCTATCATCTTATCCATGGGGAAGGTGGTTGCAGGGCGTGTGTATATAAATATGCAAGGACCAAAGAACAAGATGACCACAGTGATGTGGGAGATGCAGGTGGAGAGGGCTTTTTTCCTCCCCTCTGCACTGTGGTTTCTCAGAGAATACAAGATGATGACATAGGAGACCATCAGCATGACAAAACTCACTGTACAGATGGCTCCACTGTTGGACACCAAGAGTAGGTTGGTCACATAGGTGTCTGCACAGGCAAGTTTCAGCAAAGGCTGCAAGTCACAGAAATAGTGATCAATCACATTGGGACCACAGAAAGGTAAGCTCAGGGCCAGAAAAATCTGAGCTGAAGAATGCACACAGGATCCTATCCAGGCCACAGCCATCAGCACACCACAGACCCGGTGGCTCATGATGGTTGTGTAGTGCAGGGGCTTACAGATGGCCACATAGCGGTCAACAGCCATGAGGATAAGGATGAAGATCTCCAGGCAGCCAAAGAAATGGGATGAAAAGACTTGCACTATGCATTCATTAAAAGAGACAGTGGCATTTTTCAAAAGGGCATCTGCAATCACTCTAGGAGCAATGGAAGTAGAGAGGAAGGTATCAGTTAAAGATAAGTTGAAAAGGAAGAAGTACATTGGACTCCCAAGTGCCCGACTGGTCCTGATAGTAGTAATAATCAGCAGGTTACCTATCATTGTCCCCAGGTAGAAAATCAAGAAAGTGACAAACACTATTTTCTTCTTAACAGGATCCTGTGCCAACCCAAGTAGAATGAACTCAGTCACATTATTGTTCAGCTGCATGATTTCATGAATGAGGAGAAGGGATGTGTGTAAAACGGATTATCTGCAATAAAATAAAGAATTACAATATGGCATGATCTATGCTACTATGAAACATTTTAAGTCAATATAAATATTGCTTATGAGGCATATTCTAGCTGTGGTTTCCCAATAATTTGTTTGTGTCTTCTAACTAATAATGCTTTGTTTCTCAATTTGTAATGACCACTACATAGGGTCATGTTGAGCTTCATATAAGCTTGTGGATGGTAAACTCTCTTATAAAACTCTTTAACTGCAATCCCTGGTTAGATTCGACATGGTTAATTTTTTGAATATATAGTTAATATATATGGCTTATTTCATTATTTGCTTTGTTATCTTTTGGCCATATTCAATACACACTGAATCCCGTGTTTTGCTTTGTGCATCATTCATCATTTAGAATATATTTGGCTGCCTTAAAGTAGTACCCCAGCCTTGGCACCTAAAAGATACCTTGTTTCATTCATTTATCCTTTTCATATTTGATATGTATATATTTTTTAAACAGTATGTCATTTATAAATATAAATGTGCTTCATCTCTTCCATACAAACTCTCTCAGATCTCCAGCTTGAAAAGAGGAAAGACATATTACCTTCAAATAATCTGTTGCAAACGTCAAGCATCTTTATATGTAGTCCTTGGCATATATAATGAACAGAAGGAATATTCTTTGTTATTTGATGATATCTCAAAAATAACTCTTGCTATTTTTTCATTCTCCAATTTGAAAAGCATGTTTTAGAACACTCAGATTTCCTGAAGTTACACTTCTAAATGAAAGGGAGGTCATGTTTTAGAAAATCAAGCTTTTACTTAAGCATGTTACCAATGGGGTGGTTTTCTTTTGGGTGAAGATGCCACCTGGCATTTGGTATAGGGTCTGATCATAGTGATATTCCCAGTGCAATTCATCTCATTCTGGAATCTGAAAACCCCATATTCCTAGAACAGAGCAAAGAGCAGAAGAAGGAGGGAAATTCATTTTCCAAAAGAGTCAGAATAGATAGTCAGTAACTGATGTCTTTGTTCCATTTGTATTGTCCTGGCAAACAATTATTCAGCTTGAAATGTCCCTTCTTTCAGTGAAGAGTTTGTTTTATTTCACATTTAGAAAGAACTGTTACTGTGGGGTCATTTCCAAAACCAGATTTTTTTTCATTAGTTCTTTCTTGTGAAGATGATGCTGGCAGTGGCACTCTATGAAAGTAAAAATATAGACTGGAATGTAACATATTTAAATATAATCTGGAAGATGTGCTTATTCCAATCTGCTTCTCCTCTATCCTATCCAACCTTCAATATGTTGTCTCTAAGTTGTGAGCAGCCACGGCACAGATTATGATAAGCTAACTAGGCACGAGATTTCCTTTAAACATTTTTCTCTTCCAGAGTGAATTTTCTTCTCTTCAACAGAGATGAAATGACTCTCATTTCTCCAAAAATACAAAACAAAACAAAAAACCCCTCTTGGGAAAAGGTCTAATCATGTTATTCACTTTGGGTTTGGGTTTCCAACTATTTAAAAAAAAATCTCTGGATTTATACATAATCTTAAGGAAACAGAGTCTTGGTGTTGGTATCTTAATCATGTCAATAAGCTCTTTCCTCCATTATTAATTTAAAAGTGACATATCATAAAGTATTGAAGCTTAAACTATGTAGGCACTAAAGGCAAGATGATGGGATAGTCTCTGTCACTTCAATATTGCTTGATGTTGGCCACTCTTTTGAATATACAGTTTTCTGTTTGTATGTTACCAAATCTATTTCCCTATCCTTTACTAGGACAAGATTATTTCTTTTATTTTACATTTGTATTTGCATATTTAAGATAAACTAAGATTCATAAATACATATGATACATGAAAAATAATTATGTGTCCCCATCAAATATTTGGTATCACAAAGACATGGATATTGCCACTCATATCTGGAGAAGAAGGAGTGAAATTAGTTTTTGAAAAAGCCCATTTCTCTACATTCAAGTTCCAAGCACTCCAGACTACATTAGCCACATATTTAATAATTTATATGAAAAACCTTTTCTGTGTCCTCAAGTACATGTCAGTGGTTCTCTTTGTATCCTACAAAAGGGAATTTTAACCTATTTTGTAATCTACAATATGTTAAAATGTAGAAAAGGCTGTAGTTCTCCAGTGAACTATGTTAATGTCTTTGTATAATCAGGGTCTGTCCTTGATGCAGTGCGAGCATGTAAAAATCAGTAGAAGGATCACATGAGATCTCTATCATGTAAGTAGTGTACTAGCTAAAGATTAAAAACACATAGGTGTAGAGTATCCACACTCATCTTGCCCTCTCTTTTCTTCATGGAATGCCTTTCCATTTCTAGCTGTTGAACCTTCTAGGAACTTCAGGACCAACATGCTAAGAAATATCCTCTAGAAGGCCTTTAGTGATTACCTGTGAGAGAGGAAATGTATCCTTCTGCTCTCTAAAGGCCTTATGTATGACATTTCTTGCAGTATTACATCATATAGCTTACAACAAGAATGTGTGTGTTTATTTTAGCTGCCTTCCTGGAATAAGAATATGAGAAAACTTTATGTTCTTCAGATAATATTTTCCGCACTTCCAACCCAATGCCTTGTGACGTGTGGATGCTCAATAAGAACTTTTAAATTGAACATTTTCTACAACCTCATAAGAAGTAATATTTACCGTATTGTTTTAGCATTTTGCTGATTATAAGCCACATTAGTATTATGAACTTGAGGATATCTTTTGTCTATCATGTATGGTAGATAAACAAATATGCTCCAATTTTATATAAGCAAAAAATAAAGAAGAAAACAAATAAAATGGTGAAAATAATCTGTCACTTACAGTTAGAAGACTCTCTGAATCATCATCACATCTGCCTACCCTTTTTGTTACCAGCTTTATTACAGAACACTGGGGAGAAAAAAAAAAAACGCAAAATGATTCATTCCTGAATTCCATTGGGAATACTCTAAGATTTAATGATGTAAGTTATTAATGTCCCAGAGTTTATTCCCCAAAGTTTCTGTTCAGTCAGATTCATCCTAAATATAATAAACTCAACTTTTAGTTTGTCCACTTATCCTATAAAAATAGCAAGTTAATCCACATCATACTCAGGAATCTGATACAAACAAGGATTCCTAGTTATCATTTCCCTTGGTCTAAAAAAAAAAAAAAAAAAAAGAAGGTATCCAGGAGAATGAAGATCAAGAGAGTGGTGGAGGACAGGAAAAAGAAGAAATTATGTCACTGGTAGAAGAGAAAGTGGACCAATAAAATCTACCATATTCTCACCCAGTGCCCTAAATTACACACTCCTGCATCAGGACATAAACTTTGCTAGGTCTTATGTTTTTGTTTTTTTTTTTTTACAATCACAATCCAGGGGAACACTGGTGCCTGAAACCAGAGGTTCTATTCTATGGGCTCCAGACATTCATTAACAAGGAATGACAGACATATAGAAAATACTCCAATGATTAATATATATTTGGACCTATTTGGGCAAACTGGATATGTCTCATATTTGCCAATTTCATTTCCATTTATTTGTTAATTCATGTTATAAAAAACATATATTATGGAGTTCCCATCATGGTTCAGTGACTAATGAATCTGATTACGAACCATGAGGTGGTGGGTTCAATCCCTGGCCTCACTCAGTGGGTTAAGGATCTGGTATTGCTGTGAGCTATGGTGTAGGTCACAGACATGTCTCAGATCCTGCATTGCTGTGGCTCTGGGCCAGGCCAGCAGTTACAGCTCCAATTAGACCCCTACATGGGAACCTCTGTATGCTGTGGATGCAGCCCTAGAAAAAAAGACCAAAAAAACAAAGACATATATTAAAGGAATCAATTTCAAAATAATCATGTTCACCACATATTTACTGAATAGCTTTCATACACTAAGCTCTGTGTCATTTCCATAACTCATGGCTTTTATTTTTGGAATTTTTCATTATAGTTGATATGCAATGTTCAGTCAGTTTCTCCTGTACAGCAAAGTGACCCTGCCATGCATATATATATACATTCTTTTTCTCATATTATCCTCCATCATGTCCCATCACAAGTGATTGGATATAGTTCGCTGTGCAATACAGCAGGACCTTATTGCTTATCCACTCCAAATGTGATAGTTTGCCTCTACTAACCCCAAACTCCCTGTCCATCCCACTCCCTCCCCCTCACCCTTGTAGGTTGCCACCACAAGTCTACTCTCTATGTCCATGAGTTTGTTTCTCTCATGTAGATAGGTTCATTTGTGCCATATTTTAAGTGCTACACCTAAGTGCTATCATATGGTACATGTGTGTTTCTGACTTGACTCAGTATGAGAATCTCTAATTCCATCCATATTGCTTCAAATGGCATTATTTGTTATTTTTCGTGGATGAGTAGAATTCCATTGTGAATATGTACTACAGCTCCATAATGCATTCATCTAGTGTTGGACATTTAGGTTTTTTCCACGTCTTGGCTATTCTGAATAGTACTACCATGACAATTCGGGTACATGTGTCTTTTTGAAGGAAAGTTGTATCTGTATGTATACCCAGGAGTGGGATTGCTAGATCATATTATAGTTCTATATGTAGTTTTCTGAGGTACCTCCATACTGTTTTCCATAGTGATTGTACCCTTTACATTCCCACCAACAGTGAAGGAGGGTTCCCTTTTCTCCACATCCTCTCTAGAATTTGATATTTGTAGACTTATTAATGATGGCCATTCTGACAGGTCTACCTCATAGTAGTTTTGATATGCATTTCTCTACTAATCAGGGATGTTGCGCATTTTTTCATGTGCCTGTTGGCCATCCATATATCTTCTTTGGAGAAATGTCTGTTTAGGTCTTCTGCCCAGTTTTCAACTGGGTTGTTTGTATTTTTGTTGTTGAGTTGTTTGCATCTTTTGGAAATCAAGCCCTTGGTGGTGGTATCATTTGCAGCTATTTTCTCCCATTCCATAGGTTGTCTTTTTTTATGGATTCTTTCGCTGTTCAAAAGCTTTTAAGTTTGATTACGTCTCATTAGCTTATTTCTGTTTTATTTCGATTGGCTTGGGAGATTGACCTAAGAAAACCTTTGTATGATTGATGTCAGAGAATGTTTTGCTATGTCTCTTCTAGGAGTTGTATGGTGTCTTGCCTTAGGTTTAAGTCTTTAAGCCATTTTGAGTTTATTTTTGTGAGAGTGTGTTCTAGTTTCATTGATTTACATACAGCTATTCCATTCTGTCACCACCACTTACTGAAGGGACTGTCTTTTTCCCATTATAATTTTTTGCCTTCTTTGTCAAAGATTAATTGACCATGTGTGTCGGGGTTTATTTCTGGGTTCTCAATTCTGTTCCTTTGGTCTATATGTCTGTTTTGGTACCAGTACCACACTGTCTTTATTATTTTAGATTTGTAATATTGTCTGAAGTTGGGGAGAGTTATACCTCTTGCTTATTTTCAGTTTTGATGTTCTTGTTGTTGATGTTGTTTTCCCCTCAGGATTTCTTTGGCAATTTTGGGTCTTTTATGGTTCCATATAAATTTGGGGGTTGTTTGGTCTAGTTCTGTGAACAATGTCATGGATTTGATAGGGCTTGCACTGAATCTGTAGATTTTTGGATAGTATGGCCATTTTAACAATATTAATTCTTCCAATCCAGAAGCATGGGATATCTCTCCATTTCTTTAAATCCTCTTTAATTGCCTTGAATAATGTTTTATAGTTCTCAGCATTTAAGTCTTTCACCTCCTTGGTCAGGTTTATTCTTAGGTATTTACTTCTTTGGGATAAAATTATAAAAGGTGTTACATTTTTATATTCCTTTTCTAATATTTCACTGTTACTAAACAGAAATGCAACAGATTTCTGAATGTTAATAAGGTCTTCTGCTACTTTGCTGAATTCATTGATCAGTTTGAGAAGTTTTTGTGTGGAGTTATGGTTTTCTATAGACAGTGGAATGTCATCTGCATACAGTGACAATTTTACCTCTTCTTTTCCAATTTGGATACCTTTTATTTCTTTGGTTTTGTGCTGTGGCTAGGACTTGCAATACTGCCTTGAATAAAAGTGGTGAGAGTGGGCCTCCTTGTCTTCTTCCAGATTTTAGTGGGAAGGATTTCAGCTTTTCTCCATTGAGTAGTGTAGTGACTATGGGTTTGTGATAAATGGCTTTGATTATGTTAAGGTATGTTCCCTGTATACCCACTTTGGTAAGAGTTTTTATCATGAATGGATGTTGGATTTTGTCAAATGTGGGGGGGTACATATTTTGAGATAATCACATGGTTTTTGACTTTTCTAAAAAAATCTAAATGCTTCACATGATCATTTCTTTAGGTATCCAGGTCTCAATAACTTATATTCTATTAGAAATTCATATTCTTTTCGAAGACTTATAACTGAGTCACTGGTTGTTCCAAGATTGATCTCGGCATTGTTGTTGTTGTCATTGGCTTTATAATTAGAAAGGATGGGAGTTCCTGTCATGGCACAGCTGAAATGAATCCAACTAGGAACCATGAGGTTGCAGGTTCCATCCTTGGCCTCACTCAGTGGGTTAAGGACCCAGCATTGCCGTGAGCTGTGGCTTGGATCTGGCATTGCTTTGGCTCTGGCATAGGCCAGCAGCTGTAGCTCCCATTAGACCCCTCGCCTGGGAACCTCCATATGCTACAGGTGCAGCCCTAAAAAGAAAAAAAAATCCTGAACTAGAGTAGTACTTGTGTTACAGTCAAGGAAATTGATAACACCATTGACACATCATAATCAGCCACAGTCCATAGGTTATGTTCAGAGTTCAGTCCTTGTATAGTACACCCCATAGGTTTGGGTCTGTGTGTAATGACAGGTAACCACCATTATAATATCATACACAATAATTTCAGTGTCTTAAAGTCCTCTGTGTCCTGCCTACTCATCCCTCTTATTAAACTTAATAAAGGGAAGCCCCACTAAACTGGGGTTAGAAAACCAGCAGGGGGAGGGAATTCTCAGGCACATACCATCAACACAGATCCCAACAGAAAGAGAAGGGCCTCCTCTCTCTGGTGGGATGTGATACTTCATTGCCACCAGCAGGAGGAAGAATGTATCCTTGCCTGGCAACACCTCAGTCAACAAGAGACTTAAATTCAGGTGACAAAAGCCACTATTATCAAGCTCCCAGTTTCCTCCAATGGACTCGTGTATAACAGCCCCTCCTAACTACCTCTTTGCTATAAAAGAATTTCCACTCTGCTTTACCACGTTTATATGTGGTTCATGAGAGTTACGTGTTTCTAATTGTGATTCTTCTGTGTTCCTGAATAAGCCTGCTTTATTGGTAAATAACTGGCTCTTTTATTGTTTTTGGTTAACACCTCCCTCTCTCCAACTCCACCAACCACAGAGCTCTTTATTGTTTCCTTTTGTTGTTGTTGTTCTTTTCAGAATCTTATATAGTTGGAATCTTACAGCATGTCACCTTTTCAGATTATCCTCTTTCATCTCAGTAGTATGCGTTTAAAATTCCTTTGTGTCTTTTCATGGCTAGAGAGTGCTTTTTAAATTTTGTTAGTGCTCAATAATTATTAGTTCATTGTGGATGTAGCACTGTTTCTTTACGTTTTCACATGCTGAAGAACATCTGGATTGACTCTAAGTCTTGGTAGTTATGAGTTAACATTTCTATAAATATCTGTGTGCAGGTTTTGGGGTAGACTTAAGTTTCCAACTCATTTGTGTAAATACTATGTTGTGAGATTGTTGGGCTCATATCAATTTAGTTTTGTAAAACACAAAAGTGTCTTTCTGTGTGGTTATTCAACTTTGTATTCCCATGGACAATGCAGAAGTGTTCCTGCCGCTCTACATGCTTGACAGTTTGTGTTGTCCTGTTTTGAATTTGTCTTTTTATAGGTGCATGGTCTGCACCTTTTTATAGCTTCATAGGTGCATCTTGTTGTTTTAATTGCAATTCTTTTTTTTTTTTTCTTTTTAGGGCCACACTTGTGGCGTATGGATGCTCTCAGACTAGGGGTCCAATCAGAGCTGTAGTTGCCAGGCACAGCCACAGCAACTTAGGATCAGAGCTGCATCTGCGACCTACACCACAGCTCACAGCAATGCCAGATCCCTGATCCATGGAGTGAGATCAGGGATCCAACCTGCAACCTCATGGTTCCTAGTCAGTTTCATTTCTGCTGCACCACGGTGGGAACTCCTACTTGCAATTCTTTAATAGCATTTGATGTTGATTATCTTTTTCTATCTTATTTGTCATCTCCATATGTTCCTTTTTATATTTTAAGAATTTTATTAGTTTTTGAAAGAAGATAATTCTTTTACGTATTTATTTATTTTATAAAGTTTTTATTGTGATTAAAAACACTTGAGAAACACCCTCTTTAAATTACACAACAGAATAATGTTAACTATAAGCACATGTCTTACACTCACTCTGGTACTTACTCATCTTCTATAATTAAAAATTTTCCTGAAGTTCCTGTCGTGGCGCAGTGGTTAACAAATCTGACTAGGAACCATGAGGTTGCGGGTTCGGTCCCTGCCCTTGCTCAGTGGGTTAACAATCTGGCGTTGCCATGAGCTGTGGTGTAGGTTGCAGACGTGGCTTGGATCCTGCGTTGCTGTGGCTCTGGCGTAGGCTGGTGGCTACAGCTCCGATTCGACCCCTAGCCTGGGAATCTCCATATGCCATGGAAGCGGCCCAAGAAATAGCAAAAAAAAGACAAAAAAAAAATTTTCCCTAGCCCTGGCAAGTGCTGTCTGTTTCTATGAGTTTGATTGTTGTATATTCTTCTTCTAAGTAGAATCATACAGTATTTGTCCCTATATAACTGTCCTATTCCACTGGGCATAATATTAACCAGGTTCATCCAAGTTGTTGCATATAGCAGTATTTCCTTTTTTAAAGACTGTGTGATATTCCATTGTATCTATATGCCATCTTTTCTTAATCATTTCATCTTTCAATAAACAGGATGTTTTCATATCTTTGGTATTGGAAACAACGCGACAATAAAGATGAGCATGTAGTTACCTCTTTGCATTCCTGATACCAACACATTGGATATGTAGATCCAGAAGTGAAAATTTGTATCATATAGTAATTCTATTTTCAATTATTTGAGGAACAATTCTTAGGGATTGCATAATTTTGTACCACCACAAGCAGTACACAAGTGTTCCAATTTTTCCTTATATGTGCCAACCCTTGCTGTGTTTGCTGTTTTGATGCATACATCTGACTCAATGGAAGATGATATGTCATTGTGGTTTTAATTACATTTCCCTGATAATTAATGATGTTGACCACATATACCAGTTGGTTATCTTCTTTGGAGAACTGTCTACTTGAGTCCTCTATGCTTTATTAATCAGGTTGTTAATTCTTTTCTATTGACTTGTAGGAATTTTTTGCCTCTTTTCTATCTTAATCTGATGTTGTTTATGTGATTTACCAATAGTTTCTCCCATTGTAAGTTGGGTTTTCACCCTGTATAAGATTTCCTTTGCTGTGTTTAGTGATGTTGCCTCCCTTATCTAACTTTGATTATTTTGCTTGTGCTTTTGTCTCTTCCCCAGGAATCATTGACAAGCTTAGTGTCATGCAGCATTTCATCTCTGTTTTCATCAAGGAATTTTACAGTTACAGTTCCTTCATTAAAATCTTTAACTCGTTTTAAACTGATTGGGCATATGGTGTAATGTAAGGGTACACTTTTGTATGGATGGGTTATCCAGTTTCTCAACATATTTGTTCAAGAGTCTCTGCTTTCTCCACTGTATATTCTTAGTTTGCATCAAAGAGCTGTTGAGACTATATACTTGGGTTTTTGGGGTCCCTATTCTGTGTCTTTGGTTGATACATTTGTTTGTTATGGTGGTGTCATCCTGTTTAATTACTGTAGCTTTTTAATATGTTTTGACATCAGGAAGTGTGATGCTTCCAGCTTTATTTTTATTTCTTACTACTAATTTGGTTAGTTGGGGAAATTTGTGTTTCCACATGAATTTTAGGATTGTTTTTATTTCTGTAAATAAATGCCATTCCCAGAGTTTCCTGGTGGGCTAGTGGTTAAGGATTTGGTGTTGTCAGTCCTGTGGCTCATATTTGATCTCTGGCCTGGGAACTTCTGCATGACATAGGCATGTCCTCTCCTCCCCCCCCCCCAAAAAAAATCATTGGAACTTTGATGGGGATTGCATTGCATCTGTAGATAAATTTGGATAGTATGGACTTTTTAACAATATTCATCTTTCAGTCTATGAACACAAGGTGTCTTCTTTGATTTTGTCTTCTTTAATTTGTTTCCTTTTAATGATTTGTAGAGTCCAGTGTAATAATGTTTTGCTTCATTTGACAGAATTATTTGTAAGTATTATTTTTATACTATTGTAATGGGTACTTCCTTAATTTCATTTTCAGAAAAGTTATTGTTAGTGCCTATCAAAATGATTTTTAATGTTGATTCTGTAATTTGCAACTTTATTGTATTCATTTATTAACTCTGAAAGTTGTTTCTTGTAGAGCATTTTGTATTTTGTACATAAGAAAGAGATAATTTCACTTCTGTGGTTTGAAAATCTTTACTTCTTACCTAATAGTTCTAGGTTGAGCTTTTAAAAGTATGTTATAATAGAAGTCATAAAAGAGGGTATCCTTGCCTTATTCTGGATCTTAGAAGGAAAGCTTTCACTTTTTCACCATTGAGTATGAAGTTGGTTGTGGGGTTTTATATATGGCCTTTACTATAGTGAAGAAAATTCTCTCCAGTCCAAATTTGTTGAGACTTTTAATCATAAAAATCAAGGTTAAATTCGGTCCAATGATTTTTCTGCATCTGCCTAGAAGACAATAAGGTTTTTAAGCTCCATTCTGTTAATGTAGTGTATCACTTTATCTGATTTGCCTTTGATGAACCAAATGATGAGCCAATCTTGCATTCCAGGAATTATTCCCAGTTGGAGTAATTATTTTATTTTATTTTATTTTATTTATGTTAATGTCTATACCTGTGGCATATGGAAGTTCCCAGGCTAGGTTTTGAATCAGAGCTGCAGCCGCCACCCTACTCCAGAGCCACAGCAATGCCAGATCTGAGCCACATTGGCAAACAGATACTCACCACAGCTCATGGCAATGCCAGATCCTTAACCCACTCAGCAAGGCCAGGGGTCAAACCACCTGTGTTCTCATGAATACTAGTCAGGTTCATTACCAGTGAGCCACAATCGGAACACCTTGCTTGGAGTTGGTTGTTTGTTACTTTTATCATGCTGAATATTTCAGCTTGCTAATAGATTGTTTAGAGTTTTGCACCTATTTTCTTCAGGGATATATGACTATAATTTTCTTCCATTATGATGCCTCTATATGCCTTGGGAAGTAGGGTGATACTGGCCCCCATAAAGAGAACTTGAAGCTGTTTCCTCTATTTTTAGAAGGTGTATCCTCTATTTGTATTGATTTGGCTTTACCTGTTTGGTAGAATTCACCTGTGAAGCTATCCAGTCCTGGGCTTTTCTTTGTTGGTATTTTCAGTCTCAATCAAAGGGCAATGTGTTCCTTGGTCATTCAGTGTAACACACCAGAGAGTTATTGAGTCTCATGCAGAGACTGAAAAGAATCACTGTTAATATGCAGTGAGTCTCAGGCTCTGTGGAATATAAACGATTAAGTGGAGAGTTGCCATCTAGTTCATCATAAATGTGGAAAAGAATCCCTTGTCACAAGAATGTTTGCTCAAGTGAAAATTAGGACATGGTATGATTCAAACAGTAAAGGAATGGATCAAATGTCCCATGATCCATAAAGTGAAATGCTCTGTATCTGTCAATGTTCCATGGAGAGTTTGTAGTAATTTTGGAAAATCGGTATACTATGATGTTATGATCAAAAAAGTATAGAAAACGAGTCTCCAAAAAGATACATTCCCCAAACGTGTATGAAAGCACACAGAGACACTTTTTCTGTCAGAAATAAAACAATGATAGGATGCTGAAGAAAATGTGCTTTTCACAACAGTTTATTATGACAATTGTCAAACACATAACAAAGTTTACAAAGACATGAAACCAAACCTCTTACTATCAAGATATAGACATTTCCATGATCACACACATTTCCCTCATACTGAATCCTAGATAAATCCACTCCCTCCCCCCATATATGGAACTGCTCTTTTCTTTCATTTTTCCATCACTTTTGAGTTTTGCAGACCTTGATAAAAATGAAAACATAAAAATGTACTCTTTCTAAAATTTATTTATTTATTTATTTTTCTTCTTACAGCTCCCCCCCCCTGCAGTCTATGGAAGTTCCCAGGTGAGGGGTCAACTCAGAGCTACAGCTGCCTGTGTACAGCACAGCCACAGAAACAAGGGATCTGAGCCTCATCTGCAACTTCTGTCACAGCTTGTGGCAACCCCAGACCCTTAACTACCATCCATAAGGTCCTATCCATAAGCAAGGCCATGGATAGGACCTGCTTACCAGAGACACGATCTTGGGTTCTTAGCTCACTGAACCAGAACAGGAACTCCCCAAAAAGGACTCTTTGGAGTTCCCATCATGGCTCAGCAGTTAATGAACTTGACTAGTATCCATGAAGATGAAGGGTCAATCCCTGGCCTTGCTTAGTGAGTTAAGGCTCCAGGGTCACCATGAATTGTGGTATAGGTCACAGACACAACATAGATCCTGCATTGCTGCGGCTGTGGTGTAGGCCAGGAACTACAGCTCCGATTGGACCCCTAGCTTGGGAACCTCCATATAACACAGGTGTGCCCCTAAAAATAAAAAAAAAAAAAGTACTCTTTAAGACTTCTTTCACCTAGAAAAAAAATTTTGTGTGTATATTAGTTCTCCATTCCTTTTTTATTGCTGAGGAATATTTCATTGCATTTATAAACTAGTTTGTCCTTCTTTTTGTTTAAGTGCACTTGACTGATTTCAACTTCTTGGCTATTAAGTACAAACTAACTATGAGCATTACATCACAAGTTTTGTGAACAGGTTTTATCACCTAGAGAAGTAGTTAAGGATGGAATTATTGGATGTATGTGGAAGTGTATGTTTCATGTTAAATAAAGTCAGAAGTTGATCATATGTGAAGGTATCACTTTATATTCCCATCAATGGTGAAAACTTGTATCCATGAGCAGATTTTACTCATCATACACACTGCTACCAACCTGGACCAAATTACCATAAGCTCTTTCCTAGTTTGTTATGGTGTTCTCAAAATGAATATCCCCTTTTCACTCTTTGTGGTCAGTGAGGCAGAGTAATCCTTTAAAACATAATTTGGATCATGTCACAATACCTCCAATGCCTTCTCATTTCTCTCCAGAAAAATCCCATAAGCCCTTCATACTTAGGGTCTCTATTATATTTCTGGTCTCATTTTCAATGTTTCACTCTTATTTCTCTCTGGTCACTGAATTCACTGATTTTCCTCCCCATAAGATCAGCATAGTCGGTTTGCACTTGCTTCTCCATGTGCCTAGGACTCTGTTTCTGTTGATCTATTCAAGAATCATTCATACTGGTCAGGGTTCCTCAACCACAGGACTGCTAAAATTTTGAGTCAGAGAGACAGTCCTTGGTAGTGATGACCTGTCTTGTGCATTTCAGCTGTTCAACAGTATCTGTGACCTCTACTCACCAGATGCCAATAGCAGTGCCCACTGCACACAACCAGTAGTGTATCTGGGACACTCAAGAGTGTATCTAGCCTTTGCCAACTATCCCCTGGGGGGCAAAATATTAAGACTCCTAATTTTGGTCTTAATTATAAAGTCTTATGGGCCCTTCTTGACCATCCTGTCCTGCATAGTACACATACATTCCCTCAGGGTTGCCAACATCACACTCTTCAATTATTTTACTCTATGGTAGATCCTGGCCCTTTTCAAACCCCTGGTATGATCAGTATTTGTCCAGTTTTACCCCCTGGTATAGGAATCTCCACAGGACCATGGATATTTTTTCTGACTTCACTACCACATTTTCAGTTCCTAGAATAAGGCATGGCAAAATGAATATGGTAGAATATTTCAAGTCAATTCTGTTTTGCATATTTTTTCTAGTACATTTAAAATTAATCTTTGACCTTAACTCTCTCATCCATTTTTAGCACAGAAAATCCTACCTGAAACTTTGAAAATGTATGTTTGACATTTACATCCTTTTAGAACCTAAGGTAAATCTACACAAGATAGAATGAGAGTAAAATCCAAACTTCTTTTTCTTTTATTAGAGAGTTAAACAACGAACAAAAACTGTGTCCTCTTTTATGATTATTAACATTAAATGATCCATGAAATTGGTATATTAAAAAAGAAAGTGGGCGTTCCCTGGTGGTGCAGTGGGTTAAGGATCCAGCATTGTCACTGCAGTGGCTTAGGGAACTTCCCTTGCCTCAGGCATGGCCAAAGGCAGGGGGGAGAAAGAAAAGAAACAAGGAATGAAGATACAAGCACTTTTTAGATATGTATATATCAAAAATTGAAGACTCAGAGTCCTTGTTGTGGCTTAGTAGTAACAAACCTGACTACAAGGATGCAAATTCAATCCCTGGCCTCACTCAGTGGGTTAAGAATCCAGTGTTGCAGTGAGCTGCGGTGTAGGCTGCAGATGCGGCTTGAATCCCACATTGCTGTGGCTGTGGTGTAGGCCAGTGGCTACAGCTCAGATTTGACCCCTGGTCTGGGAACCTCCATATGCCCTTGGAGAAGCCCAAGAAAATGGCAAAAAGACAAAAAAAAAAAAAACCAAAAAGATCTGGGATTACTGTGGCATAGTCTGGCAACTATAGCTCCAATTTGGCCACTAGCCTGGGAATTTCTATATGCCTAAATTTCCAATTTAGGGTGCAGCCCTATATAGACAACTTAATTAATTCAATTTAATAAAAGTATTGAAGGCTATCATGTAGAATGAAATGAAAACTTTTTCATGTCAATTTTCATGTTGCAACATTCAAATTAATGGTTAGAACATTATAATAATGCTCAAGATTTTAAAAACCTATTTGCACACAGGAAATATTCATGAATAGTAGTTGTATAGCATACAAGGGTAAACTATAGAATATTTGGGGATATGTATGTATGGCTTAATAAAAGATGTACTTACATACATAGTGAATTCATATAAAAATTCAAATAAACTATTTTTGAACATGGTAATGAAAAATTGAGATTTCTCATTATTCTAACTTTTTAATAGACTATTTTAAAAGAATAATTGTAGACTTACAGAAAAGTTACCAAAAAATATATACAGGGATTTCCCATCACCAATATACTGTTTACCAAAAACTTATCATGAATATAATACATTTGTTATGAATGACAAATCAATATTCATTTTTAGTAAAGTTTGTAGTTTACAATTGGGTTTGGGTTACTCTGTGTTGTAGAGTTTTATGGACTTTAGAGTGTGTGTTATATCATGTATCTACCTTTAGAGTGTCAAACAGAATGATTTTCCCTCCTTTAAAATGTCCCACACACAAGCAATTCATCCCTTTACTCAATCTGCTTAAATCCCCAACAACCACTGATTTCTTTTTTACTCTTTTCACAGTTTTACCTTTTACAGAGTGTCAATTCATAATTTATGGAAATGTTTCTGTTTCAAAATTTAAAAATCATCCCTTGTGTTGTCTCATTAATTGTTTTATCCTGTTGACATTTTGAAATTCACTAACGTCACCTGTTTGTCCTCTCTACTTCTAGCTCATATAAATATGTCTTCCTTAATTTGGTTTATCTATGCTATAAACATATTAACCCATTATAAACATATTACTATAACTGGCCTGGTGCAAGAAACCTTAATACCAGTCACTAAAATAAAAAGAACCTAATTAGGGTGATGAATTGGATTTTATAAAAAGAATTCTATCTTAACTACAAATCCAAATGTCAAACCTTTTAAGTTCAAAGACCTACCTCAGAAGTGTGCATTTTCTCAGTGTTTTATCACTGTTCTGGAAGGACTGGGTAACACAAGGTGACAATTTGAAGTAAAAGCTCAAGAAGTTATCTAAAGAGATAACTGTATTAAATATTGTCTCTTATAACATGAAGTTTCTATAGTTCTTTGAATTGGATACTTTCTCTTGACCAGAAAGAACTGCTTACTACATTAAAGGTCCATGAGTAGACATGAGACCACAGTGTTTGATAAAGGAAATAGTTGAAAGAGGTAAAACCTGCTAATATATGAATATAAGCTTATAGACCAGTATCAAGAAGCAGACAACACCAGAAATCATCATGAAAAATGGAAGATGCTAGATGAAACCAAAGTGACACTAGGTAGGTAAGAGAGACAGAGACATAGTAGTGAAAAGCATCTAAAGCAGTGAACCTTACATACCTCTTTGTACCTGACTCCATCTCTTCCTCTACGTAAAGCTGATGGAACACTAAAGATTGTTGTGTTTATAGTGCTCCCTTTTCTAAAGGAACCAAATATCCATGCCCCATGATAGGATTAAATGAATACCACAGTAAGATATAATATTCTTGAGGGACTGATTCTCAGTCAATCTAAGCTATGAAGAAAATATTGAAACTTCCATTCATCTTTTGTCATCTGAGATCAACTTCTTGCTCCATAGCATCCTCATGGCATTTTTCACTTCTGCATTCCTCAGCGTATAAATCAGAGGGTTGAGCAGAGGGGTTCCAATTGTATAAAAGACAGTTATCATCTTATCCATGGAGAAGGTGGTTGCAGGGCGTGTGTATATAAATATGCAAGGACCAAAGAACAAGATGACCACGGTGATGTGGGAGATGCAGGTGGAGAGGGCTTTTTTCCTCCCTTCTGCACTGTGGTTTCTCAGAGAATACAAGATAATGACATAGGAGACCATCAGCATGACAAAACTCACTGTACAGATGGCTCCACTGTTGGACACCAAGAGTAGGTTGGTCACATAGGTGTCTGCACAGGCAAGTTTCAGCAAAGGCTGCAAGTCACATATGTAATGATCAATCACATTGGGACCACAGAATGGTAAACTCAAGGCTAGAAAAATCTGAGTTAAAGAATGCACACAGGATCCCATCCAGGCCACAGCCACCAACACCCCACAGACTCGATGGCTCATGATTGTTGTGTAGCGCAGAGGTTTACAGATGGCCACATAGCGGTCAACAGCCATGAGGATAAGGATGAAGATCTCCAGGCAGCCAAAGAAATGGAATGAAAAGACTTGCATTATGCATTCATTAAAGGTGATAGTAGCATTCTTCAAAAGGGCATCCACAATCACTCTAGGAGCTATGGAAGTAGAGAAGCAGGTATCAGATAAGGATAAGTGGAAAAGGAAGAAGTACATTGGACTCCCAAGTGTCTGGCTGGTCTTGATGGTAGCAATAATGAGCAGGTTGCCTATCAATGTCCCCAAGTAGAAAATCAAGAAAGTGACAAACACTATTTTCTTCCTAACAGGATCCTGGGTCAACCCAAGCAGAATGAACTTGGTCACATTATTGTTCAGCCACATGATTTCATGAATGAAGGGAAAGGTTGAATGTGAAATGATTTACCTGCAAAAAAATAAAGATATGCACTTATGATGTGATATCTAATATGATGAAATATTTTAGAAAAAAGAGTATTAAACATCGGAAACATTCTAACTGTGGTTTCTTAACAATTTTCTCTAACTCTTTGTTCCTCAATTTTTCATGACCACTGCATAGGTTGTTATGAGTCTCAATAAGCTTATGAATACGATATTCTTCATAATAACAGTCTTCAAATAATCCTCCTGACTTAGATGTAACTCTCGTTAATTTTGCTAATTTTATGAATGCATATTGGGCTCTATTGTGTAATTTCTTCTTTCTTTTGCTTTTTCTTTTTTGGGCCACACAAAAAGATTAGTAAAAATAATGATATGATCTCCATAATAAAACTAATGTAGAAGCCAAGAATTAAAGAGATGTAAGTGCAGCATTTTCAAATTTATCCTGCCCTCTCCTTCTATCCTGGGACTATTTTAGATGCTTCTGTTTTCCTTGAACTTTAGAATAAAATGGTCCAGCTGGGCTTCTGTGATTGCCTGTGAGAAGGGAAATGCATTCTCCTGCTCTCTGAAGACTTTCACTATAGCTTTTCTTACAATATAAGAATTATTACTGCTTGCAGCACAAGAATTCATGTGCTTATTCTACTTTTCTTTCTTAAAAAAGAATATCAAAATGCTACATATTCTCAGAATATTTTTCTCCACAATCCCAATCTAACTGCCTAGTATAATGTAGGTGTTCATTGAATTGAAATTGAACATTCCCTACTATCTTTAAGATATGATCATATTTATGTGATCATTGTCATACTATTCCGATCTTAAAATATAGTAAGATCAAGTTTATAGAGTCTTGTATCAAATTTGTAGGGTCTTCTATCTATCATTATGGTAGACAGAAAAACATGCTTTCTACTTAGAGAAAGCCAAATACAGCAACACTGAGATCAATTTTGAACAAGTAGTAACTCAGCTATAAGTCCTCCAAAAGAATATGAATTTCCAGAGTCCCCATCATTGCTCAGTGGTTAGTAAATATGACTAATAACCATGAGGTTGTGGGTTCAATCCCTGGCCTACTCAATGGGTTAAGGATCCGGTGTTGCCATGAGCTGTGCTGTAAGTCTCAGATGTGGCTCACATCCCATGTTGCTGTGATTCTGGCATAGGCCAGCGGCTACAGCTCTGATTAGACACCTACCCTGGGAACCTCCATATGCCACAGGTGTAGCCCTGGCAAACACAAAAAGACAATAAAATAAAATAAAAATAAAAGGTGAATTTCAAATAGAACGTAAGAAATTGGGACCTGGATACCTACACAAATGACCACCTGAAGCATTTAGATTTCTTACATAAATTTTTGGCCCTTAGAACATGCTATCAGAAGCTTTGCATTTTTCATATCTTCCCGATATTGATTAACATCTTTTGGAGTTCCCATCATGGCTCAGCAGTTAACAAACTTGACTAGCATCCATAAGGACACAAGACCCTGGCCTTGCTCAGTGGGTTAAGGATCTGGCATTGCTGTGAGCTGTGGAGTAGGTCACAGATGCATCTTGGATCCCGCATTGCTGGGGTTCTGGTGTAGGCCAGAAGCTACAGCTCTGATTCAGTCCCTAGCCTGGGAACATCCGTATGCCATGGGTGTGGCCCCAAAAAGATAAAGCAAAATATTTATTTGCAGTATGTATATGACTACATGTCCAAGTTTATGTTTCCCAAAGATGGTTGACATTTTCCTCATATTTTCAAAAGAATCTGACACATACACACATTACACTAGTTTGGAGGCAAAACAGCATCAGCAAAATAGCACATCTTGGGATTGTGGGCATTCAGTCCTACCTAAAAGGTCCAGTGAGACATTGGATTCAAATGTCAAGGACCTTTTTAGCATGAACCAAAAGTCTTTATGACTTTTTGGACAGCATCAAATGTCCTGCAAGGCACATCTTCTAAATATTACAGTCTTAACCTCAACTCTTCAAACAAGATTAGCCAAGTTTAGAATGGCCAAGATTGTTAAACAGATTAAACAGACTATTTTTGGTGTGGCAAGAACAGAGAAGAGCTGAAAGAAAATCAGGCAAAGGTGGAGAATATTCAAGGGTGGAATATAAAGTGTTCAGTGGATCCTTCCATGCTTACAAGTCTATGCTTCTGTGGAGACCAGAGTGAGAAGCATTTTCTATAAGGATTCTCTCTGAAATGATGCACCCCTCCCCAAGTCAGTTACAAAAATCTTTGGGGGAGAACCTACACTCTATTATTCTGCAGAATTTGCCATTCTTTGCAGAAAGGTGAACAGATTGTCCCTGCATATTTTATTCCTTTAAAAGCCAAACAACAACAAAAACAAAAAAGTGCCCTCCTTGAGTTCCTCCTTCTCCTAAATCTCGTGATTCCTGAGTATCTGGCCCAGAGGTGTCCAAGAAAACAACTTGATATGAGAATCAAAAGATCACCATGAAACTCAACACACGCTACTAATAATTCCCACATGTGATTCCCCTATATACCATTAAATTAGTATTTATTCCTTATTCAGAATCTTATCAGAGAGCAGGAACTTTGAAGGGACAATAGTAGATAAGCTCACAAGTGAAGAAACCCAGCATGTGGCAAAAATACTGATGAAAAGGGAGGATCTTACTCAAAGAATTTTCAGGAACTCCTCTTCCAAATGTAAGGCCAGTTATTGTTTGCAGACTTAAGACTATTCATTGTTGTGTTTCCTCTGATCCTTCTCTAAGAAGTAGTTTTTTATCAAAATAAATTTTGACATGAGCCAAGAGCAGATCAAAATCCTATGATATCATTTGAAAGAATAGAAAGGGCAATGCATTTACACTGTGATAGACAATATTCCTTTCAAAGATGTTACTTGAAGCTAGAAAACCAGGCATTCTCCAGAAGCTGTGTAAAGGTCAATACCTCCATTAAACTTGACTCTAATTTTGAACCATGAATAATCTCTTCTAACATTTTAGTACCCAGAGTTCCTAACAAAACTTATTTTTGCTAAGCTATCTTATATATTAACCATTTGTAAGCATTTCTGTATTCTGCCATCTCCAGAAAATATTCTACAATTGATGGATTAAAGTCTTCTGTCCCCAAACAACAATACATGAGTTTCACATACCTTATATTCATAAATATTTGTTGATTTCTAAAGATCATTCCCACCCTCATGGTCATGTTTCATTCTGTTAATTTCTTATATTAATGGTAAATCTTATTTTTAAAAAAGTTACATTGTTCATTTTCCCCCGTTTCTTTCTCAGAGTATGAGGGAAGTATAATTACAAGATGCATGGAAATATGTTAGCAAGTGATGGTGGATTATTTTGTAATGATGCCCCTCTGAGTACAAAGATTGGAATAATATGTCACTTACTTGTTGGAAGGCACTGTGAATTTCCAGTTCCACTCATCCATTTTGACAGCACCTGTGAACTGGAGTTTAGCACTTGCCATCTGCCTCTACACGGATTAAACCATGAACCAGTTCAGCTGCAGACCCACAGCAACCCTGAGCAGAGGTCAGGGTAAAGACCAGGAGTGAGGCACGCTGTGCTCTGGGAAAAGTGGAAGAGCAGGTCTTCAGATAGATATTGTTAGGAGATTTTATGAGCCCACTTCTTGCATCTCTTCATTTCTCTTAAAAAAAAAAAAAACACTAAAGCCCTTCATGGTAGTGTCTGCTCTTCATGACTAGTAGTAACATTCATGACACCAGAGGCAAACTTCATAAAATGTGTGCATGGCTGCATGCACCTTTAACACATATGTTGGTATTTCCCCTTTTCTCTTTGGGGCAGGATTTCAGAGCTCCTAGGTTGTAATAAGTGGACAAAATAAAATATGTCATCAGTCAATGCAGTCACTCCCAAGGGTGAGCTGGTGAGCCCTGAGGGAACTCAGGAAAGAAACAAAGAATACTGGCCCACAACAGAGGTACCTATTGAAGGAATGAGTCCAGTAAGCCCAGACCTTTACATCTTCCCATAGAAATAGGTTTTCTGTAAATCTTCTGTAACTCTGGTGACATGTTAGTCTCTTCTTCCTACTACCTTCCCTTTGTTGCAAAAACTCAAATATCCTAGCTTCCCCCTGCCTCACCTACTCAGAGGGTGTTCTTTGGGCTACCTAAGATGATGTCTCCTGGGCTTAGGTCCTAATTTTGCCCCAAATAAAACTAAATTCTCAGCTTTCACATTGTGCATTTTTTTTTAAGTCAACACAGCCCTCTCACAGATTTCTGAAGAAAAAATGTTCTCTGCATTCAAGGGGGAATATTTTAAGACATGATGATGTAAGATACTGCTATCCTAGAGAGGATAATTCTCTAAAGTTTTCTTTCCTTGCCAGTTTTAATTAATATCCATATATAATAAAGTCATTTTTATTTTTTTAATTTTTAATTTTTTCCCACTGTACACCATGGGGACCAAGTTTTACTTACATGTGTACTTTTTTCCTCCCTTTGTTCTATTGCAATATAAGTATCTAGACATAGTTCTCAATGCTACACAGCAGGATCTCATTGTAGATCCATTCCAAGAGCAATATTTTGCATCTGTTAACCCCATGATCCTAATCTGTCCCACTCCCTCCCTCTCCTCCTGGGCAGACACAAGACTATTCTCCAAGTCCATGATTATCTCCCCTGTGGAAAGTTTCTTTTGTGCTGTATATTAGATTCCTGTTATATCATATGGTATTTGTCTTTCTCTTTCTGACTTATTTTACTCAGTATGAGAGTGTCTATTTCCATCCATGTTGCTGCAAATGGCATTATGTCATTCTTTTTTATGGCTGAATAGTATTCCATTGTGCACATATATACACACCTCATCTTCCTAGCCCAGTCGTCTGTCAATGGACATTTGGGTTGTTTCCATGTCTTGGCTAGTGTGAGTAGTGCTTCAGTGAACATTCGGGTGCATGTGTCTTTTTCAAGGAAACTTTTGTCAGAATATATGCCCAAGAGTGGGACTGCTGGGTCATATGGTAGTTCTAGGTATAGATTTCTAAGGTTCTCCAAACTGTTCTCCACAGTAGCTGTACCAGCTTACATTCCCACCAACAGTGTGGGAGGGTTCCCTTTTCCCCACAGGCCTTCCAGCCCTTGTTATTAGTGGACCTATGAATGATGGCCCTTCTGACTGGTGTGAGGTGGTATCTCATGGCCGTTTTGATTTGCATTTCTCTTATACTCAGGGGTGTTGAGCATTGTTTCATGTGCTTGTTGGCCACCTGTATATCTTCCTTGGAGAACAGTCTATTCAGGTCTTTTGCCCATTTTTCCATTGGGTGGTTGGCTTTTTTGCTGTTGCGTTGTATAAGCTGCTTGTGTATCCTAGAGATGAAGCCCTTGTCCGTTGCATCGTTTGCAACTCTTTTCTCCCATTCTGTAAGGTGTCATTGTGTTTTTGTATTTGTTTCCTTTGCTGCACAAAAGCTTGTCAGTTTGATTAGGTCCCACTGGTTTCTTTTTGCTCTTCTTTCTGTTGCCTTGGGAGACTGACCTGAGAACATGTTCATGAGGTTGATGTCAGAGAGTGTTTTGCCTGTGTTCTCTTCCAGGAGTTTGATGGTGTCTTGTCTTCTATTTAAGTCTTTCCACCATTTTGAGTTTATTTTGGTGCATGGTCGGAGGGTGTGTTCTACTTTCACTGCTTTGCATGCAGCTGCCCAGGTTTTGCAGCAATGATTGCTGAATAGACTTTCTTTGTCCCGTGTTATGCTCTTGCCTCCTTTGTCAAAGACGAATTGACCATAGGTGTCAGGGTGTATGTGTGGGTTCTCTATTCTATTCCATTGGTCTGTCTGTCTGTTTTGATATCAGTACCACAATGTGGTGATGACAGTGGCGTATTGCTCCCTCTACCCATGATACTCTGCTTTGTAGTCTCCCAGGCAGTCTCTGCCCCACCAACATGACAGACCAATTCCTGGTCTCCCCAGTCAGTCTCTGCCCTGCCAACCAGACTCTCTGGTTCCTAGTACAAGCAGTCTCCATGCCATCCACCCCAGCCTGCTCCTGGAGACTCACCTCCGGAGCCAAGGTCTGGGTGCCCAGCCGCCACCCAAGTGTCTCAGTTTTTGGTGACTGTGCCAGTAGTAGATGATCTGTTCGGTTCTCACTCTGCTCTTCAGATCTCAGACTTACTGCTGTGCTCTTCCCTGCATCTAGAGATCCCTCTGATTTGGTTGATCTTTCCATCCAGTAGGTGACTTTTCAGGGTGTGGGATCGCTTTCTCCTCCACAGTTGCCTTTCTGGAGTGCCCGTCCACCCATGATTCCCTTCGCTCACTCTTTTTTCTTGTTTTACCCAGTAACATCATGAGATTCTTGCCATTATTGGAGTTTAGGTTCTTCTGCCAGTGATTCCTGTTCTCTGTGAGTCATTTAACCTGTAGATGTGTTTTTTTGGTTGTGTTTGTGGAGGAGCGTGAGCATGTCCCCCTAATATTCCGCCATCTTGCCTTCACCAAGAAGACAAATTTTATAGCCCTTGTAATTTATTTGCAAGTATAATCCAGGGAGTGTGAGGCAGTGCTTTGGAATTAATTTCTCTGCTGTGAGCTTCACACATCCCCAAACGTGGATCTACAGACTTAGAGCAAGTAGTACCTTGATTAACTATAAACCTCTTTTTGCAAACTGAATTGATATCTCATATTTTTTTCAAATGGATATCCAACTGTTTTTCTAACTTTTGTTAGTAAATGTACACTTATTGATGAAGGTGTTTCATTGAAATAATTTTACTTACCATATATTTAGCAACAGCCTGCATGTTTGTCACTGTACATAAGTTACATTTTGTGTTTCCCATAAATATTCCACCAGATAATAATGAACAGTGGGATATTTCATGTGAGAGAAAACTGAAATGCACAGAAGTCAAGCAGCTTGCAAGGTTATGTATTTGGGACGTTCAATCCTGAGAATGATATTCATGATTGTTTCATTTCATGGTTTATCCTCTTGCCACACATTATTTTATATGCTCCTAAGTGGAAACAAGGATTCACAAGTGATTATAACAAAAGTTGATTCAAATGTCTGAGTAATGGTATCTGTGGTTGAGGAGCTGAGAATGAATAGTAAGACAATGAGGACAGGTTGAAATTCGGGTAGCCACAGGATATATGTGTGAAAATACTCATTTGGGATTCTCCCATGGTTTGAAATGGATGTCAGGACTCTAAAACTAGATTTGGGAATCTTTACTTGTAAATGAGAGTTTAAATTATTTGGAAATTGGGGAAGGTCGTCCAAGAAAACAGAGAGAATAGAGACTTGAGCCACTCTTCTGGGTAGGGTTAAACTAACAAAAAGAATCCCAGCGTAGTCTCAGGAAGCTTGTTCAAAAATCATAAGTGAAACCATGAATAGCAGTGATAATCATACTTAATGGAGTGGAGTTTCATAAAGATGTGAGTGGGTGTTCTGTGTATGGAGGGCACATTAGCACTTGTGGCTAAAACTCAGACACCTGTAAATCCTGATTCACATAATCAATGAATAGAATAATTTCAAATAGAAAAATGTTGCTATCATAAGTGCTAGAAGCCATGCATTTTATTTCCATTGCTCAGAATCTTAAAGTTCTCTAAACTAATACTCACTGAGGACAGAAATCATGACTGTTTGGTTCTCCAACATTATCTTTATCATAGCAAACAATAATTTGTAGCATGCAATTTCTCTCTCTCCCTCTCTCTTTTTCATTTTTTAAGGAAGGCAAAGAGATCTGAAGGTAGTTTGTGGAGGAAGCCAGGTCAAAGAAATGTGCTTTTTAACAATGGAAAAGAAGGAGTTCCCATCATGGCTCAGCTGTGAATAAACCCAACTAGTATCCACGAGGATGCCTGTTCAATCCCTGGCCTTGCTCCATGGGTTCAGGATCCAGCATTGGCTGTGAGCTGTGTTGGTCGCACCCATGGCATATGGAGGTTCCCAGACTAGGAGTTGAATCAGAGCTCTAGCTGCTGGCCTACGCCACAGCCCAACAACTTGGGATCCAAGCTATGTCTGTGACCTCCATACTTTGAACACTTTTGATCAACCCTTTGATTTATACACTAAGGAAGGCATAAGTGAAAAATGCCATGAGGAAGTTGTGGACCAAGAAGTTGGTTTCAGATGACAGGAGATGAATAGAAGTTTCAGCTTTCCTCATCGTTTGGATTGACTGAAAAGGAAGTCCATACCAAATAAGATCTTTTTCTTATGGAGTTAACATAATCCTAACATGCGGTGTGAATATTAATTTCTTTAGGAATATAAGCCATGTGAACACACATGCTAGTGTTGAGTCAAGTTTATGTAGAAGAGACGGTCTTACAGTCATGTGAGACACCTTGTCTTCGATGGTCACTGCTGGGTCTCTGCCTCTCTGGTCTGCCAGATATCCCTGTGGTTTGATCTCCTGTTTCCACTGCCCTGTGTGTTGACTTGTGTTTATAGTTATACTTCTATTTGCTTATAACCACGGCTCGACAGGTGTTCCTTCCAAAGAGTTTATTTACTAGAAATGGTGGTCTCGTGTCTCATTGTGCACCTTCAACTTGTTTGTTCTTCCTGACTCAGGAAAAAGCACCAGGTTCAAGTAAGCATAGCATCTTCATATTTTAAAGGACAATATATTTAATCTAAGAAACCTCTCTTCTTTTTCTTGGGGTTATATTGGAAATTGTTGCCACATGTTTACCTAGATTCTTCTAGAACAGTGACAGAACAGAATGAGAAAATTCACCCTTTTGTAGGAGTATTTTTTCCTTAGGGAGGTTCTGACTGTTGGGCTTATACTCATATTAATAGTCTATCTGTAAAAAAATCCTTTCTGCTCTTAAAATGACCCTTTATATTTGGGAGGAAATATTTCCTTGTCTGTTGAGTCATACTCATTTCAATAATTTGTTTATAATAGTGGGTTATTATGATTATGACCTAGATGGCCCAAATGAAGGCATCTTCAGGTGAGCTAGAAGTAAAGAATACATGTAGTTGATGGTAGGGAATTCAAAAATAATAATGAATTACAGAAAGTATGTTGTAACCAGGAGGAGTGTTTTTAGGCTTTGAAGCATAAATAGTTATATCAGAGATGTGAATGGTTTTCCGTGAGTTTTAATATAATCCAGAAAGAATAATTTGTGAAAGACCGAGATATTTAGAAAATTATATTTATATAATTATAAATATATGAAAATTATATTTACACAGTGGAGATTGACATCATCTTTTGTCAGCATTCATCAACAGTATGGTCTCTAGTTACATGATCATTAAGAATCCTTTTTTTTTTTTTTTTGCCTTTTTGTCTTTTTATTTGGAGGTTCCCAGGCTAGGGGTTGAATTGAAGCTTTATCCTCTGGTGGACACCACAGCCATAGCTACGCAGGATCCGAGCTGTGTCTGCGACCTACACCACAGTTCACAGCAACACCAGCTACGTAACCCACTGAGTGAAGCCAGGGATCAAACCCGCAGCCTCATGAATGCTAGTTGGGTTCGTTAACCACTGAGCCATTATGGGAACTCCAATTTGTTGCCTTATTTGTATTTTAATCATATGGAAAATGTGATATGAGTATTTTTTTTCTTATTTGGAACTTCTATTTAAATATTAGTAAATTATATTAATTTTATTAAATTTATATAAACTTTATTGTCCCAAGAAGTTTACAGTTTTTTTTAGTTTGAGAAAAACATCATTTATTTCTCAGTGTGGGGCCAGAAACATGTGACTTCCACAATGAAATCCAGTAACATATATAATCACCTTTTTATTTTTATTTTTTTCAGGCTGCACCTGCAGAATATGGAAGTTTCCAAGTTAGAGGTTGAGTCAGAGCTTCAGCTACAGGCCTATGCCACAATCTCAGCAACGTGGGATCTGAGCTGTGTCTGCAACCTACACCACAGCTCATGGCAATGCCAGATCCTTAACCCACTGAACAAAGTCGGGGGTCAAACCCATATCCTCACGGACACTGTGTCAGGTTCTTAACCCACTGAGCCACAGTGGGAACTCCTACCTCACCTTTTAAAAATCAGATTGTATATTTTTCATGGCTAATCTATCTCAAGCAGTTTGTATCACTGATCACAGCTGCTACAGTTTGATTTCTGCTTTTGCAAAGTATGCATAGTAAAAGATTCCAGTTTATAGGGTTTCAGTTGAAGCCTTCTATTTCAAGACAAGGAAAATATGAAGAGGGTTGTATCCCAGATCCAATCTGGGTACCTCCCCAGATGCACTCTATATAATATGTCTTCTGGACAGGCTGTGGATTTAGAACTCCCGTGTCACTGTCACCACATTTCTTGCAGACAGAAATGTATACTCAAATTCCTTCCAAGGAGTCTATACCACAGATAAGAGAACAATAAAGAGATCTGTATGTATACCCTCACAGGATTTATTTTGAAGTCAGTGGTCTGATACAGCAAGGGTGGGACTCTGAAATCTAAAATAGACACACTTGCATGAAGAAGAGTGAGAAGCATGAACTCACAAATATTCTTGCAAGGCCCTAGTTGTTCTAAGTAGCTTCCTCTTTCTTGAAAGAGAGAAAAGAACAGTCAGCCCTATACATTTTTTAAAAATGTAAATTCATAGAAAAAGATGAATCATATCTACACTCATATGATAACAATTACAGTTGGAGTCTGGTCCAGAACCCTGAACTGGAGTTCCTGTTGTGGCTCAGTGGTTAACGAATCTGACTGGGAACCATGAGGTTTTGGGTTTGATCCATGTCCTCGCTCAGTGGATTAAGAATCTGGCATTGCTGTGAGCTGTGGTGTAGGTTGCTGATGCAGGTTGGATCCTACATGGCTGTGGCTGTGTCTTAGGCCGGCGGCTACAGCTCTGATTGAACCCCTAGCCTGGGAACGTCCATATGCCATGGGTACAGCCCTAGAAAAGACACACACAAAAAAAAGAACCCTGAACTACTAATGATATTCTACCTTATCCAAAGGCACCAGGACCCTTAATATTAACTTGATTTTAAAAAGATATATTCTCTGTTTTCAAGAACTAAATGAGCCTGATAAAACCCAGTGCCTCCTTCATTTTCTCTAAAATACCAATTGTAGTTTTACTATGATATGCAGGAAATAGGACAACTAATTGCTGTTTACCTTTTTTTTTCATGATAAACACCACCTAGTAGATGAATATTCACTAGAAATCTGCAGAGAACTGCACAATAGGTGATTGGCAGGAATACACTTGTTGCTTGGCAGGAAGGATGAGGCGAGGACATTTATATAGTAGTAATACATGAATAATTAGATATTAATAGATGACCACTAACCTTAGAAAGTTGTAGGAAAAAAATGAGTCTTGTTAACTACAAGCCTTAATTTTCAGGTTTGGGATCAGACCTAAATTACAGAGAAAAATAAAGTCGCTGTAGCCAATTTGTGGTCCAACAATCCAGTCCCCCTTTGCTTTCATTTGAAGATGGGTTTCTATTGCTCATTTTCCCATTCACTAGTTTTGCCATCTTACCTGAAATCAGAAACTCCTTATTTCATATTTAAAGTAGAAGAAATAAAAGAGTTATTTGGAATTTCCAAGTATACATATTTGTAGATCTAATTTTGGGGTAATTAGGCAGTATAATGCAGATCTTATAATTTCCCCTCTTACCCCACAAAAAAAAAAATACACCCCCTTACTTGAGCTATGTGCGCTTGAGAAATGGTGAGATCATGACCTGTACTGGCTGCTGACATCCTGGGAGCAGTGAGAGGAAAGGGATCTTGCATTCACTGTGTGGATTTTCACTTCATCTTAGTACCTGCTAATGTACATTTCACCACTGCTCTCTCCAGTGATACCTGAAACTCAGTTAAAAGTAAATAGGAGTTCCCATTTTGGAACAGGGGAAATAATCCAACTAGTAACCACGAGGTTGTGGGTTCGATCCCAGGCCTCGCTCAGTGGGTTAAGGATCTGGCATTGCTGTGAGCTGTGAAAGAGGTCACAGATGAGGCTTGGGTCCTGCATTGCTGTGACTGTGCCATAGGCCAGCAGCTGTGGCTTGGATTTGACCACTAGCCTGGGAACCTCCATATGCCATGCGTGCAGCCCTAAAAAAAAAATAAATAAACAAACAAGCAAACAAACCTCCAGTCTTTTGTGGGATGGTGTAGAGGAAGTATTGCCCAGCTATGGAGAAAGTGGGCTGGAGAGAGAAAACAGTCTTCATGTGATTCAAGGTGCCTTTCCCTCCTACATTCTATGGAGTTGATGCTCTAAGCTCTTAGCATCTCAGGAGTTTTGCAGGTGAACTACATGCTATTATCCTCTATCCTATCCTATTTATCTCCATTCTCAAATGTTTGTAACTTCCTCTATCTGTTAAATCAGTTACTTATCACTCGTCTCTATGTTTCAAAGAACATGCAGAAGTCTTTCACCAACTGGTGTTTCCTGTCTGGTTCTTTTTATCACTATGGATTAACACATAATTTGGGTTTTTTTCTGTTTGTTTGTTCTAGCTCCACACCTGGGGCATATGAAAGTTCCTAGGCTAGGAGTCAAATCAGATACCAGCTGCTGCACAATGCCAGATCTGAGCCAAATCTGTGACCTACACCACAGCTCATGGCAATGCAGGATCCTTAAACCACAGAACAGGGCCAGGGATCAAACCCACATCCTCATGGATACTAGTTGGGTTTGGGTTCATTACCACTGAGCCTGAAGAGGAACTCCTTGATTTACATTTTGTACTCTTTGTCCTTCATGTTCTCTGTTCACTTAAAAGGTATGCTTCCAGGAGTTCCTGTCGTGGCTCAGTGGTTAACAAATCTGACTAGGAACCATGAGGTTCTGGGTTCAATCCCTGGCCTTGCTCAGTGGGTTAGGAATCCAGCATGCTGTGAGCTGTGGTATAGGTTGCAGAAGTGGCTTGACTCCCATGTTGCTGTGGCTCTGGTGTAGGCTGGAAATTACAGCTCCCATTCAACCCCTAGCCTGGGAGCCTCCATATGCCATGGGAGCAGACAAAGAAATGGCAAAAACAAAACACAACAAACAAAGTCTGCTTCTATATAGCTCTGTTTTGTCGAGATGCAAATTCTTTCTCCACATATCTTTTACAATATTCTCCCCCTTCCCTTCAGCTTCTTAGGTCCCTATTCAGGATTTCAGAGAGGAAATCCCAAGTAAATCTGGTTTATCCTTGAGCTAAATAGGCTAAACTTTGGTCATTGCCCAATCTAAGGAGTAACAAACTCTCCCAGTCAGGCATTATCCTGGGTACAATCTGCTGTGATTTAAAAGGGGGGGTGGGAAGGGTAATGGGATGAAAATATGGCATCTGATCATATTTGTTTAGCGTGGACTGTTAGCCAAGCATTTTGAGGAAAATATGATAGTATCTAATCATACATTTACCTAGACATTTTAGATAAAGTTGACTTGCTTTCTATTTTTTTACTAGCTTTATTGAGATATTATTAACATCAAACATATCTAACTATAAGGTATATAATGTGATGATTTGATACAGATACCTATTAGAAAATGTGCATCAAATATGTTTAATTAATACCCCACCCCATTAATGACATTGTGTATGTGCGTGTGGTGATAACATTTAAGATCTAACTCTCTTAACAACCTTCAAATATATAATACCTTTTTGTTAGCTATAGCCCCCATGCTGCACATGAGACCCTCAGAACTTACCCATTTTATACGTGGGGGTTTGTATCCTTGAACTAATATCTTCCCTTTCCACCACTCAACCCCTGGAAACTGCCACTCTCCTGTTTCTGAGGTTGGCTTTTTCAGATGCTGCATATAAATAAAAACATACACTTTGTCTTTTGCATCTGACTTATTTCACTTAGGCTTCAAGTTCCATCCATGGGGTCCCAGAAGGTAGGATTTCCTTCCTTCTACGGGCTAATAATGTTCTATTTCATGTATATCTTGCATCTTCTTTATCCATTATCCTATGATGAACATTTAGGTTGTTGTCATATTTGGTTCTTGTGGAAGATAGTGCAATGAATATGAGAGGAAAAATATTTTTAAGAGGGAGAAGGGTGTACAATGGTGGAATAGCAGGATGTAAGGCTCACATACTCCCATAAATAGATTGAAAATAGAACTACATGTGTAAGTATTGGCACAGAAAATTTGAGAAAAACTGACAAAAGAACTCAAAATTATGATAGACCAAGAAAGATGTTACACAAACAGATAGGATAAGAGAAAGAGGAAAGAAGAAGAACAAGAGAAAAAATAAGCAAAAGGAAAGGAGATGGGACCTGCTCTCCCAGGAGGGAGCTGAAAGAGGAATAGCTCCTACACCCTAGCAAGTTCCCCCAGCAGCAGGAAGATCAGCCAGAAAAGGGGGAGGAACTCTAGACAGATGGCGTGAGTCAGTTAAAAAGGAAATGGTTCTCCACAAATGGTCATGCTATAGGCAATGGGCAACTGTAGGTGGGTGCCAGCAAGTGTTGGAAACTAAAACGTTGACCTTAGTGATCAGACCCAAAGAGGGAGCTGGAGCTGGCAACATGGGGATAAAGACAGGATTGGTCGTGAGGAAATAGCCTGGAGGGACTAGAGTGTAGGGCAACCACAGTGGAGAGCATCTAAGCAGAGGCAAGACCAACTGCAGAAGAGCCCATTCATGAAAGGAGGGCTGGCTGCCTGTGCCCACTCCTTGCTGATCAGGGAAAATACAGGGATCTGAAGAGGCTCATGCTAGTGGTGCCCAGTCAGCCCCAGAAGAGATGCCAGGGGCAGTGCCCATTCCCTGTGAGACCAGTAATCTTCTCAAGCAAGGCAAGCATAGGTGTCTTGGCTCTACCCAGAGACTCTTCAGACACTTGCACCAGCATTGCCCAATCAGCACCAGAAGAGCTGCCAGTGACAATGCCCACTCCTATGAGAGGGCTACCAGTGTCTGCATCCTGCCTGAGATATGGGCTCCCCGACTGGAGAAAAGCACAAGTTGCAGGGTCCCTGCCAGTGGCCCTGCAAAGGCCCATATTAGTGGCACTCATTTCACACCAAGGGAGCTGGGAAAGGCCCATTAACACACCTTCTAACCCATAGCATCTACAAAGGCATTCCACCCAGCAGTAAGGCAGGGGAAGGGACCACTAGAAACACACATCCTTCAGCTACAGAGAAAGCCTGTGAGCCATAATTAGGGAAAAGCCCCCAACCCCTGAGGCTTGAGAGAGAGATCCCTAGAGTGGCCAAGCAAGGGGAGTGCTAGCAGAACAGTGGCACCTACTCCTATACCTACAGAGAGCAGTGGAGCCTTCCAGGCAAAGGGAGGGGGCAGCAGAAGAGACTGCTGACATAGCAAGCTATGAAAATTAGCCCTCAAAGCTACCTGCTCTCAGGAGGGACTGTAATAGACACTGCTACCCCTGCAAGCTACAACAACAATCCTTCCAGTGGTGAGTCACTGCCACCTACCTCACAGACCCTTTGCAGCCACCCAGCTACAGGAGAAGAAGTATGATACCATGACTCCCAACACACGCTCTGGGTACACATGAAACATTACCACCCCTCAGAACTCCAGGTCTCTCCATACCAACTGTAAAGGGGAGGATAAGCAGAAAGGTAGACACTGAGATGACAAAGAAGCCACTGTCAGACAAAGGAATGAGACGAAAACACACAAAAACAGCTAAATTATGAGGAGATGGGCAATTTACCTGAAAAGGGATTCAGAGTGTTGAGAGTAAAGATGATTCAAGATCTCGGAAAAAGAATGGAGACCCAGATGGAGAACTTAAAGAAATGTTTAACAAAGAGTTAGAAGATTTAAAGAGCAAGATGGATAGCACCATAGCTGAAATGAAAAATAATCGGGAAGGAATCAATGGCAGGTTAATGGAGGCAGGGGAATGAATAAGTGAAATGGAAGACAGAGTGGTGGAAATCACTGCTGCAGAAAAGAATAAAGAAAAAGGCATGAAAAAACTGAGGCGAGTCTAAGAGACCTCTGGGACGACATTAAATGTACCAACATTTGCAACATAGGGGTTGCAGAAGGAGAAGAGAGAGAGAAAGGGCCAGAGGAAATATTTGAAGAGATTATAACCAAAAATTTCCCAAATATGGGAAAGGAAACACTCACCCAAGTGGAAGCAACACAGACAATTCCATACAAAATCAACAAAACAACATAAACAGAATTCTACAAAATAAACCCAAGAAGAAACACAGCAAGACACATACAAATCAAACAGACAAAAATTACGTTCAAGGAAAAAAATATTGAAAGCCACAAGAGAAAAGCAACACATCACATATAAAGGAACCCATATAAAGATAACAGCGGTGTTTCATCAGAAAGTCTACCAGCCAGAAGGGAGTGGCAAAGTGTATTTCATGTGATGAAGAGGAGGAACTTTGAACCAAGAATACTCCACCCAGCAAAGCTCTCATTCAAAGCTCTGGGAGGGAAGAAAGCAAACGTCCCATGTGCAGAGGACATGGCTGTCTAGAAAATCTCAGGGTAGCAGCAAAAACACAGGTAGAAGGACAGTGGGCTTGCCAAGCTCATGTGCCAGGCCACGGGCTCCTCTGTGCCACAATGTCTACATGGAAACCAAAGGATGACACCACACCAGCTACAGTCACACCTCAGAAGATAAGGTACTTAGGCATGAACATAATGCAAGGTGGGTAGGACTGCAGGCCACAAATTAAAAAATGCTGGTAAAAGAGATCAGAGGTCCAAATAAACACAGAGACACCATGTTTGCAGATCGGAAGACAATGCAGTACAATGTTTTCCTAAATAAAATGGCCTCATCGAATGAAAAACTTTTGTTCTGCCAAAGACTCTGTTAAACAGATGAAAGGATCACTACAGACTGGGATAAAATATTGGAAATGGTGAGTTCTGGAATATAGAAGGAACTCCAGAGAGTCAACAGTGAAGAAAGAATATTCCAATTATGATGTCAGCAAAGGACACACACACTCCCCAAACAGGGAGCACAGCTGGCTCATAAGCTCACATCATCAGCCTTGATGGGAATCAACTCAAAGCCACATGAGATGCCACTACACAGCCATCAGAACAGCTAACATAAAACAGCGACCACACAACAGTCTGGCAGGGACCTCGAGGATGTGACCTGGGAGCCATCAGCCACTCCCTGACCCACCCCAGCAGCTTGTCACAGAGAGAACAAGACCCAGGGGCCCCATGCCTGGGTGTTCACCCCCTAAATGAAAGACACTGTTTGCAGCAGCCTGTTCCCAAGAGCCCCTGAATGAAAACATGGTGTAGATGTGGTCCAGCCCCACCACTGATGTGTCAGCAGCTGCAGGGTGAAAGCCTACAAGGGGTAGATCACCATTTTTGTGGCCTAAACATAGCTTCTCTCCATAAATGCCAAATAGAAATGCAGAGACAGAATTGTGGCTAATGGAGAAGAAAATAGCTTTTGTTGCTTTGCCAGGGAGAGGAGGCCACAGCAGGCTAATACCTTAAAGACTGCACTCCATTTTGGGGGCATTTTATACAAAAAGGCAGGAAAAAATACAGGCTTTCAAATAGGAGTCAGGATTGGGGAAAACATGCATTCTTCTCTCTTTAGGGGAATCTTTGTCATCAACGCTGGTGTCAAGAGATCTCAGCATGATCGTGATGGGTTATTGTCTAGAACAACAGCACTTGGGGGAAAGGGCACATTGATCAGAGATTAGAACAAACTAGGAAAATCCCTGAAAAACCTCATGTGTTAATCATCTTCACTGCACAGGCAATTGTGCTCAGAGTTCCTAATATTTAGCTTATCAGGGATTGTGTTTAGGGTGCAATCAAGCCAGAAAGAAGGACAAGGAAGGAATCTAGGCTGTTCAGTTATTTCTAAAAGAAGCATAAGGAATATAACTTTTCTCTTAGGTGTACAAGATGCCCATGTCATTCTGTGTATCCCTTGAGGGGGAACCAGGGTCCTGGCCCCAAGGCTGTAGTATTGTTTCTCGACTATTCCTTCCTCAGGTCTGAGTACTAATAAAGAGGGGACACAGAAATATGTGGGGTCTTCAAAGGCTTCAAAGGGAGGGAAAGAGTCCAGCTTGAGAGAAGAAGGGAAGGGGAAAGATCAACAAAGTCTCTTGTCCCTTACCCTGTTGGGTCACTCTGGCCAGCTGTCTGTGTCAGAAGGTGACCAGGGACGAAAGGGTCCCAGCTGCAGCCACTGGGTCTGGTCCACCAGCCAGTGAGCTGGTCCTCAAGTACCCCAAGTGGTGGGGATGTCAGTCATAGCAAAGAAGGGATATCCCAGGAATGTCACGGATTCAGAAAAGCTTTTCCAAGCCAGCTTTCTCTAATAACTGCATATCAAATAAAAGAGCCCATTTTGACTATTTGTATGGCAAAAACATTCCCTTTAATACTCAGTTAGATACTTACAAGTATACGTTTGTTGTGTATAGAAACCTGGCTGAGGCATTCGTTGGAGCCTGGCTTTCTGGTGCTCCTCATTTTTGTTTGAGACTCCATTTCCCATTTCAAAGTTGAATTTGTCAGAGATGAAGTTTACTAATGCCATTGTGTGGTGGGCCAGTGTTCTGCTTGAGAACTTAATTCCTCTAGATTTTAGCCCAGACTTGCTTTAGCTCTCTCTTACATGTCTTGGCTCCCCCAGTGGCATCTAGGACACCACCCATGCTCAGATCACTGAATGGTCAGTTCTCATTCTTGTCCCTGGTTAAGCAGGTTTTAATGAATGAGTGGGTTTCCCTATGGGACCACTGCATGGCGTGCGGACTCAGCCTCCACCCCCGTGCATTAAATTTCTCAGTCACCTGAGAAAACCGAACCCAGCCAGGAGGAATCTTGTCCCTTTTCGTCAGAGCAAATGCTCTCAGGTAGTACTTTCATCTTTATCCCAACCAAATTATATTGAGGCAGCCAAATTTTGGAATGGCATCAGATCAGCATCCTACTTCACGACTCAGTCCAGACTGCAGTCTCTCTTCTAGGGTACCATCAGATGGAATTAAATACTTGAGCACAAAACTGAAAACAAAACCGAAATCCTAGCCAGCCAAAAGAGACTCACAGAATTACAAATGAGGTCTCCTTAAAGAAAAATTTCCAAATGGGAACCAGTTTCCCCAGATGGACAAGGTTGATGGGGCCCACCAAGCCCTGGATCTTGGTCCAAATTGACTTCCAAGTCCCACTAAGCCTGCGACCTTAGTCCAAGAGGTGCCTTACAGATGGGGGTCTCACAAAAGGGAAAATTCCCAAACAGGAACTAAATGTTCCCAAGATGGACAAGGTCCAGGGGGCCTCAGAGTTCATGTGACAGGACTTACCGAGATGCTGGCAGAGGGGTCACAACATCCCAGGTGATCCTATTCTCCTTCCCAAAAAGGTTTCTTGGGAAGTGATAGGTTCCCAGGAGGATGGAGACACAGACCCCCACCCCCACATGTGGCTGTTCACATTGGAGACTTGCTGTGGACACCCCTTCCTAGAATGTGGATGCTCAAGGTGGGCAACAAGAAACAACGCCTTGTGGAAAATAAATTCTACATAGATTAACCACCTATAATGACTAACTGACCTCTGTCATGGGACTTGACCCCCTACCCCTCCCTTGACCTTCCCCTCCTCCTTCTTCATTGTTCCTGCCACAAGTTCCCTCCATGAACTCCAACCACAGATCCTTTAGAAGACCAGCACCTCCTCACAGTCAGAGCTGGTGCCCTCTAGAGCTCAGTCTGTCCAATTCTGAGGCCTTAATAAATCTCTCTTGCTTTACCGACTTGGCCTTGTGTTTTCTTCCCTCAGCAAACCTAGCAGGAATTTGGGGTCTTCAATTAATAGAAGGAAAGAACCCATATAAAGATTACAGCAGAAATTAATAACTTAGAGACAAAGAAAACAATTGAGAAGGTCAATGAAACTATAAGTTGGTTCTTGGAAAGGATCAACAAAATTGATAAACCTTTAGCCAGACTCATCAGGAAAAAAAAAAGCAAGAGTTTTCAAATCAATAAAATTAGAAATGAAAAAGAGGTTACAAGTGACACTGCCGAAATCCAAAGGATCATGAGAGACTAGTATGAGCAACTGTGTGCCAAATTGTATGAAAGACAGCCACAGTTTCATCAATGGGCAGAGTGGTCACTGGGCACAGATACACAAAGATCCAGGGGACATAAATAAGACAACTACTGTGATGTGAGAGACACAAGTGGAAAGGGCTTTGTGCTCTGCCCCCAAGCTATAGTTCTTTAGGGAAGGCAAGATGACCAAATAGGAGATCAACAGGAGGAAAAAAAATAAGCAGACAGATGAACCCACTGTTCGCTTCAACAAAGAGACCCAGGGTATGGGTGTCCATGCAGACAAATTTCAGTAAAGCATACAAGTCACACATGAAGTGATCTAAGACATGGGACCACAGAAGAGCAGCCCAACAATAAAAAGAATCTGAATGGTTGCATGGAGAAATCCTCCAGTCCAGCCCCTCCCAGCAGGACAATACACAGCCTTTGGCTCATGATGGTTGTGTAGAGCAGAGGTCTACAGATGGCCACGTAGTGGTCACCATCCATAAGATAATCTCAGTAGCACCGAAAATGTGTTCAGCATGGATTTGAGCCATGCATCCTATAAAGGAGATACTTTTCTTCTTGTTAAGGGCGTCCACAATCAGCTTAGGAGCTGAGGAAGAAGATTAAATTGTGTCTATCAAGGAAAGGTGGGTCAGGAAGAAGTACATGGGGGAGTTCAGAGCCTGGCTGGTGGTAAGAGCAACCACAATGAGCAGGTTGCCTGAAAGAGTTATCATGTATACAACCAAAAATACCAAATGCTACGTTTTGCATTTGAGGATTCTGGGTTAAGACCGATTACAACGAATTTGGCCACATTCATTGTTTCCTCCATTTTTGTGGTATGGTTGAAAGAATGCTTTACCTAAAAAAAAAAAAAGGAAAAATGAACCACAAAAGGATGAAATACTTCAAAACTCTGCCTTTTAACAGTACTCTTATAATTTCTCAGATGATTCCTTCTCTTGTCAAAACTGTCTAGGAAGAGCTACCTCAAAATTTCTCTGAGTTAACTCTCTTAGGTTATTTTTTTAATTCTGGACTCAAAATTACTTTAATAAGACATATGAAAACCAGAAGAAAGAAACTACATCTCTTTGGTCTTTGTAATCACCAAAACTCCCTTGACTATCAATATAATGGAGTAATGTAGTAATTAGAAGTAATAATTTTGGAGACGAACAAGACTTTAAAATGTATTTGTGAAGTAGCCTGAAAAAAAAGATAAAATGGTTTGCATTTTATAAGCATATAAAAATAAAGTAGGTAAAAATTAGTGAATGTTACTCAATTTGTATTTAAAGATGCTAGGTTTTATACATGCCATTTAAGAATAAAACTCAAGTTTTAAAAATTTCTTATAAAATTTAATATAGGTTTTGTCTATTGACAGGTGATGCAGAAATAAATTATTATACATAGAATTTTACTCCCAAATGAGAGATTATGTGTAAACTTAATTTTTTTAATATTTTCAAAATCTACAGTTTATATTACTAATTTTATGGTCAGAAAATATAATTTCCATGTTCTGTCTTAGACTCCTCAAGTTGAAATAATGAATTTTTAAAGTGATTGGGATAGGTATGGGAAAACAAACATAGGGAAGTGGACATTAGCACAATGTGAGATCCAAAACATATTGTCTGGATATAATTCAGTTAGTTGCACTAATGTATTGAGGAACTTGTTGTTATCAGTTTACCTAATGGACATAGAGTGAGGGCTTGACTGGGTAACAAGGGCTTGAGAAGATCAGGGCAGAGGGTGAGGCTGCCCTGATTGCCCCCTGGATCCCTTATAATCATCCTAAATTCCATCTTTAGTCTACCAAAGATTATTGATGTCTGATTTTAATTTGTACAATTTATACTGACAGCCAATAAGTCAAGCCTGGGTAATCAAGTAGGTCAGTGGAATGCAAAGTCTATTTACATTTACCTGATGAGGAAATACACATAGTATTCAAACTTTAAGGTAGAATGTTACACTATGTATTGTCATTATTAATTTTCACTTTTCCTAAGCCTAAGATTCCATTACTCTCTTTCTGCTTATGCATTCTGAAAACCACAAGGCAGTGAAGTGTAAAATGAATTCTCTTGTTACATGTAGTCAATAATAAGGCACATGGAAAGGAAACCTCTTCTGGGTGATCCCACAAGGGCTTCATTGAGATGCTAGCATTAGGGTTCCAAGCCCCAGGAGAGGGGCCCCCTTTCTGGACAGTCCATTGCATCAAAGAATCCTTCCAGGAACAATAACACTGAAGAAGAAAGTTGAGTGCACTTCTAAGTGCCAGACCTCTTCTAGAGAAGATGACCCCTGGGAGAATCAACAACCAAAAATCAGACAAAAATCCCAATCTTGATTTATTCATCCTCATGATTTCACTTATTACTTCAGATTCTTGCAAACCTTGAAGCAGTTAGAATATGTTTTTAAAACAGTTCTCTTGCACAGCTTTCAATGGCTCCTTTTGTCCCACACAACACAAAAATGAACCAAACGAAACAACTTGGTCTATGTCAAAATCAATGACTTTGATGGCCTTTGTTAATTGAGAGACCCAAGCACGGGATTATTTTCTTTTTCATCTTAGTCCAAAGACCAGTAGAGTTCCTGTTACCATTTAAATCCTCTAATATCCATACTTCTCCAAAAAAAGGACAAATGGACAAAAGGTGATATAACAAAATAATCTTTTTTTTCTTTTTTTTTTTTGGCTGTGGCTGCAGCCTCAATCCCATGCTCCAGCAGTGATACAAGCCACTGCAGTGACAATGCTACATCCTTAACCAACAGCACCCCAAGAGAACAGCAGCAAGATAATCTTGATATTCCACAAAAAGGCATTCAGACTGCAATTGAGAGGCAAGAACTTCAGCAAACTTCTCCCTAAGCAAAGAAACCTTTGTTGCTGTCCATATTCCATATACTCAAACACTGTGAAATGCAAACTTTAAGTATAAATCTGCTTTTTCTCATTTCTGTGGAGTGCAGAGATGAATTTTTTTACACCATGTAGTTGCTATGATACATGTTCATTGTGGTTGAATTTTGCACTGTACTAGGCATGTACCAAGTACTTTACATGCATTACTTCATGTAGTCTTCAAAACAATCCTATGAGGTTGTACACTCTTGCCTGTACTTTAAAGGAAAGGAAATTGTGGTCACAAGAAGATAAATGTCTTGCCCAAAGTCATAATGATAAACTAATAGAGAAGACTACATTCAAATTCAGGATGCCTGTCTCTAGTTCTTTGGTGCTCAGTGCCTTGCCAGTAGAAACACAGTTTCCTTCTGGGAATCAACAATGCCAGAATTTGAAGAACAATCCTATGAGGTTGTCACAATATTATCTTTATTTTAAAGGAAAGGGCATCAGTGACTAGAAGTTAAATGACTTGCCCTAGACATGACAATAAAAAAGACAAGATAAATAGAGGAGACTATATTCAAAATCATTGTCTCTTTCTAGCTCTTTGAACTTATTGTCTCTCCAGTGTACATCCAGTTTACTTCTAGAAATCAGCAATGCCAGAGTTTGGAAAAACCACCACAAATGACCATGCATGATCCATGGCAGTTCTTTTGCTAACCTATGAAATGGAATGTAAATTTGTTGTAACCAATGAACTGGAATGAAATGGAATGTAACATCTGTAACTTATCAAATGTTGATGAGTTCAAGGGTCTATTGGACAAGACCTAGAATTTTGTACACAAAAATCTAGCACTTTGTATTTGATCATCTCAAATACTCCTTAAAGATAGGGGAACTGGGGTCCAAGGAGGAAATTGATCAGTAGTAGAAACTGGTCAGTAGTACACAAGAATCCAAGTCTTCTGCTGGCCAAAACTGATTTTATTTTCCCACCATCACATCTTATCTCCCTTCAGATGCCTTAAGACCAGTGTATATAAGGGGAAAAAGAGAATTAACTTTTATGTCCTACATTCAGAAATATCTATCTGAACTCTCAGGAAAAGGACTGTCTGAGGTCAGGGATGCAGAAATGCAGCCATATTGCTGAGACCCCACTGACTGCAGCAGAAATAAGATCTTGTCTTGTTAGACCAAGATCTACGAAGGTCTGAATAGAATTAGAATAAAATAGTCCTTGAGCCTGGAGTATAGTAAAGATACCAAACCACAGCAGAGGGTTTTTTTTTTTCTTTCTTTTTCATTTCTTATTTTTTAAATTTTTTTTGCTTTGTTAGGGCCACAAACATGGCATATGGAAGTGTCCAGGCTGGGGTCAACTCAGAACTGGGCCTACACCACAGCCCCAGCAACCCCAGATTGGAGCCATGTCTGTGACCTACACTATAGTTTACAGCAATGTGAGATCCTTAACCCTCTGAGTGTGGCCAGGGATCAAACATGCATCTTCATGGATATTAGTCAGGTTCATTACTGATGAACCACAACAGAAAATCCTGCCCCCCGTTTTTTAATGCTATATTTTAATCCATTTCTTTTTGGGATCTCAGTTTTTGAGCTGAAGTCTTCCTTTGAAAAATAGAATCCAAATGCTCTCCTTCTACTCTCTCCCATGTTGACCTGGAAATTGACTGAGGAATCTGTAAAGCCTAAACCAATTCCTGATTAGCCATAGATAAATCCATATAGAGTAAGGAGAACAAATATTTCTGCAAAATATCCTAAAACATCTCAAAGTATCTCCCATCAAATATCAGAAAGTAATGCTTTAATGATTTTAACTACAAAACCCTGAAAGAAAATGAAAAGGTGAAAACTGGGTCAAAAATCAGCAATTCTAGGTAACTCACCATGGTGACATCTGTAGCTAAGGAGAATTTCTAATGTATCCAGGAATAAGAAATAACCATTACATTTAAAATCTTATCAAGTGTATTCCTCAAGTCTCCACTGACTGGATAGAGCTACAGGAAGCAGAGAGTATTAAGGTGTCACAAGATTATTTAAATGGACTCAGCAAGTATTTTCAAAGTTCCAATGCTTTGGAAATTCAAGTCAAAGGAAAAGAAACATCCATGTTGAATTTGAAACCCAAAGTCCTTAGGTGCTAATGGAATTTTTCTGATATTTAGCACCTAGGCTGTGGTCATAGAAAAAGGGACACAACTATTTCTATTATTTAATAAGCCCTTCTTACTCAGCTCTCAAAATAAGAAAACAGCTTTTTTAGAAATCTTAGTGGTTAGAGAGACTACCGACAATGTCAAAGGACTCATTTGTCTATCTAAGGTGTTACCCTCTCAGGAATTAATTATCTTTGGTTTTTTTTTTTAATTTTGCCTTAGAAGAAGGTATTCAGGAGACTCTATCCATGAACAACACATCTTCACCTGATTTGTTTATTTCCCTGCACTTTAATGTCCTAACAGCCCGCATTCCTGGTTTGGAAAACAATGTGAGAAAGCACTCCTTATATAGGCCCCTGGGTATCATGAACTGAGACATCAAGGATTGCAAAAGCTGTGTGAACAACCCCATGGGGTTTCATCCAGGGGGCATACCCCTGAGAGTTGTTCCTCACTGGTTGATGTCACCAAAAGAGGGTGAGGTATTGAGTCAGTCTCTCAACTCTACTCTAAACACATCAGGGTAAACTCTATTCTTAGGACAGAACCTCGTGACTTGTCATATTTTCAGGAAGTGTGCTATCTAGAATTGGAAACCAAATTCTAGTGCCAACATTTCTGGTGTAGAAATAGAGAAGATAGATTTTATGCCTTCCCATGGACTTTTTTAGACTTTTAGGGATTCTACTGGCCATTCAATGAAAGAAGTCTACCTGGGGAAACAGAGTTCTTCAAATTTCTTCACACATCAATAATATCCTCAGGACAGTGGAACACATATTGTAGCGAGTATTCTACAGCCTAGAGGAGAGGGTATAAGGCACATGTTATATGAATTGATAAAGCTATTCTATTTAGATATGGGGTTAAGTGGTGAATAAAGAACTGGAAAAAAATAGAAATAATAACACCCTTCATTACTGTGTACTAGGTCCTTTATTCAATCAACACAGTATATCATTATAATTGATTTTCACATATTGAACCAACTTAGCATTATTGGGATAAATCTCACTCATTCTTGGTCTATAATCTTTCTTAGCATTTACTCTATTCCCTTTATTATATTTTGTTGAGAATTTTGTGTCTATAAGAGTCATTGGCTATGCATTTCTTGTCTTATATCTTTGTCTAGTTTTGAAATCACGGTTATATTGTTCTTATAGAATGAATGTGGAAGTATTCCCTAGAGTTCTTTTTTTGGAATAGTTTGGATAGGATTGGTGTTAATTCTTCCTTAAATGTTTGATAAATTTTACCAGCGAGTCCTTTTTGGCCTGGGTTTTCCTTTGTAGAAAGTTTTTTTTATTAATAATTCAATCTTTATTTGTTGGAATTATATTCGTATAGAATAAAATAAATCTCACCATTACTTCACACCATACACAGAAAGTAACAAGAAAATTTTTTGAATGAGAAATAAATGTGTTAATGGTAACTAAATTAATAGAAATTCTATTTTGAGGAGTTCCCATTGTGGTGGAGTGGTTAACGAATCTGACTAGGAACCATGAGGTTGCAGGTTCGGTCCCTGGTCTTGCTCAGTGGGTTAAGGATGTGGCTTGGGTCCTGCATTACTGTGGCTCTGGCGTAGGCCAGTGGCTACAGCTCTGATTAGACCCCTAGCCTGGGAACCTCCATATGCCACAGGAGCAGCCCTAGAAAAGGCAAAAAGACAAAAAAAAATTCTATTTCGACCTTGAGGCAGACCAGTATTTTTCAGATATGACACAACAAGCATGAACCCTAAGAAAAATGAAAAGTTGAAATTGGTCAAATCTTGGCTCATCAGGTGAAACTATGTTTAAAAATGAAAATGCCAACAGCAGAAATTGACAGAACATTGTAAATCAACTACGATAGAAAAAAATAAAAATCTTTTAAAAAAATGAAAATGCAAGCCATAGACACAGAGACTTGGAGAACATTTTACATATGTGCCATTTAACTATATGGCTAAGAACCTGTGTCTAGAACATATAGAATACTTACAACTCAGGAATTAAAAAAAAAACAGCCCATATTTTTAAACTGTGCAAAGAACCTAAACAGTAACATCACAAAAGAAGATACACAAAAGGCCAATAAGAAGATGAAAACTATGTTCAACATCATTAGTGATCACAGAGATACAAATTGAAACTGCATACTACATACCCTCACGCAGAGCTACAATGAAAATAATTAACACTACCAGGTCACAGGGATATGGAATGTCTGATTTCCATTTCTTCATATGGCTTCAGATATCTCTCCACATGTTTTTAATGCTGCCCAGAATTCCACAATGATCAGTTCATGAATCCCAGAAGTAACTGTAATCTGGGTTCCTGAACATTTGCATTCCCTTCTAAGAAATATGAAAAACAACTTTTTAATTTTTTTTAGATTTTATTAACTTTTTAAATCATTTATTTTTATATATGTATTCTACTGTAGAGCATGGAGACACAGTTACATATACTTGTATACATATTGTTGGTTTACAATGTGGTATTAACTTCTGCTGCACAGCAAAGTGATTCAGTTATACATATACACATATCCATTCTCATATAAACTATCACAGAATATTGAGTAGATTTCCCTGTGCTATAGAGCAGGTCCCCATTGACCACCCATTCCATAAGCAATAGATGGATTGGCAGCTTGGGAAAAACAACTTTTGAGTCAAGAACTTCAAAATGGCTGCCATTAATTTAATGCCATTGCTGATCGAGCTTTCGAGCAGTCATTAGTGGGCATCCAGAAAAAGTTTAATATTCAAGGTAAAATAGAAGCTCTTTCTGTGATACCACTCAATCAGGAAACTACATCACCATTTGAAACTGACAGTGCTAATGCCCTGAACCTAGCCATAACCCAGGTTGGGACTTGAACCCATGTGCCAGGACTTGAATCCAGCCTAAAACCAGATTGGGACTTGAACACACGTGATGGGAGTTGAACACATCCTAAACTGAGATTGGGATGTAACCTCACAGTTTTAAATTAGAATCACTCACCCTGCACACCCTGCATCTGGACTACTGAGGTTCAGGTTCTTCATGCCTCCACACAAAAGGAATTCAGCAAAAGACAAAGTATTAGGCAAGAAATAGATTTATTAAGATAGGATGGTCAGGAAAAGATCTCAGACAGTCTTTCTGAGTTGGGCTGCCCTGGGGAGGAGCCTCTTGGGTTTCCAGTGGCCCTGCTGCCCACAAAAGCCCCCAGGGGGTGCCCCACTCCCGCAGAATAGCTGCTCAGCACCACCAGCCCCCTGGAAGAGCCCCTGCAGCCCACAAAAGCTGCAACAAGCTCGGCCAGATTGTGAAAAGATCCGCCTACATTCTCAGGCTGTCCTTCTGAGTTGGGCTGCCCTAGGGAGGAGCCTCTTAGGTTCTCAGTGACCCAGATAGCTGCTCCAGCCCCCAGGGGGTGCTGCACTCCTGAGGAACAGCTGACCAACACCGCCAACCCCATGCAAGAACCCCACAGCCTAAAAACACCAGAGCAAGCTCTGCATGACCAAGTGAAATCTGCTACCATCGTGGTGTGGACCTCCCAGTCCTGTCTGCCCTCAGGAAGTCCTCCGTTGCTTCAAAGAAACACTGTTAGCCCCATCAACACTCCAGAAAAGCCACACTGCCTCAAAAAAGATTGACCAACAATGCCAGCCCTCAGGAAATATTCCACGGCAGGGACAAGGCAAACACTGCCCGATCACGGAGAGTACAACTCCCGCAGGAGAAAGAAAACAACAAGCAAGATGAAGAAGCTGAGAAACCACCCCCAGTCAAACCAACGGGAGAACTCACCTAAAACATTCAACAATGAAACAGATCTCTGCAGTCAGACAGACCTGGAGTTCAAAAGAGAAATAGTGAAAATACTGAAGGAATTAAGAGAAGATATGAACAGTAATGCAGATACCCTCAGAAAGGAACTAGAACATATAAGGAGGAGCCAAGAAAAACTAGAACACTCATTTGCAGAGATGCAAACTGAACTAGGGGCAGTAAAAACCAGAATGAATAATGCAGAAGAACAAATCAGTGATATGGAAGATAGAATAATGGAAATCACCCAATCCGGTCAACAGACAGAAAACCGAATCAAAAAACTGGAAAGCAATATAAGAGACCTATGGGATAATATAAAGCGGGCCAATCTATGCATAATAGGAATTCCAGAAGGAGTAGAAAAAGGTAAGGGGATGGAAAATATATTTGAAGAAATTATCGATGGAAACTTCCCAAATCTAAAGGATACTGGATTCAAGATACAAGAAGCACAGAGGGCCCCAAACAAACTGAACCCAAACAGACCCACACCAAGACACATCATAATAAAAATGGCAAAAGTTAGTGATAAAGAGAGGATCCTAAAGGCAGCAAGAGAAAAACAGAATGTTACCTACAAGGGAACCCCCATAAGAATATCAGCTGATTTCTCTACAGAAACACTACAGGCCAGGAGGGAATGGCAAGAGATATTTAAAGTGCTCAAAGGAAATAATATGCAACCTAGAATACTCTATCCAGCAAGAATATCATTTAAAATAGAAGGGGAAATAAAATTTTTTTCCAACAAACAAAAACTTAAAGAACACAGCAACACAAAACCCAGGTTAAAGGAAATATTGAAAGGGCTTCTCTAAGCCAAAAAGAAAGGAAGGAAAGGGAAGAAAAAAGAAAAAAATAAAAGAAGAGGAAGAACTAGGACTGAGGAAACCGCAATCAGAGAGCAGTCACTGAAATAAGCCAGCATAACGATTTAATCATGAACATGCTTCAAACAAAATAAAATTAAAAAGAAAAAATAAAAAAGACTCATCAAAACCATAAAATGTGGGCAAGGGATGTTAGGAAGTAAATAACCCTTTTTGTTTGTTTGTATGTTTCTCTTCTTAATTTTAATATAGTAATGAAGTGTTTGAACTTACAGGACCATCAGGCTAAAACACACATTTATGGGAAGGGGTTAGCAGACTTAAAAAACAGGGCAACCACAAGCCAAAACCAAATATTGCATTTGCAAAAAATGAAAAAAAAAACACTCAAGCAGATAATAACAGGAGACCATCCAACCAAAAAAAAAAAGAAAGGAAGAATGGAGAACCATAGAATCAACTGGAACACGAGGTTCAAATGGCAATAAATAATCATCTATCAATTATCACCTTAAATGTCAATGGACTGAATGCCCCAATCAAAAGACACAGAGTGGCTGAGTGGATAAAAAGGCAAAAACCTCCAATATGCTGCCTACAAGAAACTCACCTTCGGACAAAAGATACATATAGATTGAAAGTGAAAGGGTGGGGAAAAATATTTCACGCAAATAGAAATGACAGAAAAGCAGGAGTTGCAATCCTCATATCAGACAAAATAGACTTTAAAAAAAAACACATAAAGAAAGACAAAAAGGACACTACTTACTGATTAAGGGATCCATCCATGGAGAGGATGTTACTATCGTCAACATATATGTCCCAAATACAGGAGCACCCAGATACATACATCAAATATTAACAGACATAAAGGGGGATCTGGATGAGAATACAATCAGAGTAGGAGACCTTAATACCCCCCTCACATCAATGGACAGATCCTCTAGACAGAAAACCAATAAAGCAACACAGACACTAAAGGAAACAATAGAAAAGTTAGACTTCATTGATATCTTCAGGACACTACATCCAAAAAAAGCAGAATACACATTCTTCTCAAATGCTCATGGAACATTCTCAAGAATCGACCACATAGTGGGACACAAAGCTAACCTCAATAAATTTAGGAGCATAGAAATTATCTCAAGTATCTTCTCTGACCACAATGCCATGAAATTAGAAACCAACCATGGGAAAAGGAAAGAGAAAAAACCTACTACATGGAGACTCAACAACATGCTACTAAAAAACCAATGGGTCAATGAGGAAATCAAGAAGGAAATTAAAAACTACCTTGAAACAAATGATAATGAAGACACAACCTCTCAAAATCTATGGGATGCTGTGAAAGCAGTGCTCAGAGGGAAATGTATAGCAATACAGGCATTTCTCAAAAAAGAAGAAAGACCCCAAATGGACAACTTAACCCTCCACCAAAATGAACTAGAAAAAGAAGAACAAAAAAGTCCTAAAGTCAGCAGAAGGAAGGAAATTATAAAGATCAAAGAAGAAATCAATAAAATAGAGACTCAAAAAACAATAGAGACAATTAAGAAAACCAAGAGCTGGTTCTTTGAAAAGGTCAACAAAACTGACACCCCCCTGGCCAGACTCACTAAAAAGAGGAGAGAAAGAACCCAAATAACCAAAATTAGAAATGAAAAAGGAGAAATCACAACGGATACTGCAGAAATACAAAAAACATAAGAGAATACTATGAACAACTATATGCTAACAAATTTGACAATCTGGAAGAAATGGACAATTTTCTAGAATCTTACAGCCTGCCAAAACTGAGTCAAGCAGAAACAGACCAACTGAACAGACCGATCACTAGAAATGAAACTGAAGAGGTCATCAAATCACTCCCTACAAATAAAAGTCCAGGACCAGATGGCTTCACAGGTGAATTTTATCAAACATATAAAGAGGAATTGGTGCCCATCCTCCTTAAACTCTTTCAAAAGGTTGAAGAAGAAGGAATACCCCCAAAGACATTCTATGGTGCTACCATCACCCTCATTCCAAAACCAGGCAGAGATACCACCAAAAAAGAAAACTATCGCCCAATATCATTGATGAATATAGATGCAAAAATTCTCAACAAAATCTTAGCCAACCGAATCCAACAACATACCAAAAAAATTATACACCATGACCAGGTTGGGTTCATCCCAGGTTCACAAGGATGGTTCAACATACGCAAATCAATCAGCATCATACACCACATTAACAAAAAAAAAAGTCAAAAATCATATGATCATCTCAATAGATGCAGAAAAAGCATTTGACAAAGTCCAATATCCATTCATGATCAAGACCCTCGCCAAAGTGGGTATAGAGGGAACATTCCTGAACATAATCAAAGCCATTTATGACAAACCCACAGCAAATATAATCCTCAATGGGGAAAAACTGAAAGCCTTCTCACTCAAATCTGGAACAAGACAGGGATGCCCACTCTCACCACTGCTCTTCAACATCATTTTGGAAGTCCTAGCCACAGCAATTAGACAAACAAAAGAAATCAAAGGCATCCATATAGGAAGAGAAGAGATCAAACTGTCACTGTATGCAGATGACATGATACTATACATAGAAAACCCTAAGGACTCAACCCCAAAACTCCTTGAACTGATTAATAAATTCAGCAAAGTAGCAGGATATAAGATTAACATCCAGAAGTCAGTTGCATTTCTGTATACCAGCAATGAAATATTAGAAAAGGAATACAAAAATACGAGACCTTTTAAAATTGCACCTCACAAAATCAAATACCTCAGAATACACCTGACCAAGGAGGTAAAGGACCTATATGCCGAGAACTATAAAACTTTAATCAAAGAAATCAAAGAAGATGTAAAGAAATGGAAAGATAGTCCATGTGTTCATGGATTGGAAAAATCAATACTGCAAAAATGGCCATACTACCCAAAGCAATCTACAGATTCCATGCAATCCCTATCAAATTACCCATGACATTTTTCACAGAACTAGAACAAACAATCCAAACATTTATATGGAACCACAAGAGACCCAGAATCGCCAAAGCAATCCTGAGAAACAAAAACCAAGCAGGAGGCATAACTCTCCCAGACTTCAAGAAATACTACAAAGCCACAGTCATCAAAACAGTGTGGTACTGGTACCAAAACAGACAGACAGACCAATGGAACAGAATAGAGAACCCGGAAATCAACCCTGACACCTATCGTCAATTCATCTTTGACAAGGGAGGCAAGAACATCAAATGGGAAAAGGAAAGTCTATTCAGCAAGCATTGCTGGGAAACCTGGACAGCTGCATGCAAAGCAATGAAACTAGAACACACCCTCACACCATGCACAAAAATAAACTCCAAATGGCTGAAAGACTTCAATATACGACAGGACACCATCAAACTCCTAGAAGAAAACATAGGCAAAACACTCTTTGACATCAACATCATGAATATTTTCTCAGGTCAGTCTCCCAAAGCAATCGAAATAAGGGCAGAAATAAACCCATGGGACCTCATCAAACTGAAAAGCTTTTGCACAGCAAAGGAAACCCAAAAGAAAACAAAAAGGCAACTTACAGAATGGGAGAAAATAGTTTCAAATGATGCAACGGACAAGGGCTTAATCTCTAGAATATATAAGCAACTTATACAACCCAACAGCAAAAAAACCAATCAATCAATGGAAAAATGGGCAAAAGACCTGAATAGACATTTCTCCAAAGAAGATATACAGATGGCCAACAAACACATGAAAAAATGCTCAACATCGCTGATTATAAGAGAAACACAAATCAAAACTACCATGAGATACCACCTCACACCAGTCAGAATGGCCATCATTAATACATCCACACATAACAAGTGCTGGAGGGGCTGTGGAGAAAAGGGAACCCTCCTGCACTGTTGGTGGGAATGTCAACTGGTACAGCCACTATGGAGAACAGTTTGGAGATACCTTAGAAATCTATACATAGAACCTCCATATGACCCCACAATCCCACTCTTGGGCATCTATCTGGACAAAACTCTACTTAATAAAGACACATGCACCCGCATGTTCATTGCAGCACTATTCACAATAGCCAGGACATGGAAACAACCCAAATGTCCATCGACAGATGATTGGATTCGGAAGAGGTGGTATATATACACAATGGAATACTACTCAGCCATAAAAAAGGATGACATCATGCCATTTGCAGCAACATGGATGGAACTAGAGAATCTCATCCTGAGTGAAATGAGCCAGAAAGACAATGAAAAATACCATATGATATCACTTATAACTGGAATCTAATATCCATCACAAATGAACATCTCCTCAGAAAAGAAAATCATGGACTTGGAGAAGAGACTTGTGGTTGCCTGATGGGAGGGGGAGGGAGTGGGAGGGATCGGGAGCTTGGGCTTATCAGACACAACTTAGAATAGATTTACAAGGTGATCCTGCTGAATAGCATTGAGAACTTTGTCTAGATACTCATGTTGCAACAGAAGAAAGGGTGGGGGGAAAAATGTAATGTATACATGTAAGGATAACCTGACCCCCTTGCTGTACAGTGGGAAAATAAAAAAAATCAACCATTAAATAACAATAAAAAAATTTTGGAAATCTAAAAAAAAAAAAAGATAGGATGATCTTGAGAGATGCAAGCCGGCAGGCAAGGAGGCGCTGCCCTAAGGATTTGCTTGGCTACAGTGTTTTTCACCCAAAGGAAGTGGGGGTTGGAAGAATGCTGCCTCTTTCTCTTTCTTTGAGTAGCAACTCCTCCTTGGTGTCTGGTCATGGTGCTCATTTAAATCAGCAGAAAGGCCATCCTCAAACTCCTGCCCTTGGTCTGAATCTGAATGCGGACCTCACCCAATGACCTGAGGTTTATCTCATGCCTCCACATGTCAAGCAAGCCTGCCTTGTTCTGATGGCCTTCTTGAGCAGTTAGTAACTTACACTGATCTCCCATACTCCCCTAGGTACTCCTCTAAATCTACAGTCCTTTTTGGGGGATTTCTACAATCACCTCCATCCCTATCATTTCCATACACTGCAATTTTGCCACCTTGCTGTGCGCATGACATTCAGTTTTCTTAACAGTCCAGGCTTAGATAGAGAAAGGGACTCTTGGTTAGGCTAGGTTACAAGGTTACAGATGATCCTCTTCCCATTCAAGAATGGGTGTTTCTCAACACATTTCTGCAGATACTTGCTCCTAAAACAAACCTTTCTATCAAAGCTGATAATTAATTCCTAGGAGAGAAAGCAGCAGCCCTGAGACAAGGTCCCTGAAGCGTATGGAAATCTTTTTAAATGTCTTCTAGACAAGGGCAAGGTGAAAATGAGTTTGATTGCCATTCACCTCTCCAGAACCAGCTTCATCATGGACAGAGTGAACTTTTTGACCTCTACACTATCTGCCTCTTGCCCCACAGAACCAGACCCATTTATTTAAGATCACTTCTTCATAGCCTTTCAAGAGAACCCATTCTAAATGCAAAAATGATCCTGAATGATGTTTCCAACAGAGTTTCTGTGAAGAACTTTTGAAGCTTTAGGAATGGTGGGAAGATTTAGGCTTATAAGAACTCTTCCTTTTTGAAACAAGCTTACTGACGTATACTTGACATGCCAAAAACTTGGCACATATTCAATGTGTATAATTTCTTAATAATTGTTTATTTGATAGTGAACTATATGAATAAGCTCTTCCCAAGTCTGATATATACTTTATATTTAGAATGACTTATTACAAGAAGCAGCCAGTTTGAAAAAAATTGTTTTTGACCAACCCAAAACATCAAGACCATCTAAGACAACTAAGGTAAGTTTTGCGATAGTGCTGACCCTTGCTAAAGATTGTTCCTTACCATACACAGGGCTCATTGTTCAATACTTTTCAGGTATAGTAATAGAGTATTTCATCCTCTCTCCAACTGCTGAAAAGATCATTTATAATTAATATTAACCTTAATTTGTCAGTTGAAAATTTTGAGGCTCATAGAAATAAAGCCAATGATAAGACCCACCTCTCTGATATCAGACACCATATTCTGCCATTAGATATCTCCTTATTCAACTATTATTACTCCTGCGGTTCCTGCATTTGCTTTCTACCCCTTTACTGGATTTCAGGCATTTCATCCAAGATTCACAAAGGTCTTTAGTAGAATAACATCCAAGATTCCCAAAGGTCTTTAGTAGAATAACATCCAAGATTCCTCTTATTCAAGTTCCTATCCATCTTTTCACTCATAATCTCAATAACCTTCCATGGTTCCTCATTTCCTAGATACTAAAGCAAAAATTCTCCAGCTTTGACATAATAGATTTTTACGCCCAACTTCTACCTGCTTTTCAGAGTTGGGTGCCAATATGTGTGCTATGTGCTATGTACTATGTAAAATTAGACTCAGTCCTTCGGGATGAAGACGTGTACACAGGTGGCCTCCTGCGTGTGTGTTTTGAAAAGTTACTCATATCTATAGTGTTAATAAAGACTTTACATGGGAGATAATCTAAATAATCTTTATGAACTCACAATCTTTATTTCCAACACACACAAATACACACACAAACACACACTAAAAGAATTCAAGATTTGGGAGATCCTGTTGTGGCTGAGTGGAAGGGAATCTTGAGGATGCGGGTTTGATCCCTGGCCCTGCTCAGTGGTTAAGGATGTGGTGTTGCCATGAGCTGTGGTGTGGTCACAGACACAGTGTGGATCTGGTGTTGCTGTGGCATAGGCTGGCAGCTGCAGATCCAATATTACCCCTAGACTGGGAACTTCCACAGGTACAGCCCTAGAAAACAAAACAGAAAAAAAATCTAAGACTTAATAGAATTTAGAGATTTAATATATGGTATAATGGGAAGTGTACCAAAGTCAAGGTGGCATTCATAAAAATGGTTTTCTTTTCAGGTAATGCAATTAACCATCACATGATATACATGGAGAATAGGAACAATGTGACAGAGTTTGTTCTCCTGGGGCTCACACAGAATCCAGAGATGCAGAAACTCATATCTGCTGTGCTTTTTGTCATCTATATTATCACTATGGTAGGAAATGTGCTCATCGTGATCACCATCACTGCCAGCCCATCCCTGGGGTCCCCCATGTACTTTTTCCTGGCCCATCTCTCCTTCATTGATGCCTGCTATTCCTCTGTCAGTACCCCCAAAATGATTATAGATTCACTCCATGGAAAGAATACCATCCTGTTTGAGGAGTGTATGACCCAAATCTTTGGGGAACATTTCTTTGGAGGTGCTGAGGTCATCCTGCTGACTGTGATGGCCTATGACCGCTATGTGGCCATCTGCAAGCCTTTGCACTACATGACCATCATGAATCGGCGAGTGTGTGGCCTGCTGGTGGGAGTGTCGTGGGTGGGAGGCTTTCTCCATGGATTCATTCAGATCCTCTTCATCTCCAGATTACCCTTCTGTGGTCCTAACATCATAGATCACTTTATGTGTGATCTGAACCCTTTGCTGGATCTTGCCTGCACTGATACCCACACTCTAGGGCTCTTTGTTGCTGCCAACAGTGGCCTCATCTGTCTTTTAAACTTCCTTCTCCTGCTGGTCTCCTATGTGGTCATTCTGTGCTCCCTAAGGACCTACAGCTTGGAGGCGAGGCACAAAGCCCTCTCCACCTGCATCTCCCACATCACAGTGGTTGTCTTATTCTTTGTGCCTTGTATATTTGTGTACCTGAGACCTGCAGGTACTTTATCAATTGACAAAGCAGTTGCTTTATTCTACACTACCATAACCCTCATGTTAAATCCCTTAATCTATACCTTTAGAAATGCCCAGATGAAAAATGCCATTAGGAAATTGTGTGGCAGGAAAGCTATCTTAGGTGACAAATAAAGATGACTTGGGCCCAACATTGATTTACCTGAGGCTATGGTCAATAGACTGTCTCAGCAAGGAATATTTATGGGACAAAGAAATCAACTAACTGTTAGGAATCATAGCCCCTGCATTGAGTGGAGCAGAAATAGGTGCAAGAAAATAACATAATGTGGGGCCACTCTTTTCATATTTAGAAAATTCTACCAAAATGGGATTTTGTTTTACTAGATTCAAGCAGATACCTGGATTCATAAGCTTGCCTTCTAATAACAAATTAAATAACAAATTAAATTTTCCATTATTGGGCAGCATTCTCTGTAATAATCCAAGGAAGTATACAGTTACTATTGTTATTTTTCAAGTGAGAAAACTGGTATCAAGGGGAAGATATCAAAAAAGATACACTGGAGAGCCAGGAAACTGAGTGATTTCCTATATCATGCCCTCAACTGTCAAGCAATGATGATAGCAAAATCAGATAACTATACTAGATATCCTTTATTGAGACAGGGCCTGTCCTGAACAAAATGTACATATTCATTTATTATCTCTCACTAAAAATTGAGTGATCTCTCATTAATAACTGTGCTTGTGTGAGTGCCTGTAACATTAGAGTAAGTAACTATTTGGGGCTATAAAAGCATTGGCCCTACTTATCTCTGAGGGTGAGACATTGAAGGTTATATAGACCATCTCCACATTACCTTGTAGGCTTCAGGACCATCATGTATTGTTCATATCACCCATGCTATGTAGGTAACACATCAGAAAGAGTAATGATTCAAATAGAAGAATATTTTGATATCAGAAAGGGATTTAAATATAAACTACTTGCCTGAAACATAACAATCGTTTCTACAAGGTAGCAAAATAGCAGGTGCATGATCAATATTAAATGAATGAGTCAAAGTACAAAGGAAAATGAATGACTTCAATAATTTTTAAAAAATGCAAAAATGTAGTCATGAAGGCCAGGGAATTATTTCCTACTTTTGCCTGATTCAACTCTAGGGACAATTTTGGCTATACCTCTTGGGGGAACTATAGTTTGTTTTTGTTACTGCTTACACTGAGGATGAGGTAACAAATGGAAATTACAATTCTCAGCATATGAACAAGTAGTTTAGCTTGATATGCTCCCTGTCCTCAGCAAGATTTCATAATCTTATTAATATGAGCTGTTTCTATTATATTTTCTCAATGTGATTACTTTTTAGAAACATTTCATTATTAAAAGCTGTTTTTAAAAATACACATATCTGGAGTTCCTGTCATGGCACAGTGCTTAATGAATCCAACTAGGAACCATGAGGTTGCAGGTTCGATCCCTGCCCTTGCTCAGTGGGTTAATGATCTGGTGTTGCTGTGAGCTATGGTGTAGGTTGCAGATGCGGCTTGGATCCTGCATTGCTGTGGCTCTGGTGTAGGCTGGCAGCTACAGCTCTGATTTGACCCCTAGCCTGGGAACCTCCATATGCTGTGGGAGTGGCCCAAGAAATGGCAAAAACAAATATAAATAAATAAATAAAAATAAATAAAATTAAAAATACACATATCTGTCTACATACAAAAAATTTCAGGATAAATACATTCCTTTTTTTCCCCTTTGTCATTAATTCATTAATGACAAGAATTAAATGACAAATATTAAATATTTCTGAGCACAAGGATTGTATCAGACATGTTGCTGGGGCTTCAGTGGTGAATAAAAAGAGATCTGGATTCTGCCTTCAAAGAGCTTAGGAACCATTGAAAAACTCCCAGGAGGGAGTAGAAAATTACAGCACAGTGTTATAAATGATAAAACAATGAAGCACAGGGAACTATGAAATCATGTTGGAGAGATGCACATCAGGGAAAAATTTCTGGATGAAAAGGCACCAATGATGGGACACAATGGATGAAAAGGAGTAAGATGGCAAAGTGAAGAGACATGAGGCTGGAAGGGTGTCCTAGAAATGGAATTGAAGCAGAAATGTATAATTGAAATATGTATTTCTGATACTCAGAAAGATATAAGAGAAATGTAGAAATCTCGAGCATACAGATGGCAATTAGGAGTTCCCATCATGGCTCAGAAGTTAGCCAATCTGAGAAGGAACCATGAGGTTTCAGGTTTGATCCCTGGCCTTGCTCATTGGGTTAAGGATCTGGCATTGCCATGAGCTGTGGTGTAGGTCACAGATGTGGCTCAGATCCTGAGTTGCTGTGGCTCTGGCATAGGCCAGCAGCTACAGCTCCAATTGGACCCCTAGCCTGGGAACCTCCATATGCCATGAGTGTGGCCCTGAAAAGACAAGAGATGAAAAAAAAGAAAAAGAAAAAGAAAAAAAAAAGATGGCAATTAAAGCCAAAAAAAAAGGTAGACATCAAAGTACAAAGGGAAATGAATGAATTCAGTCATCCATGGGTGGATTTCAGTGGTCTCTCAAAAGGTCATAGCCATTTTGACATGTCTAAGAAAACAAAAAAAAAAAATATTGATCCCAAAATAGAACTCCTAAAAATGTCAATTAGTATATTAGTAGGAATTCACTAGGATGCCAAATTCACAAAATAACAATAGACTATGAAAAAAATCAACCCTGTATCAGAATTTTTGTCTGCAAATCTACAAATTGAGTGTTAATGGGTAAATGTCCTTAATTTCTCCAAAACAACTTTCAGTTTTATAGCATCCAAATGAGAACTAAAATATGAGAATAAAATGAATACATTTTGATATGCAAAGGCTCAAGAAGTTTTACTAGTCAAGCATTGTGAATAAGAAATATACCTCAGTAGAACACAAGCAAACTACATTTAGAACCTCCAAAAGATTATACACCATGACCAAGGAGGATTAATCCCTGGGATGCAAGATTTCTTTAAATATGTGAATCAATCAATGTGGTAAACCACTTCACAGAAGGAAATATAAAAAGAAACGCAACATAATCATGTCAATAGATACAGGAAAAGCATTTAAGCACAACAACCATTCATGATAAAAACTCAGCAAAATAGATTTCGAAGGAAGTTTCCTTAACACAATAAAAACCATTAATGACAATCCCACAGTTAATATGATAATGAGAGAAAACTGACACTTTTCCTCTAAGACCCAGTAAAAAGTAAGGATGCCCATTCTCATCACTTCTATTCAACATAGTGTTAGAAGTACTAGGAGTTCCCACAGTGGCTCAGCCATTTAAGGACTCCACATTGTCTCTGTGAAGATGCAGGTGCTATCTCTGGCCTGACCCTGTGTTAAGGATCCAGCATTTCCACAAGTGGCAGCCTAGGTCACAGATGCGGCTCACGTCTGGTGTTGCTGTGGCTGTGGTGTAGGCCACAGCTGCAGCTCCATTTCAACCCCTGGCCGAAGAACTACCATATGCTGCAGGTATGGCTGTAAAAAAGAAAAAAAGTACTAGCAAAACCAATCAGAAATAAAAAGAATTAATAGGCATCCAAATAGAAAGTCTGCAGATGTCATGATTATATATATTTAAAACACAAAAAACTCTGAAAACAAATAAATGAATCCAGTAAAGATGTAGAAAAAATATCAAAATACAAAAATTGTTTGTATCTCTTTACAGCAAACTATATGAAAAGGAAATCAGAAAAAATACCCATTTTTATGAGAATACCAAAAAGAATTAAATACTTAGGAAGAAATTTACCAGTGAGCTGTAAGGCCTCTACACTAAAAACTGTAAGACATTAAAGAAAGAAATTGAAAAAGACTTAAATAAATGCAAAAGAAATAAATGGAAAATAAATTTTCCAAGAAAAATATTTAGTGGATCATGAGAATTAATACTGTTAAAACATCCATACTACCCAAAACCATCTAAGATACAATGAAATTCATATCAAAATTCCAGGACATTTTTCACAGAATTAGAATATACTGTCCTAAAATACATATGGAACCACCAAAGACCCTGAGTTGCCAAAGCAATGCTGAGAAAGAAAAACAAACCAGGAAACACCTCACTTCCAAATTTCAAATTATATTTCAAAGCTATAGTAAACCAAAAAGGATGGTACTGGCATAAAATAGACGCCCAAAACTACGGAACAGAGTTGAGATCCCATAAATAAACCCTTGCCTATACAGTTACTTAATTAATATTTGACAAGTTGCCAAGACATCTCAATGGGGAATAAATAGACTTTTCAGTAAATAGTGATAGGTAAAGTTATATTCACATGAAAAAGAATGAAATTGGACCTGTATTTTATACTGTGTACAAAAATCAACACAAAAAGGAACAAGACGTAAATGTAAAACCTGAAACTGTAACAATGCCAGAAGAAAACATAGAGTAAAAGCTTATTGACATTGGTCTGCATAATGATTCTTGACTATGACACCAAAAGCTCAGGCAACAAATGTAAAACTAAACAAGCAAGACTACGTGTTTATCAAACAAAAAAATCTGCACATTAAGGAAACAATCAGGAATTCCCTTATGGTGCAGTGAGGTAAGGACCCAGCATTGTCACTGAAGCAGCTTGGGTCACTGCTGTTATGGAGGTTCAATTCCTGGCCCAGGAATGTCCACATGCCACAGGTGTGGGAATAAAAAAATAAAAGAAACAACCAAAATGTGAAAAGGCAAGCAAAATAATGGGAGCAAGTGTTTGCAACCTTTAGATCTGATGATGGGTTAAAAGCCAAAATATATAAGAAAATCATACAACTCAATAGCAATAAAAAGTAAATAATCCAATTTTTAATTGGGTAAAGGAATGGATATTTTTTGAAAGAATACATCAAAATGGCCAAGAGGCATGTGAAAAGGTGCCCAACAATATTAATTATCAGGGAAATGCAAATCAAAACCACAATGAATATCACCTCACACTTGTTAGGAGGGGCATTATAAAAATTAAAAATAAGTTAATATTGGCCAGAATGTCTAGAAATTGGAACCCATAGGCACTGCTGGTGGGAAGGCAAATATGTCAAGCCATTATGAAAAAAAGTATGGAGATGCTTTAAACAACTAAAATTAGAACTACCATATGATCCAATATTATTTCATCTACATATCTACCTAAAGGACAAAAATCAGTACTGTGAAGAGATCTCTACATTCTCATGTTCATTGCAATATTACACACAGTAGTCAAGAGGAAAACACATCCTACGTGTCCATCATCAGATGAGTGGATAAAGAAATGATAGTACATATATACACAATGGAATGTTATTCTGCCTTTAACACGAGGAGATCCTGCTTTGCAACAACATGGATGAAAGAGCAAAACATTATGCTAGCTGACTGCAATAAGCCAGACACTGAAAGGAAACAACTGCATGATCTCACTTCTATGTGGAATCTTAAAAAGTAAAGTAAGTAGAATCAGAGATCAGAAATATTGTGACCAGAAGTGGGGAAGTAGGAAAAATGAAGATATGTTAGTCAAAAGGTACAAAGTCATGCAGGATAAATAAATCAGGAGATTTAATGCATCAAATAGTGTAAATCTAGAGATTTAATGTGTTGAATACTATACATTTGCTAAGAGAGTAGATTTCAAGTGTTCACACAACACACAGAAAAAAAAGTAACCATGTTAAGTAGAAGAATATGTTAATTAGCTAGATTTGCTTTGCTTCTACTATGGTATTATGGGATTTTGTGGATTTGCTTTGTAACCCCTTGTTATTAGTCCTTTTTTCATATTTCTTGAATTCTTTTGGATTGTATAGGTTTATTTTTCTCAAGAGTTTTATTTTCTTCATTCTACTTTTCCCATTATGAAGTTAAATGCTGTAATTCTATTCTTTCATGGACTACTTTAGTAACATCTTTAGTGACTTTAGTAACTGTAACTAACATATTTTACACTTTCACAAAGTCTAAAACTAATCTTTGCCTTTACCATAGTCCGGATCTTTTTTGTATAGAGATGTTCATTAGCAAGAACAAGAAAAACCAGGCACTTAAGCAATTAAAAATAGACTGGAACAGAGTTATTGGTATGAACAAGTAAAGCTTTAATATGCTTACAACATGTCCAACAAAATAATCATTCAAATTCAGTGGCAGAGTATGTCATTTAATATGTAAATATTTTCTTTTCACTTGTGACACCAATATAATTAATAATTGTATGGGAACTTATTCTGTTCAAATTATAGTTTTTCTTCTGGCTGGACCCTGACTCCTACAGGATGGAAAATATCTAATTCAATCTCGGCCTATTAGGTGTTTCATGAATCACATCTCTTTTTACCACATAACCAAGATTTAATGAACCAGAAAATTCATGACAGAATTTACACCAAGACAGAGTCTAAAGCAAAGGAATATTATTAAACAGGTTATTTTACCTCAGAACTTTTGAGGGTATAGTTTAAAGGATTTAACATAGGGGCTATCATAAAATGGAAAACCTAGACGAAATGGACAGATACTTAGAAAGGCACAACCTACCAAGACTGAATGAGAAAAATAGAAATATGAATAGATGAATCACAGTGCTGAAATTGAAAATGTGATTTTAAAACTTCCAAAAAACAAAAGTCCAGGACTTTGCGGCTTCTCAGCTGAGTTCTACCAAACATTCAGAGAAGAGTTACCACCTCTTCTTCTAAAACTTTTCCAGGAAATTGCATAGGAAGGAACACGTCCAAGTTCATCCTGTGAAGTCACCAGTATCCTGATTAAAAAATAAATAAATAAAAAACACTAAAAAAAAAAGAAAATTACAGACCACTATCACTCATGAACATAGATGCAAAGATCTTCAACAAGATATTAGCAAAACACATGCAAATATACATTACAATGGTCATACACCATAATCAAGTAGGATTTATCCGAGGGATGCAAGGATTCTTCACTATCTGCAAATCTATCAATGTGACACACCACATCAGCAAACTGAAAGATAAAAACCATATGATCATCTCAATAAATTCAGGAAAAAAAACTTTTGAAAACATTTAATACCCATTCCTGATAAAAATTCTCCAGAGAGTGGGCATAGAGGGGAACTACCTCAATATAATAAAAATCATTAGCAAACTCACAGCTAACATCATTCTCGATGGTGAAAAAAACTGAAAGCATTTCCACTAAGATCAGGAACAAAATAAAGCTGTCCTCTTTTACCAATGTCATTCAAAATGGTTTTGAAAGTCCTAGTGATGGCAATCAGAGAAGCAAAAGAAGTAAAAGGAATACAAATTGGAAAAGAAGTAAAACTATCACTCTTTGCAGATGACATGGTACTATACCTTGAAAATCCTAAAGACACCACCAGAGAACTATGAGAGCTCATCAATGAATTTGGTAAAGTCTCAAGATACAAAACTTTTTAACTCAATGAATTTTATTACATTTATACTTCTACAATGATCATCACAACCCAATTCTTTTTTTTCCCCAAGGTGAAAAGGGGGTTATTTTTTATTATTACTTTTATTTATTTATTTTATTTTTTAATTTATTTTTTCCCACTGTACAGCAAGGGGATCAAGTTATCCTTACATGTATACAACCCAATTCTATAGCATTTCTATCCCAAACCTCCAGCCTATGGCCCCATCCCCAACCTGTCTCCTTTGGAAACCATGTGTTTTTCAAAGTCTGTGAGTTGATATCTGTTCTGCAAAGAAGTTTACTGCATCCTTTTTGAGATTCCACATAGAAGTGATATCATATGACATTGGTGTCTGGTACAAAATTAAGACACAGTAATCAATTGCAGTTCTATATACTAGCACTGAAAGATCAGAAAGAGAAATTAGGGAAACCATACCATTTTACACTGCATCAAAAAGAACAAAATACCTAGGAATAAACCTACCAAAAGGGACAAAAGACCTGTACTTTGAAAACTAGAAGATGCTCATGAAAGTAATCGAAGACACAAATAGATGGAAAAATATACCATGCTCTTGGATTGGAATAATCAATATAGTCAAAATAACAACTCTACTTAAGACCATCTACAGATTCAATGCAATCCCTATCAAATTACCAATGACATTCTTTACAGAACTAGACAAAATATTTTAAATTACATGATGGAGGATAATATGAGAAAAATGTATATATATATTATATATGTGTATATATGTATATGTATGTATGACTGGGTCACTTTGCTATACAGCAGAAATGGACAGAACATTATAAGTCAACTATAAAAAGTTTTTAAGGAGTTCCCGTCGTGGCGCAGTGGTTAACGAATCCGACTAGGAACCATGAGGTTGCGGGTTCGGTCCCTGCCCTTGCTCAGTGGGTTGACGATCCGGCGTTGCCCTGAGCTGTGGTGTAGGTTGCAGACGCGGCTCGGATCCCGCGTTGCTGTGGCTCTGGCGTAGGCTGGTGGCTACAGCTCCGATTAGACCCCTAGCCTGGGAACCTCCATATGCCGCGGGAGCGGCCCAAGAAATAGCAACAACAACAACAAAAAAAGACAAAAGACAAAAAAAAAAAGTTTTTAAATAATTTTTAAAATAAATGAAATTTGTATGGAAATGCAAAAGTCCTCAAATAAGCCAAAGCAATATTGAAAAGAAAAAACAGAACGGGAGGAATCAAGCTCCCTAATCTCACACGTTACTACCATGCTACAGTCATCAAAACCATATAGTACTGGCACAAAAGTAGAAATAGAGATCCATGGAACAGGAGAGAAAGCCCAGAATAAACCCAAGCACCTATGGTCAAGTGATCTATGACAAAGGGGGCAAAAATATACAGTGCAGGAAAGATAATCTCTTCAAAATTCGTGCTGGGAAAATGGCAGTGACATGCAAAGCAATGAAAATAGAACATTTTCTAACACCATACATAAAAATGACCTCAACATGGATTAAAGACCTAAATGTAAGGCCAGATACTCTAAAACTCCTAGAGAAAAACATAGGCAGAACGGCTCTTTTACATAAACCATAGCAACATCTTTTTTGACCCACTTCCTACAATAAAGACATACACACAAAATAGTGGGACTTGCTAAATTCAAAAGTTTCTGCACAGCAAAGGAAACAAAACAATGAAAAACAACCCACAGAATCAGAGAAAATTTTTCCAATTATTCAGCTGACAAAGTTTAATATCCAAAATATACAAACAACTCAACAACAAAAAAACAAATGAATAATTAGAAAATGGGCAGAAGACCTAAATACACATTTCTCCAAAGACATACAGATGGCCAGCAGGCACATGAGAAATGCTCAACATCACTAATTATTAGAGAAAGGCAAATTAAAACAACAATGGGGTACCATATCACACCAGTTAGAGTGGCCATCAAGTCAACAAACAATGAATGCTGGAGTGGATGTGGAGTTAACGGAACCCTGCTTCACTGTTGGTAGGAATGTAAATTGGTACAACCACTATGGAAATCCCTCAGAAAACTAAATCTAGAGCTAACGTATGACCCAAAAATCCCATTCCTGGGCATCTATCCAAACACAATTTTCATTGAATAAGATACATGCACCCGTATGTTCACAGCGGCACTATTCACAATAGCCAAGACATGGAAACAGCTTCAATGCTCATCAAGAGAAAATGGATTAAGAAGGTGTGGTACATCTCTACAATGGAATACTACTCAGCCATAAACTAGGACAAAATAAATGCCATTGGTAGCAACATGGATGGAACTAAGACTCTCATACGAAGTGAAGTAAGTCAGAAACAGAAAGACAGACAATATAGAATATCACTTACACGTGGAGTCTAAAACATGGCACAAATGATCTACCTACAAAGCAGAAACAGATCATGGACATGGAGGACACACTTGTGGTTGCTGTTGGGGGTAGCGGGAGTGGTATGGATTGGGAATCTGGGGTTAGTAGATGAAAACTTGCATTTGTAGGGGATGGGCAATGGGATCCTGCTGTAGAGCACAGGGAACTATATCCAGTCACTTGTGATGGATCAGGCTGGAAGATAATGTGAGAAAAAGAATGTATACACACACACACACACACACACACACACACATATATATATCTGGGTCACTTTTCTGTACAGCAGATATTGACAGAACATTGAAAATCAACTATAACAAAAAAAATTTAAATATATAACGAGAGCATTTCTATTTCCTTTGGATATATACCCATAAATGGGATTGCTGAATCATATGGTAGTTTGATTTTTAATTTTTCAGGAATATTCAGTCTGTTTTCCACAATTGCTATATTAATTAACATTCCCACCAGCAAAAGGGTTCCCTTTCCTCCATGCCCTCACAAACACTTCGTCTTTTTGATCATGGCCATTCTATTGATTCTTTTTCTAGGTACAATTAGTTTCCTAATGAGTCTAATATCCTGTGCAAAAACTCTTAATTATGTTTATTGAGTTATAATATCTCAGAAATTGAATCTTTCAAATTAAGAATATTTAAAAAATTATTTTATTTTTGAATTTGAGAACATAATTTTTAAATTTCCCCTCTCACTAAGCATATTTATCTCTGCCCCTTAAAGATTTCTTTTGAACTCTGATGAATAGTCTTTTTTTTTCTTCACCTCTACCTGGCATATGGAAGTTCTCAGGCCAGGGATTGAACTGCACTGCTGCTGAAATTCTGGTGGATCCTTAACCCACCGCACCACAGCAGGAACTCCTCTGACCAGTATTTTTTAATAGCCTTCATGGATCAATCTAAGGCTTCAGTGTATTTGTTTCAAGTTACATTATTTCTTCATTTCTAAAACATATTCAGCTCCACATAAGCAGAGGGGATATCTGCCTACAAGATGTTAATTGCTAATTTAAGAGTGGTGGTATGTCTACATTTGTTCTGATCCATTATAGAGTTTTGTATATGTGTGAATATAATTTTTTTAGTCATTTTTGTTTGCAACAGAAACTCACAATTCCACATTAACATTCCTGCCTGTGAGTGTTTTGTAGACCCCAGAAAAAGTTTCAGCCTGGTGCTCTACGTTGTTCTGCTGTGCTTTATCCAAGTGAAGCTTTGTGAGCCAGCTGCCATCCAATTTTACACAGATTCTCTTGCCCGTGATTTCACTGACCAAAGTCACATAGACATTCTGGCTTCAACATTTGTTTGGTATCTATGAAATCATCCTGGACTTCTGGCACCTCACCCAAAATTGTTTTCCTTCTTTTAAGTACTCACAATTTATATCTAATTAGGTTTTGATACTGTTGCTATGTTGCCTCTTTCAGCCACTGTCCTGTTAGCATTCACATACACACACACCACAAACATCACACACACAGAAATAATCATTCCTCCTTGTGATATTTTTGATACCAAAAGCACAACAATTAACTTGTTTAGGTGGTGAAACATAATTATAAGTGTAGTTCAAGAAAAAATGTAACAATAAATCCTTTCAATTGTATGTTACTTTTCCATCATCAGATAATCAAGACCATGAAGTTTACTTCAGGAAGTTATTCTGTTGTTGCCATTGAAGTTCTATTAGAATGGACTGTGTAATTTGGAAAAAAATGTACAACTTGAGTTCTAACTATACAATTAATTTAAACATGGTTTTGAAATATTCAGCATATTATTTTACTACCTTATTTGAAATTGAATATCCAAAAATATTTATTAAGTTCTCACAGTGTCAAGTGTGATACTACTCTTCACAGTCATTGTATTGGTAAAGGACTTTAGCCACAGTCAAAGTATACTAGTTAGTACTTATCTATCCTTGTCAAATTGCCTCTTATGCACTTCTGTGGAAATATTACTATTACTGTTACCATAGTTACCAGCAGATTGTGATGACTGTTTTCAATACTTGTCATTACACTTGTCATCATTACAATTTAATTATCAGATACAAATTGAGAAAGAGTAGACCTTAATATCATCGAGTTAATAATTCATTTAGAACATAAAAAAGAACACCAACATTTAACCCCCCCCCAAATGGAATAACAACAACAAAAGTCCTCGGATTATCTATGAAAGGTAAAACAAATGGTCCAGTGAAATTATCTATTGTGAATGTAATTGGATGACTTGGGTATGGAATTGGTTTCAGGAAAAGCAATGAAAGAGGATAGCTTTGTGGAAATGGGGACATTAAAATTTTCCTTTAATTACATTAAGAAAAAGCCTAGGAGCTCCCTCTGTAGCACAGCAGACTAAGGATCTGGTATTGTCTCTGAGACAATCCAGGTTCAATCCCCAGACCCACACAGTGGGTTAAGGATCAGGTGTTGCTGCAGGTGTGGCACGGTTTGCAGCTGTGGCTGAGATTCGACCCCTGGCCTGGGAACTTGCCTGTGCCTCGGGTGCAGCCAAAAACAAACGAAGAAAAAAAGCTGAATACTTTCAATGTCAATAAATAATTAGCTTTAGTGATGAAAGCAGAGGAAGACTTAATAAGTACGATGAATGCATTAGGGTTCATTCCCTGTGTAGAAAGTAATAAGACTGATTTAAAACTTTTTGGCCACTGACCATAAAACCTACCTTTGATATTTAACATCATATATTTGAAACAATCTAAGAGAATGCATTTTTAAAAGTTTGAAAAGTCAGAGTGATAGGAAATTAAAATCACTAGAGTTATTTTTTTCTCCTTTGTCCAAGAAGCACCATAGGAATTACATCCAGGTCCCTCCAGTGCCTTTAAATTATGCTCCTGACTCATTCAGAGCAAATATTCCAGGAAGCCCCAAACCCCGTCCATTTAGGAAAGTAGATCTTGCTGGCCATTATTGAATCAAAGGGGAAAAAGACAAGAAACAAAGGCCCATATGCAGCTGACATTTTCCTTGCAGTTTTGTGATATAATTCTTATTCTGATTCTGAGCATACATAAATCTAGTTTTTAAGATATATTATTATAAATATAACTTGAAAGCTAGATACGAAGCCATGATCTTATTTAGAATTTTGATTTAAAATGTATAATTTATATATTAATTAAATATATATATATTTCATTTGTTGTCATTAGTTCAAGAAGTCAAGGCTATCTCTTCAAATACTGATTGGAACTGGCTGTTATTAAATATGTGAGTTCTTTATTTTTCTTTGTCATTTGCCACCTTTTCTTTCTTCCTGCTTTTTTAATTTTTGCATGCATGTGTCTATATAAAGTCATCTCTTTGAACAGCTATATAATCACCTATCCTTAGCTGCTTTTTTCCCCAAAGAAATTATTTTTCCATATATATGTATTCTGAAAAATGTATCTGCTTGATAACTATCTCTTTTATAACCTTTGCTTGCTTCTAAGCCTATCAGTTGTGTCACGTTACAATTTGGCATTTTCATTGTTCACAAAAACATTGTCTGTTTTAACAGGAAATGACAATGGAAATGCCCTCTGGAAATCCTGGTTTTCAAACCTGGGACTGTTAGATGCTAGGATAGGAGGCAAAGAGAATTTTAGAATATTTTGCAACATATTTTGGATAGAAAAGCCAAGATAAAAAATAAAAGTTGGAAATATTAAGTAGTTAAATAAAACAAGAAAGAAGCACAATAAAGATGATAAAAATGACAATTGATAAATTACTTAGTCTCTTGATGTTAAAAAATAGGTCTTGGCAACTGAACGTATCCGTGGAAATTATGGTTCCTCATTTTCTTAAGAGGAAATAGATACTCAACAAATATGAGGTGCTTTCCCCTAAACCACATAATCAGGAAGTGGCAGGTAAGGAGCAGAATCTACATGTCCTTTCCTCATGTGTCTTAGGTCTGTCATGATGTGCAGTAATCCCTGATATTTGAAATAAATTGGGTAGTATAGTAGGAAATGTCAGTGGCCACAGTTGGAGAAGTTCAAATTGTATAACTAATAGCTATTTCTTCAACAAAGATCATAATTTATTATTCAAACTGAAAAAAATTCAGCAAACTAAAAATGACCTATGTAAAATATATGAACAAAATAAGTCTTTTCTTGAAGGGTTTGATCCAAGTATTCCTACTTATAAAAGGGAGATTATCTTTTGTAAGGTTCTGGAGGTCTTCATAAATGAGTTTTTACCTTGATTTCAGTTCTCTCACTTGTGAAATAGTAACTTCTATTACGTACCCCATTTCCTGGTAGTTACTCAGGGATTTTCAGTAGTGGCCAATTGTTGAACTAGTTCCTAACTTCTCTAGAAATTTATATTCAGTGGCATGTTAAACTCATTGAAGACAATTTATTCCTGAGCTCCCTTTGTTTTGTGCATAGGGAAACATTGATAGGATATGAATCCTTTTTTGAATTAATAATGAAAGAGTTAATATTCAGTTAGTTCTTGTAATGTATCAGATGTACATATCTGTATCTAAATGCTTTATAGGGATCTTTTAATTGGATTCTCACAAGACTCCTATGTGGTAGGTACTATTATTATCACTGTTTTCAGTTGGAAAAACAGCAACAGCAAAACAACAAACAAGCCTCAGAGAATACGTAACATGACTAATATTCATCAGGTAGGTAGAGGGACATATGCTGAAACCCATTTGGTGTAACTCAAGCACCCTCACTTACCACGTTAACCTGCCTTCCTTGCAAGTACAATTGCCAATTGTATTTTAGAAATAAAGATTAGTCAGTCTTTTTTTCCTAAGAAACATTTTCTGGGGGATGGAGGAAATCAAAATAACGCTGAAAATCAGGACTTGGGTGGTTGCGGTTGTTTTTCACTTTTTGTTCCTTTTAGATTCTGTGTTAAGGCAGAGTGAACATGAGTTTCTTTTTTTTTAATTAATCAATTTATTTATTTTTGTCTTTTTGCCTTTTCTAGGACCGCTCCCACGGTATATGGAGGTTCCCAGGCTAGGGGTCAAATCGGAGCTGTAGCCGCCAGCCTACACCAGAGCCACAGCAATGGAGGATCCCAGCTGTGTCTGCAACCTACACCACAGCTCACAGCAACACTGGATCCTTAAGCCACTGAGCAAGGGCAGGGATCAAACCTGCAACCTCATGGTTCCTAGTTGGATTTGTTAACCACTGTGCCACCAAGGGAACTCCAAACATGAGTTTCTTAACTGTTCCTTTTAGGATGCTTTCCAGTGTAGGTTTTTTAATGTTTTCAGTTAATTAAAAGCAGTAGATATGAATATCCTTTCCACTGAATGCACCACATATCGGATAGCTTTTGTGTAGCACGACCTAAGTATTCAGCATCCTCTGTTCCAAATGTATTGTTTTCTTCCATTAAAACTATAATAAGAGTCAGTATTAGTTCAGCAAAACAAAGAGGCAGGAAAAAGAGCAAATGATAAATTTGAGTCTTCAATAATAATGGCTATTAGATTTAACAAAAGATCTTGGGATTTACTTAAATCTTATCACATTTACTCAAGTATAAATAGACTTTTTAATGCTGATGTGAAAATGGTATTGGGGTTCCCGCATGGGTCAGACTGGTATCCATGATGATGCAGGTTCGACCCCTGGCCTCACTCAGTGGGTGAAGGATCCTGCATTGTCACGAGCTGTGGTGTATGTTGCAAACATGTCTTGGATCCTGCATGGCTGTGGCTGTGGCATAGGCTGGCAGCTGTAGCTCTGATTCAACCCCTAGCCAGGGAACTTCCATATAATGCGGTTGTGGCCCTAAAAGATGAATATATATATATATATATATTCATTATATATATGTATATGAATATATATAATGGCCACAGGAGCAGTGCAAAAAAAAAAAAGCAAGAAAAGAACATATCATGTAAAAGGAGATGAAGATATTGACATAAATGTCAATGCATAATGTTTAGATGTGTCCTGTTTCCTTATATCAGATATCTCCTTATAGAGGATGGGAAGGGGAATAGAAATGTATCAGTCTGTTTTGTTTACATCTTTTATGACAACTTATGGCATACAGTGCTCAGGGAGTAACATCCATGTCCACATTTACTAGAGTACTTGGGGAAAAAAAGTGCTAAGTAATGAGGAATGAGTTATATGTGTTTCCTGAATTCTAGGAAAAGGCTGTGGTTTATGTTTTACTTTAATAGCATTCATTATGTACTATATTTCTCTTAAACCATATTACAAAATAATGAGTCAAAGTTAATTGTGGAAGTAATACTCAAATGTGTTGTCTTTTTTGTTTGTTTTCAGTGCCACCAATTACTTTATTTTATTTTTTAAGTGAAAGTAGAGTTGATTTACAATGTTGTGCCAATTTCTGAAGACATCAAAATATATACCACTAAAATCCCTTTTGGCCATCACTTTATTTCTGAGAAGTAAATCTTTCCTTCCTCATGTTTTCCTATTGATTTATAAGCACAGATGTTCTTGTAGAAACTACAAGTATTCAGTGGATGTTATTTTTAACATACAAGCTATTATATTGTGATTATCTTTGAGGACCTTTTTGTATTTTGCATTCAAAACATATCTTAGTGATGTGTGCCATAGTTGTGTGCAACATTAAAATTTCTGCATAGTTTTCCATTGTAATAACACACCGCACCTTATTTCCATTCTATTTTCAGGTATTAAGATCGTTTCCATTTTCCCAGCTGGAATAAGTCTGCATTAAATATCCTTTTGTGCATTTTCTGTGGAGGTTATACTAGGTCACTCATCAAAATGTTATATGAACAGGCTTTGTATTTTACTCTCACAAAATGACCCTAGCCACAACAGTGATAATGCTGGATCCTTACCCTGCTAGGCCATCAGCGAACACCCATAAATCCTTTTTAATTATTTCTCAAATATTTCTTCTAGTTTTGTTCAATGAATTTGCATCTTTCAACTATCTAGAATATGATTTTTCTGTGCCTTTTGAGGTATTTCATTCCTCCACAGGGAGATCCAAAATCTTAAACATCAGTTGCTGAAAAGTCATTATTTCACATCAATTTCAAATGTCAAATTAAGCGTAGAATAAATTCCAATATACTTTTGTTTATTTATTTTTAAAAGAAAATTTGTTTTTAATTTATTTTTTAATTGTTATTTCCCTCAACATACTTTTTTTTTTTTACTGTGTTTAAGTCCAGCAATTTTCTTTACTAACAACACTTTCACTGACCTAGCTTTTTAATATGCTTCAGTTCTGAAAGGTATGTCTATCTTTTTGTTCTTCCTTTGCAAAAGCTAGGCTCACTACTTTGGATATTAATAGTTTCTGAATTCTGGAATCACATTCTCTAATTTCATGGACTATTTTGTCAGGACTTTTGTTTTCCTTATTAAATGTGATGGTTAATTTAGGAAAAGACTTTTTTTAAAAAAAGTCAGATGTAACAAAGTGCAGTGTGTAGTTGCTGTTATAACCTTCACAAACAGGCTGACAAATGTTATCAATGTGTAGGTTTATCATTTTATAAAACTGAGCCTTGACGTTAGAGTTTTTGTAGTACATTCTAGGTCATGTTACAAAAGGGAAGGAGGAGATGTGGTGCTATGTTTTGCACCAAAGAAATATTTCCTTTTCAACTAATATATTCCAGGACTCAATCCCATGGGCATATGATGAGCCTGGCAAGGAGGAGATTCAATTCAAAGACAATCAAGGTGATGGAAAGGACCGAGTGAAAAAGCATCTCTGAATGCCATCTGCCCCTCCAAGGGTGCTGTCACAAAAGGAAGTGCCTGAAAGTGTGACCAAAGGACAAAAATGATGAGATCTCCTGGGTTAGACTGGAAGTGAACTGGGAAGTAAGGGTGATTTCAGGAAGCCATAAATGTCTTAGAAGCCCATACAATGGAGTCCTTTTCACCAAAGATGTTATTGTTACTCTTTTCCTCTCTCCATTTTAAAAAGGTTCATGAAAAATATTTCAGGCACTTTCTGAAATTGTCACCCATATATTTAAAATTATGATCTCATGGAACTTTAGTGCCATGACAAAACTTTCGGAACTTAGCACAGATGTAGTCACTGGGAAGGGCTAAGAATTAGAGTGACCTTCTGGCCCTTGAAGAACAGAAAGCCCCAGAACTCTTTCATATATAACAGAGACTCAAAAATCACTCTCAAAGTTTAATAGTGAAAGTGTACTCCAAAATTGACCCCCAAAAGGAGTGTTTCATCTTTTAAATACTTACCCTGCTATTCACAGTCAGTGTGAGGCATTGAAGTTCATCGGCATTGCAATGATTTGATTATTGGTGCTGTGACTGTCACCATATGTCTGCTCTAATAGATGTAACTTGTGGGTAGTGACACTATTTTGTATCTTGCTGTACCCTTGCATCAAGATAGTGATTTGTAATATAACAGGCAACTGACGTATATTAGTTGACTAACTGAATGACTTTTAAAATAGATAATTTCAAAAAGTAGCATGTTTCAAGCATACTAACTTCCTCTTCGAAACGATTAAATGGTCAGAAGTCATGGGACATGAAAACATCACAGAAATCATCCTCCTGGGTCTTTTTAGTGATGAGAAGGCGAAGGTTGCCTGCTTGGTGCTGTTCTCACTTTGCTACATTGCAATCCTCTCAGGAAATCTGCTCATTCTCCTCACCATCCGGGGAAGCCGCCTCAGTGAACAGCCCACGTACTTTTTCCTCAGCTACTTGTCCTTCATGGACGCCTGCTTTACCTCCACCGTGGCCCCCAAACTCATCACCGACTTATCGGCCCAGCAGAAGATCATCTCCTACAACAGCTGCATGGCCCAGATGTTTTCTGCCCACTTCTTTGGGGCCACTGAGATCTTCATCTTGGTGGCCATGGCCTATGACCGCTATGCAGCCATCTGCCGACCTCTTCACTACATGGTCATCATGAACAGCCAGGTGTGCTATGTCCTCGTAGTGGCTTCTGCTCTCGGAGCATTTATCCATTCAATCCTGCATGTACTGATTGTTCTTGGACTTCCCTTCTGTGGCCCCAATCAGATAGACCACTATTTCTGTGATGTGTTCCCCTTGCTGAAGCTGGCCTGCGCCGACACTAGCCTGTGGGTGATCGCAATCATTACCACCACAGGGGGGCTGTCCATTTTGACCTTTGTGGCCTTGGTCATTTCTTACGTCATCATCCGGTCCACGCTGCGGACCCGCTCCTCCGAGGGCCGCCGCAAAGCCCTCTCCACCTGTGGCTCCCACGTCACCGTCGTGTTCTTGTTCTTCTTGCCCCTCATCTTCACCTATGTCCCCACGGCTGATTCTGTCGGTAACGACAAGATTTTTGCCCTGTTTTACACCGTGATCGCCCCCATGTTCAACCCTCTCATCTACACACTGAGAAACACAGACATGCAGAATGCCATGAGGAAAGTGTGGTGCCGAGACAACCTCCCCAAAGGGAAGCGTAGCCTCTGGGGGGTGTGCCCTTTGCCGGATCTGTTCTGTCCGCAGAACCATTAACGCGAACACACGCAGCGGGCACAGGGAGGTTCTGTGCTGCCAGCAAAAGTTGCAAGCCTTGAAGAGAGAGGGCCCCTCTGCCACTTCACTTTCCTTGTTTTTTTCCTTTTTCTTTTTTTTTTAATCTTTTTAGGGCCGCACATGTGGCATATGGAAGTTCCCAGGCTAGGGATCAAATTGGAGATGTAACTTCGACCTACTCCACTGCTTGCAGCAACGCTGGATCCGTACCCCACTGAGCGAGTCCAGGGATCAAACCCGAATCCTCATGGATACTAGTCAGGTTCTTAACCTGCTGAGACACAATGGGAACTCTTTTGTCACTTTACTTTTTTGAGACTGTACCGGGGGAGTAGATCTGACACTCTGGAATTTATGACTAACATTCTGGAGCATTCTGTCCTTAACAATCACTGAGATAGTGGGCATCAAAGCACTTTTGTCAGGGCAAATTACGAAGACTGCAAAATTTAGCAGGTGTGGCCATCTTAACTGAGACCCCTCTCACAGAGCTGTCCTAAACACCTCCATATTTTTAAGGCTTCCACTGCAATAATTTAAAAAAAGCCATGTGAAACATTTCACAAGTGTTTTATACTTTAATTCTTTCAGTAACACATTGCGCTTCTAAAAAATGCAATATAAATATACTACTCATACCATATTTATGGACGTTGTGGTAATTAATTCTTAGTGCCTTATCAGTGGTAATTAGAAGTTTTAAATTGGATAATGAACTATTTTTTCAATCTTAGACATGTAATTTTGTTATGTTATTTACCAGCTCTTTTTTTTTTGGGGGGGGGGATCAATGTCTTTAGTTTGTGAGGAAAAAATTATATTATGGAGACTTGCCAGGGCCCTCAAGTTATGGCAGAGCTGAGTCTCCTAATTCCCACTCCAGGTTCTTCCCACCATAGTCCCTTCCTGACATAGCTGCACCTTGAACGCCTCCATTGACAGGGAGCTCACCACATCCTGAGGTTGCCCAGGACATGGTTTTGAAGTTTTAGTGTTAGAAGTGTTTTCTGAAAATTGAGCCAGAATCTGCTTGCCCCTAATTTCTGTCTTTACTTCTTGTTCTTCCCCCGTAAGTCATGCAGAGGACAACTGGTTCTAGATAGGGTTTCTCAGCCTCTGGGGCCAGAGGACTTTTTGTTGTGTGTGTTTGGGGGGAGGGAGCTGGTGTAGGGGTGGTGTAGGAGTATAGGAGGAGTTTGTGCATTGTAGGATTGGAACAGAATTCCTGGACTTGACCTCCTGGATCCTGCACCCTCTCAGTCATGACATCAAGTTTCTCTAGACATTTGCCATGTGCCCACTGGGCATAAAATCACCCCGGTAAAGAGCCACCATTCTATAGGAATGAGAGTCCAAGGTTTCAGTGTCTCTCAGGAGGCCAGAAGGAGCTAGCTCCCTTGTCTCCACCCAAAGAAGCGAGCACCATAGCTGAGGGAGGCTGGCTGCCTACTTAGATATTTAGAATTTGTTTTTTTATTATTTATTATATATTATTCATTTTATTACTTATTATTTTATCAATTATTATTTTAATATGTGTCCTATTGCTTTGTTTATTATTTGTTATTAGTTTTTATTTTTTATTATTCCTGTCCCTCATGCCCATTCTCTCCTGCTTGGCCTTTTTTATTTATTTTTTATTTTTATTTTCCCACTGTACAGCAAGGGGGTCAGGTTATCCTTACATGTATACATTACAATTACATTTCTCCCCCAGCCTTTGTTCTGTTGCAACACGAGTATCTAGACAAAGTTCTCAATGCTATTCAGCAGGATCACCTTGTAAATCTATTCTAAGTTGTGTCTGATAAGCCCAAGCTCCCGATCCCTCCCACTCCCTCCCCCTCCTATCAGGCAGCCACATGTCTCTTCTCCAGGTCCATGATTTTCTTTTCTAAGGAGATGTTCATTTGTGCTGGATATTAGATTCCAGTTATAAGGGATATCATATGGTATTTGTCTTTGTCTTTCTGGCTCATTTCACTCAGGATGAGATTCTCTAGTTCCATCCAGGTTGCTGCAAATGGCATTATGTCATTCTTTTTTATGGCTGAGTAGTATTCCATTGTGTATATATACCACCTCTTCCGAATCCAATCATCTGTCGATGGACATTTAGGTTGTTTCCATGTCCTGGCTATTGTGAATAGGGCTGCAATGAACATGCGGGTGCACGTGTCTCTTTTAAGTAGAGTTTTGTCCGGATAGATGCCCAAGAGTGGGATTGCGGGGTCATATGGAAGTTCTATGTATAGATTTCTAAGGTATCTCCAAACTGTTCTCCATAGTGGCTGTACCAGTTTACATTCCCACCAACAGTGCAGGAGGGTTCCCTTTTCTCCACAGCCCCTCCAGCACTTGTTATGTGTGGATGTATTAATGATGGCCATTCTGACTGGTGTGAGGTGGTATCTCATAGTAGTTTTGATTTGCGTTTCTCTTATAATCAGCGATGTTGAGCATTTTTTCATGTGTTTGTTGGCCATCTGTATATCTTCTTTGGAGAAATGTCTATTCAGGTCTTTTGCCCATTTTTCCATTGATTGATTGGTTTTTTTGCTGTTGGGTTGTATAAGTTGTTTATATATTCTAGAGATTAAGCCCTTGTCAGTTGCATCATTTGAAACTGTTTTCTCCCATTCTGTAAGTTGTCTTTTTGTTTTCTTTTGGGTTTCCTTTGCTGTGCAAAAGCTTTTCAGTTTGATGAGGTCCCATGGGTTTATTTCTGCCCTTATTTCTATTGCTTTGGGAGACTGCCCTGAGAAAATATTCATGATGTTGATGTCAGAGAGTGTTTTGCCTATGTTTTCTTCTAGGAGTTTGATGGTGTCCTGTCGTATATTGAAGTCTTTCAGCCATTTGGAGTTTATTTTTGTGCATGGTGTGAGGGTGTGTTCTAGTTTCATTGCTTTGCATGCAGCTGTCCAGGTTTCCCAGCAATGCTTGCTGAATAGACTTTCCTTTTCCCATTTGATGTTCTTGCCTCCCTTGTCAAAGATGAATTGACCATAGGTGTCAGGGTTGATTTCCGGATTCTCTATTCTGTTCCATTGGTCTGTCTGTCTGTTTTGGTATCAGTACCACCCTGTTTTGATGACTGTGGCTTTGTAGTATTTCTTGAAGTCTGGGAGAGTTATGCCTCCTGCTTGGTTTTTGTTTCTCAGGATTGCTTTGGCGATTCTGGGTCTTTTGTGGTTCCATATAAATGTTTGGATTGTTTGTTCTAGTTCTGTGAAAAATGTCATGGGGAATTTGATAGGGATTGCATTGAATCTGTAGATTGCTGTGGGTAGTATGGCCATTTTTACAGTATTGATTTTTCCAATCCATGAACATGGACTATCTTTCCATTTCCTTACATCTTCTTTGATTTCTTTGATTAAAGTTTTATAGTTCTCGGCATATAGGTCCTTTACTTCCTTGGTCAGGTGTATTCAGAGGTATTTGATTTTGTGAGGTGCAATTTTAAAAGGTATTGTATTTTTGTATTCCTTTTCTAATATTTCATTGCTGGTATACAGAAATGCGACTGACTTCTGAATGTTAATCTTATATCCTGCTACTTTGCTGAATTGATTAATCAGTTCAAGGAGTTTTGGGGTTGAGTCCTTAGGGTTTTCTAGGTATAGTATCATGTCATCTGCATACAGTGACAGTTTGATCTCTTCTCTTCCTATATGGATGCCTTTTATTTCTTTTGTTTGTCTAATTGCTGTGGCTAGGACTTCCAAAACGATGTTGAAGAGCAGTGGTGAGAGTGGGCATCCCTGTCTTGTTCCAGATTTGAGTGAGAAGGCTTTCAGGTTTTCCCCATTGAGGATTATATTTGCTGTGGGTTTGTCATAAATGGCTTTGATTATATTCAGGAATGTTCCCTCTATACCCACTTTGGCGAGGGTCTTGATCATGAATGGATGTTGAACTTTGTCAAATGCTTTTTCTGCATCTATTGAGATGATCATATGATTTTTGACATTTTTTTTTTGTTAATGTGGTGTATGATGCTGATTGATTTGCGTATGTTGAACCATCCTTGTGAACCTGGGATGAACCCAACCTGGTCATGGTGTATAATTTTTTTGGTATGTTGTTGGATTCGGTTGGCTAAGATTTTGTTGAGAATTTTTGCATCTATATTCATCAAAGATATTGGGCGATAGTTTTCTTTTTTGGTGGTATCTCTGCCGGGTTTTGGAATGAGGGTGATGCTGGCATCATAGAATGTCTTTGGGAGTATTCCTTCTTCTTCAACCTTTTGAAAGAGTTTAAGGAGGATGGGCACCAATTCCTCTTTATATGTTTGATAAAATTCACCTGTGAAGCCATCTGGTCCTGGACTTTTATTTGTAGGGAGTGATTTTATGACCTCTTCAGTTTCATTTCTAGTGATCGGTCTGTTCAGTTGGTCTGTTTCTACTTGGTTCAGTTTTGGCAGGCTGTAAGATTCTAGAAAATTGTCCATTTCTTCCAGATTGTCAAACTTGTTGCCGTATAGTTGTTCATAGTATTCTCTTATGGTTTTTTGTATTTCTGCAGTATCCGTTGTGATTTCTCCTTTTTCATTTCTAATTTTGGTTATTTGGGTTCTTTCTCTCCTCTTTTTAGTGAGTCTGGCCAGGGGTTTGTCAATTTTGTTTACCTTTTCAAAGAACCAGCTCTTGGTTTTATTAATTGTCTCTATTGTTTTTTGAGTCTCTAATTTATTGATTTCTTCTTTGATCTTTATAATTTCCTTCCTTCTGCTGACTTTAGGACTTTTTTGTTCTTCTTTTTCTAGTTCACTTAGGTGGAGGGTTAAGTTGTCCATTTGGGATCTTTCTTCTTTTTTGAGAAAGGCCTGTATCGCTATAAATTTCCCTCTGAGCACTGCTTTCACAGCATCCCATAGATTTTGAGAGGTTGTGTCTTCATTATCATTTGTTTCAAGGTAGTTTTTAATTTCCTTCTTGATTTCCTCATTGACCCATTGGTTTTTTAGTAGCATGTTGTTGAGTCTCCATGTAGTAGGTTTTTTCTCTTTCCTTTTCCCATGGTTGGTTTCTAATTTCATGGCATTGTGGTCAGAGAAGATACTTGAGATAATTTCTATGCTCCTAAATTTATTGAGGTTAGCTTTGTGTCCCACTATGTGGTCGATTCTTGAGAATGTTCCATGAGCATTTGAGAAGAATGTGTATTCTGCTTTTTTTGGATGTAGTGTCCTGAAGATATCAATGAAGTCTAACTTTTCTATTGTTTCCTTTAGGATCTCTGTTGCTTTATTGGTTTTCTGTCTAGAAGATCTGTCCACTGATGTGAGGGGGGTATTAAGGTCTCCTACTCTGATTGTATTCTCATCCAGATCCCCCTTTATGTCTGTTACTATTTGTTGTATGTATCTGGGTGCTCCTGTATTTGGGGCATATATGTTGATGATAGTAACATCCTCTCCTTGGATGGATCCCTTAATCATTAAGTAGTGTCCTTCTTTGTCTTTCTTTATGTGTTTTGTTTTAAAGTCTATTCTGTCTGATATGAGTACTGCAACTCCTGCTTTTCTGTCATGTCTATTGCCGCGAAATATTTTTCCCCACCCTTTCACTTTCAATCTATATGTATCTTTTGTCCGAAGGTGAGTTTCTTGTAGGCAGCATATTGGAGGTTTTTGCCTTTTTATCCACTCAGCCACTCTGTGTCTTTTGATTGGGGCATTCAGTCCATTGACATTTAAGGTGATAATTGATAGATGATTATTGATTGCCATTTGAACCTCGTGTTCCAGTTGATTCTATGGTTCTCCATTCTTCCTTTCTTTCTTTTCTTTTTTTTTTTTTGTTTTTTTGTTTTTTTTTTGGTTGGATGATCTCCTCTTATTATCTGCTTGAGTGTTTTTTTTTTTTTTTTTCATTTTTTGTGAATGCAATGTTTGGTTTTGATTTGTGGTTTCCCTGTTTTTTAAGTATGCTAACCCCATCCCATAATTGTGTGTTTTAGCCTGATGGTCCTGTAAGTTCAAACACTTCATTACTATATTAAAATTAAGAAGAGAGACATACAAACAAACAAAAAGGGTTATTTTCTTCCTAACATCCCTTGCCCACATTTTATGGTTTTGATGAGTCTTTTTTATTTTTTCTTTTTAATTTTATTTTGTTTGAAGCATGTTCATGATTAAATCGTTATGCTGGCTTATTTCAGTGACTGCTCTCTGATTGCGGTTTCCTCAGTCCTAGTTCTTCCTCTTCTTCTTTTTTCTTTTTTTCTTTTCTTTTTTCTTCCCTTTCCTTCCTTTCTTTTTGGCTTAGAGAAGCCCTTTCAATATTTCCTTTAACCTGGGTTTTGTGTTGCAGTATTCTCTAAGTTTTTGTTTGTTGGAAAAAATTTTTATTTCCCCTTCTATTTTAAATGATATTCTTGCTGGATAGAGTATTCTAGGTTGCATATTATTTCCTTTGAGCACTTTAAATATCTCTTGCCATTCCCTCCTGGCCTGGAGTGTTTCTGTAGAGAAATCAGCTGATATTCTTATGGGGGTTCCCTTGTAGGTAACATTCTGGTTTTCTCTTGCTGCCTTTAGGATCCTCTCTTTATCACTAACTTTTGCCATTTTTATTATGATGTGTCTTGGTGTGGGTCTGTTTGGGTTCAGTTTGTTTGGGGCCCTCTGTGCTTCTTGTATCTTGAACCCAGTATCCTTTAGATTTGGGAAGTTTCCATCGATAATTTCTTCAAATATATTTTCCATCCCCTTACATTTTTCTACTCCTTCTGGAATTCCTATTATGCATAGATTGGCCCGCTTTATATTATCCCATAGGTCTCTTATATTGCTTTCCAGTTTTTTGATTCGGTTTTCTGTCTGTTGACCGGATTGAGTGATTTCCGCTATTCGATCTTCCATATCACTGATTCGTTCTTCTGCATTATTCATTCTGGTTTTTACTGCCCCTAGTTCAGTTTACATCTCTGCACATGAGTGTTTTAGTTTTTCTTGGCTCCTCCTTATATGTTCTAGTTCCTTTCTGAGGGTGTCTGCATTACTGTTCATATCTTCTCTTAATTCCTTCAGTATTTTCACTATTTCTCTTTTGAACTCCAGGTCTGTCAGACTGCAGAGGTCTGTTTCATTGTTGAATGTTTTAGGTGAGTTCTCCCGTTGGTTTGACTGGGGGTGGTATCTCCGCTTCTTCATCTTGCTTGTTGTTTTCTTTCTCCTGAGGGAGTTATACTCTCCATGATCGGGCAGTGTTTGCCTTGTCACTGCCGTGGAATATTTCCTGAGGGCTGGCGTTGTTGGTCAATCTTTTTTGAGGCATTGTGTCTTTTCTGGGGCTAAGAGTGTTTCTTTGAAGCAAAGGAGGACTTCCTGAGGGCAGACAGGACTGGGAGGTCCACACCACGATGGTAGCAGATTTCACTTGGTCATGCAGAGCTTGCTCTGGTGTTTTTAGGCTGTGGGGTTTTTGCAGGGGGTTGGCGGTGTTGGTCAGCTGTTCCTCAGGAGTGCAGCACCCCCTGGGGGCTGGAGCAGCTATCTGGGTCACTGAGAACCTAAGAGGCTCTTCCCTAGGGCAGCCCAACTCAGAAGGACAGCCTGAGAATGTAGGCGGATCTTTTCACAGTCTGGCCGAGCTTGTTGCAGCTTTTCTGGGCTGCAGGGGGTCCTGCCTGGAGCTGGCAGTCCTATGCAGCTGGTCCACTAGGTCTCAGCACCCCCTGGGGGCTTGGGCGGGTAGCAGGGCTGTTGGAGACCCAAGAGGCTCCTCCCTGGGGCAGCCCGACTCAGAAAAACCGTCTGAGATCTTTTCCCGAACCGGCCTGGCTTGTTGCAGCTTTTCTGGGCTGCAGGGGGTCCTGCCTGGAGCTGGCAGTCCTATGCAGCTGGTCCACTAGGGCACCCCCTGGGGGCTTGGGCGGGTAACAGGGCCGTTGGAGACCCAAGAGGCTTCTCCCCGGGGCAACCCGACTCAGAAAAACTGTCCAAGAATTAGGCCGATCTATTCACGGCCTGGCTAGGCTTGTTCTAGCTTTTCTGGGCTGCAGGCCTTTTCTCGGGGGCTGGTGGTGTTTGGTGCTGCTCTGTGGAAATGTAGCCCCTCCAAAGGGCAAGCAGACCTGTGCAGGGACAGCCCCTGTGGTGGTAGGCTTCAGGCAATTGTTGAGGCCATCCCTCCTGGATGGCAGGCAGCCCCAGGTCTGGCGAGAGCGTAGGGGGTGGTGGGGGTGGGGGGAGGGGATGCACTGGGAAGCACAGCTTTCAGCTAGCTAGCGGGCCTGTAAGCTTGCTGTGGCGTGGGGAGTATTCTATGGGGACCCACCCCTTCTTCTCTCCCTTCCCCAGCACGGGCGCAGACCAGGCTCTTCTCCCAGGTTCCTTCTGATGCGGCTTTCCACTTCCTCGCCCCTAGAGTATTGTTCCCTTCCCCTGCGACAGCTTTGTTTTCTAATCTCCCAGGCAGTCTCTGCCCCATCAAATGGTTTCTAGACCTCCCAAGCAGTTTCCGCTCTGCCCCACACCCCAAGCCCGTTCTCAGGGTCTAAACTCTGGAGCCGAGATCTCGGTGCCCAGCCCCCACCCAGGTGTCCCCCAGCCCTTTCTCAGGGACTAACCTCTGGAGCTGAGGATTCGGTGCCCAGCCCCCACCCAGGCATCTCAATTTTTGGTGACTGTGCCCGTAGTTCAGATGGTCTGTTCGGTTCTTGATCAGCTTTTCCGTACTCCAACTTACTGCTACACTCTTCTCTGCATCTGGAGATTCCTCCGGTTCGTTTGATCTTTCCCCTCGTAGGTGACTTTCCAGGGTGCGGGATCCCTTTCTCCTCAGCAGTTCCCTTTCGGGAGCTCCTGTCCTGCTCGGATTCACCTTCTCTCACTCTCCTCTTTTCTCCTGTTCTGCCCAGTAATGTCACGAACTTCTTGCCGTTATTGGAGTTTAGGTTCCTCTGCCAGCGATTGGTTGCTGTTCTGTGCGAGTCATTTATTCTGTAGATGTGCTTTTTTTGTTGTGTTTGTGGGAGAGGGCAAGCGTGTCCCCCTACTCCTCCACCATCTTGTCCTCTCTTTCTCTCTTGTATATTTCAAGAGAAACTTATACAACCCTCACATTCAGTAAAGGATCAAATTAGGAACATAAATTGTACCAAAAGAGTACCCTTATAAGTACATACCCATAGTCAAAGCCTTCCTAAATTCAAAGAAAAAAAAATCAGAAGTAGAATTATATCTCCATATTCTGTCACTGTTAGAAGGATCTAGGGGAACATATGGTAAGAATTCAAAGTATAATACTGAAAGGTTGAACATTTGTTCTTTACAACATTAAGATTCTGTATTATTGGATCTGGTACTTTCTGCTGAGTCAGGAAGAACAATAAGTTGAAGGTCCATGAAATGACAGATGTGACCAAAGTGTCTAATAAACACCACTATTTGAAAGAGATCAGTTTGGCTCTTTGGAAGAGCCTGTCAGGCTGCGAATGTAAGCATTTAAAAGCATTTGTCTGGATATATGCCCAAGAGTGGGATTGCTGGGTCATATGGTAGTTCTATGTATTGTTTTCTAAAGTACCTCCATACTGATTTCCATAGTGGTTGTACCAGCTTACATTCCCACCAACAGTGCAGGAGAGTTCCCTTTTCTCCACACCCCCTCCAGCATTCGTTATGTGTGGACTTATTAATGATGCCCATTCTGACTGGTGTGAGGTGGTATCTCATGGTAGTTTTTATTTGCATTTCTCTAATAATCAGGGATGTTGAGCTTTGTTTCATGTGCTTGTTGGCCGTCGGTATATCTTCCTTGGACAACAGTCTATTCAGGTCTTTTGCCCATTTTTCCATTGGGTTGTTGGCTTTTTTGCTGTTGAGTTGTATAAGTTGTTTGTATATTTTAGCTGTGTAGCACTGGGAACTATGTCTGGTCACTTATGATGGGGCATGGTAATGTGAGAAAAAAGAATGTATACATGTATGTGCAACTGGGTCACCATGCCGTACAGTAGAAAAAAATGTTTTGGGGAAATAACAATTGATTACAATTTTTAAAAAATAAAAAAATTAAAAAATAAAATTAAAAAAAAAACTAATTCCAGAAAAAAAAAGTGTAAATAGCCATAAACAGAGAAGACCAGAAGTCAACATGGGGGCAGGAAAAACAGATCAAAACTACTGTTAGGCAGGCAAAAGGGGCAGAGACTCAGTAGTGAAAAACATCCGAGGCAATGGATCTGCATGCCTGTTGATACCTGGTGCTGTTTAATTCTCTACATAAAATTGACTGGACACTAATCAGGGTATGTGTTTACAGTGTTTATTTTCCTGAAGGAAACTAATACCAATTCATATGAAAAGATTATATTAACACCACAGTATGAAATGTTATTCTCCAGGGATTTCTAATTCAATCTAAACTATGAAGAAAAATTTGAAACTTCACTCATCTTTTGACATCTGAGATCAACTTCTTGCTCCATAGCATCCTCATGGCATTTTTCACTTCTGCATCCTCAGTGTATAAACCAAAGGGGTTGATCAAAGGGCTTCCAATTGTATAAAAGACAGTTATCATCTTATCCATGGAGAAGGTGGTTGCAGGGCGTGTGTATATAAATATGCAAGGACCAAAGAACAAGATGACCACAGTGATGTGGGAGATGCAGGTGGAGAGGGCTTTTTTCCTCCCCTCTGCACTGTGGTTTCTCAGAGAATACAAGATGATGACATAGGAGACCATCAGCATGACAAAACTCACTGTACAGATGGCTCCACTGTTGGACACCAAGAGTAGGTTGGTCACATAGGTGTCTACACAGGCAAGTTTCAGCAAAGACTCCAGGAAACAAAAACAGTGATAGATCACATTGGGACCACAGAAAGGTAAATTCAAGGCTAGAAAATTCTGAGCTGAAGAATGCACACAGCATCTGACCCAGGCCACAGCCATCAGCACACCACAGACTCGATGGCTCATGACGGTCGTGTAGTGCAGGGGCTTACAGATGGCCACATAGCAGTCAACAGCCATGAGGATAAAGATGAAGATCTCCAGGCAGCCAAATACATCAGATGAAAAGGCTTGGATCATGCACTCACTGAAAGATAGTGGTCTTCTTCATGAGGCATCCACAGTCATTCTAGGGGCTATGGAAGTAGAGGGGAGGATATCAGATAAGGAAAAGTGGAAAAGGAAGAAATGCATTCGACTCCCAAGTACCTGACTGGTCTTGGTGGTAGTAATAATGAGCAGGTTCCCCAGTAATGTTCCCAAATAGAAAATCAAGAAAGTGACAAACATGATTTTCTTCCTAACAGGATCCTGAGTCAACCCAAGTAGAATGAACTCAGTCACATTATTGTTCAGCCGCATGATTTCATAAATGAGGAGAAAGGATGAGTGAAATGGATTATCTGCAAAAAATAAATTACTGTATGTTGTGGTATATGATATGATGAAATATTTTAAGTAAATATAAATATTGCTTATTAGGTATATTCTAGCTGTGGTTTCCTAATAATGTATTTGTTCATTTCTTCTTAATAATAACACTTTGTTCTTCAATTTGTAATGAGCATTTCATAGGGTCATTATGAGTCTCATATAAGCTTGTGAATGTTAAACTTTCCTACAAAACTAGTTAAACACACTTCTACATTAGGAACCAAACTTTGCTAGCTCATTTGATTTTTTTCTTTACAAATCCAGGGAAAACACTATGGTGCTTGAAACCAGAGGTTCTATTCTGTGGGCTCCAGGCATTCCTCATACTGCAAGTGATCTGATGATTAATATGTATATGGAACTCTTTGTACAAACAATATGTATCTCTTATTTGTCAAATTCACTTCCATTTATTTTTAATTCATATTAGTAAAAGGCAAATCTTAAAGGAAACAATTTATTGAAACAATTTTGTTTACCAAGTATTTATTGATTAGCTTTTATATACTAGGCTCTGTGTTTGTCACTTTTCATAACTCAGCTTTTAATTCATATAATAATTCTACAAAATTGGTATTAAAAATGGAATTTTGTAGAAAAAGAAACTGGAACTCACAGAAGTTAAGGTGCTAGCCTAGGTTATACATTTAATAATTTCAGTACTGAGAACTGTACTAAAACTGTTTTATTCCATAGTTTGTTCTCATTCCACACATTTTCCTTATTCTATGTTAAATTGAAAACCAAAAAAAAAAAAAAGTTGGAGTTCCTATCGTGGCTCAGCAGTTAGTGAACCCAACTAGCATCCATGAGGACATGGGTTTGATCCCTGGCCTCACTCAGTGGGTTAAGGATCTGGGGTTGCCATGAGCTGTGTGGTGTAGGTAGCAGATGTGGCTCAGATATGGCATTGCTGTGGCTGTGGTGTAAGCTGGTAGCTACAGTCTGATTGGACCCCTAGCCTGGGAACTTCCATATGCTACAGGTGCAGCCCTATAAAGACAAGAAGACAAAAAAAAAAAAAAAAAAAAAAAAAAAAGAAAAAAAGAAATCCAGGGAGTACCAGAAAGTGATGATAATAATGAAAAATGTTTCTAATAGATTAGTAATGCTATCTCAGTTTGTGGTGTCTAGAATTTACAATAATGTTGAAATCCCAATAGCTATAGGATATACAGGGAAACATTTTCACATTTTCAGTAATTTTTTTAAAAAATAAGAATTTCAAGCTAAATCTGTGCAATTATATTTGAGAATAATTACTGAAAATGATAGTTTTAATCAGAGGCAGCAATGCTCATATCAGACAATATAAAATTTAAAATATTCTATAAAAAAAGACAAAGGAGGGAATTATTTAATGATAAAGGATTCATACAAGAAGATATTATAATCATTAATATTTCTGCACCCAATTTAGGAGCACCTAAATATATCAAGCAGGTATTAACAGACTTAAAGGTAGAAATTGAAAATAATACAGTAATAGTAATGGACTTAAATTGGAAGAATTAATATTGTTACAATATCCATACTATCCGGAGTTCCTGTTGTGGCTCAGTGGTTAACGAATCTGACTAGGAACCATGCAGTTGTGGGCTCGATCCCTGGCCTCGCTCAGTGGGTTAAGGATCTGGTGTTGCCGTGAGCTGTGGTGTAGGTCGCAGATGTGGCTCAGATCCCGTGTTGCTGTGGCTCTGGTGTAGACCAGTGGCTACAGCTCCATTTAGCCCCCTAGCCTGGGAACTTCCACATGCCGTGAGTGTGGCCCTAAAATGACAAAAGACAAAAAAAAAATGCATACTATCCAAAGCAATATACAGATTGAATGCAATCACTATCAAAATACCCATGACAGTTTTCAAACAACTAGAACAAATAATCCTAAAATTTATATGCAACCATGAAGTTTCCGAGTTGATGAAACAACGTTAAGAAAAAATAACAAAGTTAGAAGTATCATTCTTCTTGACTTCAAACTATACTACAAAGCTTGTGTAATCAAAACTGTATGGTACTGACATAAAAACAGACAGATGAACCAGTGGAACTGAATAGAGAACCGAGAAATAAACCCACATACTTATTGTCAATTAATCTATGGCAAGGGGAGCAAGAATATACAATAGAAGAAATAGAATCCTTCAGAAAGTGGTGCTGGAAAAACTGCATAGCTACCTGTAAAATAATGAAAGTAGGACATTCTCTAACACTATATATACAAAGAAGCTCAAAGTGGATTAAATGTAAGACCTGAATCCATATCTAGAAGAGGACATAGGCAGAACACTGTTTGGCATAAATTTCAGCAGTATTTTTGAATCTGTCTCCAAGGCAATAGAAATAAAAGCAAAAATAAACAAATGTGGCCTGTTTAAGGCTTTTTCACAGCAAAGGAAATCATCAACAAAACAAAAAAGTAACCGAATGATTGGGAGGAAACACTTGTAAATAATATGACTGATAAGGGTTAATGTCTAAAATATATAAACAGCTCATACAACTCAATATAAAACAAACAACCACGTTAAAAAATAGGCAGAAGCTCTGAATAGACTTTTTTTTTCTCCAGAGACATACAGATGGCCATAGGCACATGCAAAGGTACTCGACATCATTAGTCATAGAGAAATTCAAATCAGAACTGCAATGAGATATCATCTTATACCTATCAGAATGGCTTTCATCAAAAAGAACAAAAATAACAAGTGTTGGCAAGTATATAGAGAAAAGGGAAGTCTTGTTTGCTGTTGGTGTGAATATAAATTGGTTCAGCCACTATGAGAAATAGCGTGGCAGTTCTTCAAATGCTAAAATAGAATTAGCATATGATTCACTAAGTCCGTTCCTGAGTATATAACTGCAGAAAACTGAAATACCATTTATACCTGCACCCCCAATATTCATAGCAGCATTATTTACAATTGCCAAGATATGAAAACAATCTAAGTATCCATTAATGGATGAATGGATAAATAATACATGTATTCACATACACACACACGCACACACACACACGCACACACAGGAATACTATTCAGCCATAAAAATGAAATTTTGCCATTTGTAACAACATGGATGGACTTGGAGAGTGTTGTGCTAAGTGAAATAAGTCATATAGAGAAAGATAAATACTGTATTATATAACTTATATGTGGAACCTAAAAAAACTATATGTGTTGTCTCATCATTGTTATATTTGCAATAACCTAACAAAATATGATGTTGTTAATCTTTCCATACACTTATTTTTCATCAATATGTTTTCTTTGGTGATATGTCTAGACTAATCATCTGCCCATTTTTTTAAAAATTGGATTGCTAGTTTTCTTGTTGCTCTTAACTGTTCTTTGTACATTTTGGTTATGGGTCCTTTGTCAGATATGTGTTTTGGTACAATTGCTTTCAGTCTGTGGCTAGTATTTTCATTTTCTTAACAGTGTCTCTTGCAGAGCAGAGATAATTGATTTTAATGAAGTGCAGCTTAATACTTTTTTCAATTATGGGTGTAAACATAGCATATTTATAGATTTTTTTTTAGTTGTTTTTTCAGTGCTGCACCTGCAGCTTATGAATGTTCCCAGACTAGGGGTCGAATTGAAGCTGTAGCCACTGGCAACATGGGATCCGAGCTGCATTTGTGACCTACACCACAGCTCACCACAACGCTGGATCCTTAACCTACTGAGCAAGGCCAGGGATAGAACCTGCGCCATAATGAGTACTAATCAGATTCGTTTCCATTGAGCCATGATGGGAATTTGTATAGATTTTTATTCTTGGCAGAGTTTTAAAGTTCACAGCAAATTTTGTGGAAAATGCAGAGTACCCATGAACCTTTTGCCTCCCCGCTCTTCACACACAAAACCTCTCCCTGCATCAACATTGACACATCATAATCAGCCACAGTCCATAGGTTACGTTCAGGGTTCACTCCTAGTATGGTACACCCCATAGGTTTGGATCTGTGTATAATGACAGGTAACCACCATTATGATATCATACGCAATAATTTCAGTGCTTTAAAGTCCTCTGTGTTCTGCCTATTCATCCCTCTTATTAAACTTAATAAAGGGAAGCCCCACTAAACTGGGGTTCGGAAGCAAGAAGGGGGAGCTCTCATACATATACTGTCAACGCAGATCCCAACAGAAAGAGATGTGGCTTGTATCTCTGGTGGGATGTGATACTTCACTGCCACCAGGAGGAAGAATGTATCCTTGCCTGGCAACACCTCAGACGACAAGAGACTTAAATTCAGGTGACAAAAGCCACTGGAGTCAAGCTCCCAGTGTCCTCCAGTGAACTTGTTTATAACAGCCTCTCCTAACTGCCCCTTTGCTATAAAAGAGTGTCGTCTTCTTTGCTTTACAGGTTTACATGTGGTTCATGGGAGTTACATGTTTCTAATTGCAGTTCTTCCCTGTTCCTGAATAAACCTGTTTTACTGGTGAAATAACTGGCTCTTTTATTATTTTCAGTTAACACCTCCCTCTGTCCAACTCCTGCCAAGCACTGATCTCTTTATTTTATTCCTTTTTTTTTTCCTTTTCAGAATCTTACATAGTTGGAATCCTACAGTATGTTGCCTTTTCAGATTGTCCTCTTTCATTTCAGTAGTATGCATTTTAAAATCCCTTTGTGTCTTTTCATGGATAGATAGTGCTTTTAAAATTTTTTTAGTGCTCAATAATATTTCATCATGGGAAAGCACGGTTCATTTACCTTTGCACATATTGAAGAACATCTTGATTGAGTCCAAATCTTAGTAATTATGAATTAATGTTTCTGTAAATACCTGTGTACAGGTTTTCGTGAAACATAAGTTTTCAATTCATTTGCGTAAATACTGTGTTGTGAGATTGTTGGGTTTATATAGGTTAGGTTTTGTAAAACACAAAAGCGTCTTTCTGTGTGGCTATTCCATTTTGTATTTTGATAGGCAATGCATGAGATTTTCAGTTGCTCTATATGCTTGCTAGTGTTGTAGTGTTTCCGATGTGGCTGTTTATAGGTGCCTGGTGTCATCTTTTTTATAGGTGCATAGGTGCATCTTGTTTTAGTTGCAATTTTTTAATGGCATTTGATGTTGATTATCTTTTTCTATCTTATTTTCCTCTCTATATATTCCTTTTTATATCTGAAGACATTGTTTTTTGAGAGAAAATAATTCTTTTAAATATTTACTTATTCTATAAAGTTTTTATTGTGATAAAAATACTTGAGAAACACCCACTTAATAACTTTAAATTACACAACAGAATAATATTAACCATAAGTACGTTTTATACTCACTCTGGAACTTATTCATCTTCTGTAATTAAAAATTTTCCCTGGTCCTGGCAACTGCCATCATGCTATCTGTTTGTATGAGTTTGACTCTTGTGTATACTTCCTATAAGTAGACTCATACAGTATTTGTCCCTGTCGATCTGTCTTATTTCACTTGGCGTAATGTTGACCAGGTTCATCCAAGTTTTGCGTATGGGAAGATTTCCTTTTTAAAAGACTATATAATATTCCATTGTATGTATATACCATCTTTTCTTTATCATTTCCTCTTTCAATAAACAGGTTGTTTTCATAAGTTGGATATTGGGAACAATGCTACAGTAAAGATGCGAGTGTAGTTATCTCTTTGCATTCCTGATATCAATACATTTGGATATATAGATCCAGAAGTGAAAATTTGTATCACATGGCAATTCTAGTTTCAATTTTTTGAGGAACAGCCATGCAGCTTTTCTTAGGGGTTGCATTATTTTACATCATCCTGAGCAGCATACAGGTTTTCCAGTTTGTCCATGTATGTGCCAACACTTGCTATCTTTGTTATTTTGGTAAATACATCCTACTCAGTGGGAGATGATATCTCATTGTGGTTTCGATTACATTTCCCTGATAATTAGTGATGTTGATCACGTATGCCAGTTGACAATCTTTGTGTCTTCTTTGGAGAAATGTCTGTTCAAGTCCTCTTTTCATTTATCAATCGGGTTGTTAATTCTTTCCTATTGATTTGTAGGAATTTATTGTATGTTATATTTTCTGTCTTAATATTTTATTGTGTATGTGATTGCAAATAGTTTCTCCCATCATAGGCTGGTTGTTCACCATGTATAAGCTTTCCTTTGCTGTGCTTAGTGATGTTGTCTCACTTGTCTAACTTTGATTATTTTACTTGTGCTTTTTTGTCTTTTCCAGAAATCATTGACAAGCTTAGTGTTGTTAAGTTTTTCATCTCTGTTTTTATCAAGGAATTTTACAATTCCAGTTCCTCCATTAAAATTTTTAATTCATTTTAAATTGATTGTGTATATGATGTAACATAAGGGTACACTTTCTTTCATATGGTTTGGTTATCCAGTTTCTCAACTTACTTGTTCCAGAGACTCTCCTTTCTCCACTGTATATTCTTAGTTTGCATCAAGGAACTGTTGAGAGTATATACTTGGGTTTTGGGGGTCCCTATTCTGTGCCTTTGGTCTATACGTTTGTCTTTTATGGCAGTATCATCCCATTTTAATCACTGTAGCTTTTTAATGTATTTTGAGATTAGGAAGTGTGATTCTTCCAGATTTATTTTTCTCAATAGAAATTTGTCCAATTGGAGAAAATTGTGGTTCCATGTGAATTTTAGAATTGTTTTTATTTCTGTAAATAACAGCCATTGCCAGAGTTCCCTGGTGATCTAGTGGTTAAGGATAAAATATGGGCTGTGGCTCATATTTTAATCTCTGGCCTTGGAATCTGCATAACATAGGCATGCCCCCTAATCTTTGACACGAACTCTTTCAGCCTTTTTTTAGGACAGAAAATCCTACCCAAAACTTTGAAAATGTATGTTTTGCATTTACATATATAAGATACATCAATCGTAAAATCTAAATTTATTTTGCTTTTATTAGAGAGCAAACTTACTTATAAAATTATGTCCTCTTCTATGATTATTAACATTGAATGATCCATGAAATTGGTATGCTAAAAAAGAAAGAAAGTGGGAGTTCCCCAGTGATGCAATGGCTTAATGATCCATTATTGTCACTGCAGTGGCTTAGGGAACTTCCCCATGCCTCAGGCACAGCAAAAGACAGGAGGGAGAGAGAGAGAAAGTAAAGAAAGAAGAGAAAAAGATATAAGAACTTTTTAGATACACATTTATAAAAGTATTGAAGTCTCTCATGTGGAATTTTCATAATGTAACATTCAAATTAATGTTTGCAACATTATAATAATGCTCAAGATTTTAAAAAACTATTTGCACAAGGAAATATTGCATATTCATTAAATGTGTATTTATGTGCATTTATACTAGGGTAAACTATAGAATATTTGAAGATATTAATATATGTGTTAATAAAAGATGTACTTACAGTGAATTTGTATAAAAATCCAAATAAAATATTTTTGAACATGGTAATGAGAAATTGAGATTTCTCTTGATAATATAACTTTTTTGATAGACTATTTTAAAGGAATAATTGTAGGCTTACAGAAAAATTACCAAAGAAAAAAATACATGGAATTTCCGTCTAAGCTCTTTGTCACCTTCACCAATATACTGTTTACTGACAACAATTATGTAATACATTTGTTACAAATGATGAATCAATATTAATCCATTTTTACTAAAGTTTGTAGTTTACAATTGGTTTTACTCTTTGTGTTGTGGAATTTTATGGGTTTTGTGTCAACATCTTGTACCAAAGTGGGATATGTGTTACAATCAATGAATCTAGCTGATACGCTATTATCACCTAAGGACCACAGATAAAATGAAGGTTTACTTTTGGAGTTGTAATTCTATGAATTTTGTCCTATATGTAGTGACACGTATCCACATTCTAGTATCATGTACAATAATTTCACTGTCTTAAAAATCCATTGTGCTCTGGCTCTTCATCTCTCTCCTCCACAACCCCTGTTAACCACAAATCTTTATACTGTCTCCACTGTTCTTGCCTTTTCCAGAAGGTCCTATAGGTGGAATCATATGAGATGTAGCCTTTCGCATTGGTTTCTTTGCAAAGTAATATGCATTGAGGTTTCTTCCATGTCTTTTTAATGGCTTGGTAAGTTTCTTTGCAGCGCTCATTAATATTCCATTTTACAGTTTATCTACCCACTCGCTTACTGCAGAGCACCTTGATTGGCTCCTGGGTTTCACAGTTATGAATTAGAGCGGCTGTAAACAATTGTGCGCAATTTTTTGGTGTGGACATGACTTTTAACTCCTTTGGGTAAAGACTGTGTTGTGTGATTACTGCATTGTATGATACGAATATGCTTAGTTTTGTAAAAACCTCCGTAGTTTCTTCAAACATGACTGTACCATTTTACATTCTCACCAGATGGATGAGTATCTGTTTCATCACATTGTCACAGATATTTGATGTTGTGTTTGTAATTTGGCTTTTTAATAGGTTTATAGTTGTATCTTGATGTTTTAATTTGCAGGTCTTTAATGACATATGATGTTGATCATCTTTTCATGTCATCTATATATTTTATTTTTAATATTTTAGTATGTTTTAATTTTTATAGTATTATTTCAGTGAGAACTCATTTTTATTTTAGTATTTTATTTTAGTGAGAAATTTATAGTATTTTAATTTTATTTTATAGTATTTTTATTTTAGTAAGACCTGCCCTCTTGACAATCTTTGAAGTACACAGTGCACTATGGTTAACTACAGTGTTTTAAAGCATATTTTTAGAATTTACTGATCTTGTGTAACTGATATTAAATATCCATTGAAGACAATTCTCCATTTTTCCTTCCATGCAAAACCTGACAACAACCGTTCTGTTGTCTCTTTCTGGGTCTATTTTGTGTATCTCATATAAGTGGACTCATGTAATAAAACTTCTACTTCATTTCCCCAGGTTTAATTTGACCAAAAGTATTCTTGAATCACACAAAACTTCCATTATTTTGTCCTGTGTATCTTCTTTTACTTCTATTTTCAATCTTTTTTTTTTAATTTTATCTTTTAGGTTATTTATTTTCTCATCTACCTCCTACTTTTAATTATTCATCTGAAATGAAAATCAGCATGAAAGCCTATAGTGAATGTGGTGTGTGTGTGTGCGCTTATCATGCTGGAGTTATAGAGGAATCTATTAGGTAAGTTTATAATAGATTATGACATTTCCATTCTGTGTTAACTATATGGACCTCCTCATGCATCACATGCCAACTTTGGGACACTAGTGCAGAAACTGAGCTTTGAAATATCCCAGAAAGCAAAGAAATGTGAGAACACTGAAATCTCATGTTATTTTATTTTATTTATTTATTTATTTTAGGGCTACACCTGTGGCATATGTAAGTTCCCAAGTTAGGGGTCGGGTTGGAGCTGTAGCTGCCAGCCTACACCACAGCCACAGCAACACAGAATCCAATATGCATCTGCAACCTACACCACAGCTCATGGCAATCATTGCTGGATCCTTAACCCACTGAGCAAGGTCAGGGATTGAACCTGCGTGCTCATGGATGCTAGTCAGATTCATTTCCTCTGAGCCACAACAGGAACTCCTTCATGTTATTTTAGTAATGAATTTATTCTAAAATAATTTTTGACAGGAGGTAATGATGGTTTTGGTAAGGTTTTACAAATAAGATAACAATGTTAAAAATGAAGTGGTATCTTCATTTTTTATAAAGGTAAAAGTTCATGATGTAACCATTGACATGCAAATCCCAGGTTCAAGTGTTAATATGATCTGCCTGCTCTGGCCACCAAATTGTATTGGCAATTACAACATATGAAGCTAGATGACCTCTTTGTTGGGCAAGTACAGAGGAAAAAAATAACTTCCTGCTGTGTATTGGATTTTCTACATTTTTTTTCCTTCAAACCACATTCTACCTCCCTGTACTTCAATCTCAGAAAATATGTTGCATTTCTCCTGTATTTTTAAGTTTGTTTAAGTCTTGACAACAGAAATTATTTTACTTCCTAACTTCCTAGAGTTATTGAACTCTATCACTGTAGCTCCTATACACCAATCACACATAGAGCTAAATATCTCAAGTCCTTTGTAACACACACACACACACATAATGACTGTTATCTTAATAGTCAAAGAGAACAATAGTAAAACTTTAAAAATATCATTATATAAAAAAATTTGATTCAATAGTGTGGAACTGTTTTAAAATAAAATAATTATATAATGAAATGAAGTGATTGATTCACAGGGTTAGTTCCCTTGCTCCAGAAGTGCTCAAGAGAAGGCAGTTTACCTGCTTAGAAAGGTGGTATAGCAGGAATTACAGATTACAGAGTACTAGCTGTACTTTATTTATGGATGATCATGTAATTAAATAGTTTTGATTGTATAAAAGTTATTTTTTATGTAATCAGAGTCTAGGCTGTTTTGTAGGTGTATTTCACAATCAGCAATGCCAGAATTGAACTCTCAGGAAAAGAATGAGTCAGGCTGAACATGCTAGGGAAACTATGAATCTGAGGGCAGAAGCATAGAGAAAAGAAGGAAAATCTGTTACATTTTAATAGATGTTGTGGGGGAGTCAATATCTGTCATATATATCTCTATCTATCTGTCTGTCTGTCTGTCTATCTATCTATCATCTATCTATCTATCTAGAGGTGGTCAAACGGTGACTCAATAAGTAAACAAAGCTCTTAATTCATCTTTTGCTTTCAGAGGTAATTCTGACATGCCATAATTTCCTCATGGCATTTTTCACTTCTGCATTCCTCAGTGTGTAGATGAGTGGATTGAGGAAGGGTGTTCCAATGGTATAAAATACTGCCACCATCTTGTCCATGGGGAAAGTGGTTGGGGGGCGTGTGTACATGAATATACATGGACCGAAGAATAAGATGACTACAATGATATGGGAAGTACAAGTGGAGAGGGCTTTTTTCCTCCCTTCTGCACTGTGGTTTCTCAGAGAATGCAGGATAATGAAGTATGAGATCATCAGAATTACAAAACTGCTGGAGCAAATAGCTCCACTGTTAGACACCAAGAGCAGGTTGATCATGTAAGTGTCCATGCAGGCAAGTTTCAACAAGGGCTGCAAATCACAGCAATAGTGATCAATCAGATTGGGGCCACAGAAAGGCAGTCTCAAGGCCAAGATAATCTGAGCCATAGAATGTATAAAAGACCCTATCCATGCCAGAACAATCAGGATGATGCAGACCTGGCGCCTCATGATGGTTGGGTAATGCAGTGGCTTGCGGATGGCCATGTAGCGATCAACAGCCATGAGGATCAGGACAAAGATCTCCATGCAGCCAAATATATGTAATGCAAAGACTTGAGTCATGCACCCATTGTAAGATATGATTTTCTTTGCAGACAGAGAATCCACAATGAGTCTAGGGGCTATGGAAGTTGAAAAGCAGGTATCGGCAATGGACAAATAAAACAGGAAGAAGTACATTGGGCTCCCGAGTGTTTGGCTGGACCTGATGGTCACAATAATAAGCAGATTGCCCACCAGAGTTCCCATATAGAAAATGAAGAAGATTACAAACACTATTTTCTGTCTCATAGGATCCTGTGTCAATCCTAACAATACAAACTCAGTGACACTATTATTTGGCTGCATTGTTTCAGTCAAAATGGAGAAGGGGCAGGTTAGAAATAGTGAATCTGCAAAGGGAAAAAGAAATGACATGAATACCACATTTAAAGTTCAAATACATATACCTTATCATGAAAGTGCCACTTTCCAATTGGTAATCTTTTACCTTATGTAGTATTTTCTGAATAAAATTGAAACCATACTTTTTATTCAATCTATTTAATGGATTGCTTATGAAACAATGAAGTATATACATAACAAAAAATAAATAGTTCCTTAAATATAGTAAACACTAATTAGGGTAGAGTGTTGCATAAATAGAAAAAACGTATGCCTCACCCTAATATGATTTACATTACTTAAATTGTTAATACAGTTATAAATACTTTCTGGTAAATGTTATAAACATTTGAGGGGGGAGTACAGGAGAGATGGGAGAGGGAGAAGGGAGGGAGAGAGAAGTGAAATAAACACAGTTTTAGCAGTGAAAATCCACTCAAATTGTCCAGTCAATAATGAGATTTAATCCTTTGCCTTTGACTAAGTTTCTTTTTGCTTTACCTCGCAAACATTTTTAGTTGTTTACAGTTATGAATTCAGTTTATATCGTTAAACTTTACACTTTTAAATTTATAACATGTTGTCTAAAGTTAGATTCTTCCCCTTATTCATTATTTTTTGAGGCTTTCAACATATTTTATTGACACAAGGAGATGATAAGACTAAAATGAAGGGTAAATAGAGTGATAACATTTGCCATAAATGTGAATATTCTTTCAAATTTTATTCATGTGAAGCACCAGGAAATTTAGAAAAAGAACTCAGGAAGCTCCAAGGTATAGTTGAAACTTTTCAATAGAATCCTTTGGATCTATATTCTTCAGTGTCCTATAGCCTGACTTCAGTAAGAGAAGGTAGGAATAAAAAGAATTATTATTTATCCACATAAAGTAAATATAGGCATTATTTTATGTACCTCATCACAAATATTTTCCAAATAATAGCACAGGTGAAAGCATAAGTGTCAAGCTGATAAAATACATATATAACATATATACCAGATAAAAGCATAATTTCCTCAAGCATAAATGGATTTCAAGGGCCAATCTTTTAAAACACGGCACAGAGGAATGTGAGCAAAAGAACTGATCCTGAAAGAAAACCTTATTAAAATTAAGCATGTGAAAAGAAGTTAAATTTCATCCTAATTAAGTATATGCAAATTTAAATCACAATCAGATACCTTTTCACCTACCAGATTAACAAAGTGATCTTCTGATAAATATCTAAGTATGGTTGAAAATTTCTATGGGAAGCAATCTCACATTTTTGGTAGGAATTTAATCTCATAGGGAGTGATTTCCAGCACTGATGATATTACAGCCACATATAGACATAGGTCTAGTGATTCTCTTTGCTGCAGATGATCTCACTCATAGACACAAAATAGTCACTACAGCCCCTTCCATGGTAACAAAAAGTAGGAAATTGTTTCAATGCCTATCAGAAGAAAGCTGAATAAATGAGGGATAGTACTTTATACAATCATTTTAAAAATATTTTTTAATTGAAGTATAATTGATTTACAATGTTCCTTCAATTTCTGTTGTACAGCAAAGTGACCCACTCATACATACATGTACTTTCTTTTTTTCAAATACTATCTTCCATCATGTTCTAAGATGATGGGACTAGTTCCCTGTGCTGTACAGTAGGACTCCATTGCTTATCTGTCCCAAATGTAACAGTTTACATCTACTAACCCCAAACTCCCCCTTTATCCCAATCACTAACAAAAATGAATTAGATACATATGCAGTGATTTCTAAAATATGTTGTAGAGTGAGTGAGTTAAAAACTGTGTGGGTTTCTAACATTTGTTAATAACAGAATAATATATATCACATATAGGTATATGCTTATATAAATTGATTTCATTTACAAGAACACCAAAATAGCATAAAACTTGTGGTCTTTAGTTGGGAAAATTGCATCTTGTTATCAGAGCTGGGAGGATGACCTGTGTTTTAAGCTATTCCCTTTGGTAATATTTGAAAATATGTCATGATTATGCTGCATTAAAAATAAAAAAATCCGATCTTAGAAAGTGACTTCTCAGTAATATTGACATATTACAGATCCAGAAAGTCAATGAAAAAATTAAAAGTGTTTCCCTAGATACAATTCAATAGTTACTGACACTATTCTATACTTACTTGTTGTTAAGGGACACGTGTGTCCTGCTGTATCTGCAGAAAAATCATAATGTTCACGGAACATTTCCACAAACATTCAAACAGTTTATCTTTTTGGCTGTCTCTCTTACCACATCTTCCAAGAGAAGTGCCCATTTCCATCAGGGGCTCTGGTGCACAATTATATTTCCATCAACCTGAGATTGTAAAGCACTACTAAAAAATTCCCTAAACTTTCCCTGATTCCACAAGTGCCTTTAATGTATTAGGTGTGCACTGTGACATTTGTTAAATTTATTTTCTCCAAATAATAAATGTAGTCAAATGAATTCTAAATACAAATCTTACCAGTTTTGATGGGAGGTTATGTAGAAGTTAGGCTCTTCAGTGGAAGCCCAGATCTCTTTGATCTCACAAAGAGCCTAGGTTCCGACCTGAGTGCCAAAAGGCAGACCAAATTGATCTCAGATGCATCCCACACTTTCTGAAATCCACAGTCATGCAAGATTTTGACAGGGAGGTGCTTCTCTTTTGCCCTTCCTGGAAGAGTATTTAAGAGTGGGTGATGCAAAATAGAGGAGTCTGGGGATGGTCATTCCCTAAAGTGTGCTTTTGCTTCCAATTAAGAAACATAAGTCAGATATGATAAAGAACTTAACCTTCAATATAAGTTATTGGAATATGGAAAAAAAGGTGGTCTCTTCTTACAGTTAAAGTTGTAAAGTTGTTCATTTGTGCTATAAATCACATATTTGGGTTATAATTTTTTTTTTTTAGGGCTATACCCATGGCATATAGAAGTTCCCAGGCTAGGGGTTCAATTGGAGCTGCAGCTGCCGGCCAATGCCACAGCCGCAGCAACTCAGGATCCAAGCTGCATCAGTGACCTACACCACAGTTCATGGGAACGCCAGATCCTTGATCCACTGAGCAAGGTCAGGGATCAAACCTACATCCTCGTGGATACTAGTTGGATCTGTTTCTGCTGCACCACAACGGGAACTCCTAGGTTACAATTTTTTTTTTTTTAAAGGATGATTATCTGTGTCCAAGTCTTGGTTTATGATACCATTCTTCAATAAAATAAATTAGAGCCTTTTAAAGAAACGGCTGCTTATAGGCCTGGGGCAGGGAATGTACAAGATGAACTGGAGCATCTCGTGCTAGAACATATAAAAGATCTCACACACACACTCAGATTCACATACACACACACACACATGCACTCAGACGCAAAATATCGCATCTTTTTTTATCCATTAATCTTTTGATGGACACTTAGGTTGTTTCCATATCTTGGCTATTGTGAATAATGCTGCAGTAAACATGGAAAGGCAGATATCTATTTAATTTCCTTTGGATGTATACTCTTGTGTTGGAAAACTGGATCATATGGCAGTTAGATTTTTAATTTTTTGAGGAAGCTACATGCTGATTTTAAAAGGGGCTGCATCACTTTATAGTTGTACCAATAGTTCACATGGGTTCCCTTTTTACTGCATCCCCACCAACACTTGTTATTTCTCATCCTTTATGATGGCCATTCTGACAGGTGAGAGGTTGCTATCTCATTGTGATTTTCATTTTCATTTTCCTGATGATTATGGGTGTTGAACATCATTTTATGTCTTTGTTGGCCATTTGGACATCTTTGACAAAAATGTCTATTCAGTTCCTCTGCCCACTTTTTTTTTGGCTTGTTTGTTATTGGGCTATTGAGTTCATATAGTTTAGGCATCAATATTTATTAGATATATGGTTTCTCTCATTTCATAGATTATTTATTTATTTATTTGGTTGTTTCTCATGCTGTGCTAAAGCTTTGTAGTTGATATAACCCCATCTATTGATTTTTGCTTTTGTTGCTTGTGTTTTAATATCACATCAAAAAACTCATCGCCAACACCAAGGTCTAGGAGCTTCTTTCCTATATTTACTTGGAGAGGTTTATGGTAATATGTCTATTTTAAGTCTTTAGTCCCTTTAGAATTAACTTTTGTGAGTTGTGTAAAATAGGGACCAATTTTATTTTTCTGTATGTGGTTATCTAGTTTTCCCAACACCATTTATTGAAGAGCCAATCACTTTCCCACTGAATATTCTTGTCTAGCTAAATGTGATATACCACATTTATAGAATAAAATGTAAAAATGATGTGATCATCTTAATATATCCAGAAATATCATTTAACAAAATACAGTTTTCTTTTATGAAAAAAAGAAAACCTCTCAACAAATTGAGTGTAGAAGGAATATACCTCAACATAAGAAAGATTATGCACAACAAACCCACAGCTAACTTGACATTCCACAATGAGAGGTTGAAATATTTTCCTCTAAGATCAGGCGCAATTCAAATGGGTCCACTCTTACCATTCCTATTCAACATATACTGGAATTTCCAGCTGAGTTAATTGGGAAAGATAAAGAAATAAATGGCATCCAAATTGGAAAAGAAGTAAAAATGTTTCTGTTGCAGATTATATAATCTTTTGTATAGGAAATCTTAAAAAAAATCAACAAAAGGAAATTGTTAGAACTAGTTAATGAATCCACTAAAGTTTCAGGATACAAAATAAATGTACAGAAATTAGTGTGTTTCTGTATACCAATGACAAAATGACTAACTTAAAAAAAAAACACTCACAGTAGCATCAAACACAATAAAATACTCAAGAACAAATTCACCAATGAAGTGAAAGGCCAGTAAAATGAAAACTGCAAGCCTCTGATGAAAGAAATTGGAGAAGATATTCACACATGGGAAGATATATGAGTTCATGGGTCAGATGCACTAATATTATTTTTAAAAATTAATGTTGTTTAAATGATCGTACTACCCAAAGCAATGTATGCAATGTATAGAGTCAGTGTAATCTCTATCAAAATGTCAGTGACATTATTCACGGAAATAGAACAAAAAGTTCTAAAATACATATAGAATGCAGGAAGAATAGCCCTGGCAATACTGAGGAAGAAAAACAAACTGCAGGCATCACACTTCTTGATTTCAAACTCTATTGCAAAGCTATGGTAATCAAAACACTATAGCAATCAAAATAGTAATAAAAACAGACAAATAGACCAATGAAACAGAATAGAGAGCTCCTTTTGTTAATATGATATATTACATGATGGATTTTCCTCTATTGAACCAATCTTGCATTCCAGTATTAAATCCCACTTAATTACTTGTATAATTTTTTTAAAGAGTTGTTGAATTCTGTGTACTAGTGATTTCCTGAAAAAATTTGTATCAGTTTCTTCAGAGATATTTGTCTGTGGTTTTCTTTTTCTTTTCCTTTTTTTGGGGTGTGTTCTGTAATTGCCACAAAACATTTGATGTTTCATTGTCCTCTGTTGTGGGTTATTAGTTTCAATCCATTCTAATTGGATAAGATAGCTCTAATCTTTTAAAATTTACTAAGAACTGTTTTGTGTCCTAACATCTGGTTCATCTGAAGATGTTCTATATGTACTTGAGAAAAATGTAATTCTGCTGGTTGGTGGAGACTTCTCTAGAAGTCCATTTGGTCTACACTGCTATGTAAGTTCTCTATTTATTACGATCTTCTGTATGATTGATTTATTCATTATGAAATGTGGAATATTGAAGATTTCCACTATTATTTCAGAGCTGTTCACTTATCCCTTTAATCTGTCAGAGTTTGTTTCACATATTTTTAATATCTGATTTTAGTTGTGTATATATACATATGTGCATATTTCAAACTGTTGTTTTGTTTTGGTGAGTTGATTATTTTTTCATTAGATGATGACCTGATTGGTCTCTTGCAATAGTTTTTGACATAATGTCAATTTTGTCTAAATTAGTATAGCCATCTACTCTGTTTTACTACTTCCGTGTAATTTATTTTTCTAACTTTTCAATTTCAATTTATGTGTGTCCTTAGATCTAAAATAAGTTTCTTGTAGACATCTTATAGTAGTTAGTGTTTTATTTTATATTTTATTGAAATAAAACTGATGTACAACACTATATTAGTCCCAAGTACAAAACAGAATGATTCAGTGTTTCTGAACTTTGCAAAACAACCACCAAAATAAATTTAGGTGACATTTATCACCATACACAGTCATTTCAAAATCATTGACTACATTCCCCATGCTGTACATTCCATCCCTCTGACTCTTTTATTGTGTACCTGGAAGATTACAACTCTTAACGTCTCTCATATATTTCATTCATCACCACCACCTTATCCTCTGGAAAATACTTGTTTTTTTTTCAGTATCATGGAACAGCAGAACTCTGCAGAAGGCAAATGTCTATGGACTCAGAGTTCTAAAGTACAGATTCTCCTTCCAAGACTAGATGAAGGACTTACGCATTAACCATATTATTTTATGAACAGCTGCACTATGTCCTAAGATACCCCCTTTTGATATTACAAAAGAAGATAATCTCGTCATTGTCTATGCCTGTCCCTGCCCCCAAATCTTGTCACCTTCATTAATCCCATCAATAATAATCTCATCACCTTCCTTAATAAAAAGATAGGAGCTAAAGCCTAGGCACCTTTGTTCTGCAGACCAGAGTGCCTCCTGGTCCCCCACTTTCTAAATGTTAGAGTCTTGTGTGTTCTCTTACACTGTGCCACACTGTCTCTCTTCCAGGGTTCCCCGTTTCCCTGCAGTGCTGAACTCAAAGATATCTTTGAGTCTATTTCTGTTTTGTTGTGTTTGTTCACCTGTTCTGCTTTTTGGGTACCATATGTTAAGTGATCACGTGCCATTTATCTTTCTTTGTATGATTTATTTCAATTAGTATCATACCCTCTAAGTTCATCCATATTGTAGCAAATGGCAAGCTTTCATTGTTTTTATGGCACCCTCTCTCTCTATTTTTTTCACAACTACTTATCCAGTCGTCTATTGATGGGCACTTACATTGCTTTCCTATCTTAGTTGTTATAAACAATGCTTTGATGAACACAACTGTGCATCTGTATGTTCACATTAGTGTTTTTGTTTTCTTTGGAGAAAATACACAGAAGTGGAATTGCTGGATAATATAGGATGTCTCTTTTTAATTTTTTTGAGGAAACTCTATACTGTTTAAATAGTGCTGTACCAATTTAAAGTCCTACCAACAGTGCATGAGAGGTCGCTTTTCTACCCATCCTTGGAAATACTTACTATTTTTTGTATTTTTGAAAATCACCACTCTGAGAGGCTTGAGGTGATGTCTCATTGTAGTTTTGATTTGGGTTTCCCCAATGATAGTGATTTAGAGCCTTTTTTCATGTGTCTTGGCCATTTGTATGTCTGCATTGGAAAAATGTCTGTTCAGGTCCTCTGCCCATTTTTTAACTAGGTTGTTTATCATTATTTGATGTTGAGTCATATGAGTTCTTTGCATATTTTGGATATTAACCCCATGTTAGCTCAGACATATTTTGCAAATATATTCTTCCTTCTCTGTACAAAAGCCTTTCAATTTGAAGTAGTTCCCATCTGTTTATACTTGCTTTAGTTTCTCTTGCCTGAGGAGACAGACTCCCCCCTTTCCCCAAAAAAATATTGCTAAGACTAATGTCAAAACATGTACTGCCTATGTTTTCTTCTAGGAGTTTTATGGTTTCATTATTACATTTAAGTGTTTAGTCCATTTTGAATTTATTTTTGTGAATGCTGTGAGGAAGTAGCCCAGTATGATTCTTTTGCATGTAGCTTTCCAGCTTTCCCAGGACCATTTATTGAAGAGAATTTCCTCCCACTGTATATTCTTATCTCTCATTGTAGAATAATTGACCCTATGAGCATCTTCATGATCATTACCTTAAACTCTTTACCAGGGAGGCTGCTTCTCTCCACTCTGTTGAGTTCTTCTTCTGGAATTTTGTGTCTTCATTTGGAATGTATTCCTCTGTTGCCCCATTTTGTGTAACTCTGTTTTCATTTCTTTGTATTATGTTGGTCGGTTACTTTTGCTAATCTTGGAGAGATGAACTTATTTAGATGTCTTAATGGACCCGACCATGTGCTCCGTTCTTATCAACAGAACCATAGGCTGTAGGGGTGCCCCCTATTTGAGATGCATAGTTTCTTCGGTTGTAGTAGGAGCTACTATTGTAGCTGTGGTGGTAGGGAGGGCTGGGCTCTGACCTGTTTGATGTCCAGGTCCTGCTTCAGGTGGAGGCTGTCAGACTGTGCTTATGTTAGCTGGGTCCTGATGTGGTCCCAGGCTGGGGGAGTAAGGATGTGGAACTTGTGTTTTTGAATTCATCCAGCTACTCTCTGTCTTTTCATTGGGGCATTTAGTTTAATCTATTTACACTTAAAATAATTACCAAGAGGGAAGGACTTACTACTTCCTTTTTTAAAGTTATTCCTGTCCTGTAGCTTGTCTTTCTTTTCCTCTTGGTCTTTCTTCCTTTCTGTGTCATTGACTTTTTTTAACTCCTTCATTTGAAACAAAAGTGCACTGGAAAGTAGCGTGAAAGCTTATAAATGTATAAAATTCACTAGTAAAGCTAAAGGAACTATGGTGAGTGGATGCCATGCATTTATCTACTCACTTTGATGCAGCTGGTTTTCAACTATAGGCACTGTAAGCTGACATGCTTCTGAGACTTTATTAATCACATAGCTGAAAGTTGGTATCTGTTTACCAGACTCTTCATATTTCCCGCCATCTCTGCCTCTAGCACCCACTTTTCTACTTTCTATTTCAGTAAGTTAAACCTAACTTTTTTTTTTTTTTTGCTTTTTAGATTTCACATATAACTCATTTTTAAAGATTTAAAGCTAAAGATGCAATACGTAAAAAGCCTGGAGCTGTTATCTAAAGTCTCCTTTTTCCTTTAGTTAAGCAATAACTGTGTGTTTAGCATTCTCTTAGGTTTCTTTTTAATCTTATTAAAACAGTACCAAATAATATCTTCAGTTAAATTTATCTTCTATTAAAATTATAAATTGCATTCTCCGAATAAAAGTATTGTTAGTAAATGTATATGATGGCCATGACTAAAAATATGAGTTTCACTAATTATATTTTTAAAATCCATTTTATAATGAAAATAGGTAGTGTACACTAGATTTTCTTCTTTATTCACAGCTCTTTATTATATCCCTTTTTAAACCTCATGACAAGCCAATAAAATAGAGATTATTTTCACTTTCAATTTACACACCAAAATTGAGGCCCAGTATTTTATCTATATTTCCTGATGTTACAGGGCTGTAAAATAATAGAACAGAATTTGGATCCATCCAGGTTGAGCATAGACCTCCTATTCTTAATCATTATATCCTTCCACCAAGCTTGAAGCAAAAGTAAGTGCAGTTCATGATCATTGCCTCAATTCCAAATGTTTCCTGTATTGTAGGCCACTTTGCAGGGATAAAGTGGATCGCAGGTATTTATTACTGAAATGAGGGGCATACAAAACTTGTTTAAAACCTTGCTCCTGATACATTTTAGCAGAATAACCTGAAGGGTGTTTTTACTTCTCTGAACTTCAGATTTTTATCTGTGAATTTTTGCTAAATATACCTAACTTTGTATTATTTTGTGAGACACAATCATGATAATAAAAAAGCACTAGATGCATATCAGCCATTCTACTTCTTTCTAAAATGAAAGGATAATTATAATGCATAGTATGTCTTTTAGGGAAGTCACTTTTGAGGGCAGGTGACCACTTTACAATGATACATTGGATGGATATCATGTCCAGAAACTTTTAAAATTCCATCATTTACCTAGGTTTAATTTGACTACAAGCCTTCTAAGTTTGATGACCCTCTATAACTTCTTGTTTTAGTATATTTATTTTTAACCTACATGTTGGTTTATTTTATTCTATTCTGTTCCTCATATATTAATACATTTTCATCTGAAATGCAAATGGCCATGAACCCCTGTACTCTGTGTGTGTGCGTGTGTGTGTGTGTGTATGTATGCTCGCATTAGGGAAGTGTAGGTTAAGTGAGTTTATGATGGAATCATAACACTTCTATTCCTTTTATATATATGACCCTCATCATTAATGCCATGCAATTTTGAGACATCGGTATTGACACTAAACTTTGTAATGTCCCAAGAAGGTAAAACAAAATGAGGACAATAAGATTCATATTATTTTACTGAATTTATTTCAAAATAAACTTTGATATGAGAACATGCTTAGACTGGTAAGTTGGGTCCACTTAAAGAAGGAGAAACCTAGCCACAGCAATTAGACAAACAAAAGAAATAAAAGGTATCCAAATAGGAAGAGAAGAGATAAAACTATAACTGTATGCAGATGACATGATACTATACATACAAAACCCTAAGGACTCAACCCAAAAACTACTTGAACTGATTAATACATTCAGCAAAGTAGCAGGATATAAGATTAACATTCAGAAATCAGTCACATTTCTGTATTCCAACAATGAAATATTAGAAAAGGAATACAAAAATACAATACCTTTTAAAATTGCACTCCCCAAAAAAATCAAATACCTTGGAATACATCTGACCAAGGAGGTAAAGCACTTAAATGCCAAGAACTATAAAACTTTAATCAAAGAAATTAAAGAAGATGTAAAGAAATGGAAAGATATTCCATGTTCATGGATTAGAAAAATCAATTTTGTAAAAATGGCCATACTACCCAAAACAATCTACAGATTGAATGCAATCCCTGTCAAATTACTCATGACATTTTTTACAGAACTAGAACAAACAATCCAAAAATCTATATGGAACCACAAAAGATCCAGAATTGCCAAAGCAACCCAACCCTGAGAAACAAAAACCAAGCGGGGGGCATAACTCTCTCAGACTTCGAGCAATATTACAAAGCCACAGTCATCAAAACAGTGTGGTACTGGTATCAAAAGAGACAGACAGACCAATGGAACAGAATAGAGAGCTCAGACACCTATGGTCAATTAATCTTTGACAAAGGAGGAAAGAGCACAATATGGCACAAAGAAAGTCTATTCAGCAAGCATTGCTGGGAAACCTGGACAGCTGCATGCAACGCAATGAAATTAGAACACACCCTCACACCATGCACAAAAATAAACTCCAAATGGCTGAAAGACTTAAATAAAAGACAAGACACCATCACACTCCTGGAAGAGAACATAGGCAAAACACTCTCTGACATCAACATCATGAATATTTTTTCAGGTCAGTCTCCCAAGGCAACAGAAATAAGAACAAAAATACACCAGTGGGACCTAATCAAACTGAAAAGCTTTTGCACAGCAAAGGAAACCAAAAAGAAAACAAAAAGACAACTTACACAGTGGGAGAAAACACTGGGAGTTCAAATGGTGTAACTGACAAGGGCATAATCTCTAGAATATACAAACAATTTGTACAACTCAACAGCAAAGCCAATCACCCAATGGAAAAATGGGCCAAAGACCTGAATAGACTGTTCTCCAAGGAAGATATACAGATGGCCAACAAGCACATGAAACAATGCTCAACACCCCTGAGTATAAGAGAAATACAAATCACAACTACCGTGAGATACCACCTCACACCAGTCAGAATGGCCATCATTAATAAATGCACAAATAACAAGTGCTGGAGGGGCTGTGGAGAAAAGGCAGCCTTCCTTCACTGTTGGTGGGAATGTAAGCTGGTACAGCCACTATGGAGAACAGTTTGGAGATACCTTATAAATCTATACATAGAACTACCATATGACCCTGCAATCCCACTCTTGGGCATATATCTGGACAAAAGATTCCCTGAAAAAGACACATGCACCTGCATGTTCATTGCAGCACTATTCACAATAGCCAAGACATGGAAACATCCCACATGTCCATTGACATACGATTGGATTAGGAAGAGGTTGTATATATACACAATGGAATACTACTCAGCCATAAAAAGAACGACATAATGCCATTTGCAGCAACATGGATGGAACTAGACACTCTCATACTGAGCGAAATAAGAAAGACAAAGACAAATACCATATTATATCACTTATAACTGGAATCTGATATACAGCACAAATGAACATTTCCACAGAAAAGAAAATCATGGACTTGGAGAATAGACTTGTGCCTGTCTAGGGGGAGAGGGAGCAAATGGGAGGGATAGGGAGCATGGGGTTATGGGATACAAACTATTGCTCTTGGAATGGATTTACAATGAGATCCTGCTGTACAGCATTGAGAACTTATATCACAGTAGAACAAAGGGAGAAAAAAAAAATATATACATGTAAGTGTAACTTGGTCCCCATGCTGTACAGTGGAAAAAATAAATAAAATTAAATTAAAAAATAAATTAAAAAAAAAAGAATGTGAACCTTGGCATTCATTTTGTCTGTGAACCAGAAAAAAAAAACAGCAACTCTCAATCTTATGTTTGATTTATGTTATTCCCACAATTATATACCTCTACAGAATCAGTCAAACCATGGCACATTAAGTAATCAGACCTCAATTCATCTTTTGCTTTCTGAAGTAATTCTGACATGACATAACTTTCTCATGGCATTTTTCACTTCTGCATTCCTCAGGGTGTAGATGAGTGGATTGAGGAAGGGTGTTCCAATGGTATAAAATACTGCCACCATCTTGTCCATGGGGAATGTAGTTGGGGGGCGGGTATACATGAATATACATGGACCAAAAAACAGGACAACTACAATGATGTGGGAAGTGCAAGTGGAGAGGGCTTTTTTCCTCCCTTCTGCGCTATGGTTTCTCAGAGAATCCAAGATGACAATGTATGAGATCATCAGAATTACAAAACTGCTTGTGCAAATGGCCCCACTATTAAATACCACGAGTAGGTTCATCACATAAATATCGATGCAGGAAAGTTTCAACAAGGGCTGCATATCACAGCAATAGTGATCAATCAGATTGGATCCACAGAAGGACAGTCTCAAGGCCAGGATAATCTGAGCCGTAGAATGTATAAAAGACCCTATCCATGCCAGAACAATCAGGATGATGCAGACCTGGCGCCTCATGATGGTTGGGTAATGCAATGGCTTGCAGATGGCCACGTAACGATCAATGGCCATGAGGACAAGGACAAAGATCTCCATGCATCCAAATAAATGCAGTGCAAAGATTTGAGTCAGGCACTCGTTGTAGGATATGATTTTCTTTTCAGACAGAGAATCCACAATGAGTCTAGGTGCTGTGGTAGTGGAAAAGCAGGTATCAGCAATGGACAAATAAAACAGGAAGAAGTACATTGGGCTCCCAAGTGTTTGGCTGGACCTGATGGTCACAATAATAAGCAGATTGCCCACCAGAGTTCCCACATAGAAAACGAAGAAGATCACAAACACCATTTTTTGCTTTTTAGGATCCTGTGTCAATCCTAACAGTATGAACTCAGAGATACTGGCATTTGGCTGCATTATTTGACTCAAAGGGAAAGCACTGTTTAGAAATATTCTGCAAAGAAGAAAAAAAATTACAATTTCAAAATAAGTAGTATATTTGCAAGTAGAGTATATATCATGGCACTGCTACCTTTCACTGGGTAATCATTTACCTGCTGTGTGTTGCTTTTATTTCAGTAAAATGGAATTCACGATACTTTTTCAGTCTGGTGCCCTAATGACATATGAAAATGATATGAGGGACTTCCCTTCATGGCTCAGCAGTTAAGTAACCCAACTTTGATCCCTGGCTTTGCTAAGTATGTTAGGATCTGTCATTGCTGTGGGCTATGGTGTAGGTTGCAGACTGGGCTCCAATCCCTTGTTGTTGTGGGCTGTGGTGTAGGCTGGCAGCTGTAGCTCTGATTGGACCCCTAGCCCATGAACTTCCATATGCCGTGGGTGTGTCCCTAAAAAGAAAAAAAAAAAGGAAAAAATTATATGAAAGTAAGAAAACAATGAAAAAGTAAATGATTGTTCAGGTGTTGGAAGCACTAATTTGGGTTACTAGCATGAGTTTATTCACTTTGTCAGCTGAATGATTTCTCCAGTTTTAATCTAGAATGTATCCATATTGGGAGAGCTATGTTTTAGTAGAGAAAACTTTTGCCTGATTTACTCAATCCACTTTTACATTTCTTAAACCCGCAGTCCAGTTATAAAGTATTTTAGTAACTGTTCTGAGCATCAGAGAATGACGGTTCAAACAATTCAGTATCTCTTCCTTAATGAAACTTCTACACACACAAATACTTGGAAAGTCACAGATCATAGAGTCTAGTGTGAGAGAGAGAGAGAAACAATAAACATAAAATTTTGGTAATGTATAATCAGTCAGTTGGTCCAGGCCATCATGAGATTTATTTTAATCTTTTGCCTTGACTAAGTTTACGTCTTTTTCGTTCTCAAAACTTTCTAGTTGTTTATGTTTAAATTCAGCTTCTATTAATAAAATTTATAACCTTTAAATTATACTATGTTGTCCAAAGGTAAATTTGCCCTGCTAGTCATTGTTTTTTGTAAATCTTTCAATATGTTTTCTTAAGACAAATGGACTCATTGAATCTAACATGAAGAAAATATAGAAGGAGTACATTTTCTATAAATAAAAACATTCTTTTAAATTTCAGGTTTAAAGTTTAAAACCAGGAATTTAGAAGATGAACACAGAAAGCTCCCAGTCATACCTGAGACCTAGAATACATAGAATTTTTGTGATATAAATCTTAAATATCCTATATTCTCACTTCAAGAGAAGATAGAAATAAAAAGATAATCATTATTTATTCATATCTAGCTGTATGCCAAACACTGGACAGATTGTTTTATGTGCCCTTATATTCTCCAACTAGCAACAAATTCAATAACAAATTATGAGACAAATTGATAAAGTATATTTACAACTCTCATACCAGTCAAAAGCATAACTTTCAAGTGCAAAGTGGATTTCACTTGTTGATCTTAAAAAATACTGTAAAATAAGTAATAGGCAAAATAATCAATTTAAAAAACTTCTTATTGAATGTAATTAAGCATATAAAAAGATGCTGAATTTCATTCACAAGTAAATACATTCAAATTAAATGTCCAATCAGGCAATGTTTTCATGAATCTCTTCAGATTCATCCCTAACCCAGGAACTTCCATATGCCCTGTGTGTGGCTATAAAATTTAAAAAAAAGGGAGTGTAGTTTTATTGACACCACACACCCTATAAAACCATTGATAAAAAGAAAGCAGATATATATGCAGTGGTCTCTACAGTATATTTTAAAGTGAAAAATAAGACAGCATTGTGTGCTAGGTTGATAAGAAGTAATTAAAAGTAGGATACTACATGTTGCTTACACACAAAATCATGCATAAATGAGTTGTATTTAAAAGAATGCCAACAAGCCCTGCATTTGTACTCTGTGTATAAGGAAGCTGCATTCTTGGCAACTGAAATATGAGCAATGCCCATTTTTTTTAGGAGGTGATCTTTGGTCAAATTTGAAAATACATCACTAGCATGTGTTATGTAAGAAGTAAAGTCTGTGATGGTCTATTATTCACAGTGGCATATCCCTGAGCCATAATAACTGTCCTGTGATGTAAGCAGGAGGGAGAGCAGTATTTTTTGGGGGAGAGGGTGGACTGTAAGACTAAAGAGCATAAATAGGGACAGCTATAGAGGTGAGTATGGAACTCAGTGCTTTTTAATCCCATCTAAACCATCACAGTGCCTTTAACTACATGTTCACTGACATTCTGGATATTTTCCAAATGAAATCTGGTCAAAGCTTTTCAAATGAAAAATCATTTGGTGTTTATATATCAATTAAGACCATTATAGAAATATCTCTACTTATCTATTTTTGTGTTTGTATGTATATGTATATAAAGATAGGCACATCTGTATAATTCACATAATATAATATATTTATGTGTTTACGTAGATAAAGAAATATGCACATATCAGAAATATATATATACAATTAACACACATTAGAATGGAGCATTTTAAGAGGCATTTTTAATCCATAAATGACTGTATTTCAGCTTCTAGAGTAAAATGTATGCTTAAATACTTGTGAGTGAATGAGAAGATCTGAGAAAATATCCTGTGGGTACAACCCAATAGTGTTCTGCCCTGTGCTGTCCTGAAATGCATGGAGGAAAAGGAAAGTCTGAATTCTACTATATCACTGCCAAATCATCATGTCTAAGCATATCCTGAAACTCCTAGGTAGATATTATTTCTCTGTTCTTAATCTCTCATACCCTCCGCTCTAATACCCCTTTCCTAGCAGTGCCCCTTTCCCTCAGGAGAGGCTGTGCACAGCTTTTATTTCCATCGTCTCACTTTAGAATGTAGAACACCCCTTAAAATGTCCCAAACTTTCTATCCTTCCACAAACGCATTGTATGAATTAGATACTCCCATTGATCAGATTCACTTTTTCCCGAGTGTTATATAAAACTATGTTAATTCTCAGTACAAATCTTACCAGTTTTAAAAGAGTTCATGCAGAGGTTAGGATGTTCAGTCGTCCTCTTTTTCTTTCCAAGGCAATCTGGACAGCCTTGATTCAAATGAGAAGAAAAAAGTTCCTAAAATTGTTTGATTGTCTAGAACCAGGAATTCTTTGGTCTCACAAGGAGACTTTGCTTCTTATCTACAGGCCTGAAGGCAGATTAAGTTGATCCAGAATGATCCCCCACTTTCTGAAATCCACTCTCACTTAAGATTGTGAATGAGAGGTGCAACTCTTTGCCTTCCCCAGAGGATTGTGTAAACATGGATGATGAAAAAATACAGGCACGGGGGAAGGTCATTCCCTAAAGTGTCCCTTCTCCTCTAGCTCAGAGACAGGAGCCGCATGTGAAAAAGACCTTAATCTTCACTATATCTTATCACAGTATAGAGAAAAAGGTGGCTTATTTAAAAAATAAAGATGTTTTGTTTTTTGTTTTTTAGGCCCACACCCATGGCATGGAAGTTCCCAGGCTAGGGGTGCAATCAGAGCTGCAGCTGCTGGCCTGCACCGCAGCCACAGCAATGCAGGATTCGAGCCACATCTGCAACCTACACCATAGCTCACGGTAATGCAGAATCCCTGAACCACTGAGTGAGGCCAGGGTTGGAACCTGCATCCTCATGGATACTGATTGGTTTGTTTTAGCTCCTAAGGAACTCCTAAAAAATAAAGATGTTTTTATGGGTCATGCATTTCATCTTTTGACTGGAATAAGACATGATAGTCTTCTAGTACCCCGGACCTGCCTTCCAATACTCTACTGCAATAAAAAGAATTAGGGCTTCTTGAAGAAATGGCTGATTTTAGGTCTGGGTCAGGGAATGCAAAGATGAACTAGAGCCACTAAGAATGCTAGAAAGAAAGGAAGTGCGGAAAGACACATCCTCACATAGTGATGAGGATATGCCAAATGATCACAGGAGCCAAATGGAAGACCCCCAAAGCCCAAAGCTGGAAAAAAAAATCAACAACATACTGCGTAACAAAGAATTGAGCTATAACTTAAAGTCCAAAATAAACATCTCTGAGTTATAATGATATAAATAATTGAGTAACAACTGAATAGGAGAGGATAGATGAAAGAATTCTGCATGATATATGTGTATACTGTGTCCTCAAGTGTGAGCTGAGCACACACTTAAAGTGACTTCCTTCTATGGAATGAGGGAAAAGAGTAAATTTGCCAAGGAGAATTCTGACAAATAGTACCTCCGTCAGGTGGCCAAGATCAAGGTTAATAGCGACAAGTCACATTGAGAGTATGTACCCACTGATGTGATGTGATACAAATGGTATTTGATCTCTGTGGTCTTCCTTCCGATGACCCATAACCCCCATCTAATAATCTTGAGTAAGATATCAGACCCCAGTGGAGGGTTTTTGTACACAAAATCTGAATAGTCCTCCTCAAAACTATCAAAGTCATCCAAGACAAGAAAAGTCAGAGAAACTGTCACTGTCTGGAGGATCTCAGAAAAACTTGACAACTGAATGTAATGTGATTTCCCGGATCAGAGGCTGCAGGAGAAAACAGTAACAATGCATGAGTCTGGTTAAAGTACGGATTTTTGTTAAAAATAGTGTAATAATGATGGGTAATTAGTTGTGACAAATATACCATACTAATATAAGATAATGATAGGGGAAACTGACTGTGGGGTGTATGGAAACTATCTGTTACTTTTGGAACCTCTCTGTGAATATAAACCCATTATGAAATGTAAAATTTATTTAAAAGAGCTGTTTATTTAACGTGTTCATATTTTATTTCTGTCGTAGCATGCATCAGATACTCCTTCCATTTTAATGCTGAATAATATTCCATTGCGTGGATACCACATTTTGTTTATCTGGTTATGTGTTGATGAAGACTTAGGTTCCTTAGCCATTTTGACTGCTCTGAAAAACCTTTTTATGAAATCCCGGTTTGCAAATATCTCTTTAGGTCCCTTTAAAGAGATTTTTTTTTTTTCCATTTCTTTTTGGTATATACCCAGAAGTGGAAATGCTGGATCGTATTCTAATTTTGTATTTAACTTCTTGAAGAACGGTGTACTGTCTTTCATAGTGGCTGCACCATTTACAGTCTCAGGAACAGTGTACAAGTGTGCTTAATAATGTTGGGCATTTTTTCGTGTACTTATTGGCCATTTGTATGTCTTCTTTGGAAATACGTCTATTCAAATTTTTTGACTACTTATTAATTGGGCTATTATTTCTTCGTGAGTTCTAAGAATTCCTTGTATATTCCAAATATTTGTTTCTTCTCATCAGATATTTATTTATAACTGTTTTCTGCAATTCTGTGGGTTGCCTTTTCTCTCTTTTGATTCTGTCCTTTGATGCTTAGAAGCTTATAATTTTTTTGTTGTTGTCTTTTTAGAGCTGCACCTGTGGCACATGGAATTTCCCAGGCTAGGAGTCAAATTGGAGCCATAGCTGAAGGCCTACACCACAGCTACAGCAACGTGGGATCTGAGCCACATCTGCAACCTACACCACAGCTCAAGGCAACGCGGGATCCTTAACCCACAGAGCAAGGCCAGGGATTAAACTCTTGTCCTCATGGATACTAGTCAGGTTCATTATCATTGAGCCATGCTTGGAACTCCAGAATCTTGTAATTTTGATAGAGTCTAATGTACCTATTTTTCTATTGTCACCTGTGAATTCTGCCCAACACGGCACAGCTGTCCTGTGTACAAGTGAAAATACACTCTTTCCCCCCAAAGGAGGTAGAGTCTTTGTTATCTTAAAACTTTAAATGCTGTGGTAGAAATTAATAATACTTAAATACTATGATATAAAGTTAACATGTTATTTTATATGATACAGTAATAAGAGAAAGAATAAAAGATACATATGTATATGTGTACATCTATAACATATGTGTTTGTATGTGTGTGTATGGGTATAAATGTATGTATACATTGTTATGTATATAACATACGCAAATATATTCATAAATTAAAGAGGACAAAGAACATAGGCACAGAACATGTCATTACATGTCTTATTTCCGTAATTGGTCACACGGCTGTAGCTGGTCTTTATTCTTTCACTCACTCATTTTGTATTCTCTGTGCCTTTAGCAACACCTGAGCTGATTATGATTTTTACCTGGTGGGGTGACATAGACCTTCACTGCTGAAAAGTCTGGGCTGTTAATAGGTCTGCCTGGATTGGGTTGCTGCAGTTTCTGTTACTCTTATTACCAGACGTGCTGACACTAAAAGAGGCTGTCTAGGAGTTCCTGTCTTCCAGACATACTTTTCCTCATTCCTCTTTCAAAGTAGTAGTCCCATTTCCCCTTGGGGTCAATATCAATCACTTGATCTCACTCTCCTGTTGATTCAGAGGTGGAAGGATTCTAAAACGCTCGGGCAGGAGTCTTGACCCCCACTTCCACAGAATCTTGCTGTGGCTCCTGGTGGAAGCTGTCCAAGACATGTTTCTTTGAAAACTCCTTCTTGTCCTTCTTTACTTTCTCTCATCTTCTTGTCTTACTTTATCCCATCTTCCTGCTTGGAAAAACAGTCACAGTGCTGGTAAATGACTTAAGAACAAAGACCTAAAGGCATAAGTGACTTAAGCTTAAGAACTGTTATGTGCCTAGAGGTCAGAGTAGGAGCTTAACCTTTTACCACCTGAGTGGCTTTTTAAATAGTAAAAGAACTTATATAATGGTAAACAAACCCTGTACCCATAGACACTCCTCACTTGATCTCATCTAAGGAGCACAATAAAAGCAGTGTGGTTTCTTGAGGCGGGGCGGGGCGCTTGGTCCCTGAGACCTTGAGTCCCAGGCTCCCACCTTTACTTAAGATAAATGTCTCTTTGTCTTGTTTTATGTTAACTTTTTTTCCTTAAGTTCCACAGCACCCGTCCTTCAGCCCCATCCTGCTGAGCTGGCCCCGGCAGGAAGCATTTCTCCCTTTGGAACTAAAACCTCTAAGCCGGCAGAGCAATAGGTTACCTAGAACTGGAAGCAACATTTTTAGCAACAATAGTTACTAAAGATAATTTTGAATGGCACCACTCCCATTTTTATCCTTAGTGGTGAGACACAGATATTTTCATACATTTTGTCCATTCAGAGAAGCACGTAAATGTACATTGTCCTCATTTTTTTTTTCTTTTTCTTTTTTTGGTTACCAATTATTCAGTCATGTTCCTCCTGAATTCCAGATCATCCACCCAAATCATTGGTTAAAAGCCATGAAGCAGTATATATAGCATATCTGGACATTTCTCTTCCAAACAAAGTAAACAATCAGGTGCACTACTTGAACTTGTACCCTTCGGGAGGATTTCCATCAATACTGATGTTCAGGAATTTTCCAGAATGGGGCTGTAGTGCTGTAACTCTCCACTTTCAGGTATTTATTTATTTATTTATTTTTTCTTTTTAGAGCCGCACCTGTGGCATATGGAAGTTCCCAGGCTAGGGAGAGAATCAGCTACAGCTGGGGCCTATGTCACAGCCACGGCAACGCCAGATCCGAGCTGCATCGGCAGCCTACACTATATCCTGAACCCACTGAATAAGGCCAGGGGTTGAAGAACCCACATCCTCATGGATACTGGGCAGGTTCTTAACTCACTGAGCTATAACGGGAACTCCTCCACTTTGAGGTTATGCTGGCTTATCATTGCGGAACTATCTGTATACAAGTCCTTAGTCTTTTTTTCCGCTGTTAACTGACCATAGGCAACTCCCCATGACTCCATAGGGGCTGGCAGGGAGAGAAGGGATTTAAGACAGGTCAGGACTTTGAGTATTTTTGCCACTTACCCATGTAACTTTGCCTTCAGGTCTTGCTCAGGCCGGTCCCTTTGATGATGGGTTACTGTTGTGCCTGCCCAATTTTATGGCTTTTATGGGTCAGAGAACAGCAAGTTCATGATGGTAAATTGGTAACCCATGCTGAGGTGGTCAGAATCTACTAAAGTCCAGTGGCAGTCCAGGAGCTATTTATTAAAAAGAGTGTTTAACTGCAAAAGATGGCAAGCTTTGCTCCAAAATACTAAGTGCCTACACTGCAGTGTGCATGTGGAGTCCTGCCAGAAGCCCTGGCATCCCCATCTGCCACTGACACATCAAATGCTATGGACCCACTGGATCAGAGAAGCTTGCACAATATCCCGCAGAGCTTTCTTTTCCTTTTTTTTTTTTTTCTTCTTTTTTTGTGACCCATCACAGAGTCCTTCAAGGATGCCGAGGCCTCTGCTACAAATTTATTTTTCATGATTGTGGTGAAAGGTGTGTATTCTGGAACCTCTCAGAGTGGCTGACTATATCTTCAATAAAAACCCACTCTTGTCTTCCAATCTCCTAATAACTTCTAATCTCTTCTACATTAAACCAGAACAGGTCTGGCATGTCTGAGCTACTCACTGTGGGCCACCGTTTGATTCATGCATTGGCCACCACCACCACACAAACTGTTAGAGCATGTCTTAATTCCCCCAGTATCAATGTCGAATGCAGAATCTCTGCTGAGAGAGCCTCTATCAATAAATCAGGCCGAACCAAAGTTTATAATTTTTCTACAGTTATCCTGGATTTCTGTCTGCATACATTAGAAAATCCAGGTGGTTATTTTGGAGTGTAGTGCAACGTCTAATGTGTCACATTTTGTACCTCACTTTTTCTTTCTTATTTTTATTCAAGTATAGTTCATTTACAGTGTTGTGACAATTTCTGCTGTACAGCATAGTGACTCAGCCATATATATATATATATATATATACATATATATATATCCTGTTTTTCTTATACCATCTCCCACAATGTTCTGTCCCAAGAGATTGGATATATAGTTCCCTGTGCTCTACAGTAGGATTTCACTTTTATCTATCTATCTACCTATCTATCTATCTACCTATCTATCTATCTATCTATCTATCTATCTATCATCTATTTACTTTAGGGAAGCACCTGTGGCATATGGAAGTTCCCAGGCTAGGTGTCAAATCAGAGCTGCAGCTTCCAGCCTATACCACAGCCACAGCAACACCAGATCCTGGCTGTGTCTGGGCCAACACCACAGCTCATGTCAATGCTGGATCCTTAACCCACTGAGCAAGGCCAGGTATTGAACCCACCCAACTGGATAATATTTGGCTTCCTAACTCACTGAGCCACAAGAGGAACTCCCAGTGGGACCTCACTTTTAGCAGCTTCCTGCTACTTGAGTCTAGTTACAGAACTAGAAGAAAAGAGGGGTGGTTTGTATTATTGAGTGGATCCTGAGGAGAATCAGCGTGGTCTTTCATGGCAGCTGTTGCAGGGCAGGCCATTACAGTTTCTTCAGGCAATGAAGTGTTAATCCTTCAGCCTGAGAATGAGTGGCCATGCCCATATAAATTGGCCTCATATAAAGAGGTCTTGTTCACTGCCAAAGAATGCTCTTCCTCTCTCTATTCATTCTCATCAATTTCTTCAAACATTCAGTGGTAAAAGCCAGAATCTAGATTTAATCCCTGACTATTTTGATCTCACATCTTCATGTTATTTTAATTTCTTTTTTTATAACTCTAAAATATTTCTCCCTTCCCTGTCTCTCCATTTTAGTTAGGGAAACTGCCCATGATGGGGAAAAAGATGTAGTCTCCATTCCTTTGGCTCCAGCCTGAATACATGAGAGCTCTGTAGTATATACTGCATAACTGCACAGGTTCCTCCTTTAGGCAAGGGGACCGGTGCCTTCTACTCCTTCTTCAGTCATTCATTGGATGCTGGTGGGCCTTCAGTTGGTGAGCCTGGTCACAAAGTGAGGCAGTTTCAATTCTCTTGTGCAGCTGTCCAGAAAGAATGGGACTTGTGAGCTCTTAACAGCCCAGACACACAGCAGATATTCCTGGGGGCACAGGTCCAATGAAAGGGATTTGACCAGGTGCAGCATCATCCACAGCATTCTCCATCATCACTGACACCACTCAAGTCCAAGCCTCCATCATATCACATACAAGTAATTACAGTCACCTTCTTACTACTCTTTTGCTGCCCGTCTTGTCCCCTTCAATTGATTTTCTATACTGTAGCTGTAGAGTCATCATTCTGTATCTCAAATTTAACAGCATCACTTGCTAGCTTAAAAAAATATCTTCCAATATTTTCTTCACACTACTTAGCTTGAAGCCTTAATAAATTTATGAGAGCCTTCTTGTTCTTCCCTGTTCTTTTCTCTCTATCTTTATATCTTGCTCTTTACCCTTGATAAGCTAAGTGTCCAGCATGTTACCTGTCACACAATGCACATAACTCAAATAAATAGTTGATTTGACAACCACAGCTGTATCAAATTTATTAGGATTCCTGCACTCTTATTTTTCATCTTCTTGCCTTTATTATATATTCCATCTCTGAGGAATATCTGATTCTGATGCCTGTTCATTCTACTGACCTTCATATCCTTTGTGTCCCATTTTTGATGTCTTTTCACACTTGAATCTTTTCTAAACCCTCCCCCCAGTCATTGTTGTTTGTCTCTCCAACATACTTTCAGAGCACCCTCTGCTTTTACTAGCTTGCTATTTATAACACTGTGTGGTATTTCTCTGCTTTCTTTGGAAGTCTTTCCATGATTCTAAGCTCTGTGAAGAAATCATTTAGATTTCTCTTTACTCACTGCTGAAGCCCTGGTGACTATTAATGTACTTTATATATTCCTTGGGTTCAAGAATATCTGTTGTTTACGGAATGAAGGACAGAAAAAAATGAATGGAATTTATTTACCGTGAAATTGCTTTGTGTGTAGAGGAAGTTACAGATTTTTAAAAACAGCTGTTCATAATGAAATGTTACCAAAAACACACCAATTAAAAGGAAAATATCACACAAAAAAAATCCCACATTCAGAAAATGATGAAATCTTGGTAAAAGCAGGGAGAATACCCAAGTAAACTCTTAGTTCATATGACAAAAAATACTCAGCTTCCATTTCTTTCTTATTCCCACTTTAAGCAGGAATAAATGTGGTTTACCAAAGAAATCCAGCTAGAATTCTCATAGTCTGAAGGAGATAAAGGCAGAAAAAATGTCCTAATCTCGTACTTACTTTATCTGCTCTATATTTTATTGAATGCATACACCTTCCTTTATATATTTATTCATTCAATATTTATCAGATATTGTGTACCAAATACTGTGATACTGGTAGAAACTGTTGTTAGCAAGTAGGCAATTACTTTATAAATTCTATTTATTTAATAAATTGAAATTCCCATCTGACATTAAAATGTAATTTGAAACATCACTCTCTCTGATAGATTTTTTAGCATAAGATTGTTACATAATCAATACAATAGGATTCTGACTGCTACAAGGAAATTTGAAAACATGGTGTAATATTCCTTACTTACCTCTTAGAAGTTAAATGACCCATTGCTTTTATATTCCTAAAGTAATTTTGTATCACATCTTAACAGTTAACATATTGCCATTAACTATGATATATAAAAATGAACAGAGTTATTAATGAACTATTAGAATTTATTTATATATGATGAAATAATACATACAGTCTATACAATAATATATATTTAATATATAACATATTAAACATAACATATAACATACATGTGCTATATATCATGTATTGGCCTCTCACACTTTCTCGCTCTCTTTCTCTGTATATGTGAGTGTGTGTGTGTGTGTGTGTGTGTGTGCGCACGAGTATTCAGTATTTCTGATTTGGAGTTTTATTATTTTTGTTTGTTTCCTCACCTGTATTGATGGGGACAATAGCAGTGCCTACTTCTATGGATTGTTATAGAGATTACTGCTTGATATCAATGTTTCATATTTCATTAATTTTTTATTAAAATGAAAGCTTAGGAATCTTTGATTGGGAATAGGATGAGGATGGTAAAACTAAGCCCCAATTTGGTAGAATATTACAAATATTCCAAAATTTATCCTGGACTAGATTTTTCTTCTTTTTCTTGAACTCATTTTTTTTCTCTCCCTGCAGAATCTATGATTTATGGCAGTTAATTCTTTTCTTTTAATGTCATAGACTTTCTTTGCTAAGATCATCAACAATATCCTTTTGACCTCTGCATCAGTTGAATAAATCTTAGGCACGATGTACGTTTTATTTATCACTTGAAATAGCTTGCCAACTACAGAGTTTCCTAATAGCATTTTTCATCTGGGCATTTCTCAAGGTATAGATTAAAGGATTTAACATGGGAGTTATCATAGTGTAGAACACTGCAACTGCTTTATCAATAGGCAAAATAGCTGCTGGTCTCATGTACACAAATATGCAGGGCCCAAAAAATAGGACAACCACTATGATATGGGATACACAGGTAGAGAGGGCTTTTTGCCTAGCCTCCAAAGTCTTTGTCCTTAGAGAGTGCAGGATGACCACATAGGAGCCAATCAAGAGGAGAAAGTTTAACATACAGAGAAATCCACTATTGGCAGCAACAAAGAGCCCTAGAATGTGGGTATCAATGCAGGCAAGATTGAGCAAAGGGTTCAGATCACACATAAAGTGATCTATGATGTTAGGACCACAGAAGGGCAATCTAAAGATGAAGAGGATCTGTATGAATCCATGAAGAAAGCCTCCCATCCATGAAACTCCCATTAACAGGTGACACACTCTACGGTTCATGATGGTTGTATAGTGTAAGGGCTTGCAGATGGCCACATAGCGGTCAAAGGCCATCACAGTAAGCAGGATGATCTCAGTACCTCCAAAGAAATGTTCCCCAAAAATTTGGGTCATGCACCCATTGAATAGGATGGTCTTCTTTTCATGGAGTGAATCTCTGATCAGTTTAGGGGTAATGACAGAGGAATAGCAAGCATCAATAAAGGAGAGATAGGCCAGGAAGTAGTACATGGGGGACTCCAGTAATGGGCTAGAAGTAATGGTGGCCACGATGAGCATATTTCCTACCACAGTGAAGATGTAGATGACAAAAAACACCACAAAGATGATATTCTGCATCTTTGGATTTTCTGTGAGCCCCAGTAGAACAAACTCTGTTACATTATTCCTGTTCTCCATATATTTCATGTTGTGCACCGCTCCAGTGCCTGAAAAAAAAAGGCATCTAATACATCATAAATCCCTAGGGTCTACTGAAATCTGAATTCTTATAGGATTTTTTTTTTTGAGATAGAAAAAAAGTTTCCAATTTCTTGAAACTTACTCAAATTCTTTCCCAGGGTGGGTGATGTTTAAAATGTAGACATGAGGAACTTAGACACTGAGGCAGAAGATGATCAGTGTACAGTTAATGATGTGAGATACCTAGAAACCAAGGTGAAGCACTCACCTAGAGTGCTTTCATGTTAAGTATGAAAAGAGAGGGAGAAAATAGATGTAAAGCTGTAGATGTAAAGCTAAGGAATTTTCCATCCATTCTAAGAAATAGGAAACCAAGAAGAGTAACTGAGAATATGTAGGATGAAAAAGGATTGGAGAAAGAGAATCTTGGATATAACTCCAGTAAAGATGTTTGTGTCACTTGGGTAAAGTGGACTGAGATTCTGCATGCGGATGAGAGACAAAGAAAGGAACCCTAGTAGTGGACTATTTGTAATAATTGACCTAAAGTGTAACAGGATATTGGTGATGGGAAAGCAAGATAGAGGAGATACTATAATCAAATGAGAAACATTTTGCCAAAATCCATTAACTTTTTTTTTCTTTTCTTTTTAGGGCTGCACCTGTGGCATATGGAAGTTCCCAGGCTAATGGTCAAATCAGAGCTATGGCTGCCAGCCTGCGCCACAGCCACAGTAACATGGGGTCCGAGTTGCCTCTTCAACCTACACCACAACTCATGGCAACACCAGATCTTTAACCTACTGAGCGAAGCCATTGATCAAACCCACATCCTCATGAATACTAGTCAGATTTGTTAACCACTGAGCCACAAGGGAAACTCCCCAATAACTTTATAATAGCTAATGAATATACTTTTAATAATTGATTTCTGTGGGAATGGTATAATAGCAACCTGTGTGGATAGTATTATTTCATCCGTTTTGCACATGGGAAACTATCTCAAAGACTAATATTGATAGTAATATTAATTATCATATAAATAAAATTTTCATTATTACTGTGCTCCAAGTGTATTTACAAACCTTTGGTTATCTAATCATCAGTACAAATCTGTGAAATGATTACTACTATCATTTGACACTTATTTTACAAATCAGTAAATAAAGCATAGAAAAGTTAAGGATCCTGCCCAAGATCAAGCAGATAATAAAGATCAGAACCATGATTAGATCTAAGAAATCTCGGAGCCAAGATTAGATCAGATTATAATTTTTACCATTTTTTCCTCCAAATTCTTCACACATGCCCTTTATTGTTATGTTGTAGTAAACAATATTAAACTAGTAAACTTCTTTTGAAGTGACCATAATAATTATAAGTGCTTAATAATACTTCAGAGTCAAGCATATATACAACAATTTCATCAACAGACACAAACATGTACACACGTGGTATAACATATTATAATTCCAAAGTCTTAATAAGTATGTGTTATTGCTTTATTTAAGGTCCATTTTAGCTTTGCTTCTCCATCACCCCATTTCTTGTCCCCCCCAGTTTCCCTCCAAAGAATGGGCCCACAGGCTCTTCTTCAAAATGTTGAAAATGATTATCTCAGTGATGAAATATAGTGTTTTGAAAATCAGAAAGACTAGATTAGAATTTTGCCTTTTCCCACTTGTGACTGCTTAACCTGGGGTACATTTTATGGCACCTTACATTCTGTTTCCTCTTATATTAAGTGAGAATAATATTGTCCACCTCAAAGGCTGCTATGAGAATTGATTGAGGAAAAATAAATGAGCAGAGCCACCACACGGTTATGGACAAAGGCACTTCACTTAGTTTTATGACTATGCACCAACAAGATAGGAAGAATGGACATTTTGAGCAGTAATACAGAGAAACATTTAACCATGCAATAAGCTGAGGATGAATCATCTCCGATTTTACTTTTAAAGACACCACAGAGACATGTGTTATCTATAGCCATTGGTCCCAGGTAGAGTTCTTCATATTTGTGTTTGGATTAAATAGCTGATAATGTATAGCATTCAACAGATTTATGTCTTTGTGTGTGTGAAGTATATTTAAATTTTGTTTTCATTCTCATGATAATTTTAATTATTAAAGGAAGTGTCTTGTGGCAAAAGAAGAGTATCTGGTGTTAGAGAGATGGATCCTACAAATTTCTTAAACTCTATGAGCCTCAGATTTTGCATGTGTCAAATTAGGTTAATGATATTTACCAACTCTCTTTTGAAGAATGGGGTGAAGATGAACTGCTCCATCACTCTATTTGAAGTGCTGAGAATAATGATTACTATGTATGGAAAGTCACAATCTTTAATAAGCATCAGCATTATTGAAAAAAAACTTACCACCTGGTTCTAGATGATCTAAATGATAGTTGGGGCCTCAGAAATAATCGCATCTTCAAACTGACATTTCTTGGGTAAGGTAACTTTCAAGATGAAAAATATGGCGCACTCACAAAGAGAATATGATGGATAATTCAATAGCAGATCAATACTAGAGAAGTAAGTCTTTTTTAAATGTCTTTCCTTCTAGTCTAAAACCTGGGTGATTTTCACAGAAAGCCTAAGACTTGAATTTAGAATGAATTCCTTTGGAACCATGGGAAAATGATGTCTCCAGTCCCACAGATAAGAGGCAAAAGTAGTGGTGGAAACATATTCAAATGAGTCATTCTACCCTGATGAATCCTGTTCTGGAGCTGTAAATAACAACAAAAAAGACATTCTCATCTGTAATGCATGGATATTTAAAGAAGTTTCCATAAAAGTTCAAGGACCTTGTCTTATAGATACTATTGTCTCTCCCAGGAATTAATTATTTTCTTTGATGGAAAGGCTTTGTCTTAGAAGCAGATATTCTGGAGAGACATGCTGAGAAACATTTATTCTTGAGTGGGGAATTGTATTCCCTACACTTGGAGCCAAAACACGTGAATTTCCTTTGCGTATCAGAACCTGACTTTCTAAGAAAGGGGAATGTCATGCAAATAGCAGTGATGACATAATTCAAGCCTGGGGGTCTGTGATGTAATTAAGCTGTGGACTCATGTCAGAAAGACAACTTCTATCTTACTCATATTACAATTTTTTGGGAAACCTAGTATTGATTGTGGGAGGGCTGGAGCAGTGAGGGCAAAAAATTAATGGCAGTCACTTTAAAATACTTGTCTCAACACCTATTCTTGACATTTATCAGAGGGCTGTGAAAATAAACAGACATTCTGAAGAACTCCCAGTAAGTTATTTCTTGGAATCATGTGATGGCCATTATGACATCAAACACAAGCATGGTTCCACATTCTTGTCACTTGGCATTACTCGTTTAGTTACTCTAGGAGGTATGTAGAGATGCATTACTGAGGATTTAGTTTACTTTTCCTAATGATGTTTTTAATATGTTGTTATTGACCATTTGTGTATCTTTATTTTCTGAAATTTCTTTTTAAGTTTTTGCACCATTGGAAAATAGGAGTTCCAAGTTTATTACTAAGTTGTGTTTTATTATATATTCCAGATAAAAATTTCTGTCGTATTTATTTTTGATATATATAAAATGAATATAAACATGCTTATGTACAAAATTTTATACATTCATACATACAGATTTCAAAATTTTGCATATATATACATATGTAATTTTCCCCTAGTCTGTGGATTGCCTTTTCATTTTTAAGATGGATGGTATCTGATGAGCAGAAGATATATATTATTGACAAGATTGAATTTTTTTCTTATTATTGTGTAATATCTAATAAATATTTACCTACCTCAAGGTCAAAAGTATTCTATGATTTTTTTTAGATTCATCTTTAACATTTGGGTTTCTGACTTATTTTGAGTTCATTTGTGTACAGCATGGGGTAGTGATGAGGTTCATTTTTTGGTTGGTTGGTTGGTTTTTTGCTTATGTATGTCCAGTTGATCCAGAATTGGTTAAAAAAAAATCTAATCTTTCTGCATCGAATTACCTTGATATATTTGTAAAAAATTCATACATTTAAGCCTATTTATAAACATTCTGTTAGGTTTCAATTATGTGTATTTTTTTCCTTATATCAAAATCACACAGCATGTTCATGGGAGTGTTGAATTTTGGTAGAATAAATTCTCCAACTGTGTTCCTTTTTGAGACTGGTTTTTATATTACAGATTATTTTAAAATTGTATATTTTTAAACAAACTTCAAAATAGGATTGTCAGGAGTTCCCATCGTGGCTCAGTGGTTAACGAATCTGACTAGGAACCATGAGGTTGTGGGTTCGATCCCTGGCCTTTCTCAGTGGGTTAAGGATCTGGCGTTGCCATGAGCTGTGGTATAGTTTGCAGATGCGGCTCGGATCTCGTGTTGCTGTGGCTGTGGCGTAGGCTGGCGGCTACAGTTCCGATTCAACCCCTAGCCTGGGAACCTCCATATGCCATGGGAGCAGCCCTAGAAAAGACAAAAAAAAAAAAAAAAAAAAAAAAGGATTGTCAATTTCTTCAAATACCCTATTGGATATATATTGGAATTGCACTGAAGTTATAAAAATTGGTATTATAAGCATATTAACTCTGTTAATTAATCAACGTGGCATGTGTCTCCCTTAATGTGTTTACTTTCAGCAATTTTTTTTATTTTCATGAAAATATTGAGTATGTTTCTTAAACGCATCCCTCCAATTTCATATTTTTAATAGTATTTTACATAGCATTTTTTAAAATTTCAATTTCTAATTGTTGGTTTTATGTAAATTCATTTGAAATTTTGTTTTATTTTATCATTTTATTTTTTTCTCTTTTGACCATTTAGGGCTGTATCTGCAGCATATGGAGGTTCCCAGGCTAGGGGTCTAATCAGAGCTGTTGCTGCCGGTCTCTGCCAGAGCCTCAGCAATGCCAGATCTGAGCCATGTCTGTGACCTACACCACAGCTCACTCAAAGCCGGATCCTTTAACCCACTGAGCAAGGCCAGGGATCCAACCCGCAACCTCATGGTTTCTAGTCAGATTTGTTTTCACTGTGACACAATGGGAACTCCTGAAATTTTATATTGGCATCGTATCTTGTGACATTATTAAATAACTGTTTACATCTATTTGATTTTTTTGTAGAGCCCTTAACATTTTCTACATATATAATGATGCCATTTGCACATAAATATATATTTTTTATAAATTTGTTTCTTCTTTTCATTTTTTTCTTACCTTATTTCAATGGCTAGAATCTAGAATAGAATGTAGGACAGAAATTGGGAGTTTACAGCCTTGTCGTGTTTCTAATCTTGAATGTATTTTCCATTTGTATGATGGTAACTGCAAGTTACACACAGATGCTTTTGTTCAGATTGAGCGAATTTCTTTCTTGCCTTCATTTTCCAAAATCCTTTTTTTCATAAATCTAAATTGAAATTTATCAAGTTGTATGTATCTATTGAAATGGTCATGTGATTTTTCTCATTTATTCTGTTAATTTAGTGATACCATTGATTGTTTTTAATGTTAAACATTTTATTTCTGGTAATGATAAATTATTATTAAAATTTTGACAGATTTAATTCAGTGGTAGGATCTTTGTCATTTTCTTTCCTGTAAAATGACTTAGCACTTACACAATGCTGGTTTTATAAAATTATGTGCTTAGTGTTTCCTATTTTCTGAGAGAATTTATGTAGAATTTGTGTTTTTTATTTTAAAAATAGTTTGTGGAATTTAGAAGTTGAAGCTATTAGGCCTGGGATTATTTTTGAGAATGGTTTTAACTACAAATTTAATATCTTCAACTGGCATAAGATGACTCAATTTTTAAATCCTTCTTAAACCAAACTTTGCAATACTTTTTTAACAATTGACTTTTACATTATCAGATTTTCTGGTTTAAATGTGCTCATGATATTTTCTACCATCGTGTTAATGTCCCTAGAATCTGAATCTGATGCAATATGTGCTTTCATTGTGTATTTGAATAATGCGTCTTTTATTTGCCACTTGGTCTCTCTTCTTTCTACTCTTCCTCTCAAACAATTAATTAATTGTTTCTTTATTTCAAAATTCTCACTTGTGATTGTTTTAACTGAGGTAAAATTTGCATAACAGGAAATTCATCACTTTACCTAAAATGTGCAGTCCTTTGGATTTTAATATCTACACAGTGTGGTGTAATCATCACAGCTTTCTAATTACAGATCATTTTCATCATCCTATGCCAATTAAGTGGTCATTTATTATGTTACCATTTATCCCTCCCCCCTAGTACCTGGGAACCACTAATAAAGTTTCTGTTTGTATGAATTTGTTTATTTTGGACATTTCATATACACAGAATCAAACAATGTATGCTCTTTTGTGTTCTTAGCATGTTTTCAAAGTTCACTCATGTTATAGCATGTTCTTCATTCATTTTTATGATGGAATAATTGTTTATTGTATGGCTATACCAGTTTCATTTTTCATTCTTTTAACCTTTGAACACTGAGTATAATGTTAGCACTGTGAGCTTGCTGTACCTGTGACAGTGCTGTTTAAAGTGCAGCTGTATGCAGATCTCCTTTGGAACCTAGACTTTGGTCTCAGGGTCTTGCTGCAGTGACTCTGGCTGTAGGGAGTACGTTGGACCCTGCCTGGTGACATAGGCCCTGTGAAGACAATGTGAAGCAGGGGCTTGGTACTGAGGGGCAGGATGCAGAGCTAGTACAGCCTGGGCTTGGCTGACCCAAGGAGACAGTCGCAGGAATTGGCAACACAATGTAGGTGGTGTTCAGTTAAAGTCAGAAAAATGTCAGTGGTCCGATGCAATGACAGTTCAGAACCTCAAATTGAGACTGGGGTGGAGGGTCACACCAGTGGCAGTGCAAACCGATAATGGTGGGAGAAAGCTACAACCTGGGGCCAGGGTTTGGGCCCAGAGCAATGGCATCTCCAGCACTATATGGTGAGGTACTCTGCTGTTGCTGTCCCAGAAAACAGGGTGCTGATTGTTGGTCTCACTGCAGAGATAGCTTCAGTGCCAGGAAATAAATGCAAGTGTGGGGCACTCCAAGTTAGCTCCATCCAATGGGATCAACATTGCTGAAGAATACGGGAGGCCTCTGGAGCAAAGGCTGCAAATATCCACAATGATGAAGCCTTAGTGGGGTTCCTGCTTTCCTCTCTCATTTTTTCCTGTGGGGTAAAATTCCTTTGATGAGATGCCTCTTGGTGCAGAGCTCCTCTGGACTGGGATATGAGGTGACATAGGTAATATGCTTCTTGTACTTTTCTCTGTGGCTATCCATGATTTTTGAGCTCCACAAAGATTTCCTGCTGCTTCTTTGTAATCCAGAATTTTCCCTGAGGTATTTTATTTGGTTTGTAGTTACATTTATTGTTCCTATTTTTTTGGGGGGGGTGCTGTGAGCATTGGGGTCTTTTAGATTTTCATCTTGCTGATGTCCTGATCTTGTATATATATGTGTGTGTGTGTGTGTGTGTGTGTATAGAGACATATATATATATACACACACAAACATATGTATACATATATACACACACACACATACACATATATAGCTATATAGATATAGTATGAGTAAATTTTTTAGGACTTTCTATATATAATATCATGTCATTTGTTATTGGAGGTAGTTTTACTCCTTCCTTTCCAAGTAAAATGCCTTGTGTTTATTTTTGTTTTTTGTTTTTGGCTGCACCCATGGAATGCAGAAGTTCCAAAACCAGGGATCAAACCCATGCCACAGCAGTGACCTGAGCCACTGCAGTGACAACACTGGATCCTTAAGCTGCTGGACCACATGGAAACTCTTCCTTGTACATATTTTTAAACCTAGTTTCTCTACTAATAATCTCCCATAACATGTTTAGTTGAGAGTGATATCCCTAAACTGTTTGAGCAAATAACAGTAATATAGATTTAGACTTAGATTTTTCTCAGAGCTTTGCATAATATCACTTCCTTAAAATATGTCGAGGGTTTTTTTAAATGATCTAATACTTAATTTTGTATCTACTCATCTATGCATGCCAGTAATATTGATTCCTTGTTAAGAGTATGATTTTATTCATGCATCTATATTCTTTTAAATTGTGCTATTTAGATCTTTTATATTCTTCCTCACTTCTTGCCTACTTTACTTTATCAATAATTGAAAAAGAAACATTGAATTGTCTACTGTGAAGGTGGATTGATATTTTCTTCCTGTGGATTTATTTATCCTTGATTCATGTATTTTAAGGCTATATTATTAAATGCATATATGAGTCAGTGTCATGCAGCAAAGGGAAGACCCAGTCAAACACCGTAATTATAGAAAATTATAGTAAGAGATCATTTTCAAGATGTGGACAGTTGCAGGAGGCCACAGGGAACATGCAATAATCTGGAGCTAGTAAGAGTTGAATATAGTACAGTATAGTGAGTGTCCAGACTGGGCAAAGATAAGTGAAAATTAGCAATTAAAAAATGAAAAACATATTATAAAATCAGATTAACCTTTGAAATGACCTTGCATGGGCCCATAAGGATCACCTGCTGTAAACTAAGAACTACAATTTATTCAACCTATTGCTTTTACTTTGTATTGACACGCCTCTCCCTCTTTCACCCAGGAAGAGAAAAAGGGCAAAATCAAGCAAAAAATAAAAAGACTACTAAAACAAGGGGAAAAATAAGTATGCATCGAGAATTTTCCCAATTCTAGCCATCACTCTAATAACAGCACAGTAACAGAAAATGATTTATAATGGGATGGCAAAGAATTCATTGCTTATTAAACGTATAGTATGTATCATGATAAACAACAATGACTTCAGCCTTTGAGGAAATATTCTAGGAGAGGAGAGAGAGAGAAAAGCAAATACCTATAATGTTTCACCAGTGTTCTAACATTACAGAAAATATTGGATCAGTAACCTGAAAACCCGTAAGAGAAAAATAAAAGAAGTAAACTTTAAATTTATGTATATATCCAGTCTAATAGTATTTGCTTTATTTTTACAATGACAACCACATGCACATTGGCTGCGGTAAAGGGCCTGTGGGAATTTTTCCCTCTGGTCCCTCTTGTGGCTTTTAATTTAAGGTATCCCCAGCAATGCTTTCCTCAACATTTATTTTGGATGGAGGATTCATGAAAGAGTAAGAGGTATTCCACATCTATTTACTATTTCATAGCACAGTCACAGAAAAATAAAAGGAACCAATCTGAAGAATTTCCGTATTTTCAAAAATTTTTTTTTTTAATTTCACAGAGGTAAGCAACCTGACTGATATATATGCATATGTGCATGAGTACATGTTTGTGTGTGTGCGTGAGTATGTTTTCAAATTGGGAAAAATAATTGGGATAAATGTCAAGAAAATAATTAGGATTTTGAACAGCACAAAAATTATTTTGTAAAATTTTTTGATCTTAGTAAATTCAAATTTTTGTGTTCAAATTACTCTGGAATAATTTCCCCAGCAGTTATTTTGAAGAGAGGGCACTCAGGAAAATCTAGGTGGTGATTTGATGACAAATTGAGGGTTTTGAAATTTTATTTTTATCAATGAGAGCCATTTAAGCCCAAAAAATATGAGCTTCTGAATTATACAAAAATAGGTTAGATACAGAATTCCCCTTAATACTTGTGTAACTTGTGGTTCTAGTTTCCTTATTTGCAATAAAAGAGCAATAATGCAATTATATATATTCCTTATCGGATCATAGTGAAAATAAAATGGTTGGTACTTGGATAGTATTAGTGAAGTGTCTTAGAACATATTATTATTAGTAGTATATGGAATTTAAAATGCTACTCTAGATATATCAAATAAATAAGCACATAATATTCAAATTTCAACTTTTCTTTACATAGATGTGATAAATATTTAAAGAAACAGAAAAAATCATATCAAGTTGTTCTTGATGGATTTTTACACTATTTATATACTCTCATGTCCTTAGTCAAAAATGCTAATTCCCAGTAATTATATTTAGATGTTTATTTTTTTTCACACCATAGTTGACCTATCCTCACCCACAATTCCTCACAGAGATTTTTCTCAAGATTTTTAAAGTTTGAAAGGGAAAAAAGAATATGGACAAACTCTTTAACTGAAAAGTTTGTAAAAAGTGAACAATTCTTTACTCCCTAAACCCTGTGTATCTAAGCATTTATTTGTGTAGAGTATGAGTGTGTACCTGTGTGTGTGTTTGGATGGGGTAAGAGAGAGAGGAAGGGAAGAAAGGGAGAGAGAGAGAGAAAGAGAGAGAGACACAGAGTGAGGGAAAGAGAGAGGAGGCACCTAGAGTATTTATGGGGTCTAAACAAAAACCAGGAGGAAAATGATTTGAGGATGAGATCTGGGATATTTCTGCATAAGGCAGTTGTTTCAGAGAATTCTACAGGCACTGCTTTGGAGGATGTTTTTCTATATGGGACTACGTTTTTTGCAACTGACATCAATCACACATTGAGCAGCAGTGGATCAGGCGTTAAAGATGTCCAGGCTTATCAGTGTTCAGGAAACATTCTATTCCAAGAGCTGCAATCTAGCTTTTCTACAGTTTTCTTATAGAATTTAATGTTATCATTTATGTCCTTTAATTGATCAGATTCTTCCACATTAAAAAAATGCTAGGCTTTGGCGTTCCTATTGTGGCTCATCAGTTTCCGAACCCTGCTAATATCCATGAGGATGAGGGTTTGATCCCTGGCCTCGCTCAGTGGGTTAAGGATCCCACGTTATCGTGAGCTGTGGTGTAGGTTGCGGACATGGCTTGATCCCATGTGGCTGTGGCTGTGGCTGTGGCATAGGCTGGCAGCTGCAGATCCTATTCATACCCCAGCCTAGGAACTTCCATATGCTATACATGTGGCCATAAAAAAAAATTACTAGGTTTGGATAATATCTTTTTGTACATAAAGATGCTGTTTGCTAAGCTCTGTTTTAAACCCAGAACATAGTTATAGCAACACTTTCATTTTCTCCTTATACTTTATGTGTCTAATAAGATTCTTTAATCAATCCCCTTGGGCAGAAGATAAAAATCCATAGTTAAAACCAATAAACTGATGAAAATGCTGGTGCCTATTTCCTTTCAGAATAGTTAGTTGCTCTCCAAATATTTGTGAGAGTATTTGACAAGTTAGAATCATAAGCCCCTTTATATTGAGTGTTCCTTGCATGTCATTCATTTTTTGCAATTAACATAAACAAGTAGATTCAGCCTTATTGCGCCACTTACTAGTTAAAGAAGGAGACCCAGAGAAGATGAATTGCTCAGTGTTCACAACAAAAAAGTAATAGTATATGAGACCCTGAATGTTCATCTTTGTTATCGTTAGGGCATCCGTCAATGAATCCTCTTGTTCCCCACTGCTGCCGTTAAAAACAATTTATTGAAATGAATAGTCTTTTGGCAAAATGTGATTTTTTTATGGAAGACATTTGTTCATAGGTAAAAGGTGATGGTTTCAAGATACTCTCTGCTTCTAGGTACATTACATCAAAGTGGCAGCCACTGTTCTAAATGTGTATTTTAATCAGCAGGTCATCTTTTACTCACACTGAGTTCTTCAGCATGTCTGCAGAAAACAACCAGCTCTCCAGTCTTTCTGATGTTTCAAGGGTGACCTCTAAAATGTGCTTTTAGAATAATTAAGAAAAGGAGGAACTTTTACATAATAATCACCTTTATTCCATATGTTCAGGTGCCCAGCAATTGTGCCTCAAGTTCCCCATTGCCTGCCTCTCTGTGCTCTGAATCCTGACCATAATTGCCAGGAGGAGAAGTTGCTGAAACTCTTAGCTACAGACTAATTAAGGCTATTTCTCTACCATATGTCTAGCTTTTGTTTCAAGAAAAAAAGTTTAGTTCCAATGGATATGTGTCATTTTCATTTGTGATTTAGACTTTATGCATAAATTATATGTGGCATAGAGTAGGGAAGGGACTTAGAGTTGTACAGATGGTATCAGCAGAAGGGTATAAGACCCCATACTCTTTAAAGAGGTGGAATAGAGCTGGTAGTACTTTTGGCCAGTAGATGAGGTAGCATAACTGTGCAAAGCATAGAAAATGGCATCAAATAGAGGTTCATGTCTTGGGTTGTACTTAATATCTTAGTGATTTTGTGGAATTAACTATTTTTCTACTTCCTCACATGTAAAATGAGTATCCAAAAAGTAACTCTTCATGAAAAATATTTACAAAGTTCCGGACATGAAATACACTCCCCCTAAATTTCACTTGAAATATGATACTGTTAATCTAAAAAGGATTTAAAAGATTAAGTCTGAAATAAATCTTGTGTGACCTACATCTTTTTAAATGAATAAACATTCTGAAACTTCGAAAGTTTTATTAAAGATGTATTATGTTCTGTGTCATTTGTGATGAATTAAGTGTCTGTTGGTTATGCTGGACACACCCCAATCTCATGGAAAATCAAAACAATGTCACAGAATTTGTATTTATGAGGCTGTGGGGAAACAAGCAAACAGAGCTACTGTTCCTTTTCTTGTTCCTGCTCTGTTACCTGACAGTCTTAATGGGAAACTGTGTCGTCTTACTCACGATCACCTGCAGCCACCTACTCCAACAACCAATGTACTACTTTCTCGGCCACCTTTCCCTCATGGACCTCTTCTATACCTCCAGCGTGGTCCCCAGGCTAATGAGGGACTTAGCTGCAGCAAGAAAAAACATTTCCTATAACAACTGCATGACCCAGCTCTTCACTGCCCACTTGATGGCAGGTGTGGAGATACTCATCTTGGTGTCCATGGCTTTTGACCGCTATGTTGCCATTGTCAAGCCCCTGCACTACCTGGTCATCATGAACCGGCAGAGGTGCACCATGCTGGTCATTATGGCCTGGGTTGTGGGTTTTGGACACTCTATTGCTCTCCTGCTGGTGATGCTCAGTTTACCGTTCTGTGGTCCCCATCAGATAGATCACTACCTGTGTGATGTGAAGCCACTTTTGAAACTAGTATGCAGCGATATTCATCTTGTTAATATCTTCATGATTGCAAATTCAGGGGTGGTGGTGATTGTCGTTTTTCTTGTCCTAGTAATTTCTTATATAATCATATTATATAGTCTTAGAACACACTCCTCTGTGGGGCGACGGAAAGCTCTCTCCACCTGCAGTTCTCACATAATGGTTGTAGTTTTATTCTTTGTTCCTTGTATCTACATTTATGTTTTACCTGCTGGGAATGAAAACAAGGATAAGGAAATCTCTGTGTCTTATACCGTGATTGCCCCCATGCTGAATCCTCTCATCTATACTCTGAGAAATGAGGAGATGAAAATTGCCATGAGGAAGGTGTGGTTTAAAATAGCACACTTAGAAATAACGCAAATGAGATGATATTCATTGTACCTTTTATGGGTATCTCCATGGAATTTATTATTTGAGATAGAAAGCATTTATGCTTTTTTGGGATGTTGGACCTAAGAAACAAATCACTCTTATTCAGATTGCAATTTGCACGTTAAAGCTTCCCACTCAGTTCTGGGTGTGACCCCATGGATCTGAGGCATAGAACTGTCCTTCTAAAGCGCATTACTGATCATATCAGAGCTATCTCCAAAAAATGACATGGAACCCTACTTTTCTTGAAATAAAATCTAGCCTCCTCACTTGTTTATCAACTATCTTCCTAAATTGGCCCAAGTTGAATTTATTCATCTCAGAAGTCACAGGATTGGTACAAATCATTACATAGCACTTGTATGAATTATTTTAATAGGCTTCATGGTCAGGGAGATGTGGGTGACTACTGACTCTGAATCTTGGCAGTTTGCTTTAATGATATGCATCCTTCTTTTTTCAAATATCTATGAAATTAGTAACATTTGTGTTCCATAAAGAAGTAATAGTCCTTTAGCTAACACTTACAAAGTTTTAGCAGGGCAGATGACAAACTGGACACTCATGGTTGGTATTTTTGTCTTGCCTTAGTTTCTTCCTCTGTTTCCCCTTGCTTGGATGCGATCATCCAAAGAGAGTGGACTTTACTGCATTCCCCAAACTTACTGTAAAATCTTATTCATGTGCCTTTATTTCTCTCTCTCCTCTGCTTGTAAAGACCCCATCCCTATGCTTTGTGTCTAATGTCTTACATATAATTCACAGTCCTAATGTTTTCTTATTCAGAAGATTTTGCAGCTCCATCAGTAGACCACACATATTTTTTATTCCATCTCTGTTTGTTGCTCTTCAGCTGTATGTATATTCTATTTCCAATAATTTTATGCTCAATACTGGTGTTTCTTCTTATGAACTGTGTTTTTCCAGTTTGCCTAAGACAGAAGTTTATGTGCTATATCTTTATTTTTCTTGTGTCTCTTTATTTTTTAGCAATGAGCCTGTGCAAATTAAGATGTAAATAAATAGTTACTGAATTAAGTTCAAAGATACTGTCTTCTTATTTGACTGTATACATTGCTATTATATATCTAGAATTTTCACCTATGTCTCACAATCATGCATTAATTGTAAAATAAATAATGTTAGTAAGGCTAAAATTTTAATATATACTCACATGTGTCTATGGGAGGGAACAGAATCCAGCATACTCCCAATCCCCTCTAGTGTCTTTTCACTTATTTATCTTATGCAACAAGGAAAGTACTGTTTTATCATTTCTCTTCATTTCCTTTGGATCACATAATCCCACATCAGCTCTGTGTCTTGGTTCCAGTTTCTCTAAATGTCTTTCTCTACCAAAGCACTTATGTTTTCTAAGCAGAATACAGAGTTGCTTTGATTGACTTATTCCTGCTCGACACCAAAGGCAAAGTCAAGGAAAAAACATGAAGGCAGTAGTGTTTGTCTTTAATGTCAGGGAACCCTTCTTTTGATGTTTGACATTTAATAACGTTCACATATCCAATAACATTTTTTCTTCTTGGAGCTATGGAAACCTATGGAATAATGGGGAAAACATTCTGTCTATTCTATAAGAAATTACATCTGACTAGTTATTTATTCATAGTTATGTTTAACTGGGTGTAATGTAATAATTTTCCAAAGAGAAGTATTGGAATGTAGTATGTATATTTGTGCCTATGTTTATGTGATGTTTCTGTCTGTGTGGGTATAGAGGGGGAGGTGGGGTTGGGTGATCTTGAGGATGGGTCAGAAGAAATGCTTATCCCATCGGAAAGAATGCTCTGCAGCTGTTGTGGCCCAGGGCAGGTCACTCTAAAGTGTACCTCGGTGGCATATTAATTATTGAATTAAAATGACTTAAGAAATGGCCAGTGCAAGTGGGACACTTTGACTATCCTCTCTTGTCCCTAAAAGCAGGAAATAATCTCTCATGATTACTGCAGTGGGTGGTGAAAGATACCCTTATAAGATATCCTTATCTTTCCACTGCCCAGTGGGAGGAAATAAGGGTCAAGAAGCCTCTACAACAAACTGCATTACTTCTTCACTAATTTAATACCCAAGTCCAGTCTTTTCTTAAATGTCTTACTAATTGAACACTCAAAGCATAAGTTTATTTGTTCCATCAAACAATCCTTCACCAATTTTTTGTTTTTTTCCCTCTGCAAACTTTGGCCACCACTGACTGAGGTCCCAGTTGTGTGACACTCCCATGTGCATGAATTAAAATCAAGAGCGGTAGGGGGAAAAGATCCCCTCCTGTCTCACACATTTAAAAAAAGCCCACTTATTTTTATTATCATTTATTTTCTTTTCTCAAGGGTCTACAAGATTTTATTGGCAAAAAAATATAACTACATCATATAGTAGTTCTACCGAAAACATACATTGAAATAAGATTAGTTGCCTATTTATTGGATGCTCTTTTTTGGAATTTACTTTCCTTCTATAGCACAGTGCTTAATATCTTCAAATATGACTGCCAAACTAAATTATAGCAGGTAAGTCTAAATACAGAGTATTTAATAAGTATTAGTGGTTGTACATGTATAATTTATAAGACTATCTATATAGGAATTTATTTAATTTAAAAATCAACAATTAATACATTTTATTCGAGGAATACCTTAACCAGCTAATGAACACTAATATTAAAAGGCTCACTTTTTAAAATCCCATGTGTGAGAAAGTACCAGACTGGAAGAAGTTTAGAACTCTTGGAAGTGGCCTAAAGGATTGGGGGTCATTATCATTTTCTTCAACCCTGTGTCTAGACACTTATGGACTATTCTTGTAACACCATAGAAGAGCCTATAATGATGGTCTCAAATAGCCCAGAGAAAAAAAATTCCCTCATCCAATTAATTGAACACCCATTATCTTACATATTGATCTCTTTCTCTTTTATTTGTGAGAATGTTTAAGTTTTACTCTCTTAGCAAATTTCGATTGTACAATACGGTGTTATCTGCTAGAGTCATGCCAAAGGGCCTGCAATATTTGTTTCTGTACCAAACCATTTGCTATAGACCAAATAAAACCAAATTTCAAGGACCTTTAGGTGTGGACCAAATGTCTTATGCTTATTTTGGACAGGCCCAAAAGTCCTTTTTAATTTTTGCATATATGAGTTTTATTTTCCTTTTTTCTTTCTTTGGATGTGGCATATAAATGATGCCATTTGGATATTTGGGCTAGCAGACTTCTGGGCCTGTCCAAAATAAGCATGAGACATTTGGTTTTATTTGGTCTATGGCAAATCATTTGGAACAGGACCAAATATTGTGGGCCCTTTGCCGTGGACCAAATGTTGTATGGGTATTTCAGACAGGGCCAAATGTCCTGCACAGAGCATATTCTTTCTTTTTTTTTGTCTGGCCTATTTCATTTAGTATAATGCGCTCAAAGTCCGCCCTTATTGTCACAAACAGCAGGATTTCCTTCTTTCTCATGGGAGAATGATATTCCATTGTATATATGTATACCATATCTTCTTTATTATTTCATTAATTGATGGGTGACCCTGATATTGTTTCCATTATTTAGCTATTATGAAAAATGCAGTACAAAGCAATCATAATTTCAAATGATTGTATCTCTACACTAAGTCATCAACTTTCACAGAGCCCTTTGAATTTACTGAACATCTGATGGATGCTTCAGGTGAAAGTAGACAATTTTATTTTACCTCACATTATGGTAAATTTATTATAAAATGTGCTATAATATGAAAAGGGTCAGCCACAGGGAAAAATAGGACTTACAGATCAATACAGACTAGGTGGGGACATAGCAGACACACTATCTAAAGACTTACTGAGTCCATAGCCACCTCCAGACATGCCCCTAGGCATGGCCCTCCCCACCAGATGGCCAAGACCCAGCTCCATCTACCAGTTGGCAGCACCAGCCTATCCTACCAGGAAACTTGCACAAGCCTCTAGACCAACCTCACCTACCAGTGGGAGACCCCAGAAGCAGGAAAACTATAGCCCTTCAGCCTACAGACCAAGTCCACAAACACAGGCCAGATACTACCCTGTGACCAACTGGCTCCTGGCCTTGAATGTGATATGTGAGTGCACTCACTGGTGGGATACTATCCCATTGGATGTCTCCTACAGAGAGACACTTCACCAAGGTGAAGAATCCTAACCAACCTACCACATACATAAAAATACAAATAGCAGTTTAGACAAAATGAAGTGACAGAGGAATATGTTTCAGAAGAAGGAACAAAATAAAACTCCAGGAGAACTATGTGACACAGAGAGATATGCAATCCACCCAAGAAAGACTTCAGAGCAATGACCATAAAGATGATCAAAGAACTCAGGAGGAGCATGGATGCACAGAGTGAGAACGTAGAAGTTTTTAACAGAGTTAGAAAATGGATTCCATGGTACATGCCTCTCTATTGCTAAAGCTATGTATTATAGGGGTGCCACCTATGTGGGCTGCTTGTGGCCTTCTTTTGTGTCAGGATGGCGATTGTAAGTGGTCTCCTAGGTTTGACTGGCCCTGGTTTTTGTTGGCTGCCAGGCCTTGCCTTATGTGATGGTTGCCAGCTGCTGCTTAGTGGGATCAGGCCACAAAATGACTGGATGCAGAAGCCTGAGTGGCCCTGGAGCTAATGCTTTGCAGTATTGTAATCTAGGAAATCTCAGGCCTGGTGTCTACCCACTGGTGGATGAAGCCAGGTTCTTGGGCTCGTACAGACCTACTGGCAGGCAAAGCCAGGTCCTTGTTCTGGCTGCAAGTTCCAGGGGTCCCAGAGTTGGTGTCATACTATTTAATGGGTGTTCTGAGTTGCTGACATGACTGTCATTGGGATCCAAGATTGTCCTGAAGCTTGTGTTGGCCTATTTGTGGGCAAGTCCAGGACCTCGCTGGTCCCAGGGCTGGTATTGGCCCTCTGATGTGTGGGCTGGGCTTGTAGGCTGTGGAGATATGATTTTTCCTGGGGTTTTTATGTGCCTACTGGTGAATGAGGCTACTCCTAAGTCTTACAGCATTCTTGCTGGTGGGCAGGGCTAGCGATTCTGGGGCTGGTGCCTGAACATGTTAGATGGATCTGGGTCCTGGGGTATCTGGCTGCAGGTCCCTGAGGATTTCAGCACTAGTGGCTGCACATTGATGAATGGGACTTCCTCCTTAACCCTCTGGTTGCCAGGGCCGTGTCCAGGGATAGCTTTGGGTTCATGGGAATATTTTTTTCTTCAAGATGAACTATTTTATTTTTTTTAAGATTTATTTTTTTTTCCATTATAGTTGGTTTACAATGTTTTGTCAATTTCTGCTGTACAGCAAAATGACTCATATGTTAGAATATATGTATTCTTTTTCTCACATTATCCTCCGTCATTTTCCATCACAAGCGACAAGATGTAGTTCCCTGGGCTATACAGCAAGATCTCATTGCTTATCCACTCCAAATGCAATTGTTTTCATCTATTAACCCCAAATTCCCAATCTATCCCACTTCCTCCCCCTCCCCCTTGGCAACCACAAGTCTGTTCTCCAACTCCATGAGTTTCTCTTCTATAGAAAAGTTCATTTGTGCAGTATGTTAGATTCCAGATATGTGATATCATATTGCATTTGTCTTTCTCTTTATGACTTACTTCACTTGTATGAGAGTCTCTAGTTCCATCCATGTTGCTGCAAATGGCATTCTTTTGTCTTTTTATGGTTGCGTAGTATTCCATTGTGTATATCTACCATGTCTTCTTAATCCATTCATCTGTCAAAGGACATTTGGGTTGTTTCCATGTCGTGGCTGTTGTGAATGAACAAGGGGTGCATGTATCATCTTCAAGGAAAGTTTCACCTAGATATATGCCCAAGAGTGGGATTGCTGGGTCATATGGTAGCTCTATATTTAGTCTTCTGATGTATTTCCAAACTGTTTTCCATAGTGCCTGTACCAATTTACATTCCCACCAAGGGTGTAGGAGTGTACCCTTTTTTCCGCACCCTCTCCAGCATTTATTATTTGTTGACATGTTAATGATGGCCATTCTGACAGATATGAGGTGGTACCTCATAGTAGTTTTGATTTTCATTTCTCTAATACTTAGAGATGTTGAGCATTTTTTCATGTGCCTGTTGCGCATCTATAGATCTTCTTTGGAGCAATGTCTATTCAGGTCTTCTGCCCATTTTTCAATTGTTTTTTCTTTTTTTTTCTTTTTTTTTTTTTTTGCTGTTGTGTTGTATAAGTTGTTCATATATTTTAGAGATTAAGCCCTTGTCAGTTGCATTGTTTGAAACTATTTTCTGTCATTCTGTACGTTGTCTTTTTTTTCCTTATGGTTTCCTTTGTTGTGCAAAAGCTTGTCAGTTTGATTAGGACCCATTGGTTTATTTTTGTTTGGATTTCTGTTGCCTTGGGAAACTGACCTAAGAAAAACATTTGTGAGGTTGATGTCAGAGAATGTTTTGCCTATGTTTTCTTCCAGGAGTTTGATGGTGTCTTGTTTTATGTTTAAGTCTTTAAGCCATTTTGAGTTTGGCTTTTCTGCCTGATGTGAGGGTATATTCTGGTTTCATTGATTTACATGCAGCTGCTCAGTTTTCCCAGCATCACTTGCTGAAAATACTATCATTTTCTCATTTTATATTCTTGCCTCCTTTGTTGAAGATTATTGATGATAGGTTGTCTGGGTTTATTTCTGGGTTCTCTGTTCTGTTCCATTGTATGTATGGATCTGTATGTCTGATTTTGTACCAGTACCACACTGTCTTGATGACTATGGCTTTGTAATATAGCCTGAAGTCTGGGAGAGTTATGCCTCCTGCTTGTTTTTTTCCCCTCAGGATTGCTTTGGCAATTCCGGGTCTTTTATGGATCCGTGTGATATTTTGGATTGTTTGTTATAGTTCTGTGAAAAATATCTTGGGTAATTTTATGGAGATTGCATTCAATCTATAGATTGCTTTGGGTATTATGGCCATTGCTTTATAAGCCTGTTTTTATGTGATTATCACACTAATTTGATTACTGTAGTTTTATATTAAATTTTGAACAAGGAATTATGAAACTCCCAACATTCTATTTTCTTTTCAAGATGATTTTGGCTATGGTGTCCCTTGAGATTCTATATGAATTTTCCAGATAATTTTCCATGTTTGCAAAAAGTCTCCTAGCAGTTTTGATAGGTATTGCTTTGAATCTATATTGTTTTATTACTAATATCCAACAATATTAAAATTTCTAATCCATGAAAATGTGTTATTTTTCCAAATCAATATCTAGCTACTGATTCTGAAAAATCATAACTATAAGGAATTGGATCTTGTGATTATGCAAGTTAACAAGTACAACTGCAGAGTACATCTGCAGAGGCAGTGTCCCAGTTTAGTCTAAAGGCTAGAAACTGCTGTAAACTAGTAAAAGTCAATGTCCCAGTTCAGAGTACTAAGCAGGAAACTTCTACAGAATCATGAAGAACTGATGGTTTACAGCACAAGTCATCAGACAGGAAGAGCTGATGTTTCAGTTTGAGGTCTTTAGGCAGGAAAATTCTCTTGTACTTAGGGGAGGCCAGCCTTTTGTTATTTGCAAATCTTCAGTTGATTGAATGAATTGAATGAGAGGACAATCTGCTTTACTCAGTCTACCAATTCAGATGCTAATATTATCCAGGAAAAGCTCACAGAGAAAGCCCAAAACAATGAGCAAATATTGAGTACCTCATGGCTTAGTCAAGTTAACACATAAAATTAGCCACAAGTCTATTACTTGTCAATTTAGCATCTATATTTGTATGTTTTTAAACCCTAGTTAATCTCCAAGTAAAGATAATACCAAGATAACAAGTCCACCTAACATGGCACAACTCTCCTGTGCACCACTGAAATCACACTGAGTCCTTCCCAAGAAAGAAAAGGACATCCTTGGATGATGTATACTCTTCTCCGTGACAGCCTGTAACCTAAATACTCTGATGGGAAATTAACAACCCTTAAATACTATGGTAGAAGGTCAATATAACATATATTACATGAAGTACTTAGAGAAAGAAGAAGACAAAGATTTTGTGTATAATAGATACACACACAGAAATATATTTGTAAGGCGTTCCCGTAGTGGCACAGTGGTTAACGAATCCTACTAGGAACCATGAGGTTGCGGGTTTGGTCCCCGCCCTTGCTCAGTGGGTTCACGATCCGGCGTTGCCGTGAGCTGTGGTGTAGGTTGCAGACGCAGCTCGGATCCCTCGTTGCTGTAGCTCTGGCATAGGCCAGTGGCTACAGCTCCGATTCAACCCCTAGCCTGGGAACCTCCATATGCCGCAGGAGCAGCCCAAGAAATAGCGAAAAAAAAAAAAAAGTAATATATTTGTAAAATAGAGAATATAGTCATTACAGAGAGTTCTCATTTCTGTAACTGGTCACATGGTGTAGCTGCTCTTTATAACTACTTTCTTCTGGTCCTCATTCTTTATTCTCTGTGCCTTCAGCAGGCATCTAAGCTGGCTCTGGATCTTTCCCTGGTGCAGTGACACAGACCTTTATTGCTGAAGGGTCCATGCCATTAATAGTTCTGTCTGGGTTGGATTGTATTTCTTTCTTTCTTTTTTTATTGATCTTAATCACCAAACATGGCAATACTAAGAGAGGCCCTTTGGGAGCCCCTGTGTTAGAGACATTAAATTTTTATTTATTTCCATTGAGGAGTAGTAGTCTAATTTGTGCTTGGTAGTTAGGATCAATCCCCCCAGCCAGCAGAGTAACTTACTTCTTTGCTTGCTGATTTAGAGGCATGCGATAAAGTGTCAGCCAGAAGTCTTAATAATAAAATAAAATATTGTGTCACCTGGCAGAAGTGTTTCTCATTTTGGAACTAAGACCTCTAAGGAAGCCGATCATAAGTAGATGGGAAGAGGAAGCAAAATTTTTGCTAATAGTTGAATAAAGGTAATAGTGAGTGGTACAATTCCCATTTTTATCTTTTGATTATGACCCATGGATCCTGGTTATGGGAGAAACAGCGATTCAAAATGGATGCTGATTTAGAGCATATGTAGCCTTTTGGAGGACTGAAGATTCTTGTCCCTGGTCTGCAAATTATTGCTACTTAACTGGTACTGTAACTAATTCTTCAAATAGCCATTCTCTTTTGTAAAAGCAATGGCTTTAGGATGGTCAGGTATATGGTAAAACCAGTGAATTTTATGAGCAGGGCCCATTGCTATACTTCATTTTCTGTGATGTGATGTGATATCCTTTATCAAAAGCAATGCTGTGTGCAATCCTATGACAGTGGATAAAGTCCCCAGGTGGTAGTTTGGGAAGAAAGACTTCATACTTAGAAGGCAAATCCATATCAAGGGTAAGTGTTTATGCCAGTAAGAATAAAATGCTGCCCATTTCATGATGGAAGTAGTTTAGGGTAATCAACCTGTAACTGGGTTGAACTCAAGCGGAATGATGTCATACTGGGACCCAAGGTTGTTTTCTGCTATTGACAGCTTGGTTTCTTAGCAGTAGTTATAGCCAGGACAGCCTTCATGAGTGGCGGTCCATGATATAGCTTATGTTTAACCTCCTTTCCTGCCACCATGGCCACTCTGTTTATGCGCCCATTGGGTGATAACAGGGGTGGCTCAGGAAAGGTGGACAAGTATGCATGAAGGGATGATTTATGAGGGTAATTCTTTGGTGAGCATTCATATAGTATGCAAGTATCTTCATGTTATTTGCCCACTATGCAAGTATGTAAAAGTACCTCTTTCTCAAATTTTATTGTTACCAATCTTTCAATCAAGTTCCTCCCAAATCCTTGACCATCCACTATATATTCTATATCTGGACATGTCTACTTTTAGGCATAGTGAATAACCTGGTACACTGCTTTAACTTATGCCCACTGGGAGCATTGCCATCACTACTGATCTTCAGGAATTTTCCAGAATGGGACTGTAGAGCTGCAGCTCTCCACGTTCAGGTTATGCCTGCTTATCATTGCAGAACTATCTATATACAAGCCCTAAATCTCCTCTTCCTCTGTCAGCTGACCATAGTCAACTCCCTGTGAGTCCATAGGTGCAGGCAGGGAGAGAGAAGGCAATTAGCAGGAGTGGGGACATGAGCATTTTTGCCATTTATCCATGTGACCTTGACTTTAGGTCCTATTTGGACCTGGTCTCATATATAGCATGTCCATTTGGTGGTGGAGCACTGTTATGCACACACAGCTTAATGGCTTTGATAGGTCAGATAACATCAAGTTCGTGGTAGGCAGCTTAGGTTGCATATTGACTTGGTGACCCATGGTTAAGCATTGAGTCTCTAGTAAGGCCCACTAGCAGGCAAAGAGCTATTTCTCCAAAGGAGAATAGCTATCTGAAAAGGATGGGAAGACTCTGCTCCAAGATCTTAAGGGCTTACACCGCAGTTCACATGTGAGGCCTGCCAAAGGCTCCAGCATCTCCATCTGCCACTAATACATCAAACACCAGAGACCTGCTGGGTCCTTTGTCCCAAGCAGCAGAGAAGTTTGCATGACGGCCTGATCCTGCTGTAGAGCCTTTTATTTTTCTGTTCCCCACTCAAAACTAGCAGCTTTTGAGTCACCCAATAACTGGACCAATGCAATACACTGAAATGAAAAATTGTCTCCAGAATCTCCAGAGGCCCCGTGGACATTGTGTGATTTCTTTGCTTGTGAGAGGGGACAAATGGATGATGTTGTTTTCACCTTAAAAGGAATAGCTGGACATGACATGTACAACTGTTTTGTAATTTTATGCTCTCTTTTGGGGGGTCCCTCAATGCATCTGAGCTCTGTGAAAGCATCATTTAGATTTCTCTTCATTCACCATGGACCTCAATAATTATCAATGTGCCTGATAGGTTGCTTGGGCCCAACATATTTGTTATGTAATGAATGAAGGACAAAATGAATGGAATATATTTATACTGAAATTGCTTTTTGTGTAGACAGAGCTACATGCTTTTAAAATTGCTTTTTGTTACCAGAAAGCAAACTTACTGACACAAAAATATAACAACAACCAAAGGTCATAAGATGATGAAATCTTTCTAAGAGCCGGGAGAATATCAATAAAAGGTTTTTTCATATGATGACAAACTAAGTTTCAGTCTATTTCTTACTACTAGCTTACACAGAAGTAAACAAATTGTGCTTTCAAAAAGAGAACTACCTAGAATTCTTCTTTGGTTCTGAAAAAGATAAAGTACAAACAATTTCCTAGTCTCCACTACTTTTTGTTATTTTATTGAATGTCTTCATTTTCCTTTATAGTTACAGTTAATCATTCAGTATTCATCATGAACAGACATTATGCTATTTGCAGAAATTATTGTTAGCAAGTAGGCAAGTGCTTTATGGAGCATGACTATTTATTTAATTCATTGAACTCCCTGTCTGATATTAAAGTGTTTTTATTTAAATCATCCCTCTTTTTGATGGTTAATGAGCCTAAGTTGGTGACATGAACAGTAGAGATTCTTTTTTGTTTTTTCTTTTCACTGCTGCTCCTGTACCTGTGTCATACAGAAGTTCCCAGGCTAGGGGTCCAGTTAGAGCTGTAGGTGCAGGTCTCTGCCACAGCCACAGCAGTGCAGGATCTGAGCCAAATCTGCAGCCTATGCTGCAGCTTACTGCAACACCAGATCCTTAATCCACTGAGCATGGCCAGGGATCAAACGCATATGCTCATGGACATTATATCAGGATCTTAACCCATTGAGCCATAAGGGAACTCCATAGATAAGGATGCTTAATGCTAAAAGGAAATTCGGAAATGGTATAATATTTGTTGCTTCTCCCTTGGTGGTTCAATGGCCCATTCCTTTTATATTCTTAAAGTAGTTACATTATACAGATTTACAGTTAACATATTACCATAAACTATGGTATATAAAAGTGATCAGAGTAGGTAATAAAAATATTAGATTTTGGTTATGTATAATGAACATATATATAATAAAATATATAATAACATATTTAATTATAAATATAACACACACATATATGAATGCATGTATATCTGTACATCTACATATTTATATTTATAGACAGAAGGATGGATAAATGGACAGTCCAGCACAGTCTTCGTCTCAATATATGGTAAGTAGTATAATCATGCTGCCTTTCTATCATCATTGCCTGGCTGTCTGTCACAGCAGATAAGAACATGGTATGAGAGGTCAGCTGGTTTCTGGTTACTAGTTCATCAATATGTCTGTTTCAGAATATTCTCTGTTCGTTTTTTCACATATAAAAATGTAGATAATAGCAGTGCCTACTTCTTTATATTGTTGTAAAGATTTACTGCTGAATATAAGTGTATTTTTATTTATTTTATTTCATTGTATTGGTATGAAAGTTTATGAGTCCATAAACAATTATGAAGCTAGTAAAATTAAACTCGAATTTGCTAGAACTTTTCTGAGTCATCCCAGGCAGGGTTTTTCTTTCTTTTCCTACCTCTTCTCCCCCCTTGCAGAATCTGTAATTTATAGGGATTATTGTTTTTTCTTTATCTCATAGATAGTCTTTACTGAGATAACAATGTTCTTTTGACCTTGGCATCAGTTGAATGGACATGGGGCTCCATGCACATTTTATTGGTCACCTGGCATCACTTTCCTTCTACACAATTTCCTAATGGCATTTTTCATTTGGTCATTTCTCAAGGTATAGATTAAGGGGTTTAACATGGGAGTTATCATAGTGTAGAATACAGCAACTGCTTTATCAATAGGTAAAGTAGTTGCAGGTCTCAGGTATACAAATATACAGGGCACAAAGAAAAAGACCACTGCTGTGATGTGGGAAACGCAGGTGGAGAGGGCTTTTTGTCTTGCCTCCAAGCTCTGAGTCCTTAAAGAGTGGAGAATGACTGTATAGGAGCCAACCAAGAGGAGGAAGTTTAACAGACAGATGAAACCACTGTTGGCAGCAACAAAGAGCCCCAGAGTGTGGGTATCAGTGCAGGCAAGATCTAGCAAAGGATTCAGATCACACATAAAATGATCTATGACGTTAGGGCCACAGAAGGGCAATCTGAAGATGAAGAGGATCTGTATGGTTGCATGAAGAAAGCCTCCTACCCATGACACTCCTACTAGCAGGCCACACAGCCGCCAGTTCATAATGGTTGTATAGTGCAGAGGCTTGCAGATGGCCACATAGCGGTCATAGGCCATTGCAGTAAGTAGGATGACATCAGCACCTGCAAATAAATGTTCCCCAAAGATTTGGGTCATGCATTCATTGAAAGGGCTGGTATTCTTTTCATAGAATGAATCTACAATGAGTTTAGGGGTATTGACACAGGAATAGCAAGCATCAATAAAAGAGAGATGAGCCAGGAAATAGTACATGGGGCACTTCAGCAATGGGCTGAGGGTGATGGTGACCATAGTGAGTATATTTCCTACCATGGAGATTATGTAGACGATCAAAAACACAACAAATATGACTTTCTGCATCTGTGGGTTCTGTGTGAGCCCCAGTAGAACAAACTCTGTCACGTTGTTTCTATTCTCCATGTGTCTCATGTTATGATTAATTACATCACCTGAAAAAAAGTCACTTTTTATTAGTTCAACTTGAATTCATTAAACCTCTTCATGTATTAAACAACAGATGGTTAGATTCTATTTAATTCTAAATTCCTGTTACTTTTTTTTTTTGAGATGGAAGGGTTTGATTTCTTGAAGATTACTCAAATTCTCTCCTGGAGGAAGCTGATGTTTAAAATATAGACATGGGAATGCAGTGAACACGGAGGCAGGAGATGATCTGGTCAGACTTAATCCTATGAGATGATCCAGAGCCTCAGGTGAGGCAATAGATCTCACAGAGTGTAGCTAAGCCTAAAACATGTGGTTGAAAATGCATGCAAAGTCTACAAATTCCAAGCCAAGAATTTTCCCTTTATTCTTAGGAAATTCAGAAGTAGGAAAAGTAATTGAGAATATGAGTGGAAGGATGCAGAAGGTTTGAAAAAGAGGCAATATTGAATCTAACTCTAGTAAAGATGTTTGTGTCACTTGGAAGAAGTGGGCTGAGTTTCTGTAAGGAGGTGGAAGCCAGAGAAAGGAACCCCAATACCAGACTATAATGCCAGTGAACCTGAAGTGTCACAGGGCATTGGTGATGGGAAAGTAATGAAAGAATACAGAAGTTATTGTAATAGCTTTGGTGAAGTATGTTGTTTAAGTCCCATGACTTTCTAATAGCTTATAGATATACTTTTAATGCTTGTTTGCTATATGCATGACATGATAGCTCCCTGAGTGGGTGGTATGATTGCACGCATTTTGCAGATGAGAAACAATCTCAGAAACGAATGTTAACAGTAATGGTAATAATAACTTAGAACAGTTACCTTGCTCTTGGTGTTTTTGCAGACAGTGGTTATTTATTTCTCATTACACACTTGTGAGAAAATTCCTACTCTCACTTTCCTGCTTGTTTTACAATTAAGAACTATATGCATAAAGTTAAGGATCCTCTCCAATATCAAACAGATAATAAAGATCAGAACCATGCTTACTTTTTTCCTCCCCATATTTAACCCAAATCAATGAAATTATTTTATAATAAACAATATTTAACTAGTAAACTTCTTTTCATATAACCATAATAACCATAATTACTTTAATCCAATGTCTGAGACATGTATATATGAAGCAAAATATCAGCAGATACACAAATACTCATACACACATACACTCAGTGCAACATATTGAAATCCCCATATTTTAATAAATGTGTGGGTCTTCTTTCACTGAAAGTTCATTTTTCTTTGTCTTTTGCTCACCCTCATTTCTTCTCTTCCCGATTCCCCTCCAAAGCATAATCCCATGGACTCTATTACAAAATTTTGAAAGTGACAGTCCCAGTGTTGTGGAAAGTTATTTTGAGAATCAGAAAGCCCAGATAGTAATTTTGCCTTTCTCCACCTGTAATTTCTTAATCTGGGGTATATTTCTTGGCCCCTTAACAGCTTGTTTCCTCCAATATCAAGTGAGAATAATATTGTCCACCTCACAATGTGTTACGATAATATTTGATAAAACATATATGAACATATCCACCATGCATTTCTAGATAAACAAACGACCTTCATTTATTTTCTTGTCTTTGAACCAAGGGGTAGGAAGAATTAATATTTTGAGCAATAATGCAGGGAAACATTTAACTGCAATAGACTGTGGAAAATTCATCTCCAATTTTACTTTTAAAGAAGCCACAGAGACTCATATTATGCATAACAGTGGAACTCAGGACAAGTTCTTTATATTCACATTTGGACGAAACAGGTTATGGTTTATATCATTTAATATTCACATTTATATACTTTTGTATGTGGAGTGTATTTTTATTTTGTTTTCATTCTCATTAATTAGTCCTTTTTTTTTTTTTGGTCTTTTTAGGACGACACCATGGCATATGGAAGTTCCCAGGCTAGGGGTCAAATCAGCTTGAAGCCGCTGGCCTACACCACAGCCACAGCAAAGCCAGATCCAAGCTGGGTCTGCAGCCTACACCACAACTCATGACAATGCCAGATCCTTAACACACTGAGCAAGGCCAGATATCGAACCCGCGTCCTCATGGATACTATTTAGATTAGTTTCCACTGAGCTATGATGGGAACTCCCTCATAATTAGTCTTAATCATTAAAGTACGTGATGACAGAAGCAGCATATCTGGTGTTAGAGATCTGAATCCTATAAATTTCATAATCTCTGTGAGAGTTTTCTTCTGTCAAATTAGGCTAATGATATTTACTGACTATCTTTTGAAGAAAGTAGTGAAGGTCAAATGCTCTGTTACTGGGATTGGATAACAATGATTGCTAACATGGAACGTAACAATCTTTCCGAAGCATCAGCACTGTTGAGAAATTTACCTTCTGGCTGACAGTCTTAATGCTATTTGGGGGTGTTCAGAAATAATCCCATATTCAAATTGACTTCCTCTTGGAATAAGTACCTTTCGCTCTGAAAGACATGGCACACACAGAAAGAGACTGTTCAGATAATTCAATATAAAATCAATAGTAGAAAAGTAAGGTTTTTTAAAACAAGTCTAAGTCCTTCTAGCATGAAGCATCAAATAGTTTTCACAGAAAACCTGGGAGTTGGATTTAGAATGGATTCATTTGGAACGCCATGGAGAAATGATCTTCTGTAGACGGCTCTGGTCCCATAGGCAGAAGGCAGAGAGTGTGGTAGAAGCATATTTAAATGAGTCATTTCACCCTTGATTAATCTTGCTCTGTAGATGTAAACAAAAAAGACATTTACCGGCAATGCATGGATATTTAAAGAGGTTTCTACAAATGTTCAATTTCCTTGTCTTGTAGCTGCTATTTTCTCTCTCCTAGGAATTAATTATATCTTTTGATGGAAAGGCTCTGTCTTAGAAGCAGCTATTCTGGAGAGACATACTTGAGAAACAGTCATTCTTGAGTGGGGAATTGTGTTTTCCTGCACTTGCAACCAAAACGTATGAGGCCACTTTCTCTCTCTGAACCTGGGTTTCTAAAAAAGCCGAATGCCATGTAAATAGCAAGGATGGAATAATTCCAGCACGAGGATCTGTGATATAGTTAAAACTGTGTACTCATGTCATAGAACTTCTGTTTTATCCCGTATGAAGACACTTCTGTAAACCTATATCCATTGCCTAAGAACCAAAGCAGGGAGGGCATAACATCAGTGGGAGTTGTTGTGTCAGTAGTTCTTGATGCCAAAATGTGTCTTTCCCCCCAGTTATCACAAGACTATGAAAACAAACAAATTCTAAAAGGTTCCAGGTAAGTCACCTTGGGACCCTGTGGTGGTCATTATGGAACACCAGGTGACCTTAAAAATGTGAAGAGATATCCAAAGCACAAGACTGGGGTTCTAACACCTACGGTCAACTAATCTAGGACCAAAGAGGAAAGAACATAAGGTGGGGGAAATAAAGTCTCAATAAGTAGCTCTGGGAAAACCAGACGGCTACATGTAAAAGAATTAAATTAAAACATTGCCTTACCCCCTACACACAAATAAACTCAAAATGGATTAAGGACCTAAACATAAGGCCAGGTACTATAAAACTCCTAGAGGAAAATATAGATATAAAACCCTTTAATATAAATTGCAGCAACATCGTGTTTGATCCACCTCCTGTAATAATACAAATAAAAACAAAACTAAATATATGGGACCTCATTAAACATACAGGCTTTTGCGCAGCAAAGGAAAACATAAAAAAGAAAGAAACAACAAACCATAGAATGGGGGAAAGTCTTTGCAAACAAAGTGATTGACAAGGGATTAATCTCCAAAATTTATAAATATCTCATGGTGATTTATATGAAACAAACAAACACAACACAAAAACAATAAAAAGGGCAATAGATCTAAGTAGACATTTCTCCAAAGAAAACAGATGGCTAAAAAACACATGAAAATATGTTCAACATCACTAATAATTAGAGGAATGCAAGTCAGAACTGCAGAGGTACCATCTCATTGTCAGAATGTCCATCACCAAAAAGTGTACAAACAGTAAAACCTGCCAGGGGTGTAGAGAAAAGGGAACCCTGCTACACTGTTGGTGGGGATGTAAATTGGTGCAACAACTATGGAGGACAGTATGGAAATTCCTTAAAAAACTACACATTGAACTACCATTTGAAAAGTAATCACAATGTAGGCATCTGTCCGGAGAAATACATAATTCAAAGATACATACATAGCAATGTTCATCACAGCACTATTTGCAATAACCAGGACATGGAAGCAACCTAAATGTCCATTGACAGAGAAATGGATAAAGAAGATGTGATACATGTATACAATGTAATATTACTCAGCCTTAAAAGAGAATGAAATAATACCATTTGCAGCAACATGGATAGACCTGGAGATTATACTAAGTGAAGTAAATAGGACAAGAGAAAGACAAATATCATATGATATCACTTATATGTTGAATACAATAAAAATGATTAAAAACATTTATATGGAAAAAAACACACAGATTTCAAAACCAGTCCTACAATTACCGTGGTGAAATGGGGGAAGGGAAGAATTGGAAGGGTGGGAATACCATATACACACTAGTGTATAGAAGAGATGATTAGTGAGAACCTAATGTATAACACAGGAAAATTTACTCAATTTTTGTAATAACCTATATGGAAAAAAGAATGGATATATATATATGTGTGTGTGTGTGTGTGACTGATTCACTTTGCTGTACTACTGAAACTAATACAACATTGTAAGTCACGTATACTGCAATAAAATTAAATAAACAAAAGTCTAGGGTTCTAAATTCAAACATAAGAGTTGTTCCATGTTCTTTTCACTTGGTGTTATTTTTATTTCTTTTGGTCATTCTAGGAGGTATGCAGTGGTAAATTACTGAAGTTTATAGTTTACTTTCCCTGATGACTGATAATGTTGAACATTTAAAAATGTTATTGGCCATTTGTGTAACCTTTTTTTCTGAAAGTTTCTTTTCAAGTGCTTTGCACAATTTAAAAGTAGGGATTCTGGGTTTCCTATTACTAAGTTGGAAGAGCTACTTATATATTCTAGGTATAGGTGTTTTGTCATATGCTTTATATTTATAACATAAATATAAAATATATTTATATAGGAAATGTATGCATATATGTATTTATCCTATGTAAATTTATTTGTGTATACACACACACACATTCTTCTAGTCTGTGGATAGCTTATTTTTTAAAAGCTATGCTCTCTGATTAGCAGAAGATTAAAATTATTGCCAAGTTTCTTTCTTTTATTTTTTCCTACAGCTTGTCCTTATGTGTCACGACTAAAATATTGATCTACCTCAGGTCAAAAATATTTCTTCTATGATTTTTCTAAGTTTAGGTTTAACATTTAGTTTTCTGACTCACTTCGTGTTAATTTTTGTGTATAGTTTGAGGTGGTTCCTGAAGTTCATTTTTTTTATGATCACATATGGATATTCAATTGATTCAGCATTTGTTGAGAAGACTATTCTTCCTTCATTGGATTACATTGATATATTTGTAAAAAAATACATACTTTTAGATCAATTTATTAACGTTCTGTCATGCTTTAATATCACACAGCCTGGCTTATGGGAGTTTTATGCTAAATCTTTTTTTCCATTATGGTTTATTATAGGAGATTGAATATAGTCCTCTATGTTATACAGTGTGACTTTGTTGTTTACCTCTTTTATATATAGTAGTGTGTATATGTTAATCCCAAACTCCTAATTTTCCCTCCCTCACTCCTTTTCCTCTTTAGTAAACATACAATTGTTTTCTGTGTCTGTGAGTATGCTTCTGCTGTGTAAATAAATTCATTTGTATACTTTTTAGATTCCACAAATAAGTGATACCATATATTTGTCCTTCTCTGTATGACTAACTCCATTTAGTATGATAATCTCTAAATCCATCAATATTGCTACAAAAGGCATTATTATATCATTATGTTTATGTCTGAGTAGTATTCCATTGTCTATGTATACTACATCTTCTATACCCATTCATCTTTCCATGATATTTAGGTTTCTTCCATGTCTTGGCTCTTTTAAATAGTGCTGCAATGAACAGGGGTATGCATTTATCTTTTTGAATTACATTTTTCTTGGGATATATGCCTAGGGGTGGGATTGCTGGATCCCATGGCAACTCTATATTTAGTTTTTCAAGACACCTCCATACCGTTTTCCATAGTGGCTGTGCTAATTTACTTTCCTGCAAAAGTGTAAGAGGGTTTCCTTTTCTTTACACCCACCCCAGAATTTATTATTTGTAGAATTTGTAATGATGGCCATTCTTACCTGTGTGAGATGGTACCTTGTTGAACTTTTGACTTGTATTTCTCTAATAACTAGTGATGTCAAGCCCCCTTTCATGTATTTTTTGGCCATCTGTCTTTGTAGAAATGTATGTGTAGGCCTCTGCCCATTTATTAATTGGGTTTTTTTGGTTGTTCTTGTTATTGATTCATATGAACTGCTTGTATATTTTGGAAATTAGATCATTGTCAGTAACATCATTTGCAAATATTTTCTCCCAGCCCATAGGATATATTTTAATTTTGCTTATGGTTTCCTTTACTGTACAAAAGGTTATAAGTTTAATTAGGTCCTTGTTTGTTTTTGGTTTTTTCCTTTGATTTAGGAGATCAATAATATTGTAATAATTTATGTCAAATAGTGTTTTGCTTATATTTTTCTCTAGGATTTTTAAAGTATCTGGTCTTACATTTGGGTCTTTAATCCATTTTTAGTTTATTTTTGTATATGATGTTAGACAACTTACTAATTTTATTTCTTTACTTGGGGTTGTCCATTTTCCAATGCCACTTATGGAAGAGACTGTCTTTTCATCACTGTATATTCTTGCCTGCTTTGTCATAGATTAATTGGTCATGGGTGTGTGGGTTTACTTCTGGATTCACTATTCTGTTCCATTGATCCATATGTCTGTTTTTGTGGAAATACTACACTACTTTGATAACTGTAGCTTTGTAGTATTGTCTGAAGCCTGGGAGGGTTATGCTTACAGCTTTGTTCTTTCTTCTCAGGATTGCTTTGGTTCCACATAAAACTTAAAATTCTTTGTCCTAGTTATGTGAAAAATATCCTGGGTAACCTGAGAGTATGATATTAAATTTGTAGATCACTTTGAGGAGTATGGCCATTTTAACAGTATTAATTCCTCTAAGCCAGTAAAATGGTATATATACATCTTTCCATTTCTTTAAATCATCTTCAGTTTTCTTTACCAATATTTTATACATCTAAGCATATGTCTTTCACCTCCTTAGTCAGGTTTATACCTTAGTATTTTATTTTTTACTGTGATGTAAAAGGGAATTTTTTTTTAATTTCCCACTCTGATACTTCATTGTTAGTGTAAAGAAATGCAACCATCTTCTGGATATTAATCTTGTATTCCTGCTACCTTGCTAAATTTATCAGTTCTAGTAGTTTTGTGTGGAGTTGTTTGAGGACTTCTATATATAGGGCAATGTCATCTGCATATAATGACAATTTTACCTCTCCTCTTATAATTTGGATACATTTTATTACTTTTTTCTTTTCTGATTGGTGTGGTAGGGACATCCAATTCTATGTGGAACAGAAGAGGTGAAAGTGGGCATTTTTTTCCAGATTTTAGCAGGAATTCTTTCAGCTTCTCACCATTGAGTATCATGTTGGCTGTGATCTGTCATAAATAACTGTTATGTTGAGATAGATGAGTAGATGTTGCATTTCATCAAATGCATTTTCTGCACTGTGGTTTACAGCAAATGCAAGGTGACAATATATGAGATCATCAGAATTACAAAACTGCTTGCACAAAGGGCCCTGCTGTTAAATGCCACCAGTAGGTCCATCACATCAGTATCTATGCAGGTGAGTTTCAACGAGGGCTGCATATCACAGCAGTAGTGATCAATCAAATTGGATCCACAGAAGGGCAGTCTCAAGGCCAGGATAATCTGAGCCATAGAATGTAGAAAAGACCCTATCCATGCCAGAACAATCAGGATGATGCAGACCTGGCGCCTCATGATGGTTGGGTAATTCAAGGGCTTGCAGATGGCCACATAGCAATCCATGGCCATGAGGACGAGGACAAAGATCTCCATGCATCCGAATAAATGCAGCGCAAAGACCTGAGTCAGGCACTCATTGTAAGATATGATTTTCTTTGTAGACAGAGAATATGCAATTAGTCTAGGGGCTATGGAAGTTGAAAAGCAGGCATCAACCAAGGACAAATAAAATAGGAAGAAACACATGGGGCTCCCAAGTGTTTGGCTAGACTTGATGGTCACAATGATAAGCAAATTGCCCCCCAAGGTTCCCACATAGAAAATGAAGAAGATCACAAACACCATTTTTTGCTTTTTAGGATCCTGTGTCAATCCTAAGAGGATGAACTCAGTGATACTGTTGTTTTGCTGCATTGTTTCACTCAATGAGGAGAAAGAACTATTTAGACAAATCTACAAAGGAGAAAGGGAAGAAAACTTATGATATGAATACTATGGTTGGTGGCCAAATATATACACATGAACATGGAAATGCCAGTTTCTAATGGGTACTCATTAACTACTGTGTGCCAGTGTTATCTGAACAAGATGGAAATCATAATACTTATTCAACCATTTTCCAAGCTTGCGTATGTAAATAATGATATAAGAAATAGAAATATAATGCAAAAGTCAATGATTCTTTAGAAAACAAATATTAATTTATTTGGCATGAGAGAGTAATTTTTCCAGCTGAATGTTTTCTTTAGCTTTTGTCAAGGACATATCAATATTAGTTGACATTCTTCCAGTTGCAGAAGCAGAGAAAATTTTTCCATGATTTACTCATTGTGATTTGAAATCTTGAACAGAGAACAGTGATACAGTACTCTTCAAGTAAATATTATATTGAGGAATGATTGTCTAAACATTTCAGAATGTCTCTCATAATATAACCTACATACATACACACACATAGGATAGAAGGTGGGCTGTAGAAAAGGAAACAATAAACATAAAATTTTGTCAATGAATGCCAAGCCAGTGTTCCAGTCGATAATGAGATTTATTTGAATCTACTGCTTTAATTTTATGTCTTTTTACTTTACTTCTCAAAACTTTCTAGGTGTTTACTATTTTAAGTTCAGCTCCTGTTATTTAATAGGGGCCCCTATTTAAATTATATTATATTGTCCAAAGTTAAATTTGTCCCCTTATTCATTATTTTTCTTCAGTGTATTTTCTTATGACACAGGGACTCACTAAAGGAAATAATAGGAAAACAAGCTCCAATTCATGTCTGGAACTCAGTAGAATTCTTGTAAAATGCATCTTTAGTGGCTTGTACTCTCCATGTGAGAGAGGTAGAAAAAATAAAAAGACAAAATTTGTTCATATCTAGCTATATGCCAAAAGCTGGACAAACTGTTTTATGTGCCCTTATATTCTCCAAATTGTTTCAGAGTCAATAACAAATTCTAATTGCCAAACTGGTAAATTCCATCTACAATTCATAGCAGACAAAAACATAATTTTCAAGTATAAATGGATTTCACTTGTTAATCTTAGAAAAATACTGTAAACTAAGTAACAGACAAAATAATTTATTTAAACAGGTACTCTTCTTTTTATTAAAAATAATTAAGCATATGAAAATGCTCAATTTCATTCACAGTTAAGTACCCCCAGTCTTTGTTAGTAATATCGTTCTCCAAACAATGAATCAGGGCTTTATGAAAAAATGGTTAATTCTGGGTTTGGGGCAGCATCTTGTAGAGCCAGAAAGTAGGAAAGTGCTTAACCACACACAGTGATGAGGATACATCAAAGGAAACAGGATCCAAATGAAAGACCCCTGATGTCCAAAGATGGAAAAAAAATAACATGGAATTGAAGTATAACTCAAGTATGAAATAAATATTCATAAGTTATAATGAAATTAATAATTGGACTAATTACTAGTACATATGGGAGACTAGATAGAATTCCAGATGATTTATATAGATACTCCATCCACAAAATGTCCAATTTTTAAGTGTGAGGAAGTGACTTCCATCCAAAGACAACACTATGGAATGAGGGAAGATAATAAATTTTTATAGTGGAGAAATAGGACAAACAGGACCTAAGTCAGTCAAAGTTAAAATCCACAGTTGTAATCACTTTGAGAGTATGTACCCATTCTTATGTTGTGCTGAAAATTATATCCTATCTCTGTGGTCTTTATATTCAAACTCTGCTCTAATTGTGAGCAAAATACCAGACAAACCCCAAAGGAGGGGTTTTATACAAAAGAGCCAACTAGTCCTCCTCAAAACTATCAAGGTCAAGGTCATCCAGAACAAGAAAAGTCAGAGAAACTGTCACTATTTGGAGGGAATGGAGAAAACTTGACACCTGAATATAATGTGGTTTCCGGAGTCAGATGTTAGAAATATGACATCAGTAAAGACTAATGAATCTAGTTAAAATATGGATTTTTATGGCAAAAGTTAGTGATAAAGAGAGGATCCTCAAGGCAGCAAGAGAAAAACAGAATGTTACCTACAAGGGAACCCCCATAAGAATATCAGCTGATTTCTCTACAGAAACACTACAGGCCAGGAGGGAATGGCAAGAGATATTTAAAGTGCTAAAAGGAAAAAATATGCAACCTAGAATACTCTATCCAGCAAGAATATCATTTAAAATAGAAGGGGAAATAAAAATTTTTCCCAACAAACAAAAACTTAAAGAATACAGCAACACAAAACCCAGGTTAAAGGAAATATTGAAAGGGCTTCTCTAAACCAAAAAGAAAGGAAGGAAAGGGAAGAAAAAAGAAAAGAAAAAAAAAAAAAAGAAGAAGAAGAAGAGGAAGAACTAGGACTGAGGAAACTGCAATCAGAGAGAAGTCACTCAAATAAGCCAGCATAACGATTTAATCATGAACATGCTTCAAACAAAATAAAATTAAAAAGAAAAAATAAAAAAGAGTCATCAAAACCATAAAATGTGGGCAAGGGATGTCAGGAGGTAAATAACCCTTTTTGTTTATATGTATGTCTCTCTTCTTAATTTTAATATAGTAATGAAGTGTTTGAACTTACAGGACCATCAGGCTAAAACACACAATTATGGGAAGGGGTTAGCAGACTTAAAAAACAGGGCAACCACAAGCCAAAACCAAATATTGCATTTGCAAAAAATGAAAAAAAAAACCACTCAAGCAGATAAGAACAGGAGACCATCCAACCAAAAAAAAAAAAAATGGAGAACCATAGAATCAACTGGAACACGAGGTTCAAATGGCAATAAATAATCATCTATCAATTATCACCTTAAATGTCAATGGACTGAATGCCCCAATCAAAAGACACAGAGTGGCTGAGTGGATAAAAAGGCAAAAACCTTCAATATGCTGCCTACAAGAAACTCACCTTAGGACAAAAGATACATATAGATTGAAAGTGAAAGGGTGGGGGAAAATATTTCATGCCAATAGACATGACAGAAAAGCAGGAGTCGCAATGCTCATATCAGACAAAATAGACTTTAAAACAAAAGGCATAAAGAAAGACAAAGAAGGACACTATTTAATGATTAAGGGATCCATCCAAGGAGAGGATGTTACTATCATCAACATATATGCCCCAAATACAGGAGCACCCAGATACACACAACAAATATTAACAGACATAAAGGGAGATATTGATGAGAATACAATCATAGTAGGAGACCTAAATACCCCCCTCACATCAATGGACAGATCCTCTAGACAGAAAACCAATAAAGCAAGAGAGATCCTAAAGGAAACAATAGAAAAGTTAGACTTCATTGATATCTTCAGGACACTACATCCAAAAAAAGCAGAATACACATTCTTCTCAAATGCTCATGGAACATTCTCAAGAATCGACCACATATTGGGACACAAAGCTAACCTCAATAAATTTAGGAGCGTAGAAATTATCTCAAGTATCTTCTCTGACCACAATGCCATGAAATTAGAAACCAACCATGGGAAAAGGAAAGAGAAAAAACCTACTCCATGGAGACTAGACAACATGCTACTAAAAAACCAATGGGTCAATGAGGAAATCAAGAAGGAAATTAAAAACTACCTTGAAACAAATGATAATGAAGACACAACCTCTCAAAATCTATGGGATGCTGTGAAAGCAGTGCTCAGAGGGAAATTTATAGCAATCCAGGCCTTTCTCAAAAAAGAAGAAAGATCCCAAATTGACAACTTAACCCTCCACCTAAACGAATTACAAAAAGAAGAACAAAAAAGTCCTAAAGTCAGATAGGAAGGAAATTATAAAGATCAAAGAAGAAATCAATAAAATAGAGACTCAAAAAACAATAGAGAAAATTAATAAAACCAAGAGCTGGTTCTTTGAAAAGGTGAACAAAATTGACAAACCCCTGGCCAGACTCACTAAAAAGAGGAGAGAAAGAACCCAAATAACCAAAATTATAAATGAAAAAGGAGAAATCACAACGGATACAGCAGAAATACAAAAAAACATAAGAGAATACTATGAACAACTGTATGGCAACAAGTTTGACAATCTGGAAGAAATGGACAATTTTCTAGAATCTTACAGCTTGCCAAAACTGAATCAAGCAGAAACAGACCAACTGAACAGACCGATCACTAGAAATGAAATTGAAGAGGTCATAAAATCACTCCCTACAAATAAAAGTCCAGGACCAGATGGCTTCACAGGTGAATTTTATCAAACATATAAAGAGGAATTGGTATCCATCCTCCTTAAACTCTTTCAAAAGGTTGAAGAAGAAGGAATACTCCCAAAGACATTCTATGGGGCCACCATCACCCTCATTCCAAAACCAGACAGAGATACCACCAAAAAAGAAAACTATCGGCCAATATCATTGATGAATATAGATGCAAAAATTCTCAACAAAATCTTAGCCAACCGAATCCAACAACATATCAAAAAAATTATACACCATGACCAGGTTGGGTTCATCCCAGGTTCACAAGGATGGTTCAACATACGCAAATCAATCAGCATCATACACCACATTAACAAAAAAAAGGTCAAAAATCATATGATCATCTCAATAGACGCAGAAAAAGCATTTGACAAAGTTCAACATCCATTCATGATCAAGACCCTCGCCAAGGTGGGTATAGAGGGAACATTCCTGAATATAATCAAAGCCATTTATGATAAACCCACAGCAAATATAATCCTCAATGGGGAAAAACTGAAAGCCTTCTCACTCAAATCTGGAACAAGACAGGGATGCCCACTCTCACCACTGCTCTTCAACATCGTTTTGGAAGTCCTAGCCACAGCAATTAGACAAACCAAAGAAATAAAAGGCATCCATATAGGAAGAGAAGAGATCAAACTGTCACTGTATGCAGATGATATGATACTATACCTAGAAAACCCTAAGGACTCAACCCCAAAACTCCTTGAACTGATTAATAAATTCAGCAAAGTGGCAGGATATAAGATTAACATTCAGAAGTCAGTTGCATTTCTGTATACCAGCAATGAAACATTAGAAAAGGAATACAAAAAAATGATACCTTTTAAAATTGTACCTCACAAAATCAAATACCTCGGAATACACCTGACCAAAGAGATAAAGGACCTATATGCTGAGAACTATAAAACTTTAATCAAAGAAATCAAAGAAGATGTAAAGAATTGGAAAGATATTCCATGTTCCTGGATTGGAAAAATCAATATTGTGAAAATGGCCATCCTACCCAAAGCAATCTACAGATTCAATGCAATCCCTATCAAATTACCCATGACATTGTTCACAGAACTAGAACAAACAATCCAAACATTTATATGGAACCACAAAAGACCCAGAATCGCCAAAGCAATCCTGAGAAACAAAAACCAAGCAGGAGGCATAACTCTCCCAGACTTCAAGAAATACTACAAAGCCACAGTCATCAAAACAGTGTGGTACTGGTATCAAAACAGACAGACAGACCAATGGAACAGAATAGAGACTCCAGAAATAAATCCTGACACCTATGGTCAATTCATCTTTGACAAGGGAGGCAGGAACATCAAATGGGAAAGGGAAAGTCTATTCAGCAAGCATTGCTGGGAGACCTGGACAGCTGCATGCAAAGCAATGAAACTAGAACACACCCTCACACCATGCACAAAAATAAACTCCAAATGGCTGAAAGACTTAAATATATGACAGGACACCATCAAACTCCTAGAAGAAAACATAGGCAAAACACTCTCTGACATCAACATCATGAATATTTTCTCAGGGCAGTCTCCCAAAGCAATAGAAATTAGAGCAAAAATAAACCCATGGGACCTCATCAAACTGAAAAGCTTTTGCACAGCAAAGGAAACCCAAAAGAAAACAAAAAGACAACTTACAGAATGGGAGAAAATAGTTTCAAATGATGCAACTGACAAGGGCTTAATCTCTAGAATATACAAGCAACTTATACAACTCAACAGCAAAAAAGCCAATCAATCAATGGAAAAATGGGCAAAAGACCTGAATAGACATTTCTCCAAAGAAGATATACAGATGGCCAACAAACACATGAAAAAATGCTCAACATCGCTGATTATAAGAGAAATGCAAATCAAAACTACCATGAGATACCACCTCACACCAGTCAGAATGGCCATCATTAATACATCCACAAATAACAAGTGCTGGAGGGGCTGTGGAGAAAAGGGAACCCTCCTGCACTGCTGGTGGGAATGTCAACTGGTACAGCCACTATGGAGAACAGTTTGGAAATACCTTAGAAATCTATACATAGAACTTCCATATGACCCCGCAATCCCACTCTTGGGCATCTATCCGGACAAAGCTCTACTTAAAAGAGACACATGCACCCGCATGTTCATTGCAGCCCTATTCACAATAGCCAGGATATGGAAACAATCCAAATGTCCATCGACAGATGATTGGATTCGGAAGAGGTGGTATATATACACAATGGAATACTACTCAGCCATAAAAAAGGATGACATAATGCCATTTGCAGCAACATGGATGGAACTAGAGAATCTCATACCGAGTGAAATGAGCCAGAAAGACAAAGACAAATACCATATGATATCACTTATAACTGGAATCTAATATCCAGCACAAATGAACATCTCCTCAGAAAAGAAAATCATGGACTTGGAGAAGAGACTTGTGGTTGCCTGATGGGAGGGGGAGGGAGTGGGAGGGATCGGGAGCTTGGGCTTATCAGACACAACTTAGAATAGATTTATAAGGAGATCCTGCTGAGTAGCATTGAGAACTATGTCTAGATACTCATGTCGCAGCAGAAGAAAGGGTGGGGGAAAAAACTGTAACTGCAATGTATACATCTAAGGATGACCTGACCCCCTTGCTGTACAGTGGGAAAATAATAAAAAAAAATATGGATTTTTGTTAAAAATAATGTAATAATGGTGGCTAATTAATTATGACAAATGTACCATACTTAGATGAGGGGGGAACTGAATATACGTTACCTGGAAACTCTCTGTATTATTTTTCCAACCTACCTGTAAGTATAAACCTGTCACAAAATATAAGATTTATGAAAATGAATGGCATTTTTTACCTGGGATCAAGCCACATTCTTCAAATTTACATTTCCCAAGGCAGTGCAGTGTAGTATTTTCCATTAGAGTGCTGGCCTACAGAGGGCAGCCTTCACAGGGCTGTTCCAGGATGTTGAAGCTCTCCTTACAAATGTATCCCTCAGAGTTATGATGAAACTTTTGTGTTCAAAACTTCTCAGGGTGGCGGTGTAAACGTTAAATGATAAACCCGTTCTAATCTTCCAAAATATTTACAACTTTGAATCTCTTCTTCTACATTAAGCCAAGACAGGTGTGGCATTTCTAGGCTGATCACTGTGGGCCATCATTTGGTTCATGTGTTAGTCACACCTCACAAACTGTAAGAGCCTTTCTTAAGCTGCAACACTAAACACCGAATCTCTGATTAGTGAGTGCATATCAATACCTCAGATCTGATCAAAGTTTATGCTTTTTTCTATGACTATCTATTCCCACAAGTAGTCCCTGGACTCTACCTGTATAAATTAGAAAACTCAAGTAGTTATTTTGGAGTGCAGTGCATGCCTCTTGTGTCACACTGTACCTCACTTTTAGGTGCCTGCTGGGGCTTTTGACTGGTTAAAGAACTGAAAGGAATTTGGGGTGTTTGTGGTGGTTCCTGAGGAGAAACGGCAATGTCTTTCATGACAACTGTCACAGGAGAGCTCATTACAGTTTCTTCAGGCAAGGAAGGGTTAATCCTCAGTCACAGGGTGAGTGGCCATGTCCACTGGGGTGGAGAGACCTTTTCACTGACAAAGAACATTCTTCTTCTCTCTGTTCCTTCTTCTTGGTTTCCTCAGCATCCAGTGGTCAATGTCAGAATCTGGATTTCATTCATGATTCTTCCCTCTCACAGCTTCATCCTGTATCAAGTTTTTTTTTTTCTACTTCTAAATATTTATTGAATCTTTATTTCTCCATTTTAATTTGGTTTTCCTAGATGCAGATGTTGAGACAGAAATTTATAAAAGTAATCTTTGAGCAGAAGGATTGAGGGAAGCTGCCTATGGTAGAAGGAAAGGGATATAGTCTCAATTAGAGTTTCACTTTATCCTGGCACTGTGGGAGTTCTGGAGTACTTATTGTACAAAGATACTGGTTCCACCTTAAGTCAAGGGGACCAGCCTTTCACCCCTGCTTCAGCCATTTATTGCTGACCAATAGACCCTAGTATGGTGGACATAATTTTCAAATGAGGCAATTCCAATTTTCTCTGATGCAATTGTCCAGAAAGAATTGGGCTATGGGCTATCAGCAACCCAGACACACAGCAGTTATTTCTGGGTGCACTGGCACCGTGAAGGAGATTTCACCTAATGCAGCAGGTGTCCACAACATTCTGCATCATATCTGGTACCACTGAAGTTCAAGCTTCCATCATTTCACATTCAAATCATTACAGTAACATCTTTACTCTTCTGCTGCCTTACTCTCTTCAATCTATTTTCCATTCTATATCTAGAATCATCATTCTAAATCTCAAATATAACTGCATCATTCTCTAGCTTAAAAATCCTTCCAGTATTTTCTTCATAGTACTGAGCATTAAGCTTTAACCCAAGGATACCCTTTTGAACTTCTCTGTTCTGATTTCAACTTCATATCTTGCTATTTTCCCTTGATAAGCTAAGAGTCCAGCATGGTGCCTGGTACACAGTGGGCATTCAATAAGTATTTTTTGAATGAATATTTGATTTAACATCCACAGCTATATCACATTTATTAAGATTCCTGCATTTTTATTTTCACCAACTTTGTTACATATTCCATCTCCTCAGAACAGTCTTACTCCAAATGATGTCTATTCAATCTACTGAGTCTTTTTTACCCTTTGAGTTCCATTTTTCTGAGACCTTTTACTCCTGCAGTCTTTTCTAAATCCCCAGGTGTTTGTTGTATGACCATCATGCATACTTTCATAGCAACCAGTGCTTCTACTCTCTTACTTTTTATAAAGGTGTATTTTACTTTCTGTTCTCCTTGTAAGCCTCTTAATGGTTCTAAGCTTTGAGAAGGCATCACTAGGATTTTTTTTTTCAATTCTACCCTGAATCCCTAGCAACTTTTAATATATCTGATACATTCCTTGGGTTCAAAAATATTTGTTGTTTAATGAATTTAGTATGGAAGGGATGAATATAATATATTTATCCTGAAATCACTTTGTGTGTAAATAAAGCTACATATTTAAAAAATAGCTTTTTATAATGAAATGTCACCCAAAGCAAATTGATTAACAGATACTTTAAAATAAAAAAAAGGCCCACACTCATATAGTGATGAAACTTGCTAAGAGCAGGGGGAATAATAAGGAAAACCATTTATTCATATAATACCATATTCAGTTTCAGTTTATTTCTTATTCCTAGTTTAATCATGATTAAATAGGATTAAATACAAATTACGGTTTCCCAAAGAGATATAACCAGAGTTCATCTGAGACTCTGAAACAGATAAAGGTAGAGAAAATTTCCTTATCACCAGTACTACTTTTTTTTTTTGGCCTGTATTTTATTAGCTTTATTCATCCTCCTGTATATTTAAATATATTCATTTGTTTTTGTTTTGTTTTATTTTTTGCTTTTAGCTTTTTAGGGCCACACCCACAGCATATGGAGGCTACCAGGCTAGGGGTCAAATTGGAGCTGTAGCTTCCGGCCCACTCCATAGCCACAGCAATGCAGGATCCAAGCCATGTCTGCAACCTACACCTACATGCTCAGGGCAATGCTGGATCCTTAACCCACTGAGCAAGGCCAGGGATTGAACCTACATCCTCATGGATGCTAGTCAAATTCGTTAACCACTGAACCATGATGGAACTCCCATTTGATTTTTATTATGAGCCAGACATATGCTATGTGTAGAAACTTTTGTTAGAAACTAGGCAAGTACTTTATAGAGTATGACTTTAATCAATTGAAATTCCAGTCTGACATGAAATATTATTTTATTTGAATCATCCCTATTTCTGGTTAATCATCAGCATAAAATACATGTGCAATGCAAAAAGATTTTGAATGCACAAAGAAATTTGGAAATATAGTATAACATTCTTTACTTAATGCTTTGATATAAGTGGCCTATTGCTTTCATATTCCTAGAGAAATTATATAACAGTGTTACAATTCACATAAGACCATCAGCTATAATATATAAAACTGCTAAGTGTTATTAATGAACATCAGAATTTAGTCATATAAAATATATATAACATAATACTATATATATTCATGTATATATATATATACACACATATATGTATTTCAGAAGAGTCTGTGTATTTATAAATATTAACCAGTAGTCATGGTTCCTTTCTATCATCACTGGCTGCAGTATATCACAGCAGTTAAGAACATGGTCACAGACTCAGTTGGATTCTAGTTATTCTTAGATACTTCTGTTTTGGAGCTTTCTTCTTTGGGTTTGTTTCCTTATATATCAGGGGGAGATAATAGTTCTGCCTAACTCTTCGGGTTGTTATAAAGATTATTGAAAATTCCAGTATATTTTATTTTGTTTAATGAGGGTTTTGAATCCATAAACATTGAGGAAATTAGAGAAACTCACTGGCGATTTGGTAGAGTTTTTCAAATACATAAAGAAGAGTACTGAGCTGATTTTTAACACTTATCTTGTACCCATTTCTTCTCCCCTCTTGGCAGAATTTATAACTTGGAAAAGCTCATTTTTGTCTTTACCTCAGCAAATAGGTATTATCTGCTGAGATTATCAACAGTGTGCTTTTGAACCTTGCCTCTGTTCAGTCAACTTGGGGCTCTAAGCACATTTATATTTCACCTGAAATCAGTTTCCTACTACACAATTTCCTAATAGCATTTTTCATCTGGGCATTTCTCAAGGTATAGATTAAGGGGTTTAACATGGGAGTTATCATAGTGTAGAATACAGCGACAGCTTTATCAATAGGTAAAGTAGCTGCTGGTCTCATGTACACAAATATGCGGGGCACGAAGAATAAGATGACTGCTGTGATGTGGGAGACACAGGTAGAGAGGGCTTTTTGCCTTGCCTCCAAGCTCTGGGTCCTTAGTGAGTTCAGGATGACCACATAGGAACCCATCAAGAGGAGGAAATTTAACAGACAGATGAAACCACTGTTGGCAGCAACAAAGAGCCCTAAAGTATGGGTGTCAGTGCAGGCAAGATCCAGCAGAGGGTTCAGATCACACATAAAGTGATCTATGACATTAGGGCCACAGAAGGGCAATCTGAAGATGAAGAGGATCTGAATGAATCCATGAAGAAAGCCTCCCACCCACACCACTCCCACCAGCAGGCCACATAGCTGCCGATTCATGATGGTTGCATAGTACAAGGGCTTGCAGATGGCCACATAGCGGTCATAGGCCATCACAGTAAGTAGGATGACATCTGCACCTCCAAAGAAATGTTCCCCAAAGATTTGAGTCATGCATGCATTGAAAAGACTGGTTTTCTTTTCATACAGAGAATCTACAATGAGTTTAGGGGTATTGACACAGGAATAGCAAGCATCAATAAAAGAGAGATGAGCCAGGAAATAGTACATGGGGGACTTCAGCAATGGGCTGAGAGTGATGGTGACCACGGTGAGCACATTTCCTACCATGGAGACCATGTAGACGATCAAAAACACAATGAATATGACTTTCTGCATCTGTGGGTTCTGTGTGAGTCCCAGTAGAATAAACTCTGTCACGTTGTTCCTGGTCTCCATGTATCTTATGGTTAGTTACATTGCCTGAAAAAAGTCACTTTTTCTTAGTGCAACCTTGAATTCATGAAGCCTATCTGTGTAATAAATAATAAATGTGTAGATTCTATTGTGTTCTGAATTCTTATGATTTTTTGACATAGAAAAAAAAATCCTCTCATTTCTTGAAAATAAATCTTTCCTGGGGAAGGTAGTGTTTACGTTCTCAACATGAGGAACCTAGTGATCTCAGAAGCAGGAAATCATCTGTGCAGACCTAATCATGTGAAATGCCTCGGTGCCTAACACGAAGCAGTAGATCTCACATGTAATACCAGATAAGCTGGGAAAAAGAGGTGGAAATCACATGAATAGGTTATGAATTCAAAGCTAAGGACTTTTTATTTTTAGAAAATGGGAAACCAGGAAAGGTAATTGAGCATACCAGTGGAAGGATGAGAGGGATTGGAGAAAGAGGGAATGTTGGATATAACTCCAGTCAAGACGTTTGTTTATCTTGGATGAAGTGGGCTGAGGTTCTATAAGGTGATGAAAGACAGAGAAGGGAATCTAAATATTACACTGTTATAAATACTTGATACAATGTGTAACAGGGCATTTGTGATGGGAAAGAAATGAAGGGATACAGGACCTCCTGTAATGCAATGATAAACAGGATACCTAATTCTTGTAACTTTATAATAGGAGGTAAAAGTAATTTTAATAATTGATTGCTGTCATCATCACATGATAGCAACCTGTGTGGATATTGTTATTTCATCTATTTTGTACATGGGAAACAATCTTCAATGTTAGTGTTAGTAGGAATAATAATGAGCATATCAACTGAAACTTAATGAGTGCTGACTGTTCCAAGTGTTTTGACAAGTATGTGGTTATGTAATTCTTATTAAAAACTTATGAAACAATTACTGCTATCATTTTTATACTTACTTTATTCATCAGGAAATAGAAGTATAGAGAAGTAAAGATTCTTGCCAAGATCAAGCCAATAATAAAGATCAGTACTAAGATTAGATCTCTTTTTCCCTGTAAATTCTTAACCCATGCGCTAGATTGTTACGTTAAAATAAACAATGCTTAATGAGTAAATTCCTTTTGATATGACCATAATAACTACAATCACTTAATCCTTCAGATACAAGTATATATGAAGCAAATTCATTAAAAGTCACACAGATACACATACACATAAGTATACAGACAGTATAGCATATTGGAATCTCCCAATATTAATAACAATGTGGTACTGGTTTCACTGAAGGTCCATTTTATCTTTGTCTTTACCTCATCCTCATTTCTTCTCTTCCAAATTCTCCTCCAAAGCATAATCCCACAGACTTTTCTGCAAATGTTGAAAATGGTGATCTCAGTGGTAAAATACACTGTTTTGAATTATCAGAGAGATTAGGTAAGAATCTTGCCTTTCCCACTTTCAGCTTCTTGATCTAGGGCATATATCCTGGCTTCTTATATCCTTGTTGCCTCTGATATCAAATGAGAAAAATAATGTCCACCCAAGCTGTTATGAATATTTATTGAGGAAACATGTGTGAACATATTTACATGTTCTTGTGGACACACAAAGAACCTTCTTTATTTTATGAATATTTTTGCACTGAGGAGTAGGAGGAACTAACATTTTTGAGCAATAATACAGAGAAACACTTAACAGTGCAATCAACTGCAGAAGAAAGGTCTCCAAAATTAGTTTTAAAGAAGCCACAGAGACTCATATTATGCATAACAGTTGATTCCAGGAAGAGTTTTTCATGTTCACGTGATGATTTATACATTATATCATTTAAATTTATGTCATTTATTTCTTTCTGTTTTTGAAGTATATTTAAATTTCCTTTTCATTCTCAGGATTAGTTTTAACCATTAAAGAAGGGTATCTGTTGTTAGAGATCTGGATCATACACATTTCTTAATTTCTATGAGCCTCATTGTTTTCATCTGTCAAATTGTTAATGTTATTGATCAACTATCTTTTGAAGAATGGGGTGAAAATAAAATACTCTATTACTGACTTTGAAAAGTGATGAAATGTAATGATTACCATATATGTAAAGTAACAATATGTAATAACCATTGCCACTATTGAAAAACTTACCCGCTGAGCTTAGTGATGGAATTTAGTGATGCTTGAGGGTTTTTAGAAATAATTTCATCATAATTGACCTCCTCTTGAGATAAATACCTTTCAGTATGCACAGAGAAAGAGAAAGTTTAGATAATTCAATATAAAGTCAACAGAGAAAAGAGAAAGTTTAGATAATTCAATATAAAGTCAATAGTAGAAAAGTAAGGTTTTGAGAAAGTTTAGATAATTCAATATAAAGTCAACAGTAGAAAAGTAAGGGAAAGAGAAAGTTTAGATAATTCAATATAAAGTCAACAGTAGAAAAGTAAGGTTTTGTTTTAGTAAGTTGAAATCTTTCCCTCTGCCGAAAGCCTCAGATAGTTTTCACAGAAAATTTGGCAGTTGAATTAAAATGGCTTTGTATGGAAGACTATGGAAAAATGATCTTGTATAGATGGCTCTGGTCCCATAGATAACAGGCAGAGTGTGTTATGAAAACACAATCAAATGGTTCATTACACCCTGAATGAATCTTACTCTGGATAAGCAAACAACAAAAAAGGCATTTACACCTGCAATGCATGGATCTTTGAAGACTTTTCACAAAGGTTCATGGAACTTGTTTTATAGCTGCTATTTTCTCTCCCAGGAGTTAATTATCTTCCTTGATGGAAAGGCTTTGTCTTAGAAGCCAGCTTTGTTTTCTGGAGAGACATGTTTGAAAAATACTCATTCTTGAGTGGGGAATTGTATTCTCTTGCCTTTGCAACCAAAACATGTAATTCCCCTTTCTCTTACTTGAACCTGGATTTCCAAGAAATCTGAATGATTTTAAATAGCAGTGACGGCCTAATTCTAGCATGGGGGCGTGTGATACATGTGTACTTATGTCAGAGAGAGAACTTCTGTTTTATGCACATGAAGACATTTCTGGAAACCTAGTATCTATTGCCTAAAAACCAAAGCAGTGAGGGTATATAACAGTAATGGCTATAGATTTAAAGTATTTGATATCAAAACCTTTTTTTCCCCCATTGATCATGGGACTATAAAAGTAAACAGAAACTCTAAAAGACTTCAGATAAGTCATCTCTGGGGTCCAAGTGCTGATTATCAAGGAAATGTTGGTGACATTAGACAGTGGAGAGATAGCTGAGTCACTTTGGTGTACAGAAGATATTAACACAAATTGTAAATCAAGTATTCTTCAATAAAATTAATTTTAAAAGTGTGAAGTGGTATTTTAAGCACAAGAAGGGGGTTTTAAATTCGAAGACAAGAATTGTTCCACATTCTTATCACTTACTGTCTTATTCTTGTGTTATTTTTTTTCCTTTTACTTATTCTGGGAGGTATACAGTGTCACATTGTTACGTTTTATTTATTTTATTTATTTATCTTTTTGCCTTTTCTAGGGCCACTCCCATGGCACATGGGGGTTCCCAGGCTAGGGGTCTAATTGGAGCTGTAGCTGCCGACCTACACCAGAGCCATAGCAATGCAGGATCTGAGCCGTGTCTGCAACCTATACCACAGTTCATGGCAATGCCAGATCCTTAACCCACTGAGCAAGGCTAGGGATTGAACCCGATACCTCATGGTTCCTAGTCAGATTTGTTAACCACTAAGCCATGATGGGAACTCCACACTGTTGAAGTTTTAGTTCACTTTCCCTGATGACTAATGTTGAACATTTTAAAAAATGTATATCTTTGTACATCTTTTTTTTTTCCCCCCGGGAGTGTCTTTTCAAATGCTTTGCACAATTTAATGATAAGATTTCTGGGTTTCATATTACTAAATTGTTTAAGGGCTTTTAAATAATCTAGATATACATATTTTGTCATGTATATGCTATATATATCTAATATAAAACATATTTAACTACAAAAGCTTATTCATAAATTTATATGTATATATATATATATACACAGACAATGTTGACTTGAATATATATATTTGAATATATATATGTACACACTTAGACTTTGGATTACTTTTTCATTTGTAATAGAGGTGATACCTGATTAGCAAAAGATTTTAACTATTGAAAAGTTTCAATTTTTTAGTTATCTTGTGTCTTATATAAAACATTGATCTACCTCAAGGTCAAAAATATTTCTTCTAGGATTTCCAGGCTTAGGCTTGACCTAGTTCTCCAACTGATTTTACATTAACTTTTGTGGATAGTGTTAGGTGGTGGTTGAGGTTCATTTTTTTTTTCTCATATGGATATCCAGTTGATCCAGCTTTTGTTGTAAAAAAGTCTATTCTTTCTGCCTTGAATGACCTTGATATCTTTTAAAAAATTCATAGACATATCTATTTATGAACATTCTGTTCTGTTTCCATACCACATAGCCTGGTTTATGGCAATATTAGAATACGTCCTAAATTTTGGTAGAATGATTTCTCCAACTGTGTTCTTTTTTGAGAGCGATTTTCCATCCCAGTTTCCTTTACAATTGTATATTTCTTGTTCATATATCCTGTGAGATATTTATTGGAATTTTACTGAAATTGTAGAAATTGATATGGTAAACAAATTGAGTCTGTTAATCTATCAACAAGGCATATTTCTACCTTTACTTACATGTTTACTTTCTCTCAGGAATATCTTCTGAGTATTTTCACATGCAAATCTTGGATTTATGTTTAAAGTATATCCTTCAAATTTCATGTTTTAATAACATTTTACATAAAATGTATCTAATTTAAGTTTTACTCATTGTTTTATAGAAATATGTCTAATATTTTGTGTTGACACTGTATCCTGTACCTTATTAAATCAATTGATTTGGTCTATTTGATTTTTTTGTAGAGGCCTTAATATTTTTTACCTATAAGATGATGCCATCCCTGAGTTCCCATTGTGGCTCAGCAGAAATGAATCCAACTAGTAACAATGAGGTTGCAGGTTTGTTCCCTGGCCTTGCTCAGTGGGTTAAGGATCTGGCGTTGTTGTGAACTGTAGTGTAGGTCACAGACACAGCTCGCATCCTGTGTTGCTGTGGCTGTGACATAGGCCAGCAGCTGTAGCTCAGACTCAACCTCTAGTCTGGGAACCTCCATATGCTGCAAGTGCGGCCCTAAAAATGCAAAAAAAAAAAAAAAAAAAAAAAAAGATTCCGTCTGCCCCAAAATATGCTTTTGTAATATTACATCATTTTTTTCTCAACTGTGTATCTTTTATTTCTTTTTCTTACCTTGTTGCAGTAGTTGGAGACTAGGGTACAATGCAGAACAGAAATTGGAGGGGACAGACTTGTCTCGTTTCCAGTCTTGAGAGAGAATTCACCATTAGGTATGATGGTAGCTGTAGGTTTTATACACATGCTGTTGATCAGGTTCAGTAAACTCCCTTCTTGTCCTCATTTGCTAAATGTATTTTTATTCTTAATCTAATTTGAAATGTTTCAATTAGTCTGCTTCTTTTGAAATGGTCATATGATTTCTTCTCTTTAATTCTGTTACTTTAGTGAATATGGTTGATTTATTTTTGAATATTAAAAAAATGTTTTATTGCTGATATAACCTACATGTGCCTATGGTGAATAATTATTAAATAAATTTACATGTGTAATTTATTGGTAGATTGTTTAAAAACTATGTTCATAAGAGATATCTGTCATTTTCTTTCTTGCTATGTTACTTGGCATTTTTGCAATACTGGCTTTATGAAATGATGTGCTTTAAGTGTTCTCTATTTTCTGAAATAATTTATGTAGAATTTGTATTATTTTATTTAAAAATATTTTGTAGAATTCAGAAGTTGAATTTATTGAGCCTGTAGATTTTTTTTTCTTTTTACTTCTACTTCTGGGGCATATGGAAGATCTTGGTTTAGGGATTTAATGGAGCTGCTGCTGCAGGCCTGTGCCACAGCAACAGCAACACCAGATCTAAGCCACCTCTGCAACCAACCTATGGCATAGCTTGCAGAAATGCCAGATCCCAGATCCTTAACACACTGGGCAAGACCAGGCATTGAACGCACATCCTCATGGACATTATGTTAAGTTCTTAACCTGCTGAGCCACAATGGAAACTCCAACAATTGGTTTTAATGTTGTCAATTTTCTGGCTCAAATGTGTTCATATTTCTTGCTATTTGGTTAATACCTATAGAATCTGAATCTGTGGTGCTATATGTACTTTCTTTTTCATATGAGTACTGTGTCTCTTCCTTGTTCTCTCTCCTTTCCTCGTTCTCAACCCCACCTCTCCTTATAATTCTTGCTAGGGCCTTATCAGCTTTATTGATGTTTTCACAGAATCCCTTTTTCTATTTCATTGATTTTTCTTTTTTTCTTTTATTTTTTCAATGCTTATTTTCACATCATTATTTTCTCTCTTCAACTTATTTTCTGTTTAATTTTCTCTTATTCTTAGTTTATTTTCTCTGTATGTCAAAACTTTTGGTAAACCATATTAGATGTTATTTTGTAACGCATATATGTACTAGGTGTATATGTGATATGCAATAAATGTTATATATTAATACTATATATATTTTATATCTATGAAATGGTTCAAATTTCCATTTATAGAATTTACTGCTTCCCAGAATTTCAGATATGTTGTTAATCCAACTTAATTTATTTAAAAAATCTTTGTGTTTTTTTTTAGTTGAGGTAAAATTCATACTTTTTTATAGTGGATTAATAATATGTCTTATAGATATACCACAAGTTCTTTATTCATTCATCAGTTATGAGAAATTTTGGTTGTTATTTTTGCTGTGAATGGTGCTGCTGAGAACATTGCTGCACATTTTCTTGAACAGCTGTTTGCAATACTTTTGAGTATTTATTAGGAGAGGAAATGCTAGGTCATGTGGCAATTCTATGTTTAACTTCAGAGGAACACCAACTGTGTGCTCACAGCTTTTCATTATTTTACATTCTCACCAGCAGTGTTCTCTGGCTCTCACTTTCTGAATACTGTCCCTTGATACACAAGGGATTTCAATTTTGATGGAGTCCAGTTCTTTTTTCCTGTTGCTACTTATGCTTTTGTTGCCAGGTTTAAGGAACCATCGGTTAATCCAAGATCAAAAAGATTTCTCTCTATGATTTTTAAGTAAGAATTTTCTACTAAGAATATTATATTTTTAGTTGTATATTAGTTCCTTGATCTGTTCTGAGTTAATTTACTTATATGGTGTGAGGTCATGTTCTGATTTATTCTTTTATATTCTGATATCAGTTTGATACCAATTGAGTTCTCTTTATCTTCTCATTCTAGACCATTGTTTTAATTACTGTAGCTTTTAGTACAAAAGTGTGAATCCTCCCAATTTGTTTTTTATTTTTCAAGACTGTTTGGCTCTTTGGGGTTCTGTGAAGTGCCTTGTGAATTTTAGGATCAACTTTTTCTTTATGCCAAAAAAAGCTATTAGTTATCTTCAAAGGAGTTGCATTGAACTACTGGTTATTTTGCGGTGTCTTATTGTCTTAATTATACTAATTGTTTAATCCAGCTTATGCCAAGTTCATGATGGGCAGCCCAGGTTGCCTAGTGACTTGGTGGCCCATGGTTAAGCATTTAGTCTCTTGTTAAGTAAGAATTTTCTACTAAGAATATTATATTTTTGTTAAGGCCCACTAGAATGTCAGAGTTGTTTCTACTTATGGGTCTTCATTAATTTCCTTAAAGGTTTTATAGTTTTCAGGGAGTTCCCATCATGGCACAGCTGAAAGAAATCCGTTTAGGAACCATGAGGTTGTGGGTTCGAGTTTCATAGTTTTCAGTGTAAAAATTATCTATTGATGGGGAAGGAGGGTTGGAGATGTTGGTCCTTTTTCTCTCTGAAGGTAACTACAGGTTTGCCTGGAACTCGTTCCTTGGGAACAAGCATGTGCCCTGACTTTGCAGTTTTCTTGGAAGGAAAGAAGAACCCTCACAGCCCCTGTTTGCTGTGCCTAGTGTCCTGTCTCTATTCACACAATATCCTGCCAGTGGTCCCTTCATTCACATGCACCAGTTCTTTCCAACTGAATTCCTAAGTACTGTTAGCATTTTATGCTCCCCAAATTCTTTAACTATCTTTAATGTTTTGCTTTCAATAATTGTATGTGGTTCTGAACCCCTCAAATTATACTTTGCATAATCAAGCTGTGAGGTAATATGTATAATGATTTAACATTTCCACAGTTACTCTTATTCTTAAGGATGGGTAGGACACCATATGTCTTACTTGAAGTTATTTCTTTTCTTGAACTGCAGAAGCTTTGTTGGTGTATTCAGACGTTCATAAAGGCTCTTTAGTTACTTTCTGTTAGTTCTTTTTCAGGCTGCTTCTTATAGTCCATGCAAGTCTGCCTTTTTTCAGGTCTCCCTTGAATTCTTCCACATAACCTAGTTATACTAAATGTAGCTTGGATGAACTGTTGCACTTCCAAGTCTTTAGGGTCACTGCAAGTAGGCATCTGACTCCTAACTCCTGACCTGTCCAGAATGCTGAGATTCTTGCCCCCTGTGCCTCATCCACGTGGGTACAGGTTGTAAATGACTGAACTTACGAGTTTTTGATTTTAGACCAAACTGGTTTTGGCCAATCTTTCAGGCACCTTCCGTCACGTCCTTAACAATCCAACCAAATCATTGGTCCAAACACACGAGTCAGCATATATTTCAGATCTAGACATTTCTCAGCCTCAACAAAGTGAACAACCAGGTGCACTGATTGTCGTACCCTTTGGGAGCATTTCCATCACTCTTGACCTTCAGGGATTTTCCAGAGTGGTGCCGTAGTAGTGCTCAGCTCTCCACTTTCAGGATATGCCTGCTTATCATTGTAGAACTATCTGTATACAACTCCCAAGTTTCTGCTTCCTCTTTCAACTGATCATTTTTAAATCCCCATGACTCCATAGGGACAGGCATGGAGAGGGAAGGGAGTGTAGCAGGAGTGGGGACCATGGGCCTTTTTGCCACTTATCCATGTCACCTTGACTTCATATCCTACTTAGACCATATCTCATATATAGCACATCCATGTGGTGCTGGGGTACTGCTGCATCCACCCACAGTAATGACATTGATGGGTCAGATACCTCCAAGTTCATGATGGGTATTCCAGGTTGCATAGTGACTTGGTGGCCCATGGTTAAGCATTCAGTCTCTTGTTAAGGCCCACTAGTAGGTCAAGAGCTATTTCTCAAAAGGAGCGTAGGTATTTGAAAAGGATGACAAGATTTTGCTCCCAGATCCTAAGGGCCTGCATGGCAGTTCACCCAGGAGGCTTTCCAAAGACTCTATCTGCCACTGGCCCATCAAACAACAGAGACCTACTGGATCACTTGTCCCAAGTGGCAGAGAAGTTTACACGGCATCCTGCCCTGTTGTAGAGCTTTTTATTTTTCTGTTCCCCACTCAAAACCAGCAGTATTTTGAGTCACGTGAAACATGGTCTGAAGCAGTAGTATGAAATGAAAAAAACTAATGCCTCCAAAAACTAATGAGACCCACTGGATATGGTGTGATTTTTTTTGGTTATGAGAGGGGACAGATGGACAATGTTATTTTCACCATAAAAGGGACAGCTTGACATTCTGTGTCCAAGTGTGTTGTAATTGTCAGCTCTCTTTTGGAGGGGGTCCCCTCAGTGCCTCTGAGCTCCATGAAAGCATCATTTGGATTTCTCTTTATTTACCCCTGACCTCCCAGTTATCAATGTGCCTGGTTCATTACTTGGGCTCAAAAATATTGTTGAATTAAAGAAGGACAAACAAAATGAATGGAATATATTAACACTGAAATTTCTTTTTGTGTAGACAAAGCTACATGTTTTTTAAAACTGCTTCTCGTAATAAAATGTTATCAGAAAGCAAACTTTTTTACAAAAAAAAAGTCAAAAAAACAACCAAAGTTACTAAGATGATGAAATCTTTCTAAGAGCTGGGTGAATGTCAATAAAAGATTTTTTTCTTAGGATGGTATATTAAGTTTCAGTTATTTTCTTATTTATAGCTTACACAGGAGTAAAAAAATGTGGTTTCCCATAGAGAAATAGCTATAATTCTTCTCATATTGTGAAAAAGATATAGTACAAAAAATTTCCTACTCTCTACTACCATTTTTTGTCTGTATTTTACTGAATGTATTCATTTCCCTTTATGCTTACATTTAATAATTCAGTATTCATCATGACACAGACACTCTGCTATTTCAGAAATTATTTTTAGCCAGTAGACAAATAATTTATGGAGCATGAGTGTTTATTTACATTAATTTCATGTCTGACATTCAATAGTCTTTTATTTAAATCATGACTCTTTCTGATGGTTTATGAGCCTGTGTTGGTGACATGAACAATAGGGAGGTTTCCTAATGCTAAAAGGAATTTGGAAATGATGTAACATTTGTTACTTATACACTAGTGGTTATACAGTCCTAGCTTTTATATTCCTAAAATAGTTACATACTGCAGTGTTACAGTCAACATATTACCACTAACTCTGATACATAAAAATAAGCAGTTATTAATAAAAGCCTTTAGAAATTTATCATATATAATGAATACATAGTTGTAATAAAATAGTAACATTTATATGTATAACTACTTAAATATAACCTGTTAATTAGCATATATATAATGAAAATAGGATAATTAAATATATATATTAATATATAACTAATTAAATATATACACATATAACTAATTCATATGAGTATATTTGTGTGTGTATGTGCTTACAGATAGAAAGATGGGTAAATATTTAGTCCAGCTCCATCTCTGTCTGAGTAAATGCTAACTGGTATAATTATGCTACCTTTCTATAGTCATTGCCTGGCTGTATATCATAGCAGATAAGAATATGGTGTGGACAGTAGGAAAAAAATAATATATTGGGGAATTATAGGCCTTGCTTGTCATTTTCATAAATGAACTTGGGTTCCAGGCAGAAACTATGGGGTCTGTTAATAAAAATTAGTTTGGAAGCAAAACAAACAAAAAAGAACATGGTCTGAGAGGTCAGTTAAATTTTGGTTACTGCTATGTCATTCTTTCTTTCTTGGATCATTCCCCTTTTTGTTTGTTTACTCACCTGTAAAATGAGGATAATAACAGTCCCTACCTCTTTGGATTGTTGTTGTACTTACTACTGCATATCAGTGCATTTTTTTCTAATTGTTATTTCCCCAATACAGTTTTTTTTTTCCTTGTACAGTATGGTGACCCATATACACACATGTATACATTCTTTTTTCTCCCATTATCATGCTCTGTCAGAAGTAACTAGCCATAGTTCTCAGTGCTACACAGAAGGATCTCATTGCTAAAGTACTATTGACAAAAGCCAAGACATGGAAACACCCCAAATGTCCATCAGTTCATTTTTTATTTCTCTTATTGGGACAAAAGTTTATGAATCCATACACAATGATGAATCTAGTAAAACTCAGCTCCCTTTAGTAGAACTTTTCAAATGTGCTGAGTCATCCCAGGCTAGGTTCTTCTCTCTTTTCTTGCATCTTTTTCTTCTCCTCTTTTTGAAGAATCTATGGTTTGTAGATTTTGTTGTTGTTGTTGTTTATATCGTAGATATTCTTTACTGAGATTATCAATAGAGTCCTTTTGACCTTTTCATCAATTGCATGAATATTGGGCTCAATGTATATTTTATTGATCACTTGAAATCACTTTCCTACTACAAAATTTCCTAATGGCATTTTTCATCTCAGAGTTTCTCAGGGTATAGATTAAGGGATTTAACATGGGAGCTATCATAGAGTAGAACACAGCAACTGCTTTATCAACAGGTAAATTAGCTGATGGTCTCATGTACACAAATATGCTGGGAACAAAGAATAAGACGATCACTGTGATGTGAGAGACACAGGTAGAGAGGGCTTTTTGCTTTGCCTCAAAGCTCTGGGTCCGTAGAGAGTGCAGAATGACTGTATAGGAGCCAATCAAGAGGAGGAAGATTAACAGGCAGATGAAACCACTGTTGGCAGCAACGAATAGCCCTAGAGTGTGGGTATCAGTGCAGGCAAGATCCAGCAAAGGATTCAGATCACACATAAAGTGATTGATGACATTAGGACCACAGAAGGGTAGTCTGAAGATGAAGAGGATCTGAATGAATCCATGGAGAAAGCCTCCCACCCATGACACTCCCACTAACAGCCAACACAGCTGCCAATTCATGATAGTTGTATAATGCAAGGGCTTGCAGATGGCCACATAGCGGTCATAGGCCATCGAAGTAAGCACAATGATATCAGCACCTGCAAAGAAATGTTCCCCAAAGATTTGGGTCATGCATTCATTGAAAGGGCTGGTTTTCTTTTCATGGAGTGAATCGACAATGAGTTTAGGCGTAGTGACACAGGAATAGCAAGCATCAATAAAAGAGAGATGGGCCAGGAAAAAGTACATGGGGGACTTCAGCAATGGGCTAGTAGTGATGGTGACCATGGTGAGCACATTTCCTCCCATAGAGATGATGTAGATGATCAAAAACACAACGAATATGACTTTCTGCATCTTTGGATTCTGTGTGAGTCCCAGTAGAACAAATTCTGTCACATTGTTCCTATTCTCCATGTATCTCATGTTGTTGTTAACCACATTACCTGAAAAAAAAAAAAGTCCCCTTTTTAGCTTCGCCTTGAGTTTAGTAAGTCTCTCTATCTAATAAATAACAAATTCCTAGATTCTACTGAAGTCTAAATTCTTATAAGATTTATTGAGATAGGAAAATAAAAGTTCCGATCTGCTGAAGATTACTCAAATATGAGTGCACGAGCATGTTAAAATGCGAGTTTAAGAATATGAGATGAGTGTGAGTACAAAGATGCATTTTATAAAAGGGAGAATCTTGTGTGCAACTCTAGTAAATATATTTGTCTGACTTGGATGAAGTGGGCTGAGATTCAGGAATGGAATGGGAGCCAGAGAATGGAATTTCATTATCAGGCTGTTTATAATAGTTGATATTAAGTATACCATGGCATTGGTAATGGGAAAGTTATGGAAAAATACAGTTGTTACTGAAATAGAATCAATAAATTGGGTTGCCAAAATCCAATAACTTTATAATAGCTAATGAATATACTTTTAGTGATTGATTTCCATGGACATGGCATGATAGCATCCTCTGTGGGGTATTGTTTTCTCCATTACATGGAATCTCTTAAACTAATGTTAATAGTAATACTAATGAGATATTAACTAAAGCAATTTCAACCAATTCTTCAATAAAATTTAAAAAAATGAACATTTACTGTACTCTAAGTGTTTTTAGGACATTTGATTATTTAATCCTTGTTACAAACCTGTAAGAGGATTGCTACTACCATTTTAATCCTTATTTGAACATTAGGGGGTAGAAGCATAGAGAAGTTAAGAATCCTACCCCAAATCAAGCAGCTAATAAAGGGCAGATTTAAGATCAGTTCAGATTATACATCTTACCCTTTCTGCCTCCTTATTCTTAAAATATGTCATTTATTATTAGGTAAACATACAATGTTGCATTCATAAGCTACTTTTGACATGACCATAATAATTTGATTGCTCTAATACTTCTTTCAAGTGTATGTGAAGCAATTTCATTGATAGACATGTTTATAACTGTGCAGTACTACTTTCTTTAAAGGTCCATTTTATCTTTGTCCTGACTTCATCCCCATTTACTTCCTCCCCAGTCTCCCTGCAAAGCATGAAAAGCCCACAGACTCTTTAGCAAAATGTTGAAATGACAGTCCCAGTTGTTGAGAATATTGGTTTGAGACTCCAAAAGATCAGTTTAGAACTTGCATTTCTGCACTTGCAACTTCCTGATCTGGGGTACATTTCTTGGCCCCTTACACCCCTGTTTCCTCAATATCAAATGAGAGTGATAATGTGCATCTCATGCACTCTTATGAGTGTTGACTGAGGAAACATCTATGAACATATTCACTACCCTGCTGTGGACACACCAAGGACCTTGACCACTTTTTTTTTTTACTGTGCCCCTAAAACTTGGAAGACTTGACATTTTGAGCAAAGACACAGAGAAATATTTAACCGTCCAATAACCTGAGGAAGAAACATCTCCAGTTTTCCCTTTAAAGACATCACAGAGACATAGCATTTGATCTGGGGAAGAATTCCCCATGTTCCTGATTGGAATAAATGGGTGATGATTTATATCTTTTAGTCTGTGTATATCTTTTTTGTGTGTGAAGTGTATTAAATTCTGTTCTTATTCTCATGATTAGTCTTACTTATTCAAATAAGTATCTCCTGGCAAAAGAAGGATATATGGTATTAGAGAGCTGGATCCTACAAATTTTTTAATCTCTATGAACCTCAAATTTTATCTGTCAAATTAGGTTAATGGCATTTACCAAGTATCTTTTGAAGAATGGGGGAAGATGAAATGATGTATTAACTATGTTTCAAAAGTGTTGAGATATAATGATTCCTAGATATAAAAAGTAACAAATTTTAATAAGCATCAGCTCTTTTGAAAAACTTACCTTGTGTTCTTTGATGATATTAGTGGTATTTGAGGGTGTTCAGAATTAATACCACCTTCATATTGTCCTCCTTTTGGGATAAGTACCTTTCAATATGAAAGATAGGGCACACTCAAAAACAGACCATTCAGATAATTCAACATCACAACAGAAAAGTAATTATAAGTCTAAATCTCTCCTTCTTGGCCTAAATCCTTGAATAGTTTTCACAGAAAATCGGGGACTTAAATTTAGAGTGAATTCATCTGGAACACTACGGAGAAATGATCTTCTCTAGCTGGCTCTGGTTCCATAGGCAGGAGGCAGAGTGTGTGCTGTAAACACATTCAGGTTGGTCATTCCACTCTTGTTGGATATTGCTGTGTCCATGTAAAGAAAAAATGACATTTTCACCTATGACATTTTCACCTATGACATTTTCAATAGGCATGCCTATTGAAAGAGCTTTCCACAAAGGTTCCCGCATCTTGTTTTATAGCTGCTATTTCCTCTCTCAGGAGTTAATTATCTCTTTTGATGGAAGGGCTTTGTCTAAGAAGCAGATAGTTGGGAGAGACAGACATGATAGAGCAACACTCATTCTTGAGTGGGGAATTGTATTGCCTGCACTTGCAACCACAATATGTGAGTCCGCTTTTCTGTCTCTGAACCTGGGTTTCTGAGAAAGCTGAATGTCGTGTAAATAGCCAGGATGGCATACTTCCAGCATGTGGACCAGGGATAAAGTTAAACTCATTTCAGAGAGAAAATTGTGTTCTTAGAAGTGTGTAAAGTTTTCGTCTAGAAACCTGTTACTGATTTCTTAAGAGTTAGGAGAGTGAGGGCATAAAGTGAATGGCAACCATCTAAAAGTCCTGGAATCCAGATCCAAAAAAGTGTTCACATTTATTTAAGAACTGTGGAAATAAACAGACACTCAAATGAGATCCAGATAGTTTATCTCTGGGACCCTTGTGATGGTCAGTATGGAACATTAGGCAGCCTTACACATGTGGAGAGATATCTCAATGCAAGAAGGGAGTCCACAGTCCAATACAAATATTGCTCCACATTCTTATCACTTTGTATTATTTTTCTTTCAGTTATTCTGTGTGATAAGTTATTGTGGTTTTTGTTTGCTTTCCATGATGCTGGTATTGAATACAGTTCCCTGTGTTATATGGTAAGATCTTGTTTTTGTTTTTTGTTTTGTTTTGTTTTGCTTCTATTCTGTTACAGGCTTCAAGTCCCCTTCAAGGAGACTAACCCCAAAAGCCCCTGGCCATGTGTCATTGTAATGCCCCTTCCCCCACCTTGACCAGCCTGGGCTGCTCACTCCCTTCTGGAGAAGGATGGTTTCCCATTCCTCACCCTGCCTCTGTATAACCTGTTCTCCATGCAAATAAGGGATCCTGCCCAAGGCCAATCAGAAGATCAAACAGGGTCTCCACTCAGGTCATATTGTGGGATATGAAGACTCTTACAGAATGAGTTGGGCTCTTTTTTCTAACCTGCATGCAAGTCCTCTCTCCCTCTCTGAAAATGTGCTTTCACTTTAATAACTTTTTAAAAGGTCTGCTTTCCAATGCTTTGTTATGGTGAGACAGGGACTGAGGAACTTGTGATGGTAACAATTGTATTTATAATTGAATTTGCTAACCACATACCCCTGATCTTCTATCCTCCAACCCACCCCCATCTTTCCATGTTAACAATCCTAAGTCTGTTCTTTATGTCTGTGAGTCTGTTTCTGTTTTGTAGATAAGTTCATGGTCCTATTTTAGATTTCATTTAGAAGTGATACCATATGATTTTTTGTTTTTCTCTGATTTATATCACTTAGCATGATATCTCAAGATCCACCCATGTTGTGACAAATGGCATTATTTTATTCATTTTATGGCTGAGTAGTATTCTACTGCATGTGTGTGTGTTTGTACACACACATCTTATTTATCCATTCATGTGTTGATGGACATTTAAGGTGTTCCTGTGTCTTGGCTGTTGTGAATAGTGTTCCTGTGGCCATAAGGGTGCATTGTATCTTTTTGAATTATATATCTTTGTCCAGGTATATGTCTGAAAAGTAGGATTGCTGGATCATATGGTAGTATATTTTTAGTTTTTTAAGGAAACACCATGCTCTTTTCCATATTGGATGCACCAGTTTGCATTCCCACTGACAGTGAAGGAGGACATTGGGGAGTTATAGATGGCATCATTTGCAAATATCTTCTCCCAATTTGGCAAGTTCTCTTTTCATGTTGTTTATGGTTTTCTTTGCTATACAAAATCATGTAAGTTTGATTATGTTCCACTTATTTTTTATTTTATTTTTATTGCCTGAGAGGCTGACTTAGGAAAATATTGGTATGATTTATGCCAGAGAGGGTTTTGCTTATGTTCTCTTCTAGGAATATTAGGGTGTTGGGTTTAAGTCTTTAAGCCATTTTGAATTTATGTTTGTGTATGGTGTGAGGGTATGTTTTAATTTGACTGATTTACATGTACCTGTCCAATTTTCCCAGCACCACATGCTGAAGAGACCATCTTTTCTCCATGTCTCATTCTTGCCTCCTTTGTTAAGGATTAACTGACTGTAGCTGTGTGGGTTTATTTATTGTATGAAGTCTGGGAGGGTTATGCCTCCAACTCTGTTGTTTTGCCTCAGGATTCTTCTGGCAATTCTGTGTCTTTTATGGTTCCATATACATTTTAGGATTATTTGTTGTAGTTCTGTGAAAATTGTCATGAGTAATTTGATGGGGATTGCATAAAATCTGTAGATTGCTTTGGGTAGTAGGGCAATTTTAACAGTGAGCTCTTACAGTTCAATAGCATGAGATATCTTTCCATTATTTTGAATCACCTTCAATTTCCATTTTCATTGTTTTATGCTTCTAAGCATATGTCTTTCAGCTCATTGACCAGGTTTCTTCCTAAGTGTTTTAATTTTTTGGATGCCATTTTAAAAGGGACTGTTTGTTTACATTTCCTTTCTGATATTTCATTGTTAGTGTAAAGAAATACAACCAACTTCTTTTTTTGTTTTTTTGTTTTTTTGTCTTTTGTGCCTTTTCTAGGGTCGTACCCGCAGCATATGGTGGTTCCCAGGGTAGGGGTCTATCAGAGTTGTAGCCACCGGCCTTCACCAGAGCCATAACAACATCAGATCTGAGCTGCATCTGCAACCTACACCACAGCTCACAGCAATGCTGGATCCTTCACACACTGAGTACGGCCAGGGATCGAACCTGCAACCTCATGGTTCCTAGTCAGATTCATTAACCACTGAGCCACGATCAGAACTCCGACCACCAATTTCTATATATTAATCTTGTATCTTTCTACCTTGCTGAATCATTTATCAGTTCAGTAATTTTTATGTGAAGTCTTATAGGGTTTTCTGGATATAGTATCATGTCGTCTGCATGCAATGACAGTTTTGCCTCTTCTCTTCCAATTTGGATACCTGGTATTTCTCTCTCTGTCTCTTTTTCAATTTTTGCTTTTTTTGTTTTTTGTTTTTTGGCCCGATAACTGGCTTAGACTTCCAATACTACATTGAAAGAAGTGGTGAGAGTCGGGGACATCCTTGTCTTGTCCAGATTTTAGCAGGAGAGCTTTAAGCTTTTCACCACTGAGGGTTATGCTGGGGCTGTTGTTTTGTCATGGGCAGCTTTTATTATGTTAAGATATGTTCCCTGTATACCCACTTAGGTAAGAGTTTTTATCCTGAATGGACTTGGAAGTGTATCAAATGCTTCTGCTGGTGCAGGTGGCACTGGGAGCTGAAACTTAGGCTTTAGAGGACCGACCCATGGAGAGGATGGAGTTTGGCCACAGAACGTAGGCCTGAAGGTGCTAGAGTGTGACCCCAGCCATAAGCAGGAGTGTGTACAAGAAGGAGCCCAAGTCTGCCATTGTTAACTTGCATTCTAGAAGAGTGGGGCAGGATCCACCATAGTGGACTCATTCTCAGTTATCTTAGAGTGGGCATGGCTCCAGCTCGATGAGATGTGGAAGCCCACAAGCACTGGTAAGTTGCCCATACATAAAGGTGGGTCTGAAATCCAAGCTGATTCCCCAGAGGCCATGTGACTTCAGAAGCAGGGCTGAAATCTGAATGTCCCAGTAGCCATGTAATCTTCAGATGTACAGATGGTTTGTGTACTCCTTGTCTGTGGGACACTGGAGCAGAGTACTGGTGTTACCTTGGCTGGGGCAAGTTTGTGAAGAGTGGCTGCAGGCTCTGTGGGTATGCTCACACAGTAGGGGGTTAGGGTCTGGGCTGACTCAGTAGCTCCCACTGTGGGTCCAAGTGCTCAGTAACAGTGGTCCTAGTACCTGACCTCAACAGTTCTGTTCCAGTGGAGCTTCTCTAGTGGCTTTGTGAGCAGAGCACCTAAGGGCCAACCAGGCCAGCTTCCCAAATTCTCCTGATTTAAGTTGGAGAGAGCACATTGCCAAAAACTGTGTACTTTGTGAGCCTGTGCAGTGAGTGACAGGTGACACCACAGAGAGCACTTCTTGTGAATAGCTTCTCCAGAGGAATAGTCAGTGGCTCCTCTCCCAGCAGGAGCACTACTGCTCCACCTACCTCACAATGAAGTTTAGAAATGGACCTGGGGTGTCTATTCCCACAGCCGGAGTTTAGACCCTGCCTGCAACAAGGCTTCAAAAAGCACAAAGCAAAGAGGAGGCCCTTTGAACATCTAGCTCAGGTTCTGGTCAGCACAGCAGCAATTACAGCCCATATCAAGGGAATAATAGCCAAACATATTTTTCAAAACGTGACAGGCATCTGTATTAAAGACATCCCTTACATCCAAAATATTAGACTCCTGTGAGATACACAGGAATACAGCCACATATAAGCAACACTTCAAGACCACAGCAGGTAGCTGTTTATCCTAAATGCATAGTCAGAGATACACAAGAAAAATGAAGAAGCACCACTCCAAATTAAAAGACTGAGAGAATTCCCCTGAAAGAACAAACTGTGAAACGGATCTCACCAGTGTCCCAGACTCTGAATTCAAAAGAGGAATATTTTGAATTGAAGGGATTAAGAAGGGCCACTGATAGAAATGCATATTATTGTAGAAAGGAAATAGAACCTATAAAAAAGGATCCAACTAAAAGTAGGAAACCCATTTGCTGAGACATAGGAAATTGGATAATGCAGAAAAACAAACTCATGATCAGGAAGATAGAATAATGGGAATCACCTAATCAGAGCAACAGAGGAAGACGAATGGAAAAAAAAATCCATATATTAGACCTATGGGACAATATGTGCATAAATGGGACCCCAGATGAAAAAAAGAAAAAAGGATCAAAAATGTGTTTGAAGCAACTATGACTGAACTCTTCACAGACGTAAAGAAGGAAACAGCTATCCAGGAACAGGAAGCACAGAGGGTCCCAAAGAAGATGATCCCAACTGGACCTTCGCCAAGATGTATCATAATTAAAACGCACAATTTAAAATAAGGAGAGAATTCTGAAGCAGCAGGAGAAAAACAAAGAGTAATTACAAGAGAACCCTAAATAGACTATTGGCCGATTTCTCTACAGAAAAGTTGCATGCCAGAAGGCAGTGGTCAGATATATTCAAAATCCTGAAGGAGAAAACTCTGCAACCTAGGATATTCTATCCATCAAGATTACCATTTTGAATAGAAAGATAGATAAATAGTTCCCCATACAAGCAAAAACCAAACAATACATATAAATCACAAAAAATACAATGATACTAAACCTAATAAAAGTAGTGATTAATCTTCCCTAAATAAGAGGAATCTCCAGGAAGGAGCACATCACAATTGGAAAGTAAATCACTTAAGTCAGTACACCGATTTAAAAAAACAAAAAGTGAAAGCAATAGTAACTACCATGAACAATAAAAAGATTAAAAAAATGTAGGTGATCTGGATTAGGAAAATCATTTACATATGGTACTAAAAGAAAAAATGTACATTTTCAAAATTAAGTTTGTGTCAGAATGAGTTATATGACCAGAAATGAATTCATGATTTGAGGATGTTAATGGGACACATATATGTGTCTCTCTGAAGTGTCAAATTTGTTTTTATGGAAGATGGAGATTCAAGATGTGACCAGCTGTCTCTTAATGTGGATTGATACAGGATAGTTTCAGTAAAAGTTTGGTCAACATAGGGCATGATGTTGAGGTGGACAACCAGTAAAAACTTCGGGTTTTGTTTTCCCCTATGTTGAAGTACTAGATTATTCATTTACTTAAGATAACTCAAGTGGAAGCAAGCATTAAATCTAGCATTTTCTTGCCACTGTTGCTTACTGGGTTACTGGTTTGAGCTAGAATCTTAGACTCTTCAGTGTTGTTTTCTCATAGTAGAGCTAATAATATGTCAAATACTATCATGAGTATGAAAAATACAATAAACATAAATCACCCATTACTCTGTCAATATGTTCTTGTTATTATTATTTTTTTTTTTGCCAAGTTATTTGCTCTGAGCCAGATTAGACAGAATTGAATATGCCTTCCTAACATTTTAAATGCATAAGCAAAGATTCAATGTATGGATATGTATTTGGCACAGAGAGAGAGACTCAGTGAATTCATTGTGGGCACATGAGGCTGAATCTAAACAATCTGTGGGTATTTAGTGACAAAAGAACAGAATGGGAAAGGGAATGAAAGCCATGCTGTCCTTTGTGTGCTTCCGTCCTCTGAATTTTCCATCTCTTTCACTTAATGATGCATCCTTTTCCTCCCTACCATGTTCATGCAGAAAAGAATGCTTAGTCTTCTCTTTTTTTGTTTCTTTTTCTCCCATTCCCCACCAATCTATTCCAACAATGTTAGTCCCTAGAAACAAGGAAGCTTGTACCAAGTATGACTTGGCAGATTGTGGATTTATTGATCTATCTACTCTGTATGCCTAGAATCTTGATAACGGTCCATACTGAGAAAGTAACTGCCCATGTTTGGTTCTCTTTGTCCTATTTCATCTCTGGTTTTATTGAGAGACAACCTAATGCTCTTACAGGTTGTACCAATTCCCTCCTATTCTTCAGAATGGTGGAAGAACACAAGGCAGACAGAGTTTCATGAACTGCTCTTGACTATAGCTTTGAGGGTCCCCAGAGAAAAAAAATGCCTAAGGCAAGTTGAGATAAATGTGGAAAGTAAACAAACTGGGGACCCAGGGACATTGCCATGGACAGTGGCTTGGCAACATTTGGCCTTGATCTGTTTAGAAATGCCTTTGGGAACATAATTACTTAGAACCTTCAAAGACCTATTAATTTTTGCTTAGATGCTTACGTTTCTTGTTGCAAGACATGTTTCCTTGAAAACTCCATCTTGTCCTTCTTTACTTTATCCCATCTTCTTGTCTTATTTTATCCCATCTTCCTTCTTGGAAAAACAGTCACAGTGCTGGTAAATGACTTAAGCTTAAGAGCAAAGACCTAAAGGCATAAATGACTTAAGCTTAAGAACTGTTATGTGCCTAGAGGTCAGAGTAAGAGCTTAACCCTTTACCACCTAAGTGGCTTTTTAAATAGTAAAAGAACTTATATAATAGTAAACCCTGTATGATCCACCCATAGCCACTCCTCACTTAATCTCACAATAAAAGCAGTGTGGTTTCTTGAGGCAGTGCTCTTGGTCCCTGAGATCTGGAGTTCCCCGGCGCTCTTGGTCCCTGAGATCTGGAGTTCCCCGGTGCTCTTGGTCCCTGAGACCTTGAGTCCCGCGCTCTTGGTCCCTGAGACCTTGAGTCCCTGGCTCCCACCTTTACTTAAGATAAATGTCTCTGTGTCTTGTTTTATGTTAACTATTTTTCCTTAAGTTCCACAGCACCCGTTCTTCCCCATCCTGCTGAGCTGGCCCCGGCAGTTTCTGTTCTGTTCTTCCCAACCAATATTCTTCAGACATCGACATGAAATAGATGACATCTAGAACCTATATACTGTTGCTGGTTTTTTGAGAATTTAAAAGTGCTCTTTATTATTTAGTGAGCTAGTATTGAGATCAAATCAACATTCCAAATTTGTAGGCTGCTTTCCTGAGGGATAAGGATGTACTTCTTGCATCACTGATCACTTTATTAAAATGTTAAGCCCACTTTCCTTGGAATCCTTGCTTGAAGGTTGAAGATGTGCTGAGTTTCCAAAATATTTGAGAAAACGAATCTGGATGTGTTTGAGTTAACTGGTTTTCATTTCTCTGCACTTAATTTCAACTGTTTATACTGGAAACAAATTGGCAGAGTAAGTATCTGGGGGTGTGGGGTGGAAATATTACTGATGCATCCTCAAATTAACCTGACAGCCCCTCAGGTCTGTAGGCAGTGCATTATCCATGTCACTATTGTGGTAAGTATCCCATCAACCAGGCGTGCATTAGGCTTATTATATGTCGTGTATGTATTTTTGCTATAATTTCCTTCTAAAAGCTTTTACTTCTCTTACAGCCTGTGATCACTTGATTAATATAAAAAATGCTAGTGCATACTTTAGTTTTAATTATGCATTATTTAAATGAAAAATAATAATAATAAAATTTCACATTATAAGCATTTTCAAGTTGGCAGCGAATTTCATTGGGTCTCATCTCATCCTTATATAACTTCTTCCATATTACTATTAAGAAAAGGCTCAGTTTGGGCTTGAATATCTACAAATATTAAGGACTTTTCCATTTCAAAATACCTGCCATCTTACATAGACTGGTTTCACGTGAATCAACTGAAATAAATTTATAACGTGCTACATTTTAATATATTAAGAGAGAACCTAAATATATCCTGACAAATTTAAGTTAAATGTAAAAGCTTCTGCTCCTATACTGATGGCATGACACATGTAAAAGATTTATTCAAGCCTAGGAAAAAAATAAAAATTTTCAGTCTATTTTCTTAGTGCCAGAAAACTGAGGCAAGTGATATGCATTAATAATGTCCTAAGATAACTGGCATATCGCCAAACTAATTTAAATTTTTTCATGATCATATTATTGAAATGGAAGTGTATCTGACTCACATGTTTAAACTATGGTTGGATTTTTGAAACCATTTTCTGTTATACTTAGGTTTATATGTAGGCATGACAATTTGGTTGCTAAACTGCTCACTCAAACAGAGAATGTAAGAGGAAAAGAACTGTGTGTTATGAATGAGATATGTCCCTTGGGTATTTCATATTCTGCATTAACTTCTGAATTATGGAATGATATCTTAATTTTAAGAAGAATAAGAAGAGACTTTAGAGAGCTTAAACAATTAGTTTGAGAATTATAGCTATCAAAGCATTCAGTGTTTTCCAAAAGAGACATCTGTAGGCCAAGATATGACAGCCATACACAAGGTATGCTGGCTTTTGCAAACCCACTGCGGAGAGAGAATATCTTATCAGTGGATAAAATGGCCACTGGAAGTGAAGTATTTCTATCACTTAGTTTATTTCTATTGCTTAGTTTACATGATTAAATAGTCTTAAAATTACACATTAGATACAAAAGATGAAAATCCATGAAATTTTCCTTTATTCAATATTGAAACAAAGGCCACCGAGAGATAACTGACGAAAAGTTACCATCACATTACCTCCTTTTATTGCCATTGGTTTTTGCATGAAATTTCTAGGAAAAGTCAAACATAGTAGGGCAGTTTCTCAATCGTACCTATTCTTTACTGATTGCCATAAACTTTAATATTAGTATGTATTTTTAAATTGTATTAACACATGAAATACAGATATGATAATTTGCAGATGATTTTTTACACTTGACATCATTGGTTGGCATTCTTTCCTAAGGTATATTTCTCAATTGTCCTTGAATGCAATAACAGTTATACTGGTTTACTATGACAGGTTGGGTGTTTGTTCACAAGCAAGGAAGCATGTATCTACCCAAATTAATGTTCGGCAGCTCAATCTGGGTGGATTATTTTTGGATTCATTCCCAGATAAATCAGGGAATCTGACCCTATAAAAAGAAGGAAAGTTCACCTAATATATATAGCCACAAAAATTGAAAAATATGCAAAATAATCTTTTCTTGTGTTTGTTAGGTCAAGTAGCTTTCTTTGTTTTTTAAAAAAATATTATTAACAGCAATCAAATGTTTTATTTTCAAACTCATATTTAAATATTTAAAATCATTACAAGTAATATTTAGTAAATCCTGTAAGACTTTATTATAATTATAGTTTCCATTATAAATTAATCTGCCATATATTTATGAAATGAGAGAATACAAATTTTTAAAATTAATTCAGTCAAGAATAATTCATATTGAGATTATCTTCATGTCAATCTTTTTTTAGAGAATTTTATATTATTGTGTTCCTACTATTAATTTTCACCCAAGTTTGTATATTCCTTTTTTTCAGAAATATAAGTAATTGGTATATAACCTATACCAAACACAAATGGAAAGCCGTAGAAACATCTCAGAGTTCATTTTTCTAGGACTTTCTTATGACCAGAACATCCAGATATTTTGCTTCATATTCTTCTTCTTCTGTTATCTTGCTTTGTTGGTGGGAAACCTTCTGATCCTTGTCTCCATTCAATGCAGTCCTCTTTGTAGCCAACCAATGTACTATTTCCTCAGCCACTTATCTTTCATAGACATCTGCTATACGTCTAGTGTTACACCCAAATTAATTGGAGACCTGCTAGCGGAAAGAAAAACCATTTCCTATGGTAACTGCATGTTGCAGGTCCTTATCATGCACTTCTTTGGAGGCACTGAGATCTTTATTCTTACTGCCATGGCCTTTGACCGCTACATTGCCATCTGCAAATCTCTCCACTACGTGATGATCATGAACAGGACACGATGCAACCTCCTACTCTTGGCTGCTTGGGCTGGTGGCGCAGTCCATGCCTTGCCTCAGTTTTTTACGGCAATCCGGTTACCTTTCTGTGGTCCTAATGAACTCGATCACTACTTCTGTGATATTTTTCCTCTGCTAAAAATCGCTTGTACTGATACCTACATCACTGGTATCCTTGTGATTGCCTTTGCAGGTATGATTGCCTTAGTTACCTTTGCTGTGTTATCTGTTTCTTATGGAATTATATTATTCAGCTTAAAAAATCATTCGGCTGAGGGAAGACAAAAAGCACTTTCTACCTGTGGGTCTCATATCACCGTAGTCATCTTATTTTTTGTGCCTGTGATCTTTATTTACCTTAGACCTCCTACGACTTTTCCTGAAGACAAAATATTTGCACTCTTTTATACTATCATTGCTCCTATGTTCAATCCATTGATATATACACTGAGAAATACAGAGATGAAAACTACTTTGAAAAAATTGGTATCAAATGTTATTTTCAAAGGAAGCTCACAGTTACTTTGAAGAAGCTTATTGGCTAAGCAGCTTTGTAAAAGAAAAGGGGGTGGGTATGAATGAATGGGACAGCAACTCTCTCAGGTGTTAGGTACCATCACTGTCTTGAATGGAAGGAATGAGAACCATAGGACTATAAGATAAATACCACATCCAAACTTTTGTATAAGAAAGTTAATCAGCAACTACATGAATGCAGTGAGGTATTAAGATGGCATCCATAGTGTTACCTTCTTGAAAAAGACAGTTGAGCCAAAGGAAGGAAGGCAGTCCTATCATGATTCATGACTTGTGGGGAAAAAAAATGTTTTTTAATACTAAGTGTGTTTCAGAAAATGTGGACTTAGGGCCCAGAACACACAGTAACATTCCTTCTGTGGTAGTGGAGATGTTGAAAACTAAAACTAAACTAATGAATTAAATTTATCACAACACATTCACATGTACATATGCTAGTGCCATTCAGAAATGAGCTATGCAACAAAGAGCTATTTAGAGTAGAATCTGTCTTAAGGTGATTTCTGGAGGTCAGCTCTGTGGTGCCCTATTGAATGTTATAATAATAGCCTGTGAATAGAAAACAAGAATTAATATTTCAAATGGCTGACAGTGCATTTGCTAGTGTTTCACTTGCTGATCTGAATTTTTAACATTTCCAATAAAACTCAAGGAACTGTATAAGAACATTTAACTGTTGAACCACACTTACCTATCTGAACATGATAGGTGGGAGTTCCCTGAGGCTCAGTGGGTTAAGGATCCAGCTGTTACTGCTGTGGCAGTTTTGATCCCTGGCCTGGTAACTTCTGCATGCTGGAGCTGTGGGCAAATAAAATGAAATAAAATGGAGAGGTAACTGACTAGTCATTGTATCAAGAATCAACAACGTCTCCTGTTACAATGACAAAAAAACAGAAACAAAAACAAATAATGACAATAACCAAAATCTAGCGAAAGACAAATGAGTTTTGGCCTAAAAACAGATTAAGACACAAAACAAAATAAAAACAACAAAAAAAGCAGTTTGGCTGCTCATGGATGTTTGCAACAGCTCTATGCATGTGTACCAAACCTTGGGAAAAAAAATAAGGTATTTGTTAGTGGTAAATAGATAAATAAAAGGTAGCATATTCAGATAATGGAATAGTATTCAAATCTAAAAAGAAAGGAGCTATTAAGCTATGAAAATACATGCAGGAAAGCCTAATGTATATTACAGACCGAAAGAATCCAAAGTGAAAGGGCTCCCTGCTATGTAATTTCAATTATCTGACATTCTGTAAAAGGCACACATATGGCGACAGCAAAAATATCAGTGAACATAAAGGGTTGGGAAGGAGGAGGGATGAATAGGTGGAGCATTGAGGATTTTTAGGGAGTAAGCCTCTTCTGTATGTTACAACAGTTTTGGATGTTGTCATCATATATGTCAAAACCCATAGAATGTACTATCCGTAGAGGGACTGCTAATGTAAACTATGAATTTGGGGTGTCATGATGCATCGATATAGGTTCCTTTGATTTTAACAAGTGTATCATTCTGATGAGGAGAGTATTACAGTGTGTAGACAAGGGCTCTATAGGGTCTCTGTACTTCTCTCTCGATTTAGCTGTGAACTTAAAATCACTCAAAAAATAAACGTTTATGAATTAGTACATGTGTTGTGGCTCAATACCTAAAGGAAATCTTGTAACGTAGTGAAGAACTTACTCATTACAACAGTAACACCTCTCCCTTTGCCTTTCCCCCTAGACTGCCCCTTAATGCACAGGTCAAGGAATCAGTATGGGGATGCTGCCCATTGCTAATTATCCCGTTCCAATTATGTGTTCTGGAACTGGGGAAATAACCACAGCATGGGTTCTGTGACCATGGATCCAGTGTAAATGGACCTGAACTCAAGTTGCAAAAATCATAAACTTTCTATCAGTTACTACTCTGCTGGTCAACAGTATTATTTTGGATCTCCTCGAATAATTTTCAGATCAACGTCAGTAGTCCTGAAAGTTCTGAGTATTTCCTTTTTCCCAATGGAGAGTTACTCTGATTGAATGTCATATGTCCCTTTGGAGAAGTCTGGGAGGAAGATACACTGTAAATTTGTGGCAGGGTATGAGGGTCCTTCCTCGAGAGGACCCAGTCTCCTCTATATTCATGGAATTCTAAGATTTATATGTCCAAGAATTGATTGCAAAGCCATGCATATCTGTTTTTGTGATTCCAGTTAGCATGCTTTTGCCATCAGCTAGAGATTTTCTGCTGACACAGAGGGGTTAAGAATTGATTACGGTTATTCTTTGTCTCATTTCTAGGGATGCCGTGATCAACTAGACAACACTAAGTGTTATTCTGCCTGTTGTTTGACTCTGCTGTCCATTATGGTGACCAGGCCCACACCTCCCTTTGGGATTAACTGCCATTGCTTGGCCTCTCGGACCTGGGACTCAGTTACTTGCACTGAAATTACTTACACTCATTAAGTTACTTTCACTTGGATTTTGCAAATCAGTGACCATGATTTCCACTAATGGTCTAGCCCACGGAAAAGGACCATCACAGGCCTTTTCAAGAATGTTGAGGTTCCCTCTACAGATTTCTTTCTCCGGGTATTGATGAAGTTGATGTCTCTAGATCATCCCAGGGTGGCTGAGTAGATTTTAATTGACATATTGACTCAAATATTCCAACTTACCCATGTCTTTGACTCTGTTTCTCAGCATTAAACCAAGGCAGGCTGGCATTTCTAAGCCACTCACTGTGGGTCACCTTTGGTTCTTTGTTCTTCCTCACCATGCAGACTGTTAGTGCCTTCCGTGACTCCCCCAGCAGCAATGTTAAATGCCACATCTGGGATTTCCATTGTGGCTTAGCAGTAGCGAACCCCATTTGTGTCCGTGAGGATTCAGGTTCGATTCCTGGCCTTGTTCAGTGGGTTAAGGATCCGGCATTGCTATGACACAGCGGTGGTGTAGGCCTGAAGTTAAGGCTCTGATTCAACCTCTAGCCTGGGATCTTCCATATGCCACCAGTGTGGCCCTAAAAAAGACAGGAAAAAAAAAAAGAAAAAGAAAAAGCAGAATATCTGCTTTTGGGCCCATACCAATAAGTCAAGCCTGGTTCAGAAATTTTTTTTCTTCCTATGATGTCCATTCTCACATATATTCCCTGGATTTCTGTCTGCATAAATTAGAAAACTCAAGGAGTTATTTTGGAGTGTAGGACACTCATCTTGCATCACACTGTACCTCACTTTCAGGGGTCTGTTGGGACTGTTGTCAGGTTAAGGAACGAAGAGCAACTTGAGGAGTTCTTGGTGGGTCCTGAGGAGAATCAGCATTGCCTTTCATGGCAGCTGTTACATGGGAGCTCATGACAGGTTTTTCAGGCAAGGAAGGTTTACTCCTTCAGCCAGAGGGTGAGTGGCTGGGTCCACTGGGGAGGAGAGACCTCTTCACTGGCCAAGGGCATCATCTTCTCTCGGTTCCTTCTTTGCTGCTTCCTCAAGCATCCAATGAACCAAGGCAGAATATGGATTTCATTCATCATTCTTCTCTCTTACATCATCATCTTCTATCAAGTCCTTTTACTTACAACTCCTGGGTATTTCTTGAACTGTTCTCTGTTTTTCCATTTTAATTTGGGTTTCCTAGATGCAGACTCTTGGATAAAATGTTTATGAAAGTAATTTGTAAGGGGAAGTTTGGAGAGAAACTGCCTGCGAGAGGAGGAAAAGGGGGATATACTTGGCTTCAGCCTGGATACATGGAACTCTGCAGTATATACTGTATGGCAGAGCTGTTTCCACTGATGGGCACGAGACGAGGCCTTTTCAACCATGCTTCATTCATTGCCCACTGGCACAACCTTGGATACATGGGCATGATCCCTAAGTGAGATGGTTCCAGATTTCTCTAATGTACATGTCCAGAAAGGAAGGGGCAGTGGACTGTCAGCAGCCCAGACACACAGCAGCAGTTCCTGGGTGCAGTGAGGCCCAGTGAACAAGATCTGACCAGAAGCAGCTGTGTCCACCCCATTCTGCATCGTCACTGGCAAAGCTCAAGCCTCCAGGATCCTTTTACACTGAAATCATTACAGTGACCTCTAGCTCCCCTTCTGCTGCATGTTTGGTTCCTTCAATTTATTTTCTGTACTGAAGCCAGAATTATTAATCTAAAACTTAAAGCTAACTTTATCATTTTAGGTTTAATTTTTTTACATTGGAAATTTTCCCTGGAGTACTTAGCATTAAGCCTTCAAACAATTATGAGACCCTCCTTGACATTCTCTGTTCCTGTCTCTGCAACATCATAATGTACTATTGTCCCTTTTTGAGCTAAGTGTCCAGCATGTTGCCTGGCACACAGTGGACATTCTGGAAATGATTGTTGAAGAAATCATTGATTTAACAAGCACAGGAATATTTAATTTATTAAGACTTGTGCATTCTGGTACTCACCTGCTGACCTGTGATATATATTCCATCTCAAAGTAACACTGTTACTCTCCCTGATGCCTATTCATTCTTCTGATTCTGTTTTATCCACTGCATCCCATTTCGGTGTCTTTTCATCCTGAAATTTTTTCCTTACCCACCATATCTGTGTTGTGTGTCTTCCTAACAGAGCTTGATGACACACTGTGCTTCATTATCATACAGGTTATAGCAGTGTGATGTCATGCTCTGTTCTCTAGTTAGGGTCTGTCTGTGAAAGCATCACTCAGGTTTTTTTTCTTTATTCAGTACTGAAGCCCCAGCAAGTATCGATGTACCTGCTAGAATCCTTGGACTCAAAGTATGTGTTCTTTAATAAATGAAGGATGGAAGCAATGGATGGAATGTATTTATTCTGAAATTGCGGAATTTGCATACATGAAGCTACGTCTGTCAAAAATTACTTTCCATGATGTAATGTTACCAAGAAGCCAACTGATTAACAGAGAAATAGAGGGAAAACAGGCCACATTCATAATGTGAGGATATCTTGCTAAGAAAATGGGAAATATCAAGGTAAACTGTTTCTTCATAGAATTACATCCTCAAGTTTAATGTTTTTCTTATTCTTAGTTTAAGCATTAACAAATACAAATTGTGGTTTCAGAAAGGATATATTAAAAATCTCAGAAGAAGGTAGAAATAATTTCCTACTGCTGTAACTTCTTTTTTTCTATATTTTACTAAAAGTTTCTCACTTTATACTTATAGTCATTCATTTGGTAAATGTGATAAACCACAAATATCCTACTTATTCAAACTCTTGTTTTCAAGTGAGCACATACTTTATGAGTATGACTGGTTTAGTTTTTTCCTTTTTTATGTATAATAATTTTTATTTGTTTCCATTATCATTGGATATACAGTGTTCTGTCAAGTTTCTACTATATGGAACCCAAACAGGCCCCCAACAAGACATATCATAATAAAAATGCAAAAGTTAGTATATTTTTTAATTTTTTAATGATGGCACCCATGGCGTATGGATTTCCCAGACCAGGGATTGAATCCCAGCCACAGCTGTTACCTCCCCTGCTTGATCTGGGGATCAAGCCTGTGCCTCCACAGTGACCCTGAGCCGCTGCAGTCAGATTCTTTGCCTACTGTGCCACAGTGGGAACTCTGATATGATTGTTTAATAACTTGAAATTCATGGTAAAATATTAATTTAATAAATTAATAAAAGTCCTGACAAAATATTATTTTTATGAATCATCTCTCTTTCTGGTGGATTATCAGCAGAGGATGTTCACAAAGACAATACAAAATGCTTCTGAGCAAGAGAAGGAAATTTGGAAACATGATGTAACATTCATTATTCATGCTTGAGCTGAAATGGGCCATATCTTTTATATTCCTAAAGGAGTTACGTAACACAATGTTATAGAAGTAAATACATAACCATCAACCATGATATTTAAACATGGGCAGATTTACTGATAAAATCATTAGAATTTAGCTATATGTAGTCAACACATTGTATAATAGTATATATGCTAAAAGATATGCATATATAGTGCAATATATCATACATATGAAGAATATAAAGGAAAAGTATTTCTTCATATGCAGATATACATGTAATAAGTTACTTTGTTTATTAGATATATATGTGGTCCAGCACGGTCCCTCAGTCCATCTCTATGACTGGTGACTGTTTTAATCATGTTACCTTTGTGTCATCTTCTCCTGACAGTGTATCACAACAGTTAAGAACATAGTCTGAGTGATCAGTAATATTCTGATGAGTGGTTCTTCAGTATTTCTGTTTTGGAACTTAGTCATTTCTGTTTGTTTCCTCAGCTGTGAATGGCGATAACAGCAGAGCCTACCTAACTCTTTGGATGGTTACAGAGATGATTCCTAAAGACCAGTATATATTTTAATGCCTTTATGTCGTTTTATTAGAATAAAAGTTCAAATGCATATACATTGATTAACTTAGTGAGTGTATGCCCCAATTTGATGGGCTTGTCCAAATATTAAGAGAATACTCCTGGGCCAATTTTTTTTTTTTTTTTTGCCATTTTCTTGCCCTCATTTTAATTCCTCTTCTGGCAGACTCTATGATTTGTAGTGATTTTAATTTTCTTTATCTCTTGCTGAGATTAACAAAAATCTCCTTATGACCCTTGCCTCTCTTCACTCACATTTGGGATCTAGGCACATTTATATTTCACTTGAAATGACTTTCCTACTAAACAATTTCCTAATGGCATTTTTCAGCTGGGCATTTCTCAAGGTGTAGATTAAGGGATTTAACATGGGAGTTATCATAGTGTAGAAGACAGCAACTGCTTTATCAATGGGTAAAGTAACTGCTGGTCGCATGTACTCAAATATGCAGGGCACAAAGAAGATGACAACTGCTGTGATGTGGGAGACACAGGTAGAGAGGGCTTTGCGTCTGGCCTCCAAGCATTGCTTCCTTAAGGAGTTAAGGATGACCCCATAGGATCCAACCAAGAGTAGGAAGATTAACAGACAGATGAATCCACTGTTGGCAGCAACAACGAGCCCTAGAGTGTGGGTATCAGTGCAAGCCAGATGAAGTAAAGGAATCAGATCACACATAAAGTGATCTATGACATTAGGGCCACAGAAGGGCAATCTGAAGATGAAGAGGATCTGAATGAATCCATGAAGAAAGCCTCCCAGCCATGACACTCCCACCAGCAGGCCACATAGCCTCCGATTCATGATGGTTGCATAGTACAAGGGCTTGCAGATGGCCACATAGCGGTCATAGGCCATCACGGTCAGCAGGATGATATCAGCTCCTGCAAAGAAATGTTCCCCAAAGATTTGCATCATGCATCCATGGAAAGTGCTTGTTTTCTTTTCATAGAGTGAATCTACAACCAGTTTAGGAGTATCCACACAGGAATAGCAAGCATCGATGAAAGAGAGATGAGCCAGGAAATAGTACATGGGGCACCCGATTAATGGGCTGGTAGTGATGGTGACTATGGTGAGCACATTTCCTCCCAGAGAGACAGCGTAGATGAGCAGAAACACCACAAATATGACTTTCTGCATGTGTGGATTCTGTGTGAGTCCCAGTAGAATGAACTCTGTTACATTATTCCTAGTCTCCATGTTGGTTCATGTTACTGTCAACCGCACTACCTGAAAAAAAAAAAAAAAAGTCCTTTTTTTTTTTAGCTCACTCTTGAGTTTATTAAGCTTCACCATCTAATAAATATCAAATGCTTATATTCTACTGGATTCTAAATTCTTATAAGATTTTCCTTGAGATAAAAAATTTGATCTGATCTCTTGAAGGTAATTCAATTGTGAGTGTAATATAAAATGAGATTATGAGTGTCAATGTGAGAATATACATGTAAGACTCTTATTATATGAGTGTTAGGGGACAAGGTATCTGAGAGAGAGGGAATCTTGTGTACGAGTTTAGTGAAGCATCTTGTGTGACTTGGATGCAGTGGGCAAAGACTCAGCAAGATGAGAGAGGCCCGAAAATTTACTTAAAAATGTAATTTAGTATAAGAAGCCATTGGTAATGGGAAGGTGATGAACAGGGTACAGGAGACAGAGTATGGTATAAGAAAAGGGGTAAAACATGTGTCTTCAATCCAACAACTTTATAATAGCTGATATAGGTGGTTTTAATAATTGATTGCAATGGACATGGCATAATAGAATCATGTGCATGGTATTTATTATTCCATCCATGTTGATCATGGTAAAGCATTTTATATGCTGTACAGTGTAACATTGACAGAACATTGTAAACCAGGTTTTATGGAAAAAATCATTAAAAAATTTTTAGAGCCTAATGTTAATGGGAACACACATGATAATAGTAATTAAACCTTAATTTAAATCAACTACACTACAAGAAAATTTATTTAAATTGGCTTAATGAAATAATGATTGCACACAAAGTTTTTTTTAAGGCATTCAGTTAATGCTCATTACAAAATTATGAGACAATTACCACAATCATTTCTCTACCTATTTTACACACTAGAGAGCAGAAACAGAGAAATTAAGGATCTCAACAACATCAAACAGCTAATAAATGGCAGATCTAAGAATAGTTCAGATTATACATTTTATCTTTAATTTTCCTCCATATTCTATCACTATGCCCTACATTGTTAGATTAAACACAACTAAACTAACCATCTCCTTTGGATGTGACCATAATTGTCATAGTACTATAATTCTCTTTCAAAGACAAGTACATATGAATCCATTTCATTGACAGACATATTAATACACATACATGCAGACTCAGACATATAGACAGTTCAACATATTGGAATTTCCAGTTTTGGATAACTAGGTGGTCCTGCGTTCACTGAAGGTCTGTTTTCATTTTGTCTCTCCCTCACCCTAGCATCTTTCCTCCCCAGTTTCCCTACTAATCATGAATCCTCAGATACTCCCAAAAAGTATTGATTTGATGATCCCAGTGGTTGAGTGTATTACTCTGAGAATCAGAAAAACAAGTCAGATTAGAAAATTCTTCCCCACTCTCAGCTTCTTGATCTGAGGTTCATTTCCTGGTCTGTTACAAGTTTGTTTCCTCTAATATCAAGTGAGAATATTCATGTGCACTCAGCTCTGATGGGTATTGATTGAGGAAACACATATGAACATAAGCACTACATGGTGTATGCAAAGAACCTTCACTTGTTTTTGACTGTCTATGGATGTAGGCATAGGAAGAATGGCCATATTCAGCAATAATACAGAAAAACATTTAACCATGTAAGAAACTGTGGCGGATTCATCTCCAATTTTCCATTAACAGAGCCAGAGGAGACTCATAGTATGCATAACAGTGGATCTCAGCAAAAGATCTTCCTATTGGACTAAATAGTATATGGTTTATATCGCTTCATAGTCTCCTTTATACCGTTGTGTGTGAGGTGTGTTTAAATTTCATTTACATTCTCATGATTCATCTTGAGTGTTTCAAATGGGTCTGTTGGCCAAAGAAAGATATCTGGTGTAGAGAGCTGGGTCATACAAATACATTTCTTAATCTCGAGTGTTTCATTTGTTAGGGTAGATGATATTCATCACCTTTCTCTTGAAGAGTGGGGAAAGATATAAGGCATTATTATTCTCTTTGAAAAATGTTGAAAAATCAGGATCATTATATATGTAAAGTAACAATCTGTAATCAGCATCAGCACTATTGAGAAACTTACCTTCTGGTCTTGGATAATGTTAATGATATTTGAGAGGGTTCAAAACTAATCCATCTTCACAATGACCTCCTTTTGGGATAAGTACCTTTCAATATCAAAGACCTGACAAAATAGGAAAGAGATTCTTCAGATAATTCCTTATCACATCAACAATAGATAAGTAAGTCATTTTAACAGTCTATAAATATGCTTTTAGCCTAGCACCTCAAATGCTTTGCACAGAAAACCTGGGAGTGGAGTTTAGAATGGATTCCTTTGGTTCACCACGGAGCAATGAGCTTCGATGGATGGCTCTGGTCCTATAAGCAGGAAGCAGAATGTGTGGTAGAAACACATCAAAATGCACCATTCCATCTAGGATGATGCATGCTGCTCTGGATGTGTAAAGAAACACAGAAACAGAAGACATGTTCCCATGCCCTGCATGGATCCTTAAAGAGGTGTCCACAAAAGTTTGAGGCCCTTTTCCTTAGAGCTGCTATTTTCTCTCCCAGGAATTAATTATCTTCTTTGATGGAAAGGCTTTGTCTTCGAAGCAGGTATTCTGGAGAGACAGGTTGGAAAAGCATATATTCTTCTGTGGGGAATTGTATTCCCTGCCCTTGGAAACAAAACCTGTGAGTCCCCTTTGTCTGTGTGAATCTGGGTATCTGAGAAACTTGAATGTCATGTGCACAGCAAGGATGGCATAGTTCCAGTGTGAGGATCTCTGATGTGGTTAACCTGTGCCCTCATGGCAGAGAGAGAATTCTGTCTTCTCATCAATATGACAACCTTTTCCTGGAAAGCTAGTGTTCATTGATTAAGAACCATATCAGACAGGGCATAAAATAAATGACAGTTATCTAAAAGTACTGAAATTCAGAACCTGTTTTTCACATTACCTAGAGTTGTGGAAGGAAAATGAAATTCTAAAATATTCTCAGTAAGATATCTCTAGTACTCTTGTGATGGTCATTATGGGACATTAGGCAACATTAAACATGTGGAATGTTATCTAAACACAAGAAGCTCATTCTAAATTCAAACACAAATGAAGTTGTACATTCTGGTCCCTTTGTATTATTTTACCTTTTATCATTCTAGGAGGTATGCAGTGATAAATGCCTGAGGTTTATTAAATTTGCCTTACTTTATGGCTAATATCATTGAGCATTTGTTGTAAAGTATTGATATAGGTACACATGGGATTGAGGGAGTTTCTTTTCATGTTCTTTGAAAGTTTAAAAATTAGAGCTCCTCCTTAGTTCCTCTTCTAGCTCAGTGGGGTATGAACCCGACATAGTGTCCCTGAGGATGCATGGGCAATCCTTGGCCTTTCTCAGTGGGTCAGTGTTCTGGAGTTGCAATGTGTAAGCTGCGATTTAGGTCTCGATTGCGGCTTCGATGGGAATTCTTGTGCCTGTGGAGTAGGCTGGCACCTGAAGCTCTGATTTGACCTTTAGCCTGGCAACTTCCATATGCCACAGGTGTCCAGAAAGGATGGGGCTGTGGGCTGTCAGCAACCCAGACCCACAACAGCTGTTCCAGGGTGCGGTGGGGCCCAGTGAACAAGATCTGACCAGAAGCAGCCATGTCCACCCCATTCTGCATCATCACTTTCAAAGCTCAAGCCTCCAGGATCCTTTTACACCTGAATCGTTACAAAAACCACCTAGCTCCCCTTCTGCTCCCTGTGATGCTTCCTTCAGTGTAGTTTCCATACAGAAGCCAGAATTATCATGCTATACTCAAATCTAACTTTATCATTTTCTAGTTTGAAAATATGTATGCTGGAAATTTTCCCTGGAGTACTTAGCATTAAGCCTTCAAACAATTATGACACCCTCCTTGACCTTCTCTGTCCCTGTCTCTCCAAATTCATAATGTATTATTGTCCCCTTTTTGAGCTAAGTGTTCAGCATGTTGCCTGGCACACAATGGACATTTGGGAAATGATTTTTGAGTAAATATTTGATTTAACAAGCCCAGGAATATTCAATTTATTAGGACTTGTGCAGTCTTACATTCACCTGCTGACCTGTGATATATATTCCATCTCACAACAAAACTGTTTCTATCCCTGATGCCTATTCATTTTTTAGATTGTATTTTATCCATTGCATCTCATTTTGATGGCTTTTCACCCTCAAAAATTTTTCTGATTTACCATGTCTGTGTTGTGTGTCTTCCCAACAGACTTTTATAGCACACTGTACTTTATTGTCTTACAGGTTATAACAGTGTGATGTCATGTTGTGCTCCCTTGTTGGGGTCTGTCTGTGAAAGCAGCACTCAGGTTTTTTTCTTTATTCAGTACTGAAGCCCCAGCAAATATCGATCTGCCTGCTAGAAACCTTGTATTCTGTGGAGGGGCTCTAGAAAGCCTGGTGTGAGAGCCGAGTTGTCCCCGAAATCAAATATACATTACCTCTTCTCCAGTCTCTGTTCGGGCGCTACTTGCTGAGGTCCAGCCCCAGCAGCCAGGGAGTGTGGAAGGAGAGGATGGGCTACAAATGGCGTGGAAAGAATTGGAGCCAACTCCTCAGCTGCATGCTGCAGATGACCCAGTTTATTAAATGAAAAGCATCAGTTTTTATACCCTGTCACAATCAGGTTTCGTGTAAGATTTGACATTAACATTTGATTTAAAGCCCTTTCTGTTCCCTCCACCTGAGATACAAAAAAAAAAAAAAAAAAAAGGTTAGTTAAAACATGTTCCTTTCAACTTTAGATTTTCCTTCAAGATTACAAACTTAAAGTTTCACACTGTATTTTTCTTAAAGGGTCAAGAACAGTAGTTATTCTATTTTATATTAAGAACAAAGCTTTAATAAGTAATAAACTATGATACCTAACATTCTTTAACTAAAGGCATATGTAGTTAACAAAAACGCATGAAAGCCTTGGCCTCATGACATTCTTGAGACTACAATTTATTTGGCGCCAGCAGGCTAAGCATTTAACTTAATGTGCTGATTTATGTAAGTTCCAAACCACCAATTTCAATAGAAAGGAGTATTATACCCCAAAATTAACAAATGCCCCCACAAGGGATGAAAGTTACAGGTGACACTGTTATTTGATAAAAATTATATCTATTATAGAAAATAGCAATTTATAGGCCAAACAACATTTTTTCCCAGCCTCAAACTTCTTTTTAAGTAAAGGGACTGAAATCATAAGTTTCCCCTGTATACTCTCACAAAATAGGTGCCATAAATTGTTACTCCAAAACAAAGGCTTTTTCCATTACATTGTTTAAATAACTTCACTCTGTTTTGGTTCAGGTGTTTTACGTACCCGGTGCAAATTCTTAGCTGTAAGAAAGCTGTGAATCAAAGATAGAAAAAGAAGGATAAACACAGAAAAAATAGATTAACATATTTTTTAGGTGATATCATTTTTATTTTCCTGGAGCCGATGTTTTTCAAGGGATTGCTCTGCAATCCTTTTTCTTTCTTCAGCTTGTCTGTAGCTCTGCTAACCAGACAAGCCTCATGCATCCGCAATCCTTCTTCTTTCTTCAGCTTGTCTGTAGCTCTGCTAACCAGACAAGCCTCATGCAGGTGCTGACTATGGCTTTGCTTTCTTTACTGGAGCAGCCTTATGGCTCCCGACAGTATTCAAAGTATGTTTTCTTTAATAACTGAAGGATTGAAGCTGTGAAGGGAATATATTTATTCTGAAATTGCAGAATTTGCATACTTGAAGCTACATATGTCAAAAACAGCTTTCCATGATGTAATGTTAACAAGAAGCCAACTGATTTACAGAGAAATAGAGGAAAAACAGGCCACATTCATTTTGTAAGGAAGTCTTGCTAGTCACAGGGAGAATATCACAGTAAAGTATTTCTTCATAGAATGACACATTCAGGTTCAATGTTTTTCTTCTTCCTAGTTTAAGCAGTAAGAAAAACAAATTGTGGTTCCAGAAAGGATATAAATAAACTATGTGATAAAGGTTGAAGGAACTTCCTAGGCTCAAGCACTACTTTTTTAAAAACAAGTTTTATTACATTTTTCCCTCTTGATACTCATGTTTACTCATTTGGTAATTATTATAAACCAAAATTTATTCTACTTTTTTAAACTCTTATTCTCAAGTGGGTGCATATTTAAGAGTATGACTGGCTTTGTTCTTGTTTTTTTTTTTTTAATGATTGCACTTGTGTCATATGAAAATTCTTGGACAAGGAATTGAATCCCAGCCACAGCTGTTACATCCACTGCAGCTGTGGCAATGCCTCATCCTTTAATCCACTTTGTTTGTGATCAAACATGTGCCTCCACAGTAACCCCGAGCCACTGCAGTCAGATTCTTTACCTACTGTGCCAGAGTGGGAACTCCAATATGATTGTTTAATACATTGAAATTCATGACGAAGTATTAGTTTAATAAATTCAATAACATGAAATTCCTGTCAAATAAAATATCATTTCATTTGAATCATCCTTCTTTCTGATGGATTATCAATATCTGATGATAACATGGACAATACAAAATGATTCTGATTGATACAAGGAAATTTGGAAGATGATGTAATATTCATTACTCACACTTTAGAGATTAAATGACCCATGTCTTTTATATTCCTAAAGGAGTTACATAACACAATGTTATAGAAAATACCTAACCATCAACCATGATATTTAAACATGGGTAGACTAATAAAATGATTAGAATTTAATTTTATGTAATTGACCAATATATAATAGTATATATGCTAACAGATAGGGATATATAGTGAAACATATTATGTATATTAATAACATAAAGGAAAATTATTTCTTCCTATGACGATATGCATGTAAAAAGTTACTACATATATATACATGGTCCAGCACAGTCCCAGAGTACATATTTATGAATGCTGACTATTCTAATGTTGTTACCTTTTTGTCATCATTTCCTGACACTGTAACAGAGTATTTAATATCATAAGTGATCAGTTGTATTCCATTTACTTGCTCTTCAGTATTTCTCTTTTGTCACTTACACATTTTTCTTTGTTCCCTCAGCTATTAATGGTGATAATAGCAGTGCCGCCCTAACACTTTGGATTGTTACAGAGATTCTTCTTAAACACCAGTATATATATATATATATTTACCTTTCAGTTGTTTTATTACAATAAAATCTTTGAATGCATATACAGTGATGAATTTAATCATAGTCTTCCCCAATTTGAGAGTATTTTCCAAATATTTAGAGAATAGTTCTGGGCTAGCTTTTTTGCCCTCATTAATGTACACTCATTTTAACTCCACTTCTGGCAGAATCTATACTTTGTAGTAATCTTATTTTTCTTTTTCTCATAGGTCTTATTTGCTGATATTAGCAAAAATCTCCTTATGACCCTTTCCTATCTTCATTCACATTTGGGATCTAGGCACATTTATATTTCACCTGTAAGAGCTTTCCCACTAAACAATTTCCTAATGGCATTTTTCAGCTGGGCATTTCTCAAGGTACAGATTAAGGGATTTAACATGGGAGTTATCATAGTGTAGAATTCAGCAACTGCCTTATCAATGGGTATTGTAACTGCTGGTCGCATGTACTCAAATATGCAGGGCACAAAGAAGATGACAACTGCTGTGATGTGGGAGACACAGGTAGAGAGGGCTTTGCGTCTGGCCTCCAAGCTTTGGGTCCTAAGGGTGTGAAGGATGAGCACATAGGATCCAACCAAGAGTAGGAATTTCAACATACAGAGTGATCCACTGTTGGCAGCAACAATGAGCACTAGAGTGTGGGTATCAGTGCAAGCCAGTTTAAGAAAAGAAATCAGATCACACATAAAGTGATCTATGACATTAGGGCCACAGAAGGGCAATCTGAAGATGAAGAGGATCTGAATGAATCCATGGAGAAAGCCTCCCAGCCATGACACTCCCACCAGCAGGCCACATAGCCACCGATTCATGATGGTTGCATAGTACAAGGGCTTGCAGATGGCCACATAGCGGTCATAGGCCATCACGGTCAGCAGGATGATATCAGCTCCTGCAAAGAAATGTTCCCCAAAGATTTGCATCATGCATCCATGGAAAGTGCTTGTTTTCTTTTCATAGAGTGAATCTACAACCAGTTTAGGGGTATCCACACAGGAATAGCAAGCATCGATGAAAGAGAGATGAGCCAGGAAAAAGTACATGGGGCACCCGATTAATGGGCTGGTAGTGATGGTGACTATGGTGAGCACATTTCCTCCCAGAGAGACAGTGTAGATGAGCAAACACACCACAAATATGACTTTCTGCATGTGTGGATTCTGAGTGAGTCCCAGTAGGATGTACTCTGTTGCATTGTTCCTAGTCTCCATGTAGTTCTGTTATTGTCAATCATGTTATCTGAAAATAAAACAAAGTTTATTTTTTAAAGCTCAAACTTGAGTTTATTAAACTTCTCCATCTAATAAATAACAAATGCCTGTATTATACTGCATTCAGTATTCTGTTAGGACTTTCCTTGAGAAAAAAAATTTGTTCTGATCATTTGCATGTTGTTCAATTGTGAGTGAGAAAATGAGAATATGAGTGCCCATATAGGAGAACATGAATGGAAGTGGAAGACAGACTTGAGAGAAAGGGAATCTGTGTACACATCTAGGGAAGAGTTTTGTGTGACTTGGATGAAGTGGGCTGAGGCGTAGCAAGGGGACAGAAGCCTGATAATTAACTTTTAGGCAATCCCACTTTTAGGCATATATTCTGACAAAACTTTCCTTAAAAAAGACACATGCATGTGCATATTCATTGCAGCTCTATTCACAGTAGCCAAGACATGGAAACAACCCTAATGTCCCTTGACAGACGATTGGATTATGTGGTATAGATAAGCAGATGTGATGTATGTATATATATATATATATATATATATACACAATGGAATACTACTCAGCCATAAAAAAAAGAAATACATAATGCCATTTGCAGCTGCATGGATGGAACTAGAGAGTCTCATAGTGACTGAAGTAAGTCAGAAAGAGAAAGACAAATACCATATGATATCACTTATATCTGGTACCTAATATATAGCACAAATGAACCTTTCCACTGAGAAGAAAATCATGTCCTTGGAGAGTAGACTTGTAGTTGCCTGGTGGTGGGGGGAGAGAGTGGGATGGATTGGGATCTTGGGGCAAATGTATGCGAACTCTTGCTTTTGGAATGGATTAAGAATGAGATCCTGCTGTGTAGCACTGAGAGTTATGTCTAGATGCTTAGAACAGAGCATGATAATGGGAGAAAAAAGTATTTATACATGTATGTATAACTAGGTCTCCTTGCTGTACAGTGGGAAAAAAAAATTGTGTTTGGGAAATAACAACAAAAAAATGGAATTAAATGTAGCAGGACATTGGTAATGGGAAAGTGATTAAGAGGGTACAGGAGCCAGTGTCTAGTATAAGAAAAGTGGTAAACCATGTTCCTTCAATCCAATAAGTTTATAATAGCTGATAAAGATGGTTTTAATAATTGATTGCTATGGGCGTGGCCTAATAGAATCATGTGCATGGTATTATTCCATCCATGTTGATCATGGTAACAAATTTGAGAGATGACTGTTAATCATAATGCACATGATAATATTAGCTAAACCTTAATGTACATTGACTCTCCTTCAATAACATTAGTTTTAATTAGCTTCATGAATGTTTACTGCCTTCTAAGTTGTTTTTTTTTTTTCAGGCATTTCTTTAATCATCATTCCAAAATTATGAGATGATCACCTCTATCACTTTTGTACTTATTTTACACACTAGGGAGCAGAAACAGAGAGAAGTTAAGGATCTTAACAAAGTCAAGCAGCTAATAAAGCTCAGATCTAAGAATAGTTCAGATTATACATCTTATTTTTATTTTCATCCAAATTCTTAAACTGTGGCCTATATTGTTCGGTTAAAATAAACACTATTGAACTAGTCAACTCCTTTGGATGTGACCATAATACTTACGGTTATGTTAATGCTCTTTCAGAGGCAAGTATATATGAGTCCATTTCATTGACCAGCATATAAATACACATGCACACAGACTCAGACATATACACACAGGTCAACATATTGGAATTTCCAGTTTTGAATAACTATGTGGTCTTGCTTTCACTGAAGGTCTGCTTTCATTTTGTCTCTCCCACACCCCAGCATCTTTCCTCTCCAATTTCCCTACTAAACAAGAACCCACGGACTCTTCTGAACAGCTTTGAAATGATGGTGTCAGTGGTTGCGTATATTAGCTTGAGAAGTATAAAAAACAATCTTATATGAAAATTCTTTCTCCACTCTCAGTTTCCTGAAATGGGGTACATTTCCTGGCACCTTACACCCTTGTGTCCTCTAATATCAAGTGAGGATAATACTGTCCATGCAGGCTATTATGAGTATTGATTGAGGAAACATGTATGAAGGTATGCACCACAGAGCTGTAGACAAAGAAACTTCACTTATTTATATGACTCTCTGTGCATGCAGGAGTAGGAAGAATGGCCATATTCAGCAATAATACAGAAAAACCTAGAACCATGCAATAAACTGTGGAGGAGTCATCTCCAATTTTATTTTGAAAGAAGCTGCAAAAGACTCATGCAGACCAGTGGATTTCAGGAAAAGATTTTCCTATTGGACTTAATAGTATATGATTTATATCACTTAAAAATTCACATTTATATCTTTTTGGTATGAAGTGTGTTTCAAATTTTGCTTACATTTTCATGATTACTCATGTTTGTTTCAAATGTGTTTCTTGGAGAAAGAATGCTATCTGGTGTAGAAAGCTGCATCCTACAAATGAATTTCTTCAACTCATGTATTTTATATTGTAGATTAGATTAATGATAGTTATCAACTTTGTCTTAAAGAATGGAGGAAGGTGAAATGCACTATTCTATGCAAAAAATGTTGAAAAATCATGAGTATTGTACATGTAAATAAACAATCTTTGATAAGCATCAGCACTATTGAGAATCTTACCTTCTGGTCTTGTGTGATATTAATGATATTTGAGAGAGTTGAAAACTAATCCATCTTCACAATGACCTCCTTTTGGGATAAGTACCTTTCAAGATGAAAGACCTGACACAAGAGGAAAGAGAGTCCTCAGATAATTCATTATCACATTAACAATAGAAAAGTCATTTTAATAGTGTAAATATTTCCTTTTCACCTAAAGCCTCAAATGGTTTCCCCAGAAACCTTGGGAGTTGAATTTAGAATGTATTCATTTGGAACACCGTGGATAAATTAGATTCCATGGATGGCTGTGGTCCTACAAGCAGGAGGTAGAATGTGTGGTAGAAACACATCGAAATGAGTCATTCCATCCTTGATGCATCCTACTCTGGATGTGCAAACAACAAGAACAAAAAGTGATTTTTCCATTCAGTGCTTGAGTATTTAAGAGGTATCCAGTAAAATGTCAAGGACATTTTCCTTAGAGCTGCTATTTTCTCTCCCAGGAATTAATTACCTTCTTTGATGGAAAGGCTTTGTCTTCGAAGCAGGTATTATGGAGAGACAGTTTGGAAGAGCACATATTCTTCTGTGGGGAATTGTATTCCCTGCCCTTGGAAACAAAACATGTGAGTCCCCTTTCTCTGTGTGAATCTGGGTATCTGAGAAACTTGAATGTCATGTGCATAGCAAGGATGGCATAGTTCCAGTGTGAGGATCTCTGATGTGATTAACCTGTGCCCTCATGGCAGAGAGAGAAATATGTCTTCTTATCAATATGAAACTCTTTTCCTGGAGACCTAGTGTTCATTGCTTGAGATGTAGAGCAGTGAGTGTGTAAAACTAGTGACAGTGATTTAAAAGTGTTCACATTCAGAACCTGTTTTTCCCATTTACTAGAGGCCTATGGAAGTAAATAGAAATTCTAAATTGTTCTCAGTAAGTTATACCTTTTACTCTTGTGATGGTCAGTATGGGACATTAAAAAACATTAAACATGTGGAATGATATGTGAACACAAGAAGCTCATTCAAAGTTCAAACACAAAATTGTACATTCTGGTCCCTTTGTATGATTTACTTTTATTCATTCTAGGAGATATACGGTGATAAAATATTGAGGTTTTAGTTTGCTTTCCTTCTTCACTAATAATATTGAACATTTTTTAAAAGTACTGATTTATGTATATTTGGCAGAGGGAAGGGAGTTTCTTTTCATGTTCTTTGTAAAACTTAAAACTAAGAACTCCTTCATGCCAATAGACATGATGGAAAAGCAGGAGTTGCAATACTCATATCAGACAAAATAGATTTTAAAACAAAAGACATAAAGACAAAGAAGGCCACTATTTAATGATTAAGTGATCCATCCAAGGAGAGTATGTTACTATCATCAACATATATGCCCCAAATACAGGAGCACCCAGATACATACAACAAATACTAACAGACATAAAGGGAGAAATTGATGGGAATACAATCATGATAGGAGACTTTAATACCCCACTCACATCAATGGACAGATCCTCTAGACAGAAAACCAATAAAGCAAGAGAGATCCTAAAGGAAACCATAGAAAAGTTAGACTTCATTGATATCTTCAGGACACTACATCCAAAAAAATCAGAACACACATTCTTCTCAAATGCTCATGGAACATTTTCAAGAATTGACCACATATTGGGACACAAAGCTAACCTCAACAAATTCTGGAGCATGGAAATTATCTCAAGTATCTTCTCTGCCCACAATGCCATGAAATTAGAAATCAACTATGGGGAAAGTAATGAGAAAAAACCTACTCCATGGAGACTAAACAACCTGCTACTAAAAAAACAATGGGTCAATGTGGAAATCAAGAAGGAAATTTAAAAATACCTTGAAACAAATGATAATGAAGACACAACCTCTCAATATCTATGGGATGCTGCAAAAGCAGTGCTCAGAGGGAAATTTATAGTGATACAGGCCTTTCTCAAAAAAGAAGAAAGATCCCAAATTGACAACTTAACCCTCCACCTAAATGCATTAGAAAAAGAAGAACAAAAAAGTCCTAAAGTCAGCAGAAGGAAGGAAATTATAAAGATCAAAGAAGAAATCAATAAAATAGAGACTCAAAAAACAATAGAGAAAATTAATAAAACCAAGAGCTGGTTCTTTGAAAAGGTAAACAAAATTTACAAACCCCAGCCAGACTCACTAAAAAGAGAAGAGAAAGAACTCAAATAAACAAAATTAGAAATGAAAAAGGAGAAATCACAACGGATACTGCAGAAATACAAAAAACCATAAGAGAATACTATGAACAACTATATGCCAACAAATTTGACAATCTGGAAGAAATGGACAACATTCTAGAGTCTTACAGCCTGCCAAAAGTGAGTCAAGAACAAACAGACCAACTGAACAGACCAATCACTAGAAATGAAACTGAAGAGGTCATAAAAACACTCCCTACAAATAAAAGTCCAGGACCAGATGGCTTCACAGGTGAATTTTATCAAACATATAAAGAGGAATTGGTGCCCATCCTCCTTAAACTCTTTCAAAAGTTTGAAGAAGAAGGGGTACTCCCAAAGTCATTCTATGATGCCACCATCACCCTCATTCCAAAACTGGACAAAGATAACACCAAAAAAGAAAACTATTGGTCAATATCTTTGATGAATATACATGCAAAAATTCTCAACAAAATCTTAGCCAACCAAATCCAACAACATACCAAAAAAATTATTCACCATGACCAGGTAGGGTTCATCCCAGGTTCACAAGGATGGTTCAACATATGCAAATCAATCAACGTCATACACCACATTAACGAAGGAAAAGTCAAAAATCATATGATCATCTCAATAGAAGCAGAAAAAGCATTTGACAAAGTACAACATCCATTCATGATCAAGACCCTCGCCAAAGTGGGTATAGAGGGAACATTCCTGAACATAATCAAAGCCATTTATGATAAACCCACAGCAAATATAATCCTCAATGGGGAAAAACTGAAAGCCTTCTCACTCAAATCTGGAACAAGACAGGGATGCCCACTCTCACCACTGCTTTTCAACATAGTTTTGGAAGTCCTAGCTACAGCAATTAGACAAACCAAAGAAAAAAAAAGGCATCCATATAGGAAGACAAGAGATAAAACTGTCACTGTATGCAGACGACATGATACTATACATAGAAAACCCGAAGGACTCAACCCCAAAACTACTTGAACTGATTAATAAATTAGGCAAAGTAGCAGGATATAAGATTAACATTCAGAAGTCAGTTGCATTTCTGTGTACCAGCAATGAAACATTAGAAAAGGAATACAAAAATACGATACCTTTTAAAATTGCACCCCCCGAAAAAATCAAATACCTCGGAATACACCTGACCAAGGAGGTAAAGGACTTATATGCTGAGAACTATAAGACTTTAATCAAAGAAATCAAAGAAGATGTAAAGAAATGGAAAGATATTCCATGTTCCTGGATTGGAAAAATCAATATTGTAAAAATGGCCATACTACCCAAAGCAATCTACAGATTCAATGCAATCCCTATCCAATTACCATGACATTTTTCACAGAACTAAAACAAAGAATCCAAACATTTATATGGAACCATAAGAGACCCAGAATCGCCAAAGCAATCCTGAGAAACAAAAACCAAGGAGGAGGCATAACTCTCCCAGACTTCAAGAAATACTACAAAGCCACAGTCATCAAAGCAGTGTGGTACTTGTATCAAAACAGACAGACAGACCAATGGAACAGAATAGAGACTCTGGAAATAAACCCTGACACCTATGGTCAATTGATCTTTGACAAGGGAGGCAAGAACATCAAATGGGAAAAGGAAAGTCTATTCAGCAAGCATTGCTGGGAAACCTGGGCAGCTGTATGCAAAGCAATGAAATGAGAACAACCCTCACACCATGCACAAAAATAAACACAAAATGGCTGAAAGACTTAAATATACAACAGGACACCATCAAACTCCTAGATGAGAACATAGGCAAAAAACTCTCTGACATTATCCTCACGAATGTTTTCTCAGGTCAGTCATCCAAAGCAATAGAAATAAGAACAAAAATACACCAATGGGACCTAATCAAACTGAATCATTACAATAACCGCCTAGCTCCCCTTCTGCTGCCTGTGATGCTTCCTTTAATTTAGTTTCCATACAGAAGCCATAATTATCATTCTGAAACTCAAAATTAACTTCATCATTTTCTAGTTTAAAACTATGTAAGGTGGAAATTTTCCCTAGAGTATTTAGCATTAAACCTTCAAACAATTATGACACCCTCCTTCACCTTCTTTGTTCCTGTCTCTCCAACTTCATAATGTACTATTGTCCCTTTTTGAGCTTACTGTCCAGCATGTTGCCTGCCACATATTGGACATTCGGGAAATCACTGTTGAATAAAGAGTTGATTTAACAAGCACAGGAATATTTAATTTATTTGGACTTCTGCATTCTTGTATTCACCTGTTGTCCTTTGCTATATTTTCCATATCCTAGCAACACTGTTACTCTCCCTGATGCCTATTCATTCTTCTGATTCTGTTTTATCCATTGCATCCCATTTTGATGTCTTTTCATCCTGAATAATTTTTCTGACCCACCATGTCCATGTTGTGTGTCTTCCAAACAGACTTTGATGACACACTGTGTTTCATTATCTTATGGGTTATAACAGTGTGATGTCATGTTCTGCTCCCTTGTTGGGGTCTGCCTGTGAAAGCAGCACTCAGGTTTTTTTCTTTATTCAGTACTGAAGCCCCAGCAAGTATCGATGTACCTGCTAGAATCCTTGGACTCAAAGTATGTGTTCTTTAATAAATGAAGGGTGGAAGCAATGAATGGAATATATTTATTCTAAAATTGCAGAATTTGCACACATGATGCTACATGTGTCAACAACAGCTTTCCATGATGTAATGTTAACAAGAAGCCAACTGATTTACAGAGAAATATAGGAAAAACAGGCACCATTCATAGTGTGAGGATATTTTGCTAAGAATGGGGGAATATCAAGGTAAACTCTTTCTTCACAGAATGACACACTCAAGTTCAATTTTTTTCTTCTTCCTAGTTTAAGCATTAACAAATACAAATTGTTGTTTCAGAAGGGATATAATTAAAAGTCTCAGATGAAGGTAGAATTTCCTACTACTATGACTTCTTTTTTTCTATATTTTATAAAAATTTCCCTGCTTTATACTTATAGTCATTCATTTGGTAATTGTGATAAACCACAAATATTCTACTTTTCAAACTCTTGTGTTCAAGGGAGCACAGAATTTATGAGTATTACTGGTTTAATTTTCTCTTTTTTTATATATAATGATTTTTACATGTTTCCATTATCACTGGGTATAGTGTTCTGTCAAATTTCTACTGTACAGAACCCCAACAGGCCCACACCAAGACACATCATCATAAAAATGCAAAAGTTAAATACATTTTCTTTTTTTAATAATGGCACCCATGGCATATGGAAGTTCCCGGACCAAAGATTGAATCTTAGCCACAGTCGTTACCTCCACTGCGGCAATAGCAATGCCTGGTCCTTTAATCCACTGAACTAGGGATCGAGCCTGTGCCTCCACAGTTACCCTGAGCTATTGCAGTCAGATTCTTTTCCTATGGTTCCACAGTGGGAACTCTGATATGATTGTTTAATAACTTGAAATTCATGGTAAAATATTTATTTAATGAATTTAATGAATTTCCTATCAAACCTAATATTATTTTATTTGAATCATCCCTCTTTCTGGTGGATGATCAGCAGAAGGTGGTCTCAAAGACATTAAAAAATGCTTCTGAGTGATAAAAGGAAATTTGGAAACATGATGCAGTATTCATTATTCATGCTTTGGAGATTAAATGGGCCATATCTTTTATATTCCTAAAGGAGTTACCTAACACAATGTTATAGAAGTAAATACGTAATTATCAACCATGATATTTACAAATGGGCAGATTTACTGATAAAATCATTAGAATTTATTTATATGTAATCAACCAATTATATAATAGTATATATGCTAACAGAGATGAATCGATAGTGCAATATATCATACATATGAAGAATATAAAGGAAAAGTATTTCTTCATATGAGAATATACATGTAATAAGTGACTTTGTTTATTAGATATGTATGTGGTCTAGCATGGTCCCTCAGTCCATCTCTATGACTGGTGACTGTTATAATCATGTTACCTTTTTGTCATCTTTTCCTGACAGTGTATCACAGAAGTTAAGAACATAGTCTGAGCAATCAGTAGTATTCTGATGAGTGGTTCTTCAGTATTTCTGTTTTGGAACTTAGTCATTTCTGTTTGTCCCTCAGCTGTTAATGGTAGTAATAGCTGAGTGTACCTAACTCTTTGGATGGTTACAGATTATTCCTAAAGACCAGTATATATTTTTAATTCCTTTATGTTGTTTTATTATAATAGAATTTTTAATGCCTACAAACTGATTAACTTAGTGAGTGCATGACCCAAATTGGTGGAATTTTCCAAATATTAAGATAATAGTCCTGGGCTAGTTTTATTTTATTTTTTTTCCTTTTACTTGCAACCATTTTGATTGCTCTTCTGACAAACTCTATGATTTGTAATGATTTTATTTTTTGTTATCTCTTGCTGAGATTAAAAAAAATTCTCCTTATAACCCTATCCTCTTATTCACTCACATTTGGGATCTAGGCACATTTATATTTCACCTGAAATAGCTTTACTATGAAAGAGTTTCCTAATGGCATTTTTCAGCTGGGCATTTCTCAGGGTATAGATTAAGGGATTTAACATGGGAATTATCATACTGTAGAATACAGCAACTGCTTTATCAAAGGGTAAAGTAAATGCCCATCAAATGTACTTGAATATGCAGGGCACAAAGAAGGTGACAACTGCTGTGATGTGGGAGACACAGGTAGAGAGGGCTTTGTGTCTGGCCTCTAAGCTTTGGGTCCTAAGGGTGTGAAGGATGAGCACATAGGATCCAATCAAGAGTAGAAAAATTAACAGAGAGAGTAATCCACTGTTGGCAGCAACAACAAGCCCTAGAGTGTGGGTATCAGTGCAGGCCAGTTTAAGAAAAGGAATCAGATCACACATAAAGTGATCTATGACATTAGGGCCACAGAAGGGCAATCTGAAGATGAAGAGGATCTGAATGAATCCATGGAGAAAGCCTCCCAGCCATGACACTCCCACCAGCAGGCCACATAGCCACTGATTCATGATGGTTGCATAGTACAAGGGCTTGCAGATGGCCACATAGCGGTCATAGGCCATCACAGTCAGCAGGATGATATCAGCTCCTGCAAAGATATCAGTTCCCCAAAGATTTGCATCATGCATCCATGGAAAGTGCTTGTTTTCTTTTCATGGAGTGAGTCTACAACCAGTTTAGGAGTATCCACACAGGAATAGCAAGCATCGATGAAAGAGAGATGAGCCAGGAAAAAGTACATGGGGCACCCGATTAATGGGCTGGTAGTGATGGTGACCACAGTGAGCACATTTTCTCCGAGAGAGACAGTGTAGATGACCAAAAACACCACAAATATGACTTTCTGCATGTGAGGATTCTGAGTGAGTCCCAGCAGAATGAACTTCATTACATTATTCCTAGTCTCCATGTTGGTTCATGTTACTGTCAACCACATTACCTGAAAAAAAAAGGTCCTTTCATTTTTTTAGCTCAGTCTTGAGATTATTAAGCCTTTCTATCTAATAAATAACAAATGCCTATATTCTGCTGGTTTCTAAATTCTTATAATGTATTCCTTGAGATAAAAAAAATGATTCACACTCTTGAAGGCTATTCAGTTGTTAATGTGTGAGAAAATGAGAATAAGAGTGTCAGTAGGATAATATGAATGGAAGTGGAAGAGGGGAACGTGGGATCTGAGAGCGAGTGAATCTTATGTACAAATCTAGTGAAGCATTTTGTGTGACTTGGATGAAGTGTGCTGAGACTCAGCCTGGGGACAGAGGCCAGAAAATTAACTTTAAAAATGTAATTCAATATGAGGAGACGTTGGTAATGGGAAAGTGATGAAGAGGGTACTGTGGACAGAGTCTGCTGGAAGAAAAGTGGTAAACTATGTGTCTTCAATCCAACAACTTAAAATCTGATGAAGATGGTTTTAATAATTGTTTGCTACAGGAATGGCATAATAGGAACATATGCATGGTATTTTTCCATCCATGTTGATCATGGTAAAGGATTTTAGATACTGTAAAATAGATAATTGTGAGAACACTGTAAACCAGTTATAAGGGAAAAAATTATTTAAAAAATGAATTTTAGAGACTAATGTTAATGTCAATACACATCATAATATTAACTAAACCTTAATTTAAATCAACTATGCTACGATAAAATTCATTTTACCTGGCTTAATGAAATAATGATTTCACTCTGAGTGTTTTTTTGTTCTCTAAGGCATTTGGCTCATCCTCATTACAAAATTGTGAAACAGTCACCACCATCATTTTTGTACCTATTTTATACACTATGGAGCAGAAGCAGAGAGAAGTTAAGGATCTCAACAAAATCAAGCAGCTAATAAATGGCAGATCTAAGAGTAATTCAGATTACACATCTTATCTTTAATTTTTATCCAAATTCTTTGACTGTGTCCTATATTGTTAGATTAAAATAAACACGACTCAACTTGTCAACTCCTTTTGATGTGACCATAAAAGTTATGGTTATTATAATGCTATTTCAGAGCCAAGTATATATGAATCAATTTCATTGACTGACATATAAATACACATACACACAGACTCAGACATATACATACGGTTCAACATATTGGAATTTCCAGTTTGGATAACTATGTGGTCCTGCTTTCACTGAAGGTCAGTTTTCATTTTGTCTCTCCCTCACTCTGGGATCTTTCCTCCCCAGTTTCTCTGCTAATCATGAATCCTCAGATACTCCTGAAAAGCATTGAAATGATAATCCCAGTGGTTGAGTATATTAGTCTGAGAATCAGAAATAAAACTCAGAAAATTCTTTCCCCACTCTCAGGTTCTTGACCTCAGGTACATTTCTTGGCCCTTTACAAGTTTGTTTCATCTAATATCAAGTGAGAATATTCATGTGCACTCAGCTATGATGGGTATTGATTGAGGAAACACATATGAACATATGCACTATATGCTGTAGACAAAGAAGCTTCACTTGTTTTCCTGACTCTCTATGGATGTAGGAATAAGAAGAATGGCTACATTCAGCAATAATGCTGAAAAACCTTTAACCATGTAAGAAACTGTGGAGGATTCATCTCCAATTTTCCTTTAAAGAAGCTACAGGAGACTCATAGTCTTCCTAACAGTGGATCTCAAGAAAATATCTTCCTATTGAACTAAATAGTATAAGATTTATATCACTTAATAGTCTTCTTAATATGATTGTGTGTGTGTGTGAGATGTGTTTAAATGTTGCATACATCTCATGATTTGTCTTGAGTGTTTCAAATGGTTCTCTTGGCCAATAAAAGATATCTGGTGTAGAGTGCTGGGTGCTACAAATACATTTCTTAATCTTGAGTTTTTCATTTGTTAAGGTAGATTAATGATATTCATCACCTTTCTCTTGAAGAGTGGGGAAAGATATAATGCGTTATTATTCTCTTTGAAAAATGTTGAAAAATCAGGATCATTATATATGTAAAGTAACAATCTGTAGTCAGCGTCAGTGCTATTGAGAAACTTACCTTCTGGTCTTGGATGATGTTAATGATATTTGAGAGGGCTCAAAACAAATCCATCTTCACAATGACCTCCTTTTGGGATACGTTCCTTTCAATATGAAAGACATGACACAATAGGAAGGAGATTCTTTAGATAATTCTTTATCACATCCACAATAGATACGTCATTTTAATAGTGTAAATATTTCCTTCTAGCCTAATGCCTCAAGTGGTTTGCACAGAAAACCTGGGAGTTGAATTTAGAATGAATTGATTTTGAACACTATGGCGAAATGAGCTTTGATGGATGTCTCCATTCATATAAGCAGGAGGCAGGATGTGTGGTAGAAACATATCGAAATCCTCATTCCATCCTTGATGCATCATACTCTAGATGCGTAAACAAACTAACAAAAAAAGACATTTTCCGGGGAGTTCCCGTCGTGGCGCAGTGGTTGATGAATCCGACTAGGAACCATGAGGTTGCGGGTTCTGTCCCTGCCCTTGCTCACTGGGTTAGCGATCTGGTCTTGCTGTGAGCTCTGGTGTAGGTTGCAGATGCGGCTTGGATCCCTCATTGCTGTGGCTCTGGTGTAGGCCAGTGGCTACAGCTCTGATTCGACCCCTAGCCTGGGAACCTCCATATGCTGCAGGAGCAGCCCAAAGAAATAGCAAAAAAAAAAAAAAAAAAAAAAAAAAAAAAAAAAAAAAAAAAAAAAAAACCATTTTCCCATGCAATGCATGGATATTTAAACAGATTTCCACAGTAGTTCAAGGGCCTGTTTCTTAGAGCTGCTATATTCTCTCCCAGGAATTAATTATCTTCTTTGATGGAAAGGCTTTGTCTTAGAAGCAGGTATGCTGGAGAGACAGGTTGGAAGAGCCCATATTCTTACATGGGGAATTGTATTCCCTGCCCTTGGAAACAAAACATGTGAATTCCCTTTCTCTGCATGAATCTGGGTATCTGAGAAACTTGAATGTCATGTGCACAGCAAGGATGGCATAGTTACAGTGTGAGGATCTCTGATGTGGTTAACCTGTACCCTCATGGCAGAAAGAGGATTCTGTCTTCTCATCAGTGTGAAACCGTTCTCCTGAAAACATAGTGTTCATTGATTAAGAACCATATCAGAAGGGGCATAAAATAAATGACAGTGATCTAAAAGTACTCAAATTCAGAACTAGTTTTTCACATTTTGCAGAGTCCTGTTGAACAAAACTAATTCTAAAATGGTCTCTGTAAGACATCTCTAATATTCCTGTGATGGTCAGTATGAGGCATTAGGCAACATTAAACTTATGGAATGATATGTAAACAACAGAAGCTCATTCTAAATTCAAATACAAATGAAGTTCTACATTCTGGTTCCTTTGTATTATTTTAACTTTTGTCATTCTAGGAGGTATGCAGTGACAAATTACTGAGGTTTAAATTTGCTTTCCTTCATGACTAATATCATTGAGTATTTTTTGTAAAGTATTTTTCTATGTTCATTTGGGGTGGAGGGATTTTCCTTTCATGTTCTTTCTAAAATTAAAAATAAGAGCTCCTTAGTTCCCATTCTAGCTCAGTGGGTTAAGAACCCCACATAGTGCCCCTGAGGATGCATGTTCAATCCTTGGCCTTGATCAGTGGGTTAATGTTCTGGCGTTGCTATAAGGAAGCAGCGATTTAGGCCTCAAATATGGCTTGGGTGGGGATTCTTGTGGCTGTGGAGTAGGCTTGCAGCTGAAGCTCTGATTTGACTTTTAGCCTGGCAACTTCCATATGCCCCAGGTGTCCAGAAAGAATGGAGCTCTGGGCTGTCAGCAGCCCAGACACACGGCAGCAATTCCTTGGTGCAGTGGGGCCCAGTGAACAAGATCTGACCAGAAGCAGCCATGTCCACCCCATTCTGCATCATCTCTGGCAAAGCTCAAGCCTCCAGGATCCTTTTACACCTGAATCGTTACAATAACTGCCTAGCTCCCCTTCTGCTGCCTGTGATGCTTCCTTCAATCTAGTTTCCATACAGAAGCCAGAATTATCATTCTATAACTCAAATCTAACTTCATCATTTTCTAATTGAAAACTATCTAAGCTGGAAATTTCTCCCTAGAGTACTTAGCATTAAGCCTTCAAACAATTACAACACCCTCCTTAACCTTCTCTGTTCCTGTCTCTCCAACTTCATAATGTACTATTGTCCCCTTTTTGAGCTAAGTGTCCAGCATGTTGCCTGGCACACAGTGTACATTTGGAATTAACATTTCAATAAACGGTTGATTTAACAAGCCCAGGAATATTTAATTTATTAGGACTTGTGCATTCTGGTACTCACCTGCTGACCTTTGATATATATTCCATCTCCCAGCAACACTGTTACTCTCCCTGATGCCTATTCATTCTTCTGATTGTATTTTATCCATTGCATCCCATTTTGATGTCTTTTCATCCTGAAATTTTTTCTGACCCACCATGTCCGTGTTGTGTGTCTTCCCAACAGACTTTGATGACTCACTGTGCTTCATTATCTTATGGGTTATAACAGTGTGATGTCATGTTCTGCTCCCTTGTTGGGGTCTGTCTATGAAAGCAACACTCAGGTTTTTTTCTTTATTCAGGACTGAAGCCCAGCAAATATCGATGTACCTGCTGGAATCCTTGGACTAAAAATATGTGTTGTGTAATGAATGAAGGATGGAAGCAATGAAAGGAATATATTTATTCTGAAACTGCATAAATTGCATATATGAAGCTACATATGTCAAAAACAGCTTTTCATGATGTAATGTTACCAAAAATCCAACTGATGAACAGAGAAATAGAGGAAAACCCCACATTCATAGTGTGATGAAATCTTGCTAAGTGCTGGGAAAACTATTTCTTCATAAAATGACACTCAGATTCCATTTTTGCCTTATTCCTAGTTTAAGCATTAACAAATACAAATTGTGGTTTCAGAAGGGATATAAATAAAAGTCTCAGAAAAATGTAGAAAGTATTTCCTAGGCTCAAGTACTACTTCCTTTTTTTCTATATAAAATTATTCCCACTTTATATTTATTCATTTTTTTGGGGGGGGATAACCTACAAATATTCTACTTGTTCAATCTCATGTTTTCAAGTGGGCATATGCTTTCTGAGTGTGACTGATTTTGTTGTTTCTTTTTCTAATGACAGCCCCTGTGGCATAGGGAAGTTCCCGAACCAGGGATGGAATCCCAGCCACAGCTGTTACCTCCCCTGCAGCTGTGGCAAGGCCTGGTGCTTTAATCCACTGAACTGGGGATTAGACCTGTGCCTCCACAGTGACTCTGAGCCACTGCATTCAGATTCTTGACCTGCTGTGCCAGAATGGGAACTCTAATATGACTGTTTAATACATTGAAATTCATAATACAATATTAACTTAATGATTTAATAAAATTCCTATCAAACAAAATATTGCTTATTTATACTAGTAATATTATGTAAGATGGTGACAAGGATAATACAAAATGATTCTGATTTATATAAGGAAATTTGGAAATATGATGTAATATTCATTATTCATGTTTTTGAGATTAAATGGCCCATATCTTTTATATGCCTAAAGGAGTTACATAACACAGTGCTACACAAAATGCCTAACCATCAACCATGATATTTAAAAATGGACAGATTAATAAAATTATTAGAATTTCATTATATATATTCAACACATTGTATAAAGGTATATATGCTAAAAGATATGCATATATAGGGTAACATATCATACATATTATGAAAAATTATTTCTTCCTATGATGTTATACATGTAATAAGTTAGTTACTACAATGGAGTTAGGTCCAGCACAGTCCCACATTCCATTGCTAATAGTGAATATTTGAATCATGTTACCTTTTTGTCATCATTTTCTGATAATGTACCAAAGTAGTAAAGATTATAGTCTGAGCGATCAGTGATACTCTGATTACTGGTTCTTCAGTATTTCTGTTTTGGAACTTGCTTATTTCTGTTTGCTCTCTCAGCTCTTAATGGCAATAATAACACTGGCTACCTAAATCTTTGGATTGTAATAGAGATTATTACTAAACCCCAGTATATATTTTTATTGCCTTTTTGTTGTTGCATTAGCATAAACACTTTGCATTCATATAAATTGATGAATTTAGTTTCAGACACCCCCAATTTGATAGGATTTTCCCACTCTTTTGAGAAGAGTCCTGGCTAGTTTTTTTTTTTTTTTTCTACATTTTCTTGCACCCATTATAATTCCACTTTGACAGAATATATACTTTCTAGTGATTCTCTGTTCGTTCTCTCACAGGTATTATTTTCTGAAAATAACAAAAATCTCTTTCTGTCCCTTGATATGTTGACTCACATTTCGGCTCTAGGCACATTTATATTTCACCTGAAATAGCATTCCTATGAAAGAGTTTCCTAACGGCATTTTTTAGCTGGGCATTTCTCAGGGTATAGATTAAGGGATTTAACATGGGAGTTATCATACTGTAGAATACAGCAACTGCTTTATCAAAGGGTAAAGTAACTGCTGGTCGCATGTATACAAATATGCAGGGCACAAAGAATATGACAACTGCTGTGATGTGGGAGACACAGGTAGAGAGGGCTTTGCGTCTGGCCTCCAAGCTTTGGGTCCTAAGGGTGTGAAGGATCACCCCGTAGGAGCCAAGCAAGAGTAGGAAGTTTAACAGACAGATGAATCCACTGTTGGCAGCAACAAAGAGCCCTAGAGTGTGAGTATCAGTGCAGGCCAGTTTGAGCAAAGGAATCAGATCACACATAAAGTGATCTATGACATTAGGGCCACAGAAGGGCAATCTGAAGATGAAGAGGATCTGAATGAATCCATGGAGAAAGCCTCCCAGCCATGACACTCCCACCAGCAGGCCACATAGCTGCCGATTCATGATGGTTGCATAGTACAAGGGCTTGCAGATGGCCACATAGCGGTCATAGGCCATCGCAGTCAGCAGGATGATATCAGCCCCTCCAAAGAAATGTTCCCCAAAGATTTGCATCATGCATCCATGGAAAGTGCTTGTTTTCTTTTCATAGAGCGAGTCTACAACCAATTTAGGTGTATCCACACAGGAACAGCAAGCATCGATGAAAGAGAGATGAGCCAGGAAATAGTACATGGGGCACCCGATTAATGGGCTTGTAGTGATGGTGACTATGGTGAGCACATTTCCTCCTAGAGAGACAGCGTAGATGAGCAGAAACACCACAAATATGACTTTCTGCATGTGTGAATTCTGTGTGAGGCCCAGTAGAATGAACTCCGTTACATTATTCCTAGTCTCTCTGTGATTCATGTTATTGTCAACCACATTACCTGAAAAAAATTTCTTTTATTTTTTGCTCAGTCTTGAGATTATTAAGCCTTTCCATCTAATAAATATCAAATGCCTATATTCTACCAGATTCTAAATTCTTATAAGATTTTCCTTGAGATAAAAAAATTTGATCTGATCTCTTGAAGGTTATTCAATTGTGAGAGTATGAGAAAATAACAGTGTCAATAGGAGAATATGAATGGAAGTGGAAGAGGGAATGAGGGATATTTGAGAGAGAGGAAATCTTTTGTACAAGTTTAGTGAAGAGTTTCGTGTGACTTGGATGAAGTGGGCAGAGACTCAGCCTGTGGACAGAGCCAGGAAATTAACTTTAAAAATGTAATTCAATATAAGCAGACATTGGTAATGGGAAAGTGATGATCAGGGTATAGGAGACAGAGTCTGCTATAAGAAAAGTGGTAAACCATGTCTCTTCAATCCAAGAATTTTATAATAGCTGTTAAAATGGTTGTAATAATTGATTGCTATGGAAATTGCATAATAGAAACATATGCATGTTATTATTCCATCCATGTTAATCATGGTAAATAGCTTTACATACTCTACAGTAGACAGTTTCAAGAACACTGTCAACCAGTTATAATGGAAAAAAGTTATTAAAAAAGAATTTTAGAGAATAATGTTAATATGAATACACATAATATTAAATAAAACTTAATTTAAATCAACTATGCTACAAGAAAATTCATTTTAATTGGCTTACTAAAATAATGATTGCACTCAGTGTTTTTTATTTAAAACACTTTGTTAATCCTCATTACAAATTTATGAGACAATCACTACTATCATTTTTTTACCTATTTTACACATTTGGGAGCAGAAGCAGAGAGAATTTAAGGATCTCAACAAAATCAAGCAGCTAATTAATGGCAGTTCAGATTATGCATCTTAGCTTTATTTTTCCTCCAAATTCTTTAACTGTGTCCAGTATTGTTAGGTTAAAATAAATACTATTCAATTTGTCAACTCCTTTTGATGTGACCTTAATAGTTATGGTACCTTAATACTTTTTTGAGGCAAGTATATATGAATTATTTTCATTGACAGACATATTAATACATATACACACAGATTCAGGCATATACACACAGTTCAACATATTGGAATTTCCAGTTTTGGATAACTGTGTGGTGCTGGTCTCACTGAAGGTCTGTTTTCATTTTCTCTCTCCATCACCCTAGGATCTTTCCTCCCAAGTTTCCCTACTAATCGTGAATCCATAGATACTACTGAAAAGCATTGAATTAATGGTCCTAGTGGTTGAGTATTATTAGTCTGAAAATCAGAAAACAAAAATCAGATGACAATATTCTTTCCCCACTCTCAGCTTCTTGATCTGAGGTACATTTCTTGGCCCATTACAAGTTTGTTTCCTCTAATATCAAGTGAGAATATTCATGTGCACTCAGCTATGATGGGTATTGATTGAGGAAACATATATGAACATATGCATTACATGCTGTGGAGAAAGAACCTTCACTTGTTTTTCTGACTCTCTATGGATGTAGGCATAGGAAGAATGTTCATATTCAGCAGTAATACACAAAAGCATTTACCCTGTAACCAATTGGGGAGGATCCCTCTCCAATTTTCCCTTAAAAGAACTACAGCAGACTCATCATATGCATAACAGTGGATCTCAGGAAAAAATCTTCCTATTGGACTGAATAGTGTATGGTTGATATCACTTAATAGTCTCCTTTATACCTTTGCATGTGTGTGAGGTGTGTTTAAATTTCATTTACATTCTCATGATTCATCTTGAGTGTTTCAAATGGGTCTCTTGGCCAACGAAAGATATCTGGTGTAGAGTGCTGGGTGCTACAAACACATTTCTTGATCTCGAGTTTTTCATTTTTAGGGTAGATTAATGATATTCATCACTTTACTCTTGAAGAGTGGGGAAAGATATAAGGCATTATTATTCTCTTTGAAAAATGTTGAAAAATCAGGATCATTATATATGTAAAGCGACAATGTGTACTCAGCATCAGCACTATTGAGAACCTTACCTTCTGGTCTTGGGTGATATTAACGATATTTGAGAGGGTTCACAACTAATCCATCTTCACAATGACCTCCTTTTGGGATAAGTACCTTTCAATATCAAAGACCTGACACAACAGGAAAGAGATTCTTCAGATAATTCCTTATCACATCAACAATAGATAAGTAAGTCACTTTAACAGTCTATAAATATGCTTCTAGCCTAACCCTTCAAATGGTTTGCACAGAAAACCTTGGAGTTGAGTTTAGAATGGATTCCTTTGGAACACCATGGAGAAATGAGCTTTGATGGATGGCTCTGGTGCTATAAGCAGGAGGCAGAATGTGTGGTAGAAACACATCGAAATGCACCATTCCATCCAGGATGATGCGTGCTGCTCTGGATGTGTAAAGAAATACAGAAACAGAAGACATGTTCCCATGCCCTGCATGGATCCTTAAAGAGGTTTCCACAAAAGTTTGAGGCCCTTTTCCTTAGAGCTGCTATTTTCTCTCCCAGGAATTAATTATCTTCTTTGATGGAAAGGCTTTGTCTTCGAAGCAGGTATGCTGGAGAGGCAGGTTGGAAAAGCACATATTCTTCTGTGGGGAATTGTATTCCCTGCCCTAGGAAACAAAACCTGTGAGTCCCCTTTGTCTGTGTGAATCTGGGTATCTGAGAAACTTGAATGTCATGTGCACAGCAAGGATGGCATAGTTCCAGTGTGAGGATCTCTGATGTGGTTAACCTGTGCCCTCATGGCAGAGAGAGAATTCTGTCTTCTTATCAATATGACAACCTTTTCCTGGAAACCTAGTATTTTATTCCATGAGAGCTAGAGCAGTGAGGGTGTAAAACTAATGACAGAGATTTAAAAGTACTCACATTCAGAACCTGTTTTTCACATTCACCAGAGGCCCTTGGAAGAAAAGAACAGTTCTAAAACAATTTCAATTTTATCTCTGGTGCTTTGATGATGGTCAGTATGGGACATTAGGCAAAATTAAACATGTGGAATCATATCTAAACACATGAAGCTCATTCTAAATTCAAACACAAGGGACATTCTGGTTCCTTTGTTGGCATTTTACTTTTAGTCATTCTAGGAGATATGCAGTGATAAATTATGGAGGATTTAGTTTGCTCTCCGTGGTGATTAACGACATTCAACACTTTTTTAACTGTCGTTATAGGTATATTTTTTTGGGGGGAGTTCATTTCTTTTCATGTTCTTCATAAAATTTGCAATTGAAAAAAAGAAAAAAAAAAACCCAGGAGTTTCCATCATGGTTCAGTTGTTAATGATTCTGACTAGGAAGCATGAGGTTGCAGGTTTGATTCTTGGCCTCACTCAGTGGGTTAAGGATCGGCCTTTGCCATGAACTGCAGTGCAGGTCACAGATGTGGCTTGGGTTCTGTGTTGCTGTGGCTGTTGTGTAAGCAGGCGGCTACTGCTCCAATTGTACCCCTGACCTGGGAACCTCCATGTGTTGCAGGTGCGGGCTTAGAAAAAACAAAAAGACCAAAAAAATAGTAAGAGTAAAAATAAAAATAAGAACTCCTTAGTTCCCTTTCTAGCTCAGTGCGTGAAGAACCTGACATAGTGTCCTTGAGGATGCATGTTCAATCCTTGGCCTTGCTCAGTGGGTAAACGTCCTGGAGTTGTCATACATAAGCTGCGATTTAGGTCTTGAATGTGGCTTGGATGGGGATTCTTGTGCCTGTGGAGTAGGCCGGCAACTGAAGCTCTGCTTTTACCATAAGCCTGGAAACTTCCATATGCCCCAGGTGTCCAGAAAGAATGGAGCTCTGGGCTGTCAGCAGCCCAGACACACAGCAGCAATTCCTGGGTGAATTGGGGCCCAGTGCATGAGATCTGACCAAAAGCAGCTGTGTCCACCCCATTCTGCATCATCACTGGCAAAGCTCAAGCCTCCAGAATCCTTTTACACCTGAATCATTACAGTAACCTCACTTCCTTCTGCTCCCTGTGATACTTCCTTCAACTTAGTTTCCATAGTGAAGCCAGAATTATCATTCTAAAACTCAAAATGAACTTCATCATTTTCTAGTTTAAAACTATGTACGCTGGAAAATTTCCCTGGAGTACTTAGCATTAAGCCTTCAAACAATTATGACACCCTCCTTGACCTTCTCTGTTCCTGTCTCTCCAACTTCAAAATGTGCTATTGTCCCTTTTTGAGCTAAGTGTCTAGCATGTTGCCTGGTACACAGTGGACATTTGGGAAATAACTTTTGAGTAGTTGATTTAACAAGCACAGGAATATTTAATTAATTAGGACTTCTGCATTTTTTTTTTGTCTTTGCGTCTTTTCTAGGGACACACCCATGGCATTTGGAGGTTCCCAAGCTAGAGGCCTAATCAGTGCTGTAGCCACCAACCTATGCCAAAGCCACAGAAATGCAACATCTGACCCATGTCTCTGACCTACACCTAAGCTCACATCAACGCAAGCTCCTTAACCCACTATGTAAGGCCAGGGATGGAACCTGCAACCTCATGCTTCCTAGTAAGATTCATTAACTACTGCACCATGATGGGATCTATGACTTATGCATATTTGTATTCACCTGCTGACCTGTGATATATATTCCATCTCCCAAACACAGTGTTACTCTCCCTGATGCCTGATCATTCTTGGGATTGTATATTATCTATTGCATCCCATTCTGATCTCTTTTCATCCTGAAATTTTTTTCTGCCCCACCATTTCTGTGTTGTGTGCCTTCCCAACAGACTTTGATGACACACTGTGCTTCATTATCTTACAAGTTATAACAGTGCAATGTCATGTTCTGCTCCCTTGTTGGGGTCTCTCTGTGAAAGCATCACTCAGGTTTTTTTTTCTTTATTTAGTACTGAAGCCCCAGCAACTATTGATATGCCTGCTAGAATCCTTGGACTCAAAATATGCGTTGCTTAATGAATGAAGGATGGAAGCAGTGAATGGAATATATTTATTCTGAAATTGCAGACTTTGCATACATGAAGCTACATGTGTCAAAAAGGGCTTGCCATGATGTCATGTTACCAAAAATCAAACCAATTAAGAGAAAAATACAGGAAAAACAGGCCACATTAATGGTGTGATGAGGTCTTGCTAGGAGCAGGGAGAACCTCAGGGTAAACTAATTCTTCATAGAATGACATACTCATTTATGTTTTTCTTTATTCCTAGTTTAAGCAGGAAGAAAAACAAATGGTAAGGGATCTAAATAAAAGTCTCAGATGAAGGTATAAATAATTTCCTAGGTTCTGGTACTATTTTTTTCCTATATTTTATTACATATTTCTCTCTTTGTATTTACCTTTATTTGTTTGTTAATTATTAGAAACCACAATTTATTCTATTTGTTCAAACTCTTGTTTTCCAGTGGGCACATATTTACGAGTATGACTGGTTTTTATTGTTTGTCTGTTTCCCTATTTTTTGTCTGCTCCTGTACCATATGGAAATTCCCAGACGAGGAATTATATCCCAGCCACAGCTGTTACCTATGCTGTAGCTGTGGCAATGCCTGATCCTTTAATGCTCTGAACTAGGGATTGAACCTGTGCCACCACAATGACACTGAGCCACTGGAGTCAGATTCTTTACCTACTCTATGCCAGAGTGGACACTCCAATATGATTGTTTAAAACATTGAAATTCATGATAAAATACTACTTCCATAAATTTAATAACATGAAATTCCTGTCAAATAAAATATCATCTTACTTGAATCATCCTTCTTTCTGATGGATTATCAGCAGAAGATGGTCACAGAGACAATACAAAATGCTTCTGAGTGATAGAAGGAAATTTGGAAATATGATGTAATATTCATTATTCATGAATTAGAGATTAAATGGCCCATATCTTTTATATTCACAAAGGAGTTTCTTAACACAATGTTATGGAAAACACATAACCATAATCCATGATATTTAAACATGGGCAAATTTAGCAATAAAATGATTAGAATTTAGTTTTATGTATTCAACCAATATATAATAGTATATATGCTAACAGATATGTATAGTGCAACATATCATACATATTAGGATATAAATGAAAAATATTTCTTCCTATGATGATATACATGTCAAAATTTACTTTATTTATTACACATGTATATGGTCCAGCACAATCCCTCTGTCCATCTCTATGAATGGTGACTATTCTAATCATGTTACCTTTTTGTCATCATTTTCCTGACAGTGTATCACAGCAGTTAAGATCATAGTCTCAGCAATCGGTTATATTTTGATGACTGGTTCTTCAGTATTTCTGTTTTGGAACTTAGTCATTTCTGTTTGTTTCCCCAGCTGTGAATGGCGATAACAGCAGTGCCTACCTAACTCTTTGGATTGTTATAGAGAATATTCCTAAACACCCGTATATACCTTTATTGCCTTTATCTTGCTTTATTAAAATAAACGCTTTGAATCCATATATATTGATAAATTTAGAAAAAGTGTGTCCCAATTTGATAGAATTTTCCAAATATTTAGAGAATAGCACTGGGCTAGCTTTTGTTCCACTCCATTTTCTTGTACCCAATATAACTCCTCTTAGCGCAAAATCTATGCTTTCTAGTGATTTTATTTTTATTTATCTCTTAGGTCATACTTGCTGAGATTAACAAAAATCTCCTTATGACCGTTGCCCCTCTTCACTCACATTTGGGCTCTAGGCAGATTTATATTTCACTTGAGATGGCTTTCCTACTAAACAGTTTTGTAATGGCAGTTTTCAGCTGGGCATTTCTCAAGGTGTAGATTATGGGAGTTATCATAGTGTAGAAGATAGCAACTGCTTTATCAATGGGTAAAGTAACTGCTGGTCGCATGTACATAAATATGCAGGGCACAAAGAAGATGACAACTGCTGTGATGTGGGAGACACAGGTAGAGAGGGCTTTGCGTCTGGCCTCCAAGCTTTGGGTGCTTAAGGTTTTAAGGATCACCCCATAGGATCCAACCAAGATTGGGAAAATTAACAGACAGATGAATCCACTGTTGGAGGCAACAAAGAACCCTAGAGTGTGAGTATCAGTGCAGGCCAGTTTGAGCAAAGGAATCAGATCACACATAAAGTGATCTATGATGTTAGGGCCACAGAAGGGCAATCTGAAGATGAAGAGGATCTGAATGAATGCATGGAGAAAGCCTCCCAGCCATGACACTCCCACCAGCAGGCCACATAGCTGCCGATTCATGATGGTTGCATAGTACAAGGGCTTGCAGATGGCCACATAACGGTCATAGGCCATCGCAGTCAGCAGGATAATATCAGCCCCTCCGAAGAATTTTCCCCAAAGATTTGCATCATTCATCCATTGAAAGTTCTTGTTTTCTTTTCATAGAGCGAGTCTACAACCAGTTTAGGGGTAGCCATACAGGAACAGCAAGCATCGATGAAGGAGAGATGAGCCAGGAAAAAGTACATGGGGCACCTGATTAATGGGCTGGTAGTGATGGTGACTATGGTGAGCACATTTCCTCCCAGAGAGACAGTGTAGATGAGCAAAAACACCACAAATATAACTTTCTGCATGTGTGGATTCTGAGTGAGTCCCAGTAGAATGAACTCCGTTACATTGTTCCTACATTGTTCCTAGTCTCCATGTAGTTCACATTATTGTCAGCAATATTACCTGAAAAAAAAACATCATTTTATTATTTTAGCTCAATCTTGAGTTTATTAAGCCTGTACATCTAGTAAATATCAAACGCCTATATTCTACTGGATTCTATACTCCTATAAGGTTTTCCTTGAGGTAAAATACTTGGTTTGATCTCTTGAAGATTTATCAATTGTGAATGTATGAGAAAATTAGATTATTAGAGTCCAGATGAAATAGACATGTAAGACTCTTATTATGTGAGTGTTAGGGGAAGAGGGATCTGAGAGAGATGGAATCTTGTGTACAAGTCTAATGAAGAGTTTTGTGTGACTTGGAGGAAGCAGGCTGAGACTCCACATGGTGACAGTGCCAGAGTATTAATTTTTAAAATGTAATTAAATGTCACAGGATTTTGGTAATAGGTAAGTGATGAAAAGAGTAAAGGAGACAGCATTTACTATAATAAAAGTGGTAGACAATGTTCCTTTAATCCAGTAACTTTATATAGCTGATAAAGATGGTTTTAATAATTGATTTCCTTATGCATGGCATAATAGAAACATGTGCATGATATTATTCCATCCATGTTAATCACAGTAAAATATTTCAGAGATCAATGTCCATAGGAATACACATGATAATATTAAGTAAAACTCATATGTAAATCAACTACACTTTGATGAAATTAGTTTTAATTATCTTCATGAATACTTACTGCACTCTAAGTGTTTTTTTCTTTTTAGGCATTTTGTTCATCTTTATTACAAACCTATGTGATGATCAGCACTATCATTTTTGTACTTATTTCATACCCTAGGGAGTAGCGGCAGAGAGAAGTTAAGGATCTTATCAAAATCAAGCAGCTACTAAAGGGCAGATCTAAGATTAGCTCAGAGTATACATCTTATCTTCAATTTCTTCCAAATTCTTCAAATGTGGCCTATTTTGTTAGGTTAAAATAAACACTGTTGAACTGGTCAATTTGCACACATGACACTACATGTGTCAACAACGGCTTTCCATGATGTAATGTTACCAAAAAGCCAACTGATTAACAGAGAAATATAGCAAAAACAGGACACATTCTCGGTAGGATGAAGTCTTGCTAGGAGCAGGGAGAATATCAAGGTAAACTATTTCTTCATATAATGACATATTCAAGTTCAATTTTTTCCATATTCGTAGTTGAAGCAGTAAAAAAAAAAATTGTGTTTTCCAATGGGATATAATTAAAATTCTCAGATAAAGGTAGAAAAAATTTCCTAGGCTTAAGTACCACTTCTCTTTCTATATTTTATTATATTTATTCATTTTTATACTTATATTTATTCATTTAGTCATTATTATAAGCCACAATTGATTGCATTTTACCATACCCCTATTTTCAAGTGGTCCCATACTTTATGAGTTTGACCTTTTTTTGTTTTTTGTTTTTTTAATGTCTGTACCAGGCACAGCTGTTATCCAAACTGCAGGTGCAGCAATGCCTGATCCTTTAATCCACTGAACTTTGAATCGAACCTGTGCCTCCCCAGTGACCCTGAGAGGCTGCATTCAGATTCTTAATGCATTGTGCCACAGTGGGAACTCCAATATAATTGTTTAATAACTTGAAGTTCAGGATAAAATATTATTTTAGTGAATTGAATGACATGAAATTCCTGTTGAATAAAACATCATTTTATTTGACTCATCCGTCTTTCTGATGGATTCTCAGCATAAGATGTTCACATGGATGATACAAAATGATTCTGAATGCATAAAGAAATTTGGAAGCATGCTGTCATGTTCATGACTCGTGCTTTAGAGATTAAATGGCCCATATCTTTTATATTCCGAAAGGAGTTACATAATGCAGAGTTAGAGAAACTACCTAACCATCAACCATGATATTTAAACATGGGCAGATTGACTAATACAATGATTAGAATTTAGTTTAATGTAGTCAACCAATATGTAATCGTATATGTGCTATCGGATAGGAATATATAGAGCAATATATTAAGAGTATATTAAGGGTATAAAGGAAAATTCTTTTTTCCTATGAAGATGGGCATATAATATGTTACTTTGTTTATTACATATGTATGTGGTCCAACACAGTCTGGCAGTACATCTTTAAGAATTCTGACTATTCTAATCATGTTAATTTTTTGTCATCATTTCCTGACACTGTATCAGAGAAATTAAGGTCATAGTCTGAGTGATCAATTGTACTCTGATTACTGGTTCTTCAGTATTTCTGTTTTAGAACTTACTCTTTTCGGAATGTTCCCTCAGCTGTTAACGGTTATAACAGCAGTGCCTACCAAACTCTTTGGATTTTTGCAAAGATTATTCCTAAAAATCCAGTATATATGTTTATTGCCTTTATGTTGTTTCATTACAATAAAATCTTTGAATCCATATACACTGAGGAAGTTAATCACAGTCTTCCCCAATTTGAAAGAATTTTCCAAATATTTAGAGAATAGTCCTTGGATAGATTTTTTGCCCCCATTAACTTAAACCCATTTTAACTCCACTTCTGGCAAAATATATACTTTGTAGTGACCTTATTTTTCTTTATCTCATAAGTTTTATTTGATGAGATCAACAAAAATCTCCTTATGACCCTTGCCCCTCTTCACTCACATTGGGGCGCTAGGCAGATTTATATTTCACTTGAAATGGCTTTCCTACTAAACAGTTTCCTAATGGCAGTTTTCAGCTGGGCATTTCTCAAGGTATAGATTAAGGGGTTTAACATGGGAGTTATCATACTGTAGAATACAGCAACTGCTTTATCAATGGGTAAAGTAACTGCTGGTCGCATGTACATAAATATGCAGGGCACAAAGAATATGACAACTGCTGTGATGTGGGAGACACAGGTAGAGAGGGCTTTGTGTCTGGCCTCCAACTTTGCTTCCTGAAGGAGTTAAGGATGACCCCATAGGATCCAAGCAAGAGTAGGAAAATTAACAGACAGATGAATCCACTGTTGGCAGCAATAACAAGCCCTAGAGTATGGGTATCAGTGCAGGCCAGATTAAGCAAAAGAATCAGATCACACATAAAGTGATCTATGATGTTAGGGCCACAGAAGGGCAATTTGAAGATGAAGAGGATCTGAATGAATGCATGGAGAAAGCCTCCCAGCCATGACACTCCCACCAGCAGGCCACATAGCTGCCGATTCATGATGGTTGCATAGTACAAGGGCTTGCAGATGGCCACATAACGGTCATAGGCCATCGCAGTCAGCAGGATAATATCAGCCCCTCCGAAGAATTTTCCCCAAAGATTTGCATCATTCATCCATTGAAAGTTCTTGTTTTCTTTTCATGGAGTGAGTCTACAACCAGTTTAGGAGTATCCACACAGGAATAGCAAGCATCGATGAAAGAGAGATGAGCCAGGAAAAAGTACATGGGGCACCTGATTAATGGGCTGTTAGTGATGGTGACCATGGTGAGCACATTTCCTCCCAGAGAGACAGTGTAGATGAGCAAAAACACCACAAATATGACTTTCTGCATATGTGAGTTCTGTGTGAGTCCCAGCAGAGTGAACTCCATTATATTGTTCCTTTTCTCCATGTAGTTCATGTTATTGTCAACCACATTAGCTGAAAATAAAATCTTTTTTTTTTTTTTTTTTGTCTTTTTGCCATTTCTTGGGCCGCTCCTGCGGCATATGGGAGGTTCCCAGGCTAGGGGTCTAATTGGAGCTGTAGCTGCCAGCCTACGCCAGAGCCACAGCAACGCAGGATCCGAGCTGCGTCTGCGACCTACGCCACAGCTCAGGGCAACGCCGGATCGTTAACCCACTGAGCAAGGCCAGGGGTCAAACCCGCAACCTCATGGTTCCTAGTCGGATTCGTTAACCACTGCGCCATGGCGGGAACTCCCTAAAGTCTTTTTTTTTAAGCTCAACATTGCATTTATTAAGCCTCTCCATCTAATAATTATCAAATTCATTTATTCCAGTTGATTCAAAATTCTTATAGGATTTTTTTCCTTGAAAGAAAAAATTTGTTCTGATCTCTTGTACGTTGTACAATTGTGAGTGTATGAGAAAATGAGAGTGATACTGTCATTTTGAGAACTGAAGTGTAAGAATATTAGCATATGAGTGTTAGGGGAAGGGGGATTTGAGAGAGAGAATCTTGTGTACAAGTCAAGTGAAGAGTTTTCCATGACATGGATGAAGTGGGCTGAGGCCCAGTCTGGTACAGAAGGCAGAAAATTAACTTTAAGCATGTAATTCAATGTAACAAGACATTGCTAAAGGGAAAGTGATGAAAAGGATACAGGAGATGGAGTCTGCTACAGGAAAAGTGTTAAAACATATCCTTCAGGCCAAAAAAGTTATAAAAGCTGATAAAGGTGATTTTAATAATTGATTGTGATGGGCATGGCATAATAGAAACATGTGCATGGGATTTTTCCATCCAAATTGATCACAGTAAATAATTTTATATGCTATATAGAATAAAATTGACGGAACTCTGTAAACCATTATAATGGAAAAAAATGAAAACCATGTAAAAAAAGGAATTTTATAGATGAATGTTAATGGGAATACACACGATAGTATTCACTAAAACTTAATTCAAATTAACTGTACTTCAATAAAATTAGTTTTAATTATCTTCATGAATACTTATTGCACTCTCTTTGTTTTTAGGCATTTGGTTAATCCTCATTACGAGCCTATGAGATGATCACCAGTTCATTTTTGTACTTACTTTACACAGTAGGGTGTATAACAGAGTGAAGTTAAGCATATTAACAAAATCATGCAGCTATTAAAGGGCAGATCTAAGAGTAGTTCAGAGTGTACACCTTATTTTTATTTTCATTCAAATTCTTAAACTGTGGCCTATATTGTTAGGTTAAAATAAACACTGTTGAACTAGTCAACTCCATTGGATGTGACCATAATACTTATGGTTATGTTAATTCTCTTTCAGAGGCAAGTATATATATGAATCCATTTCATTAACCAGCATATAAATACACTACACACAGACCAAGATCTATGCACACAGTTCAACATATTGGAATTTCCAGTTTTGAATAACTGTGTGGTCATGCTTTCACTGAAAGTCTATTTCCTTTTATCTCTCCCTCACCATAGGATCTTTACATCTCAGTTTCCATACAAATCATGAATTCACAGATGCTTCTGAAAAGTGTTGACATGATGATTCCAGGGGTTGAGTATATTAGTTTGAGAATCAGAAAAAAAAATTTCAGAAAACAAAATTGTTTCCCCTCTCTCAGCTTCTTGATCTGGGGCACATTTCTTGGCACCTTACAACCTTGTTTCCGCTAATATCAAGTGAGAATATTATTGTTCACTTAGTTGAGGAAACACATATGAACCTATGCACTACATGCTGTAGACAAAGAACCTCTGCTTATCTTTATGACCAGGTATGTAGGCCTAGGAAGAATGGCCATATTCAGCAGTAATGCAGGAAAACTTTGAACCATGCAATAACCTGTAGAGGAATCATCGCCAATGGTATTTTGAAAGAAGCTATGGGAGACTCATATTATGCAGACCAGTGGGTCTCAGGGAAAGATCTTTCCAACGGACTAAAGAGTTTATGGTTTCTATCACTTAATATTGTCTTTTCTATCTTTTTGGGTGTGTGGTGTGTTTAAATTTTGTTTACATTCTCATGATTGGTCTTGATTGTTTCAAAAGTTTCTTTGGCAAAAGAATAACATTTGGTGTTAGAGAGCTAGGTCCTACAAATACATTTCTTAATCTCAGGTTTTTCATATCACAGATTAGGCTAATGATACTTACCAGCTTTCTCTTGAAGAACAGGAGAAGGTGAAATGGACTATTATTCAATTGAAAAATGTTGAAAAATCATGATCATTACATATGTAAAGTAACAATCTTTAATGCATCAGCACTATTGAGAACCTTACCTTCTGGTCTTGGGTGATATTAATGACATTTGAGAGGGTTCAAAACCAATCCATCTTCAAAATGACCTCCCTTTGGGATAAGTACCTTTCAAGATGAAACTCCTGACACAAGAAGAAAGATTCTTCAGATAATTTTAGTATCTTCTCAACAGTAGATAAGTATGTCACTTTAATAGTCTAAATATTTCCTTCTAGCCTAATGGCACAAATGGTTTCCCCAGAAATCCTGGGAGTTGGATTTAGAATGAACTGATTTTGAACACCGTGGAGAAATGAGCTTTGATGGGTGTCTCTGGTCCTATAAGCAGGAGGCAGGATGTGTGGTAGAAACACATCAAATTGCACCATTCCATTCTTGATGCATCATGCTCTGGATGTGTAAGCAGACAAACAAACAAAGACATGTTCCCATGCAATGCATGGATATTTAAAGAGATTTCCACAGTAGTTTGAGGACCTTTTTCCGAGAGCTGCTGTTTTCTCTCCCAGGAATTAATTACCTTCTTTGATGGAAAGGCTTTGTCTTCGAAGCAGGTATTCTGGAGAGACAGGTTGGAAAAGCATATATTCTTCTGTGGGGAATTGTATTCCCTGACCTAGGAAACAAAACTTGTGAGTCCCATTTCTCTATGTGAATCTGGGTATCTGAGAAACTTGAATGTCATTTGGGTAGCAAGGATGGCATAGTTCCAGTGTGAGGATCTCTGATGTGGTTAACCTGTGCCCTGGTGGCAGAGAGAGAAATCTATCTTCTTATCCATATGAAACCCTTTTCCTGGAAAGCTAGTGTTCATGGATTAACCACCAGATCAGAGAGGGCATAAAACTAATGACAGTGATTTAAAAGTCAGAACCTGGTTTTCCCATTCACCAGAGGCCTGAGGAAGAAAACTGAAATTCTAAAATATTCTCAACAAGATATCTCTAGTACTCTTGTGATGGTCAGTATGGGACATTAGGCAAGATTAAACATGTGGAATGATATGTAAACACAAGACGCGCATTCAAAGTTCAAACACAAACAAAGCTCTACATTCTGGTCCCTTTGTACTATTTTACCTTTAGTCTTTCTAGGAGGTATGCAGTGATAAACTACTGAGGTTTAAATTTGGTCTCCGTCATGACTGCTATCATTGAACATTTTTTTAAAGTATTGTTCTAGGTATATTTGGGGTGGAAGGAGTTTCTTTTCATGTTCTTTGAAAGTTTAAAAATAAGAACTCCTTAGTTCCTGTTCTAGTTCAGTGGGTTAAGAACCTGACATAGTTTCCCTGAGGATGCATGTTCAATCCTCAGCCTTGCTCAGTGGATTAGTGTTCTGGAGTTGTGATAAGGAAGCTGTGATTTAGGTCTGAACTGTGGCTTGGATGGGGATTCTTGTGGCTGTGGAGTAGGCTGGCAGCTGAAGCTCTGATTTCACGTTTATCCTGGCAACTTCCATATGTCCCAAGTGTCCAGAAAGAATGGATTGTCAGTAGCCCAGACACACAGCAGCAATTCCTGGGTGCAGTGGGGCCCAGTGAATGAGATCTGACCAGCAGCAGCTGTGTCCACCCCATTCTGCATCATCACTGGCAAAGCTCAAGCCTCCAGGATCCTTTTACACCTAAATCATTACAGTGAAAGCTCTAGCTCCCCTTCTGCCACCTGTGATGCTTCCTTCAATTTAGTTTCCACCAAAGCCAGAATTATTATTCTAAAACTCAAAACTAAGTTCAAAATTTTCTATTTTAAAATTATGTAAGCTGGAAATTTTCCATAGTACTTAGCATTAAAACTTTAAATAATTTTGAGACCCTCCCTGACCTCAGTTCCTGTCTCTCCAACTTCATAATGTACTATTGCCCCTTTTTAAGCTAAATGTCCAGCATGTTGTCTGTCTCACAGGTGACATTCAGTAAATAACTTTTGAATAAAGAGTTGATTTAACAAGCACAGGAATATTTCAATTATTAGGACTTGTTCATTCTTGTATTCACCTGCTCACCTTTGATATGTACTTCATCTCCCAGCAGCAGTGTTACTCTCCCTGATGCCTATTGATTCTTCTGATTCTGTTTTATCCATTGCATCCCACTTTGATGGCTTTTCATCCTAAAAATTTTTCTGACCTACCATGTCTGTGTTGTGTGTCTTCCCAACTGACTTTTATGACACACTTTGTTTTATTATTTTACCAGTTATAACAGTGTGATGTCATTTGCTGATCCCTTGTTGGGGTGTCTCTGTGAATGTAGAACTCAGGTTTTTCTTTATTCAGTACTGAAGCCCCAGTATCTATCAATGTTCCTGCTAGAATCCTTGGACTCAAAATACGTGTTGTTTAGTAAATGGAAGCAGTGAAGGGAATATATTTATTCTGAAATTGCAGACTTTGCACACATGATGCTACATATGTCAAAAACAGTGTTTCCTGATGTAATGAATAACAGAGAAATAGAGGAAAAACAGGCCGCATTCACTCTGTGATGAAGTCTTGCTAGGGTTAGGGTGAATATCAAGGTAAACTCTTTCTTCACAGATTGACACACTCAGGGTCAATTTTTTTCTTATTCTTAGTTTAAGCAGTAAGGAAAACAAATTTTGGTTCCAGAAGGGATATAAATAATATATATCATGTAAAGGTAGCAAGAATTTCCACGGCTCAAGTACTACTTTTTTAAAAATAATTTTTATTGCATTTTCACTGTTTATGCTCAGGTTTACTCATTTGGTAATTATTATAAACAATAATTTATTCTATTTTTTCAAACTCTTGTTTTCAAGTGGGTACATACTTTATGAGTATGACCATTTTTTGTTTTTTCTTTATTTTTTTTTTGACTCCATGTGTGGCCCATGGAAGTTCCTGGACCAGGGATTGAGTCCCAGCCATAGGTGTTACCTCCACTGCAGCTGTGGCAATGCCTGATCTTTAATCCACTGAACTGGGGATCAAAACTGTGCCTTCACAGTGACCCTGCGCTGCTGCAGTCAGATTATTTACCTACAGTGCCACAGTGGGAACTCCAATATGATTGTTTAAGACATTGAAATTAATGATAAAATATTAGTTTAATCAATTTAATAACATGAAATTCTTGTCAAATAAAATATAATTTTATTTGAATCATCCTTGTTTCTGATGGAATATCAACATAACATGGTCACAAGGATAATACAGAATGATTCTGCATGATATAATAAAATTTGGAAGCTTGATGCAATATTCATTATTCATTCTTTAGAGATTAAATGGGCCATGTCTTTTATATTCCTAAAGGAGTTACATAACACAATGTTATAGAAAATACCTGACCATCAATCATGATATTTAAACATGGGCAGATTGACTAATAAAATTATTAGAATTTAGTTTTATGTATCATCCAATTATATAATAGTATACATGCTAACAAATATGAATATATAGTGCTAATATCCTGCATATGAAGAATACAAACACAATTATTTCTTCATATGATGATATACATGTGACAAGTTAGTTAATTTATTACACATGTATATGGTCCAGTACAGTCCCAGAATCCAAATCTATGACTGGTGACTATTCTAATCATGCAACCTTTTGGTCATCATTTCCTGACAGTATATCAGAGCAGTTAAGATGATAGTCTGATCAGTTATATTCTGATTAATAGTTCTTCATTTTTTCTCTTTTAGAACTTGGTCATTTTTGTTTGTTCGCCGAGGTGTTAAAGTGATAAGAGCAATAGCGATCTAACACTTTGGATTGTTACAGATTATTCCTAAACACTAGTAAATATGTTTTAATGGATTTCTGTTATTTTATTAGAACAAAAGTTTGAATAGATATACAATGATTAATTTAGTAAGAGTATGACCCAATTTGCTGGAATCTTCCAAATAATAAGACAATACTCCTGGGCTTCTAGTTTTTGCTTTTTGTTTTCTTTTGTTTTTTTCCATGGTCTTGTACCCATTTGAATTCCCCTTCTGGCAGAATCTATGTTTTGTAGTATTCTTATATTTCTTTATCTTGTAAGTCTAACTTACTGAGATTAACAAAAGTCTCTTTATGACCCTTGCCTCTCTTCACTCACATTGGGGCACTAGGCACATTTATATTTCACTTGAAATGACTTTCCTACTAAACAATTTCCTAATGGCATTTTTCAGCTGGGCATTTCTCAAGGTATAGATTAAGGGGTTTAACATGGGAGTTATCATAGTGCAGAATACAGCAACTGCTTTATCAAAAGGTAAAGTAACTGCTGGTCGCATGTACTCAAATATGCAGGGCACAAAGAAGATGACAACTGCTGTGATGTTGGAGACACAGGTAGAGAGGGCTTTGTGTCTGGCCTCCAAGCTTTGGGTGCTAAGGGTGTGAAGGATGACCCCATAGGAGCCAACCAAGATTAGGAAAATTAACAGACAGATGAATCCACTGTTGGCAGCAACAAAGAGCCATAGAGTGTGGGTATCAGTGCAGGCCAGATTAAGCAAAGGAATCAGATCACACATAAAGTGATCTATGACATTAGGGCCACAGAAGGGCAATCTGAAGATGAAGAGGATCTGAATGAATGCATGGAGAAAGCCTCCCAGCCATGACACTCCCACCAGCAGGCCACATAGCTGCCGATTCATGATGGTTGCATAGTACAAGGGCTTGCAGATGGCCACATAGCGGTCATAGGCCACCACGGTCAGCAGGATGATATCAGCCCCTCCAAAGAAATGTTCCCCAAAGATTTGGATCATGCATCCATGGAAAGTGCTTGTTTTCTTTTCATGGAGTGAGTCTACAACCAATTTAGGGGTAGCCGTACAGGAATAGCAAGCATCGATGAAAGAGAGATGAGCCAGGAAAAAGTACATGGGGCACCTGATTAATGGGCTGGTAGCGATGGTGACCACGGTGAGCACATTTCCTCCCAGAGAGACAGTGTAGATGAGCAAAAACACCACAAATATGACTTTCTGCATGTGTGGATTCTGAGTGAGTCCCAGCAGAATGAACACCGTTACATTGTTCTTAGTCTCCATGTACCTCATGTTACTGTCAACTGCATTACCTGAAAATAATCAAAGTTCATTTTTTAAAGCTCACCCTTGAGTTTATTAAGCCCCTCCGTCTAATAAATATCAAATGCCTATATTCTACCAGATTCTAAATTCTTATAAGATTTTCCTTGAAATAAAAAGTTTGGTCTGATGTCTTGAAGATTGTTCAGTTGTGAGTGTATGAGAAAATGAGAATGTAAATGGCAATATGAGAATATCATGTAGGAATAGGAGAACATGAATGGAAGGGGAAGACAGACTTGAGAGAAACAGAATCTGTGTACACGTCTAGTGAAGGGTTGTTTTTTTTTTTTTTTAACTCTAATGAAGTGGGCTGAGGCTTAGCAAGGGGACAGAAGCCTGAATATTAACTTTTCAACAACCCTACTCTGAGGCATATATCCAGACAAAACTTAAAGACACATGCACCCGCATGTTCACTGCAGCTCTATTCACAATAGCCAATACATGGAAGCAACCCAATTGTCCTTAAACAGATGATTGGAATCAGAGGTTGTGGTATATATACACAATAGAATACTCCTCAGCCATAAAAAAAAGAAATACATAATGCCATTTGCAGCCACATGGATGGAACTAGATATTCTCCTACTGAGTGAAGTAAGTCAGAAAGAGAAAGACAAATACCATATGATATTACTTATATCTGGTACCTAATATATATAGCACAAATGAACCTTTCCACTGAGAAGAAAATCATGGCCTTGGAGAGTAGACTTGTGGTTGCCCGGAGGTGGGGGGAGGGAGTGGGATGGATTGGGAGCTTGGGGGCAAATGTATGCAAAGTGTTGCTTTTGGAATGGATTAACAGTGAGATCCTGCTGTGTAGCACTGAGAGTTATGTCTAGATGCTTACAACAGAGCATGATAATGGGAGAAAAAAAGTATACATGTTTGTGTAACTAGGTCTCCTTGCTGTACAGTGGAAAACAATTGTGTTTGGGAAATAACAATAAAACAATGGAATTAAATGTAGAAAGACCTTGGTAATGGGAAAGTGATGAAGAGGGTATAGGAGCCAGCGTCTGGTATAAGAAAAGTGGTAAACCATGTTCCTTCAATCCAATAAGTTTATATAGCTGATAAAGATGGTTTTAATAATTGATTGCTATGGGCGTGGCCTAATAGAATCATGTGCTTGGTATTATTCCATCCATGTTGATCATGGTAACAAATTTGAGAGATGAATGTTAATCGTAATGCACACGATAATATTAGCTAAACCTTAATGTACATTGACTCTCCTTCAATACATTAGTTTTAATTAGCTTCATGAATGTTTACTGCCTTCTAAGTTGTTTTTTCTTCAGGCATTTCTTTAATCATCATTCCAAAAGTATGAGATGATCACCTCTATCACTTTTGTACTTATTTTACACACTAGGGAGCAGAAGCAGAGAGAAGTTAAGGATCTTAACACAGTCAAGCAGCTAATAAAGCTCACATCTAATATCACTTCAGATTATGCATCTTATCTTTATTTTTCCTCCAAAATCATTAACTATGTCCTGTATTGTTAGATTAAAATAAACACTTTTGAACTATCAACTCCTTTGAATGTGACCATAATAATTATGGTTAAGTTAATGCTCTTTCAGAGGCAAGTATATATGAATCCATTTCATTGACTAGCATATAAATACATATACTCACAGACTCAGACATATACACACAGGTCAACATATTGGAATTTCCACTTTTGTATAACTGTGTGGTCTGCTTTCACTGAAGTCTGTTTTTATTTTAGTCTCTCTCTCACCCCAGCATCTCTCCTCTCTAGTTTCCCTACTAAACAAGAACACACAGACTCTTCTGAAAAGCATTGAAATGATGATCTCAGTGGTTACGTATATTTGAGAATTAGAAAAAACCATCTTATATGAAAATTCTTTCCCCACTCTGTTTCCTAAAATGGGGTACACTTCTTGGCACCTTTCAACATTGTGTCCTCTAATATCAAGTGTGAATAATACTTTCCACGCAGGCTATTATGAGTATTGATTGAGGAAACATATGTGAAAGTATGCACTACAGAGCTGTACACAAAGAAGCTTCACTTATTTATATGACTCTCTATACATGTAGGAGTAGGAAGAATGGCCTTATTCAGCAATAATACAGAAAAGCCTTGAACCATGCAATAACCTGTAGAGCAAGTGTCTCAAATTTTATTTTGAAAGAAGCTACATGAGACTCATATTGTGCAGACTAGTGCATCTCAGGAAAAGATCTTCCTATTGGACCAAATAGTGTACGATTCATATCACTTACTATTCCCATTTATATCTTTTTGGTGCCAAGTGTGTATCAATTTTGTTTACATTTTCATGCTTTGTCTTGATTGTTTCAAATGTGTGTCTTGGAGAAAGAATGCTATCTGGTGTAGAAAGCTGCATCCTACAAATGAATTTCTTCATCTCAGGTATTTTATATTGTAGATTGGATTAAGGATACTTATCAACTTTGTCTTGAAGAACGGAGGAATGTGAAATGCACTATTACTCTATGCAAAAAAATGTTGAAAAATCATGATTATTATATATGTAAATTAGCAATCTTTGATAAGCATTGGCACTATTGAGAAACTTACTTTCTGGTCTTGGGTGATATTAATGATATTTGAGAGGGTTGAAAACTAATCCATCTTCACAATGACCTCCTTTTGAGATAAGTACCTTTCAATATCAAAGACCTGACACAAGAGGAGAGTCCTCAGATAATTCATTATCACATTAACAATAGATAAGTGAGTCATTTTAATAGTCTAAATATTTCCTTTTCACCTAAAGCCTCAAATGGTTTCCCCAGAAACCTTGGGAATTGAATTTAGAATGCATTCATTTGGAACACTATGGAGAAATTACCTTTGATGGATGGCTCTGGTGCTATAAGCAGGAGGCAAAATGTGTGGTAGAAACACATCAAAATGCACCATTCTATCCAGGATGATGCATGCTGCTCTGGATGTGTAATGAAACAAAGAAACAGAAGACATGTTCCCATGCCCTGCATGGATCCTTAAAGAAGTTTCCACAAAACTTCGAGGCCCTTTTCCTTAGAGCTGCTATTTTCTCTCTCAGGAATTAATTACCTTCTTTGATGGAAAGGCTTTGTCTTCGAAGCAGGTATTCTGGAGAGACAGGTTAGAAAAGCACATATTCTGTGGGGAATTGTATTCCCTGCCCTAGGAAACAAAACCTGTGAGTCCCCTTTCTCTGTGTGAATCTGGGTATCTGAGAAACTTGAATGTCATGTGCGTAGCAAGGATGGCATAGTTCCAGTGTGAGGATCTCTGATGTGGTTAACCTGTGCCCTCATGGCAGAGAGAGAATTCTGTCTTCTCATCAATATGAAACCCTTTACCTGGAAAGCTAGTGTTCATTGATTAACAACCAGTTCAGAGAGGGCATAAAATTAATGACAGTGATTTAAAAGTACTCAAATTCATATCCTGTTTTTCACATTTACCAGAGTCCTGTGGACGAAAACAGAAATTCTAAAATGTCCTCAATGATTTAACGCTGGTACTCTTGTGATGGTCAGTATGGGACATTGGAAAACGTTAAACATGTGGAATGATATCTAAACACAAGAAACTCATTCAAAGTTCAAACACAAATAAAGCTCTACATTCTCGTCCCTTTGTATTATTTCACTTTTATTCATTCTATGAGATGTGCAGTGATAAAATGTTGAGGTTTTAGTTTGCTTTCCTGTTGATTGATAACGTTGAACATTTTTTGAAGTATTGTTTTAGGTATACTTGGTCGAAGGAAGGGAGTGTTTTTTCATGTTCTTTGAAAATTTAAAAACAAGAGCTCCTTATTTCCCATTCTAGGTCAGTGTGTTAAGAACCCAACATAGTGTCCATGAGGATGCATCTTCAATACCTGGCCTCGTTCAGTGGGGTAATTATCTGGAGCTGCTATAAGTAAGCTGTAACATAGGTCTTGAATGCAGCTTGCATCCAGGATTTTTGTGGCATGGGCTGGCAGCTGAAGCTCTGATTTGAGCTTTAGCCTGGGAACTTCCATATACCACAGGTGTCCAGAAAGAATGGGGCTGTGGGGTGTCAGCAGCCCAGACACACAGCAGCAGTTCTTGGGTGCAGTGGGGCCCAGTGAATGAGATCTGACCAGAAGAAGCTGTGTCCACCCCATTCTGCATCATCACTGGCAAAGCTCAAGCCTCCATCCTTTTACACTGAAATCATTACAGTAACCTCCTAGCTCCCTTCCTGCTGCCTATGATGCTTCCTTCAATTTAGTTTCCACACAGAAGCCAGAATTATCATTCTGAAACTCATAGCTAACTTCATGATTTTCTAGTTTAAAAATATGTAAGTTGGAAAATTTCCCTATAGTCCTTAGCATTAAGCCTTCAAACCATTATGAGACCCTTTTGAACTTCTCTGTCTGTATCTATCTAATTTCATAATGTATTCTTTTCCTTTTATGAGCTAAGTGTCCAGGATGTTCCCTGGCACACAGTGGACATTCAGGAAATAATTTTTGAATAAATCATTGAGTTAACAAGCACAGGAATGTTTACTATATTAGGATTTCTGCATTCTTGTACTCACCTGCTGACCTTTGCTATATATTCCATCTCCCAGCAACACTGTTTCTCTACCTGATGCCTGTTCATTCTTGGGATTGTATATTATCCATTGCATCCCATTTTGATGTCTTATCCTCCTGAACAATTCTTCTGCCCAACCATGTCTGTGTTGTGTGTCTTCCCAACAGACTTTGATGACACGCTGTGCTTCATTATCTTACAGGTTGTAACAGTGTGATGTCATTTCTACTCCCTTGTTGGGGTCTCTCTGTGAAAGCATCACTCAAGTTTTTTTTCTTTATTTAGTACTGAAGCCCCAGCAACTATTGATATGCCTGCTAGAATCCTTGGACTCAAAATATGCGTTGCTTAATGAATGAAGGATGGAAGCAGTGAATGGAATATATTTATTCTGAAATTGCAGACTTTGCATACATGAAGCTACATGTGTCAAAAAGGGCTTTTCATGATGTAATGTTACCAAAAAGCCAACTGATTAACAGAGAAATATAGCAAAAACAGGCCACATTAATGGTGTGATGAAGTCTTGCTAGGAGCAGGGAGAATATCAAGGTTAACTATATCTTCATAGAATGCCACACTCAGGTTCAATTTTTTTCTTCTTCCTACTTTAGTAAGAAAAACAAATTTTGGTTCAAGAAGGGATATAAATTAAATCCCAGATTAAAAGTAGAATTTCCTAGGCTCAAGTACTACTTATTTTTTCCCTATATTTTTATTAAATTTTTCCATCTTATATTTATTCATTTGGTAACTATTATAAACCACAATTTATTCTACTTTTTCAAACTCTTGTTTTCAAGTGGGTACCTGTTTATGAGTATGACTGGTTTTTGTTTGTTTTGTTTTTTTTAATGAGTGTACTTGCAGCATATGGAAATTCTTGGACAAGGTATTGAATCCCAGCCACAGCTGTTACTTCCACTGCAGCTGTAGAAATGCCTGATCCTTTAATCCACTGTGCTGAGGATCAAAACTGTGCCTCCACAGTGACCCTGAGCCACTGCAGTCAGATTATTTACCTACTGTGCCAGAGTGGGAACTCCCAATATGATTGTTTAATACATTGAAATTAATAAAATATTAGTTTAATCAATTTAATATCATAAAATTCCTGTCAAATAAAATATCATTTCATTTGAATCATCCTTCTTTCTGATGGATTATCAATATATGATGATCACATGGACAGTACAAAATGATTCTGATTGATACAAGGAAATTTGGAAGCATGATGTAATATTCATTAGTCATGCTTTAGAGATGAAATGGCCCATGTCTTTTATATTCCTAAAGGAGTTACATAACACAGTGTTATAGAACATACCTAACCATCAACCATGATATTTAAACATGGGTAGATTGACTAATAAAATGATTAGAATTTAGTTTTATGTAATCAACCAATATATAATGGTATATATGCTAACAGATAGGAGTATATAGTGAAACATATTATGTATATTAATAATATAAAGGAAAGTTATTTCTTCCTTTGATGATATGCATGTAAAAAGTTACTTTGTTTATTACATATGTATATGGTCCAGCACAGTCCCTCAGTACATCTTTATCAATGCTGACTGTTCTAATCATGTTACCTTTTGGTCATCATTTCCTGACACTGTATCAGAGTATTCAATATCATAGTCTTGAGCGATCAGTTGTATTCCAGTTACTTGCTCTTCAATATTTCTCTTTTGGCACTTACACATTTTTGTTTGTTCCCTCAGCTGTTAATGGTGATAACAGATGTGCTTACCTAAGTCTTTGGATTGTTACAGAGATTCTTCTTAAACACCAGTATATATATTTTTAGCTGTTCTGTTGTTTTATTACAATAAAATCTTTGAATCCATATACGCTGATGAATTTAATCATAGACTTCCCCAGTTTGAAAGAATTTTCCAAATATTTAGAGAGTAGTCCTGGGCTAGTTTATTATTTTCCCCCCATTTTCTTGCACCCATTTTATTTTCCCGTCTGACAGAATCTATGCTTTCCAGTGATTTTCTTTTTCTTTATCTCATAAGTCTTATTTGCTGAGATCAACAAAAGTCTCCTTATGACCCTTGCCTCTCTTCACTGACATTTGGGCTCTAGGCACATTTATATTTCACTTGAAATGGCTTTCCTACTAAACAATTTCCTAATGGCATTTTTTAGCTGGGCATTTCTCAAGGTATAGATTAAGGGGTTTAACATGGGAGTTATCATACTGTAGAATACAGCAACTGCTTTATCAATAGGAGAAGTAACTGCTGGTCGCATGTACTCAAATATGCAGGGCACAAAGAAGATGACAACTGCTGTGATGTGGGAGACACAGGTAGAGAGGGCTTTGTGTCTGGCCTCCAAGCTTTGGGTCCTAAGGGTGTGAAGGATGACCCCATAGGATCCAACAAAGAGTAGGAAGATGAACAGAGAGAGTAATCCACTGTTGGCAGCATCAAAGAGCCATAGAGTGTGGGTATCAGTGCAGGCCAGATTAAGCAAAGGAATCAGATCACACATAAAGTGATCTATGATGTTAGGGCCACAGAAGGGCAATCTGAAGATGAAGAGGATCTGAATGAATGCATGGAGAAAGCCTCCCAGCCATGACACTCCCACCAGCAGGCCACATAGCTGCCGATTCATGATGGTTGCATAGTACAAGGGCTTGCAGATGGCCACATAGCGGTCATAGGCCATCGCAGTCAGCAGGATGATATCAGCCCCTGCAAAGAAATGTTCTCCAAAGATTTGGATCATGCATCCATGGAAAGTGCTTGTTTTCTTTTCAGAGAGTGAGTCTACAACCAGTTTAGGGGTAGCCATACAGGAACAGCAAGCATCGATGAAAGAGAGATGAGCCAGGAAAAAGTACATGGGGCACCCGATTAATGGGCTGGTAGTGATGGTGACCATGGTGAGCACATTTCCTCCCAGAGAGACAGTGTAGATGAGCAGAAACACCACAAATATGACTTTCTGCATGTGTGAATTCTGTGTGAGGCCCAGTAGAATGAACTCCATAACATCGTTCCTTGTCTCCATGTAGTTCATGTTATTGTCAATCACCTCACCTGAAAATGAAAAAAAAAAGTTTATTTTTTAATGCACACCCTTGAGCTTATTAAGCCCCTCCATCTAATAAATAACATATGCCTATATTCTATTGGATTCTAAATTCTTATAAGATTTTCCTTGAAATAAAATATTTGCGATCTCTTACATGTTGTTCAGTTGTGAGTATATGAACAAATGAGATGAATGGTGTAACTATGAGAATATAATTGTAAGAATATTAGAATATGAGTGTTAGGGGAAGAGGGATTTGAGAGTGAGGGCATCTTGTGTACAAGTCTAGTGAAGAGTTTTATGTGACTTTGATGAGGTGGGCTGAGGCTCAGCAAGGAGACATAAGTCAGATAATTAACTTTAAAATTGTAATTCAATGTAACAAGACATTGGTAATGAGAATGTGATGGAAAAGTTACAGGAGACATCATCTGCTATAAGAAAAGTGGTAAACCATGTTCCTTCAACCCAATATATGGGATACATTTCCTGCACTTTACAACTTTTGTTTCTCTAATATTAAGTGAGAATAATAATGTCTACTCAGGTTATTATGAGTATTGATTGAGGAAACATATATGAACATATGCACTACATGCTGTAGACAAAGAACCTTCACTTATCTTTATGCCTCTCTATGTATGTAGGAGTTGAAAGAATGGACATATTCAGCAACAATACAGAAAAACATTTAATCATACAGTAAACTGTGGAGGAGTCATCTCCAATTTTACTTTGATAGAAGCTGCAGGAGACCAGTGGATCTCAGGATAAGATCTTTCCAATGGACTAAACAGTGTATGATTTATATCACAACATTCACATTTATATCTTTTTAGGTGTGAAGTGTGTTTAAATTTTGTTTACATTCTAATGATTAGTCTTGGTTGTTTCAAATGTGTCTCTTGAAGAAAGAATGAAATCTCATGTGGAAAGCTGAATCCTGCAAATGAATTTCTTCAATTCAGGTTTTTCATATTGATGATACTTACCTACTTTCTCTTGAGGAATGAGGGAAGGTGAAATGCACTACTCCTCTATGCAAAAAATGTTGAAAAATCATGATTATTATATATGTAAAGTAACAATCTTCAATAAGCATCAGCACTAGTGACACACTTACCTTCTGGTCTTGGGTGATTATTAATATTTGAGATGGTTCAAAACTAATCCATCTTCACAATGACCTCCTTTTGAGATAAGTACCTTGCAATATGAAAGACCTGACACAAGAGGAAAGACATTCTTCAGATAATTCATTATCACATCAACAATAGTTAAGTAAGTCATTGTAATAGTCTAAATATTTCCTTCCCACCGAAAGCCTCAAATGGTTTCCCCAGAAACCTTGGGAGTTGAATTTAGAATGCATTCATTTGGAACACTATGGAGAAATGACCTTTGATGGATGGTTCTGGTCCTATAATCAGGAGGCAGAATGTGTGGTAGAAACATATCAAAATGAGTCATTCTATCCTTGATGCATCCAGCTCTGAATATGTAAACAACAATTTCAAAAAGTCTTTTTTCCATGCAATGCATGAGTATTTAAGAGGTATCTACATTTTGTCTTTTTATCATTATGAAAACCTTTTTCTGGAAGCCTAGTGTTTATTGCTTAAGAGGCAGAACAGTGAGGGTATAAAATTAATGATAGTAATTTAAAAGTACTCACATTCAGAACCTGTTTTTCACATTCACCTGAGGCCTGTGGAAGAAATTCTGAAATGTTTTGAATTTTATCTCTGGTACTGTGGTGAGGGTCAGTATAGAACATTAGGGAACATTAAACATGTGGAATGAATGATATCTAAAAACAAGAAGTGCATTCAAAGTTCTACATTCTGGTCACTTTGTATTATTTTACTTTTAGTCATTCTAGGAGATAGGCAGTGATAAATTATTAAGGTTTTAGTTTGCTTTCCTTGATGATTATTGGCATTGAACATTTTTTTAAAGTGTTATTATAGGCATATTTTTTGGGGGGGGTTCGTTTCATGTTCTATGTAAAATTTAAAAATAAGAACTCCTTAGTTCCCATTCTAGGTCACTGGTTTATGAATCCGACATAGTGTCTCTGAGGATGCATGCTCAATCCCTGGCCTTGCTCAATGGGTTAATGTTCTGGAGTTGCTGTAAGTAAGCTGTGGTTTAGTTCTTGAATGTGGCTTGAATCCAGGATTTTTGCACTGTGGAGTAGGATTGTAGGTGAAGCTCTCATTCGACCTTCAGCCTGGGTGGTTCCATATGCCATAGGTGTGGCTGTAAAAAAAAAAAAAAAAAGGGGGTATTAAAAAAAAGCATTTGGTGTTTCTTATTTCTCTTTCATAAGTGATCTTTATATATTCTAGCCGTAAATACTTTGACATATATTTTGTATATGTAAACAAATATATTTACATTTAAAGTATTATACATGAATTTATGTATGTAATATAAACATGTATTTGTGTTATGCACCTTTTTTCTTCATATGCGGATTTCATTTTTATTTTTGTAAAGGGATGATAGCTGATGAAAAAGTGCTTGACACATTTCAAATTTTTTAACCTTCTTATGGTTCATGTTTCCTGGGTCATATGTAATAATTATTGATCTACATAATGTTTAAAAATTTTTACTTTGGAATTTTTATAGATGGAGATTTAACATTGAGTTATCTAACGTATTTTGCATTTGTTTTTGTGTAGAGTGTAAGGTAGTAAATCAGGCTCTGTTAATAATCTAAAATTCTCTGAATTTCTTATCACATTAGTCTGTTATGATATAGGAAATGTTTTTCCTGCTTGCTTCTTCTTATATTTAGTTACATTATGATCATTATTCTGTGTAAGTTTCTGTGATTAACAGCCTCAAGATATTTAGCTATCATTCATTTTTTTGGAGGCCTGGTTACACATTGAGTGATGCAAGAGATGATAATCTTAGAGAATAGGATTCAAGTAATACTTCTGGTAACATTAATAAAGTCATGAGTAGAGATTTAAATTATGAACTTCCAGAGCGAAACGAACTCCCCAAAAATCAACAAGACTAGGAAGTGTATCACTTAAGCTGGGAATCTGGTTTTTTGTAGGGGTTAGTAAATGCTATGTGTTGTAGGATTTCTCTAGAATGAAAACACAGTATTTGGCTTGAACTGTAGCACAGATGCTCCTTTGAGATGCTGTAGGGAATATAAAGGGCCATGCAATTTTGTAAATAGCCCTTCCCATCATAGAGACCTCAGAACTTAGTAAGTTAATAGCCAAGTTTTGTTCTACAGGCCATTTCTGTGAATTCTGTCAAGGCTTAGATATGGGAAATTACACCTTTCCATCCTACCGAAAGTTAAAAAAAAAAAAAACCTGCTAAATTATTATACAAGTGAAATACAGATCTTTTGGTCCATTAATCAAATTCCAAGCAATCAAGAAAATGTTATAAATAATTACATAGGTCAGGCTTGGCATCTTGGGATAAGTGTCTACTTCTGATGTCATCTTCTCGTTCTGTTAGGTTTTTTTTTTCTGTTAGAGCATCATTTTAAGGAGAATTTGAAGTGAGCAGTTTTATCTATAACCCCATCCAGTGCAGAGGCCCTTTTTAGGTGGGGTATATGAGTCCAAGAGTCAATTCCCTTCAGTATTGCTGCACATGAGCTAGTTAACGAACCTGATGAGAACCCTTCCACTGAAGTTTAAAGGTCATTAAGTGTTGCCTTTTCCAGTATGCCTAGTCTCCTAGTATTAAGTCATAGAGCACTGATCTTCATTTAAAGATAAATAACTGTGATAAGCATCAGAAACAAGCTAAAATGCCCTATTAAGAATTCAGTTAAACGCTTGCAATAATGTAATGTATCCTCCGTTAATAGGATAGGTTCATTTAATCCTTCATCCAGTCTCATTAGTCTCCCCATGATAATTTCAAAGGGAGACAAATGATGTTTGCTAAGAGGGTTAGAGGTTGAGGAGGACCAGTGAAAGGGCCTTAGACTAGGGTAAAAAAATAAGCACCCATAATTTTAGCCAACTGAGTTTTGCTTTTTCTATTTGCTCTTTCTACTAACCCAGAAGACCTTGGAGATAACTACAATTGAAAATGCTGCACAATAATCCAAATCTTACAAATTAAACAAAGAAAATCTCCAGTAAAATGAATTCCCCTATCACCATGTAGTTCTGTGGGGGCTCCTCCAATGAGAATTGCTCTTTCTTACATCAATCTCCCTACTGATTTCAATGTGGAATTTCAGCATGGGAATGTCTCAACCCAATGTGAAAACATACAAATTATAACAAAAACATATTGATAACTTCGAGGGGGAGGCATTTGTATAAAATCAACCTGCAAAATCTCAAATGGACTTGTGGGTGTTGGAAAGTTTGCACAAGAACTGCGTTTGCCCAGATTACATTTTGGGCAAGTGGTGCATCTTGACTAGAACTTCCAAGCTATTGTAAAAGAAGGCTTTCTACCATATGGTTTACTCATAATACCATCATCTATGGGATTCATTGAGTTAACCCATAAACATATTGTAAAATAGACTATGAGCTCCCAGTGGAAGGATAGGCTTCCCATTGGGCCTTTCCACAGCTCTTTGTTGGAGTTTAATCTTCTGGCTTTCTTGGTGCAAGTTTTTTTTGTTTGTTTGTTTGTTTTTGTTGTTGTTTTTTTTTTTTTTCTGGTGCTCTTCCTTGAAACTGTAACAATATGTCAGGAAATTGACTGGGAGTCTGAAATGGAAAGGCAGTGGTTATTTGATTGTCATTTTGTAAAGCCTAAATAATGAAGCTGATAGCACTAACAGCCTGAACTGAGCCAGAACACAGCCCGGGACTTGAACCCACGTGCCAGGACTCAAACCCAGCCAAGACCCAGATTGGGACTTGAATCCACATTTTACATTAGAATCACTCACCTCGTGTCTGGACTTACTGAGGCTCAGGTTCTTTACACCTCCGTGAGAGACAAAGTGACAGGCAAGAAATAGATTTATTAAGATACTTATGAGAGGTGCAAGGCGGCAGGAAAGGAGCCTCTGTGCCAAGGATCTGGTGGGTTCCAGTTCTATCATCCAAGGGGAGCTGGGGCAGAAAAGACAGCCTCTTCCTTTCTGGGAGTAGGAGCTTCTCCTTGTTATCTGGTAAGGTGTGTACTCAAATCAGCAGAAGGGCGGTCCTCAAACTCCTGCCCTTGGTCTGAATCTGAACACAGGCCTCATCCCATCCCCCACCCCAGGGAGGCAAATCTCCACTAGTCAAGCAAGCCCACCTTGTTCAGAAGGCTTTCTTGAGCAATTTATTACCTTCACAGTGATCTCCCAATGTCCCCTAGGTTTCCCTCTCTATCTGTGGTCCCTTAACGGGACTTCTTCATCTCCCTGGGCCTACTCCATTAGAAGTGCCTACCATTTGCAGTGAGGTATTACTCTGAGGGAGAGAGACCTTGATTTTGTTACAGTTTAAGACAGAAAATGTGTCTCCTGTATATTGGGGGTTTAATTATTTCTCCTGTATTTTCATTTCTACTTCTCCCAGGGTAGTGGGGAGGATACCAGTATTCCCCTAGAGCCTTCACTATTCTTGTTTAGCTTGATCTTCTGGTATGAAATCCAGGGCAAAGAATTTTTTTTTTTCATTTTTCTACAAGTCCTTATCTGATAACATAATGACCTCATTTTTTTTCCTTTTTTTTACAGTAAAACAAATGCCAGCTTCCTTTATCAGTCACAGATTGGACTGATCTTGATGACTTAATTGGCACAATTGAAGTTCTATCATTTTTATGGATCTATTTCTCTCCTTTGAGATAGTTTTGGAAAGTGGACAGACCACTGTGATGAGGGCCTTTGTCCATAACAAGGGCCAGCCAAAAGTGTATCTTTTAATTAGAGTAGCCAATTCCTTGTCTTTGCCTTCTAAAAAGACAGAGTTAGCAAATGACCATATTGGTGGTTAGACAGTGATTTTGGTGTCCTGCCAGACTATTGTTTAATGGTTTTCTTGAATCTCTCATAATAATCCAGAACTGATTAATCTTATATTTGTTCACAGAGCTGAATATTTGTCCAGTCGATAGGTTTTGGAAAAATTTCTAGGATAAGTCTGAACAATGTATGAGCTAATTCCTTGAATTCAGCTTGAGTCTGTGGTCTGCGTACATCCCAGTTCCTTAAGGGGTTTCTCCATCCTCCTTTTGCTATTTGTTCATTGGCTTTACATTGAGAAACTAATAGCTGTGTTAATTGATACAGATCTAAACAACTATACTCATTGGTTTGGGTGGTATACTCAGTCAGCTCCCTTAGCACATACCAGTGGGTGTTGACTAGGATCAAGAAATTCCTTAGCTAAAGTTCCACATTCTGCTGGAGTCCAGGATGTGCTGTGCATATAAGGTTGGGGGGGGGGATAGTTCCCCTCTCCTAGTGGTAGGTTTCTCCTTAAAGAGAGCTATTATTTCTGATTTTATGTCTCCCTCTAATTAGGGAAGGGGAACAGCAGGATAGGGGGTGATGAATGAGAGAAAGTGATAGTATCTGTTTTAGGCAGTTCAGAAAAAGGATGATTAAAGGAGGAATGGAGGGAGAGAGAGGGTTCACGCTGGCAGCATTTTAAAATACTGATATGGTTTCAAGAAAGTTATTGTTAGTGTTCTAAAAAGAAGTTCCTTTATCATTGCTTCTTTTAGAATATTCTAAATACCAACCAAAATTAGCATTCTGTTCAGTCTGTTTTTATGGCTGATTTTCTCTGGCTTCACGCACAGACACACACACACACACAACACACACACACACATACAGTTTTGGAATTTTTTTTTTGTCTTTTTTTTTTTTTTTTTTTTTGCCATCTCTTGGGCCACTCCCGCGGCATATGGAGGTTCCCAGGCCAGCGGTCGAATCGGAGCTGTAGCCACCGGCCTACGCCAGAGCCACAGCAACGCAGGATCCGAGCCACGTCTGCAACCCACATCACATCTCACAGCAACGCCGGATCGTTAACCCACTGAGAAAGGGCAGGGAGCGAACCCGCAACCTCATGGTTCCCAGTCGGATTCGTTAACCACTGTGCCACGACAGGAACTCCCAGTTTTGGAATATTAAGAGCCTGATTTGGCCACTTTTGTTTGAGAGCTCCTGTAGTATAGTTTCCACAATCAAGTGCAAGTTTGCAAGTTTAAGTTTCATATGTAGTGCACATGAACCTGGCTAGCGTGTTAGTTGGAGATTGGCATTCCAGAACAAGAAAATCAGAAAAACTGTCAGTATTTGGAGGGACTGCAGAAAACTTGACACCTGAATGCAATGAGATTTTCTGAACCAGATTTTGGAGATAAACAGGGCATCTGTAAAGACTAATGGATCTAGTTAAAGTATGGATTTCTGATAAAAATAATTGTAATAGTGATGGTTAATTAATTATGCAAATATACCATACTAATATAAGATGATAAGAGGGGAAGCTGAGTATAGGTTGTATGGAAATTTTCTGTGTTATTTTTCCAACCTTCCTGTAAATATAAAACTTTTACAAAATATATAGTTTATAAAGAGTGAATGGCTTATTTTATTTAACATGTTCACTTTATCTGTGTTGTAGCATGTGTCAGAAACTCATTCTTTTAAGTGTTGTGTAATACTCTGTATATCACATTTTGTGTATCTATTCATGTGTTGATGGACAATTGGGTTCCTTACCATGTTGGCTGATCTGAATGATGCTGCTGTGAATATGGTTCTACAAATAGAATATCTCTTTGAGTCCTGGTTTCAGTGCTTTTGCGCTTATGCTCAGAAGTGGAAAAATTGGATCAGAGGGTACTTCTGTTTTTACCTTTTAGAGGAATTCCTTTCTGTCTCTGATGGTACCTGGATTTCTATGAAGAGTGCACAAGTGTGATTAACAAGATTGAATGTCTTTTTTGTATGTTTATTGCCCATGGGTATGTCTTCTTTAGAAAAGTGTCCTTTCAACCTCTTTGTCTGTCAATCAGATTATGTTTTGTTATTGATGTGTAGGAATTTCTTTCTTTTTCTTTTTTTCTTTTTTTTGTCTTTTTGCCTTTTCTAGGGCCGCTCCCATGGCATATGGAGGTTCCCAGGCTAGGGGTCTAATTGGAGCTGTTGCCGCCAGCCTACACCAGCCACAGCAACACAGAATCCAAGCCACATGTGCCACCTACACCACAGCTTATGACCTTAACCCACTGAGTGAGGCCAGGGATCAAACCCATGTTCTCATGGATACTAGTTGGGTTCAAAACCACTGAGCCAAAGCAGGAACTCTGACTGAATTTTAACATCCCAGAAATTAAAAATAAATGAGAATAAGAAAACCCATGCATTTATTTCAGAATAAACTTTGATTGGAGAACATGTTTAGAACACCTAAAATTGTGCCACTTGAGGAACAAGAAATCTTGGCATTCATCTTCCTTGTGACCTAGAAAAAAAAAGCAACTCACATCTTACATGTGATTGTATGTTTTATTCCACAATAATCATACACTATCATATTTGATATCTGTACAAATTCAGTTAAGCTATGACGCAGTACATAATCAGGCAGGTCCACAGTTCATCTTCTGTTTTCTGAGGTTATTCTGACACACCATAATTTCCTCATGGCATTTTTCACTTCTGCATTCCTCAGTGTGTAGATGAGTGGATTGAGGAAGGGTGTTCCGATGGTATAAAATACTGCCACCATCTTGTCCATGGGGAAAGTAGTTGGGGGGCGGGTATACATGAATATACATGGACCAAAAAACAGGACAACTACAATGATGTGGGAAGTGCAAGTGGAGAGGGCTTTTTTCCTCCCTTCTGCACTGTGGTTTCTCAGTGAATGCAAAATGGCAATATATGAGATCATCAGAATTGTAAAACTGATTGTGCAAATGACCCCACTGTTAAACACCACCAGTAGGTTCATCACATAAATATTCATGCAGGCAAGTTTCAACAAGGGCTGCATATCACAGCAGTAGTGATTGATCAGGTTGGATCCACAGAAAGGTAATCTCAAGGCCAGGATAATCTGAGCCATAGAATGTAGAAAAGACCCTATCCATGCCGGAACAATCAGGATGACACAGGCCTGGCGGCTCATGATGGTTGCATAATGCAAGGGCTTGCAGATGGCCACGTAGCGATCCATGGCCATGAGGACAAGCACAAAGATCTCCATGCATCCAAATAAATGCAGTGCAAAGACCTGAGTCAGGCACTCATTCATTGTAAGATAGGATTTTTGTTGCAGACAGAGAATCTGCAGTTAGTTTAGAGGCAGTGGAAATTGAGAAACAGGTATCAGCAATGAACAAATAAAATAGGAAAAAGTACATTGGGCTCCCAAGGGTCTTGCTGGACTTGATGGTCACAATAAAAAGCAAATTGCCCACCAGAGTTCCCACATAGAAAATGAAGAAAATTGCAAACACCATTTTCTGCCTGTTAGGATCTTGTGTCAATCCTAATCGTCTGAAATCTGTTACACTATTATTTTTCTGCATTGTTTCACTTGATGACAGGAAACCATGGCTTAGAAAAAAATCTGCAAAGATGAAAAAAAAACTCTTGAAGTGAATACTACAGTTGGAGGCCAAATACATAAGCTTGATCAAGGAACTGCCACTTTCCAATGGGTAATCATTTACCTGTTGTGTGCTGCTTTTACCAGAAGAAAATAGATTTCATACTATTTAATCTATTTTCAAGATTTCCTATGAAAATAATGATATAAGGAATAGGAAAATAAGGAAAAGTAAATAACTCTTCAGATTCAATAAATATTTTTTAGATTGTTGGCATGAGTGAATAAATTCTTCAACTGAATGTTTTCTTCAGGTTTTATCAAGGACAGATCAATACTAAGGTAATGTGTTGCAGAAGTAGAGCAAACTTCTATATGCCTTACTAAATGTGCTTTCACATTCATGAACAAAGAATCCAGTGATAATCTTCTGGTAAATATTATATCAAAGAACAATTGTCTAAATATTTTGATTATCTTCCATAATAAAACTTAAGTGCATGCTCTCATGTGCCCCTCCCCCCAACACAGACACACAGGATAGAAGGTGGGATGGAGAGAAAGAAAATAAACATCAAGTTTTAGCGATGAATACATCATCAGTTGGTTCAATCCATCATAAGATCTATTTTAATTCACCTTATTTTACTTTACTTCTCAAAACTTTCTAGTTGTTTATGATTTCAAATTCAGCTCCCATTATTAAAATTTATAGGAGTTCCTATAGTGGCTCAGCAGAAGCTAATCTGACCAGTATCCTTGATTCTGGTACGATCCCTGGCCTCACTCAGTGGGTCAAGCTTCTGGCATTGCCATGAGCTGTGATGTAGGTCGCAGATGCAGCTCGGATCTGGTGTTGCTGTGGCTGTGGTGTAGGCTGGCAGCTGTAGTTCAGATTTGACCCCTAGCTTGGGAACCTCCATATGCTGTGGGTGTGGCCCTAAAAAAGACAAACAAAAGCAAAACAAAACAAATTTACAATCTTTATATTATATTGTCCAAAGTTAAATTTGTCTCCTTATTAATTATTTTTTCTAAATATTTCAATATGTTTTCTTAAGACAAGAGGTTTCACTGAGTCAAGAATGAAGGAAATAAATAGAAGGAGAACATTTCCCATAAATCAGAACACTCAAATTTCAGATTTGAGGTTAAACACCAGGAATTTAATAAATGAGCTCAGGAAGCTCCAAGTCATATCTGAAACCTTTCAATATAATTTTTGTGATACAAATCTTGAATGTCCTTTACTTTCACCTCGAGTAAGAGAAGATAAAAGTAAAAAGGTAGTTGGCATTTATGCATATCTAGCTATATGTCAAACACTGGACAGATTGTTTTATGTGTCCTTACATTCTCCAAATAGTAGCATAATCAATAACAAACTATAAGTGCCAAACTGATAAAGCATATGTATGACTTATAACACACAAAAATATAATTGCCAAGTATAAATTTGTTAACTTTTAAAAAATACAGCAAATAAATACTGGGCCCAGTAATCAATTTTAAGACAGCCTTCTTACTAAATATAATTAAACCTATGAAAATATGTCAATCGTATTCGCTTCTAAATTTCAAATTAAATGTCCAACTAGATAAATTTTTCACCTATCATTTTAATATTCCTTGTGGTTCAATTCATTGACATAGAGAGTGCTGACAAGTACAAGTTGACCTACAGAGTGGGTAGTCAATCCCATTCATTTTTGTAGGAGTCTAAATGGGCTCAATCTTCTAAGGGGTGATTTTCAGCATTATAATATTGCAGCTACACACGGATATGGGTCTAATGATCCCATTTCTGACAGATACTCTCACTGACAAGGACAAATTTATCATTTCAACACTCTCTTTGGTAGCAAAAGATGAGGAAGGACTTAAAATACATCTGAAGGGAACTTAATAAATAGAGGATTTTACTTATATTGATACTACTCATTGATAAAGCATTCATAAAAGTAAAGCAGATACATATGCAGTGGTGCCTGAAGTGTAAAATATGTCCAAAGCATATTCTAAAGTGAAAAATAAGAGGACAGAATTGTATGCTAGCATGATAAGTCTTAATTAAAAGCAGGATTTAAACATATTACACATACACTCATATAAATGAATTGTATTGAGAAGAATGCCAACAAAAACATGCATTGTATTCTCTGTGTACAAAATGGTTTTCTTGGCATCATAGACATGAACCATACCCATTTTTTTTTAGTATGTGCTCTTTGGTAAAATTTGAAAACACTGTCATGTATTGCATTAAAAAACTGAGGCTTTTTGAAACCTCATCTTAGTTGATGGAGTATTATTCACAGTGGCATATGCCTGAACCATACCAACTGCCTTCTGATGAAGCAGGAAGGACAGCAGTATTTGGGGGATAACATGACTCAAGAGCATGAATAAGATGCTGAATCAACTATAGGGTTAGTTAGGGAATTCAGTGGTTTTTAACCACATCGTAGAACAGCACAGTACCTTTAACTAAAGGTTCACTGGTTTTCTGGGATGTTTTCCAAATCTGCTCTGGCCAAAGTTCTTCAACAATCAAATTAAAAATTGTTTGCAGTTTATACATGTTAAGAATGTTAAGTATTGGAGTTCCCGTCATGGCTCAGTGGTTAACAAATCTGACTAGGAACCATAAGGTTGCGGTTCAATCCCTGGCCTCGCTCGGTGGGTTAAGGATCCATCATTGCCGTGAGCTGCAGTGTGGGTCGCAGATGCGGCTCTGATCCTATGTTGCTGTGGCTCTGGCGTAGGCTGGTGGCTACAGCTCCGATTAGACTCCTAGCCTGGGAACCTCCATATGCCACAGGTGTGGCCCTAGAAGAAGGCAAAAAGACCAAAAAAAAAAAAGTTATATAAATATATTTTCATGTATATATACATATTTATACATGTATGTATCTGTAGAGATAGGTAAATAGACATGTGTATAATTCACAACATACCTATTTACTTATGTACATATATTGACATAAACATTAGAATTACATATAGAAATGATGCATATTAGAATGAGGGCTATGTTTGGATCAGAGTTTTTGTCTATAAGCTACTGAATTTAAGCATCTAAAAACTTTAAGCTGCTTAACAAATATTTGTTGCAAGAAAGAAAGCTTTAATAAAATAGCCAGTGGATACAATCTAATAGTGTTTTGCACTGCACCATGTTCAGATGATGTTGAGGAAGAGGGAAGCCTGCATCCTACTGCATCCACCACCAATCATCCTATCTATGGAATGTATCCTGAAAAATTTCAAGCACATATTATTTCTATTTTCTTATCCTTAACATCCTCAGTTCCAATACCCCTGATCTAGCAGTGCTCATTTCCATCAGAAGCTACCACACAGGTTCTTTATTTCCATCATCTTTTATAATATGAAACACACCTAGAAATGTCCCAAACTTTCTATCCTTCCACAAATGCATCATATGTATTAGTCACTCACAATGACATTGACCAGATTCACTTTCTCCAAGTATTATATAAAACTAACTTGATCCCCAAAGCTCTTACCAGCTTTGTAAGAGTCCATGGAGAAAGTTTGAATTATTCAGTTGTCTTCTTTTCGCTCCAAGGCAATTTGGGTGCTCTTTACTCAAATGAGAATTTTTAAAATGTTACCCTAAAATTTGGCTTACCTGGAACCAGGAACTCTTTGATCTCACAAGAAGGCTTAGATTCTCACTTGTGTGCAAGAAGAGAGACCCAGATGATCCCAGATTCATCCGCTACTTTCCAAAATTCACACTCACACAAGATTTTGACTGGAAAGTGAATCTCTTTGGCATTCGCCATAGGAGTATTTAAACATGCATGATGCAAAATATAGAAGTCTAGGGAAGGTCCTTCCCCAAAATGTCACTTGCCTTCACACACTCATACACTGATAAGGATACTCCAAAACTCACAGGAGCCAAAGGGATGAGCCTCCAATGTCCAAAGCTACCAAAAAAATCAGCAGAAAAGTTGAGCTGAGATATAACTCAAAGTAAAAAATAAATATCCATGAATTATAATGATGCAAATAACTGAATAATAAATAACTAAAAAGGAATTAATAGACGAAAGAATACCAAAAAATTGATTTATTTATATTCTCTGTCCTCAAACTCTCCACTACCTAAGTGTGAACTGTGCACACACTTAAGTGACTTCTTTCCAAAGAACTCACGCAGTATGGAGTGAGTGAAAAGAGTAAATTTACAAAAGAGAATTGTGACAGGAGTTCCCGCTGTTTCTCAGCAGGTTAAGAAGCTGACATAGTGTCCCTAAGGATTCAGGTTCCATCCCTGGCCTCACTCAGTGGGCTAAGGATCCTGCGTGGCCTCAAGCTGTGGCACAGATCACAGAAGCAACTTGGATCTGGTGTTGCTGTGGCCGTGGTGTAGGCTGACAGCTGCAGCTCTGATTCAGTCTCTACCCTAGGGACTTCCATGTGCTGCAGGTGCAGCCCTAAAAAAGGAAAAATAGGAGTTCCTGTCATGGCACAGTGGAAACGAATCCCACTAGGAACCATGAGGTTGTGGGTTCGATCCCTGGCTTTGCTCAGTGGGTTAAGGATTTGACATTGCCATGAGCTGTGGTGTAGGTCACAGACACGGCTCAGATCTGCCATTGCTGTGGCTGTGACATAAGCTGGCAGCTGCAGCTCCAATTAGACCCCTAGCCTGGGAACCTCCATATGCCATGGGTACAGTCTTCAAAAGACAAAAAAAAAAAAAAAAAAAAAAAAGAAAAGAAAAGAAAAAAGAAATAAAGAATTATGACAAATAGTACCTTAGTCAGGTGATCAAGATCTATAGGGACAAGTCATGTTGACAGTATGTACCCACAGATGTGATGTGATGAGAATAGCACTCTATCTCTGTGGTCATTCTCCCAGTAACTCATAACCCTGGCTTAATTGCAAGTAAAATATCAGTCAATCCCCAATGGAGGGTTTTTATACAAAATGTCTTACTAGTCCTGCTCAAAACTGATAAAATCATCTGAAACAAGAAAAGTCAGAAGCAGTGTCACTGTTTGGAGGAGCTCAAGAAAACTTGACAACTGAATACATGTAATTTCCTGAATCAGATTCTGGAGAGAAAAAATGACATCATTAAAGACTAATGAATCTGGCTAACGTGGATTCTAGTTAAAATCATGTAATAATGGTGGTTAATTAGTTTTGACAAATGTACCATATTAATATGAGATGATAATAGGGGAAACTGAATTATTTTTACCAACTACCTGTAGATAAAAATCTGTTATAATATAAAGTTTATGAGAAACAAATGGCTTATTTTATTTCACATGTCCTCACAATTCATCTGTGTTTTAGCATGTGTCAGAGTCTCCTTACTTTTTAATGTTGAATAATCTTCTATTGACTGTATACCACAGTGTATTTATCTACTCATATCTTGATGGATACTTTGGTTTCTAGAACATTTTAGCTCTTCTGAATAATACTATCAGAAATATAGTTGTACAAGTATCTTTTTGAGTTCTTGCTTTCAGTTCTTTTGCGGATGTACCCAGAAGTGGAAATGCTGGATCATACAGTGATACTATTTTTAGATTTTTGAGTTATGTTTTACTGTCTTTCACAGTAGCTGCACTATTTTACTTCCCCACAAACAGTGCACAAGTGTGATTGATGATTTGGGACATCTTTTCATGTGTTTATTGTCTGTTGGTATATCTTTTTTGAAAAAAATGCCTTTTCAAGTTTTTTTGCCTATTTACTTGTTATTTGTTATTGAGTGGTAAAAATTCCTTTTATATTTCAGATACTAACTCCAGATATGAATTTATTTCCTTCCATTCTGTGAGTTTCCTTTTCTCTCTGTTGATTGTTCTTTGATACATAGAAGTTTTAAATTTTGATACAGTCCCATATACCTGTGTTTTCTTCTTTTGCCTTTGTTTTTGACTCAAAAAAAAAACCATTGATTAATCTAATGTCCTGAATTTACTTTCTAATTTTTCTAAATGTTTCATAGTGTTAGCTCTGATGTTAAGGTCTTTTATCCATTTGAGTATACTGTGAATATTATGTAAGTTATACCTTCATTCTTTTGCATGTGGACGTCTAGTTTTGACAACTAAATTTATTGAAAAAACTGTGTTTTCTCCACTGGATGGTCCTGAAATTCTTGTAGAAAGTCATTTGAACATTCATGTGATAGTTTCTTTGGGGCTTTATAATCTATTCTATTGCTCTATATGCCTGTCTTTATATCAATACCACACTGTTTTGATTACTGTAGCTATATAGTAAGTTTTAAAATCAGGACATATAAGAAGACCACCTATGTTTTACTTTTCAAGATTATCTTGGCTATTTTTCACCTGTATTTCCTCATTGGACTCAATTATGTGTTTGTGCGTGGCAATTTCAGAAACTGTTCATTCAAAAAATACAGAAAAGAAAAAGGAAGCTAATGTGTGGTTATGAACCAGGTATGATACTGAGGTATACAAATTGTTCTGTATTCCTTATTATATTTCCGAATTACATAGTAGCATTTTCATTCTATAAAGGTAGACAATATGACTCAAAAAAGTTTATCAATAAGATCAACATTCACAAATAGTATAGAAATGGAGAAAGTAATTCCCATTTCCATATTAAAAGGGTTTGTAATTAGGAAAATAATATATTTAATAAAACATTGAGAAAAATGGTTAGTGTCTAAGCTTATACAAGGTGATTGATTTCTCACAAAACATTGACAAGATTGCTTGAATGTTAAATTCTGCCATCAATCCTAAATGACTACAATTAAAATGAAAAATAAGGCAAAGAATGTGTGTATATATGTGTGTGTGTTACTGGGTCAATTTTATATATGGTATAAAACTGACATAACACTGTAAACCAAATAAAATGGAAAAAATAAAAATTATTTCAAAAAGTAAAAAAATAAATCAATTTGTTTTAGATCAATAAATCTACCAGTAAACAGTATACCTAGTTTAGGAAAACTAGGAATCAGTGTTAGGTATAATAATGGTAAGGAGAAAATTTATCAATGAACTGAATGTTTATTAGACTTTATTTAAGTACTGTTAGCTGTTGAACACTGTGAGCTTGATAATTTTTGCTTTGTTAAAAAAATAGAAGTAAGGAAGGCTTCTGGCAATAGCAAATTCAAGGTAAGAAAAAAATTAATGTTTTCTCCTTGATAAAATTATAGCTGAATAATAACTTCAGATGGAATAGGTTTCTCCCAGTATTTACCAATTTTTTATGCTATGCAAATTCACCATTCAAAATTAATACAGCTAATGTTCCAATTAAACTCCATATGAACCACATTCCTCAATGGATCAAAAATCTCTGGATAGTTCATGAGTTTGGACAAAAGTATTTTATTGGCAAGCTCCAGAAAAAGTTAATGCATATTGCCCCCTACCCAAAGTCAAGGGGTAAAAGACATTTGAATTATCAAATATAACATACTAAATTGGAGGTAAAATTTTAATACGCTTTCTTACTCTCTTTGTCTACATTTATTGACTATATCTCCAGGTTTATTTGGTGCTTCTTTAAAAGTGTCCTGTTTTCATTGAATTAATCAGAACAAAACATCCTTGTGTTTTAAAATAGCAGCCTGTAAAATTTCCTAAATCACTAGAATTACTTGAGCTTTGGAAATGGTGACATTACACAAATTTTAATATTGTTGATTGGTCAAAGGAATTCATGTCTACTAAAGCAGGCACTGATCATGATTTTTTGGAGGGTTAAAGGAAATCATCTAGAAGAGCAGCTCTTTTATAATTAAAAGTATAATGAAAAACACTGAGATGAGTAGAAGGGGCTGAGGTATAACCTAGTTAAGACCCAAGTCCCTGGTGGGTGACCCCAAAGCAGAAAGGGCTATCACTAACTTGGAGGGTTTGAGCCTAACATTAGGCACCTCAGACCTAAAGACTGGCACCTGGAATAAGAATTTCCTTAACAGATTTTTAACACCAGCTTATGACCAGCAGAGCTGGTTTGTGTATGTTAAACCATTCTTGCATCAAGGATAACTCCCATTTGGCTCATGGTGTATAACTCTTTTAATGTGCTGTTGAATAAAATTTGCAGTATGTTTTGAGACTTTTTCATCCATATTCATCAATTTTATTGCTTTTTTATTACTAGTGGTCATTTATTTCTTCTTCATTGGTATTCATAATACTAAGCAACATTTATTTAGCAGTTACAATATACAAGGTGTTTTACATAGTTGTATTTTTTAAATCTTTGAAACAATGTGTAGGTGTTGTTATTCACCCTCTTTCCCCCTTTTTTAATTTCTAAATTTTTTTTGAAGTACAGTTAATTAACAATGTTGTGCTATTTTCTGTTGTACAACAAAGTGATTCAGTTACATGTATACACATATCCATTTGTTTTTAGATCTTTTCCCCATGTAGTTTATCATAGGCTACTGATTAGACTTTCTTTGGATGTATAATTAGCAGTAGAATTGCTGAATCATATGGTAGACATACAGGGGGCCAAGGGGCACTTGTGAAGATGCTTAGCATCATTAATCATTAATCACTACAGAAAAGCAAATTATATCTTCTTCAGTTTTAAAAGACACATCTTTTGTGTGTGTATTGAATTTTTGCTTCACCTTTTTTTCATTAAAAACTTTGAGTATATCATTCCATACTTTTTTTGTTCTGCTACGTTTCTACTTATGAACACAGGGAGGGGTAATTCCAGGTTCTGGTTGGTAGCAGAATTGTTTCTGGGTGACACACTTCCTATTTAATGAATGGTATTACTTTTATTCTTTCTGTTCTTTACCCCCTTTCTCCATCATTGTTTTTTTTTTCTTTTTTCTTCTTCTTCTTATCTGGTACTCTTGGTAAGTGTGAAGCCCTTAAAAACTCCAAATCCTTGTTTGCATGTGATTAATGAGCTTGAGGAAAATGAATTTGCTATCCTTGTATAAGCTAAATATACAAATCAAAGTTAAATTTATTACATAGAAGTTGTTTTTGACTAGCAGGGTAAGGAAAACTTTAGGGAATAATGCCCTCTATGATGTAAATAACTTACGTCATTATTTCTTAAAATATTCCCCCTGGAATAGAGGCAAGAATATTTTTTTCACTGGTCTGTTAGGAGATTGCTGTCAAAAAAAAAAAAAAAAAAAAAAAAAGGTCAGAATTGACCCTAATTCAGAGCAGCTTCTAACAGGTAAGTGAAAAATAATCTCCATGTTTTACAGAGAGGCATCATTACAAAAGAATCCAACATAATTTTCTAGTATGTTTATTTTGAATATCTAGTTGTTCCCAGATAACTCTGAGAAAGAAATTAAAACAAGTTTATACTGAGATTGACTGTTAATAGAGGAAATAGAAGCAACGCAAATGTTGAGAAAAAGTATCTTTTGAACTCAGTGAACCTTTTATGTGCACCAGGTATGTTAAAAGTCATCATTGCAGTGTAGAAATAGAGGAATATAGTTCGTGTCTATGGTTTATTACAGATTTTAGAGATGGCAGAATGTTCACAAATAATTCTCATGTAAGATGGAGCAACAATATATGTCCTCACCAAGAGCGGTGGATACTAGAAATTTAGAAAGAGATTATGTGGATTAGAAATCAGACAAACGGTGAATGGAGATAATGACCTTCAAAGAGCTTTTGGAGAATGGCGACTTTTCCGTCTCCATTTGACATCGTTGAGCAGAACACCGTACAGCACAGTATAGAATTATCACACGTGGAGTTCTTCTACAGTAACATTGCAGATTTAGGGTTTGCACTTGGCACATTTCAGAGGTTTAATTTGAAAAGTTAAATACCTACTTCTCAGAGAATATGCAGAGGAAACCTGAAAAGGAGGAGACTAAAAACCGTAATTAAGGTGAAAGATAATGTGTGTATATGTGGAAGAGGAGTTCCTGGAAAAAAAAAAGCATAGAAATCTTTCATTTTCATCAATATTTGTGCCTGCCAACGTTCTTTAGTGTTGGATCTCATTTACCCTTTGCCGCTTCATGGGGCATCCATTCTATGTCAGGTAAGATTTGAATAAAATTAATAACTTAATATGGAGGGCAAGCAGGCATAGAAAGCCTGCTTGCCCTCCATATTGAATTTTATGATTTCAATATGAATTTTATGGCCACCTTTTGATTTTCAGGTCAGGCTATTTTTCTAGGCTATCTGGACCACATAAGCAGGAGTCATGGGATCCAGTTACACAGAATCAAGAGTTTAAGGAGAGTAGATTGTATATTCTTTTGCATGGGCTGTTGAGTGATAAATCTTGAGATTATTAACCTTCCCACAAAGAACAGTAAATTCTGTAAAGAAATAGAGTGTAAATTTTTTTCTGAAGATGGATGTGCTTGTATAACAGAATCAGAGAGAGGTAGATAGATAGAGACTTTTAAAGGTAAGCAATGCTTTTCACTGCGGCCTCTGCAGTAAAATAAATTTTCAAAGATAGAAGAATCCACCTAACTGTCACAAGACATGTTTCTACAATCTTTTCTTAGTCTCTTTGCTGAAAACTCCGTCTTGTCCCCACTTTACTTTATCCCATCTTCCTGCTTGAAAAACAGTCACAGTGCTGGTAAATGACTTAGGAACAAAGACCTAAAGGCATAAGCTATTCATGTGGTCAGCTGAATGAGGACATTAAAAGCAGTGTGGTTTCTTGAGGTGGCACTCTTGGTCCCTGAGACCTTGAGTCCCCTGGTTCCCAACTTTACTTAAGATAAATGTCTCTGTGTCTTGTTTTATGTTAACTTTTTCCCTTAAGTTTCACATCACCCGTTCTTCAGCCCCAACCTGCTGAGCCGGTCTCCGCATCTAACACTCTGTATACCACCCTCATCTATCTTCCACCTTTGCCTGCCTACTTTCCTTCAGCTCTTCTCTAAGGTCATCTGTTCATTTTATTTTTGACAAATGTAGAAATCTTAAAATGGCTTATCCATTTGAAGACTTGAGAAGACAGTATCTACTGAAAATCTGCTTGGCCTGTTTTTTTATTTTTTATGTCTTTATTAGAGTATAGTTGATTTATAGTGTTGTGTCAATTTTACAGCATAGTGACCCAATCATTCATGAATATATATATTCTTTTTCTCATACTATCTTCCATGATGTTCTATCCCAAGAGATTGGATTTCATTCCCTGTGCTGTACCATCTACTTTGCCTCTTTTTAAAAAGCACACCTCTTTACACTTTCTCCTTCTTTGTGCTCATCCAAGAACCTGGGGTTTTCAGATATTTGAATAATACAAACTGTACTAGGAATATAACCACACAACCATCCAAAAAAATCACTACAGATCTAAGATTCTTAACAGAAAAAATACAAACTTTTGAGGAATAACCCACTGTCCTGGATATAGAAATTTAACATCAGGGCTCCTGAGTGCCCTAAAGGGTGCTTCTCAGAAACTGGAAAAAGAAAAATAGAAACTGGGATATTTTAGACAATATAGACTATGAAATAACGTGCTTTTCTGTTCATTAGCATTTGAACTATTACAAAATATCACAAACATTCATGATAATAACAGCAGATTATTGAAAGTCCATGTTTCCCATTTCATTTCTCATGCTCTAATAACTGGAGCAAGTATGTAAGGAAGAGGTGGAGCATATTAGATGTATAAAATAATATATATATATTTACCTATCTATGTATGTATAACAAATATATGATACATAAGTGTTTATAAATGACATTTTAATTGAGTTAAACATGAGACTTTATATCTTTAGCATGAACCTTCAAAGGCAGTCCGACATATTCTAAATCCCAAGGGATAGAACATGTAAAACATCGGTCATAAAATTTTTGAACATGAAAAACAAATGAAGGAAACAACGGAGACATATCTCTTAATTACGGATTTAATAACTTGACAAAGTTAATGAAGTATCATGTCAAAACTAACAAGTAATTTTATTCAAAAAGTTCTGTAGGAAATTACTACCTACAGGAGCTTATTTGAAATTCATAGTAAGCCTTTGCAGGGGCCTTTAAAAACTAAAGAAGAAAGTGTTAGCAAGAGGTATTAATAAATCACAGGTAGACTGTCCCCCAAGAAGAATAGTCCATAACATCATGTTACACACTATGACTAGTTCTTTATTTTTTTTGCAGATAAACCCTTTCACATCCATCCCATCTCACTAATGAAATCATGCAGCTGAACAATAATGTGACTGAGTTCATTCTACTTGGGTTGACCCAGGATCCTGTTAGGAAGAAAATAGTGTTTGCCATTTTCTTGATTTTCTATTTGGGGATACTGTTGGGTAACTTGCTGATTCTTGCTACTATCAAGACCAGCCGGGCACTTGGGAGTCCAATGTACTTTTTCCTTTTCTACTTATCCTTAACTGATACCTGCTTCTCTACTTCCATAGCTCCTAGAATGATTGTGGATGCCCTTTTGAAGAAGACCACTATCTCATTCAGTGAGTGCATGTTCCAAGTCTTTACATTCCATTTCTTTGGTTGCCTGGAGATCTTCATTCTAATCCTTATGGCTGTTGACCGCTATGTGGCCATCTGTAAGCCCCTGCACTATACAACCATCATGAGCCACCGAGTCTGTGGTGTGCTGATGGCCCTGGCCTGGGTGGGGTCTTGTGTGCATTCTTCAGCTCAGATTTTTCTGGCCCTGAGTTTACCATTCTGTGGTCCCAATGTGATTGACCACTATTTCTGTGACTTGCAGCCTTTGCTGAAACTTGCCTGTGCAGACACCTATGTGACCAACCTACTCTTGGTGTCCAACAGTGGAGCCATCTGTACAGTGAGTTTTGTCATGCTGATGGTCTCCTATGTCATCATCTTGTATTCTCTGAGAAACCACAGTGCAGAAGGGAGGAAAAAAGCCCTCTCCACCTGCATCTCCCACATCATGGTAGTCATCTTGTTCTTTGGTCCTTGCATATTTATATACACACGCCCTGCAACTACCTTTTCCACGGATAAGATGATAGCTGTGTTTTATACAATCGGAACACCTTTGTTCAACCCTCTGATTTATACACTGAGGAATGCAGAAGTGAAAAATGCCATGAGGATGTTATGGAATAAGAAGTTGGTTTCAGATGACCAACGATGAATGGAAATTTTTCAAATTTTTCTTCATAGTCTGGATTGACCTGGAAAGAATTCATAGAGACTATTATCTTTTTATTGTGCAATGAATACAATTCTGTCTTAGCAATTGGAACATATGCACTGACTAGCACTGAGTCAATTTAGTGTAGAGGAAGAGACAGCAATAGTAATAAACAGGTCATAAGGACCATTACCTCAGACACTGTATATCTGTCTCTCTTACCTGCCTAGTATCTCTGCAGTTTTCACCTAGAGTGTCCTCTTTTCTTCTTCATGCTGCTTTCTGTTGTTTTTTCACTCCTAGATACCCTGGCCCTATATGCTTAAATACACAACCTGGTAACTTTTATGTATCCCTAACATTTGCATGGATTAAATAATTCTGTTTCATTGTATAAGTTCAAGAACTTTCAACATAAACTTTCTTCCTAATTAGTGTCAGGTTCAAATAATTGTAGAAGCTTCATAAAGTAAGAGACAGTATGTAATCTAGTGTTTCCCCTTCCAATTCTTGGTTTTGTACTCCAAATTCTTACCATTCCTTTACCTAGATCATTTCTTCACAGGTGGAAATTCACCCTTGTGTTGTAGTCCTTTGATCAGAAGAAAGGTTTCACTGCTAGGTTTTTAGTAAGTATGGTATATTTAATAAAATGTACTTTGTGTTCCTAATTTGATGTCTTCTAACTTGGGAGGAGTATTAAGGTTTCTCTTGAATTATACCAATTATATTTTTAAAATAATATTGGGTTATAATGAGTGTAGCATATATGATCCACATTAAAAGTGATGTATTTGTGTGGGCTGAAAATAGAGTGTGAGCTGTTGATGTTAGAGAATTTCAATATATTAATACACTTGAGCAATGAATGAGATAACCAGAGATTATTTAGGCTTGAGATAGAGTTATTTATATTGTAGATAAGAATATCAATTTCCTTTCTTGAAAAGAAAGAAAAGAACTATGGGAAGACTAAAAAAATTAGTTGACAGGAAGTCAGAAAGAAGAGTAATGAGATGAAGAGGGGGAGCACAGAGCAATTTTAGGGAAGGAAAACATTTGTGTTTGATATTCTAGTGGTTGGTAAATCACATAGTGCATTTGTCATACAAAACTATACAACAGAAGAGTAAACTCTAATATAAACTATATTCTTTATTAAAAAACAGAGCAATCTTAATGATCAGTTGTAACAAATGCACCACACTAATGCAAGGTGTCTGATACTGGGAAATTGTGAGGGAGAGTGGGTACATGGGAACTGTCTATACTTTTTGTCTGTATTTTTTACACAATTTTCCATAAACTTAAAATTTCTCTAAAAAATAAAGTCGGTCAAAAAAGATCAACTTCTCTTAGCTGTATTTAAAATATTTTAAATTTTATTCAATTTATTATACAAGTACATATTTTATTGAGCCACATATTGATGTCCTCAAATCCTCTACAACTTACCCAAGTAAGCTGTACAGATATCATTAATAAATATATAATATGATATTTTCTGTGGGCAATTTTTTTTTAATTGAGAAGGGTTTTTTTTCTTTTTTTTTTTAGTTATTCTGTGGCATATGGAGCTTCTGGGTCAGGGAAGAAGTATTATTCTTAACATTAAATTGAATGCTGTTATAGATCATGAAGTATTTGCATTAAAAGAATATTTATACTCCAAAGGAGAGTCTTTAATACTTTATATTTAGAGATATAGAGATAGTTTTTCTCTACTCTTTTTTGCATATTGTCTTCATGAACATTTTTGGAAAAGGATACACTTCTTAAAAGTAGCTTAAGACTTCAGTAATAACAAGGGTTTGGATTTTTATTACAAATATATTCTATCTAAATTCATTTAGATTCTGAAAGGAAGTAAATGTAAAACTTGTATTTTTAAAGCCTCAGGCAGGATTTTGCATAAGAAAAGTAGATAAGAAAATTTAGCATCTAAAATTGAAATTCAGGTTTATTAGAGAAAACGTGTGTGTGTGTGTGTGTATCTCAAAGGAACATGAAACAGGGAAATTCTACCACCTTCTCATTGTTAATCATTATTCTAGAAGTTGAAAATATGACAGTAAAGAAAAAAACAACATTCACTGTCCTGTGAAATTTATGGTATAGTAAAGATTGAAAAAAAAGAGAGACAGTTATTTAATATTTCAGGGATTTTAAAAGTACTATGAACTTACACAAAGCAAGACATTTGAAGAATGAGATGATGGCCATGCTGCTTAAAAATGTTTATATTTAGAATAGGATGGTCAAGGAAAGTTCATGTGATTAGTTGACTTTTGTCATCTATGACAAAATTTAGGGTTCTCGGCAAGGGAACATTTTGCTCACAGAGTATCCTTGACAATGTATAGGTATTAATTTTTCCCAAAATCATGGTGATGGGAGATGGGTATTTTTACTAGCATGTGATGGATAGAGATCAGAGATGCTATTGGACTGTCTACTACACTGGAGACAAATCCTTATATAATAAATGATCTCTCTTACTGAAAATGTCAATATTACAAACTCTATTCAGTATAAAAATATAATAAAAATGCAAACCCTTGTGAATAGTGCTGCAATAAACATGTGGGTGCACGTGTCTTTTTTAAGGAAAGTTTTGTCCAGAGATCCTGCTGTGTAGCACTGGGAACTATGTGTAGTCACTTGTGATGGAGCATGATAATGTCAGAAAAAAGAATGTATACATGTATGTGTAACTGGGTCACTATGCTGTACAGTAGAAAAAAAATTATGTATTGGGGAAACAAAAAAAAAGAAAAAAAAGAAAATTTAAAAAATAAAAGAAAAGAAATAACAGAGAAAATACTTGAAGATGATATACTCCAAAATTATAATGAAAAGTGTAATTTATAGGACTTTTGTGATTTTATCTGTATGATGTGAGAAAATATTTCAGTATTTGTGGCATGATATGACATTGTTTAACAAGATAATTCTGAACGCCCTTTTAAGCATTTAGGGAGGATACTGGGATATTAATTAGGACTATACTCTAATATCTAGGAAAGACATTATGGTAGAATAAAAAAGTGAGTAGCAGTGTGTGGTTACATGTCTGCTTCTGGGTACTGTTTTCATTGCTGATGGGGACGTAAAATGATACATTCACTTCAGATAATATTCCAGATGGTTATTGGCATAAATTAAATATACACTCCCCATATATTCCAAAAATTTCACTTCTGTTTATCCAGGAGAAATAACATGCGCTCAAGTGTTTGTGCTATAATGTTCACAGAAGTTTTGTACATAATAGCCAAGAATCTGAAATAACCCAAGGGCACATTAATAAAAAGGATGAATTCTGGCATACACAAATAATTAAATCTTCCTCAGCAATGAAAAAGAATGAACTAATGAACTATTGATGCACACATCATTGATGAATTGTAAAAACATTATTTGCTCAATTGATGTCCTATGTAAAAGAGCATTGCTTTTTTTTTTTTTTTTTTTTTTTTTTTTTTGGTCTTTTTGCCTTTTCTAAGGCCGCTCCTGCAGCATATGGAGGTTCCCAGGCTAGGGGTCGAATCAGAGCTGTGGCTGCACAGCCACAGCAATTCGGGATCAGAGCTGCATCTGTGACCTACACCACAGTTCATGACAATGCCGGATACTTAGCCCATTGAGTGAGGCCAGGTATTGAACCTGCATCCTCGTGGATGCTAGTCAGATTCGTTTCCACTGAGCCACAATGGGAACTCTGCACTTTCTGCAGTTTTGATTCTCCAGTTTTTCTACAGTTCAAACTATAAATTTAATGAAATTTTGTCCTTAATTTTGTTTATATCATGTGTTAGGATCTTCCATATAAAGACAGACTAGGTGTGGATATTCTCAATTTATATAAAAAGAAGGGAGTTCCCGTCGTGGTGAAGTGGTTAACGAATCCGACTAGGAACCATGAGGTTGCGGGTTCGATCCCTGCCCTTGCTCAGTGGGTTAACGATCCGGCGTTGCCGTGAGCTGTGCTGTAGGTTGCAGATATGGCTTGGATCCCACATTGCTGTGGCTCTGGCATAGGCTGGTGGCTACAGCTCCGACTGGACCCCTACCCTGGGAACCTCCATATGCCACAGGAAGTGGCACTAGAAAAGGCAAAAAACAAAAGAAAAAAAAAGAATCATAAGCTCTTTTTATTGGATATTCATTGCATGAATTTCATTTTTTGCTTTTGGAATAAGGGAAATAGATCCAGCAGTATTACTTTCAGTTACCAGTGGAAGAAGGAGGCTCGGAAAGGATGACCTGCTCGGTGCTTAAAACAACAACAACAACAAAACTAACAGGACATAAGAGACTAGATGCTCATCTTCATGATCATTAGGTGAGGGATCCGTCCAATACTTTCTATCATTCCCCAATGGTATCATTAAAAAAACTCATTGGGTATTCCCACTGTGGCTCAGCAGATTAAGAACTCGACACAATGTCCAAGAGGATGTGGGTTCCATCTCTGACCTCCCTCAGTGAGTCAAGGATCCAGTGTTGCTGCAAGCGGTGGTATAGGCTTGCAGCTTCAGCTCTCATTCAGCTCCTAGTGGGAACGTCCATATGCCACAGGTGTAAAGAGAGGAACAATAACAACAAAAAAAACTCTTTGAAATTAACAGTCTTTGAGGCAAACCATGGTTTTGTTGTGGAGGACATTTGGTTGTGAGTAAAAGGTGATGCTCTAACATGTCCACTCTGCTCCTGGATAAACTACATCACAAAAGGCGGTACTGTTCTAAATGTGTGTTTAAATAAGTAGGTCTTTCTTTAAGCACATTGAATTTTTCCAATGCCAATGGAAAGGAACTAACTCTCTAAAGTGTTTATAAGATATCAATAGCAATGTCTAAAATGTGTCTTAGAATCAGGATAAATGTAAAGCTTTTATATCACAATAACCTGTCTTTCTGTGCTCAGATGCCCAGCATGGTGATTAAGTTTTCTATCCCCAGCCTTTCCCTGTTCTGAATCTTGACCCTACATGCCAGGGAGAGTCAGTCACTGAAACTGTTTTTAACTAATTTGGGTGTATGCTCTGCTACGATTAAAAAATGATTTTTTTGTTTCAATAATAAAATACTGAATGTATGGAATGTTCATGTGTAGAACTTTATACATGGTATAGAAGGGGATAGACTTGCTTAGTTAGAGGCAGCTAAAGTCAGGGGTAGAGAATGACCAATATCCTTTATAGAGGTGGACAAGAGCTGGAATTTCATTTGGTCAGTGACTGCTGTTGCATAATTCCCAAGAGCATGACATCTAGTATCAGAGTCAGGTCCCTCTTAAACTGCAATTTGAATCTTAATGATTTAGTGTAAATAACTGAAACTATTTTTTTGTTTGTTTGTTTTCAAAAATCCAAAATGAGTATCAGAATAGAACGTCGTGGTGTGTTGCTGGAGTTAAATGCCTGCAAAATGTTTACAGACCTCCACACATAAAATATGCTTTCATTTAATATCATGTCCTTAATCTAAAAAAGTAATGCAGTTAGCCTATAATAAATCTTCTACAACCTATATCTTTGTTCAATGTGTAACATTCCAAAACTTGTAAAAAGTGCTGTTGAAGATGTATTATGTTCGATATCATTTCAGATGAATTGAGCTTCTGTTGTATATTCTGAACTCAACTCAGCCTCATGGAAAATCAGAATAATGTCACAGAATTTGTTTTCATGGGGCTCTGGGGAAATAAGACAATAGAGCTAGTGTTATTTTTCTTGTTCCTCCTCTGTTACCTGGCTGTCTTAATGGGGAATTTCTTCATCTTACTCACAATCACATGCAGCCATCTAATCCAACAACCAATGTACTACTTTCTCTGCCACCTTTCCCTCATGGACCTCTGCTACACCTCTACTGTGGTCCCCAGGCTCATCAGAGACTTAGCTGCAGCGAGAAAAAACATTTCCTACAACAACTGCCTGACCCAGCTCTTCACTGCCCACTTGCTGGCAGGTGTGGAAATATTCATCTTGGTGTCCATGGCTTTTGACCGCTATGTTGCCATCGTCAAGCCCCTGCACTACCTGGTCATCATGAATAGGCAGAGGTGTAACATGCTAATCATAATGGCCTGGGTTGTGGGGTTTTGGCACGCTATTGCTCTCCTTCTCATGGTTCTCAAATTACCTTTCTGTGGTCCTAATCAGATAGATCACTACATATGTGATGTGAAGCCTCTTTTGAAACTGGTGTGCAGGGATATTCATGTTGTGAGTATCCTAGTGATTGCAAATTCAGGGATGGTGGTGGTTGTCATATTTCTTGTCTTAGTAGCTTCTTACGTAGTCATATTGTATAATCTTAAAACACACACCTCTGCAGGGCGACGCAAAGCTCTCTCAACTTGTAGTTCTCACGTAACAGTTGTAGTGTTATTCTTTGTGCCCTGCATCTATACTTATGTTTTACCTGCAGGTAGTGAGAACAAGGATAAGGAAATCTCTGTGTTTTACACTGTGATTGCCCCCATGCTGAATCCTCTCATCTATACCCTGCGAAACGTGGAGATGAAAATTGCCATGCGGAAGGTATGGTCCAAAGTGGCACATTGGGTTTAAAGTACATGAGGTAATATTCATTGTGCTCTTGAAGCCCAGTCCCTAGGACATGCGTCATGTGATGTATTATAGAAAGCATCTAAGCCTTCTTTGGGGAGTTGGACTAAATGAACTCTGACATTATATTAGCCACAGAATCAAGGTATTGAGAATGCAATATGCTCTTTAAAGGGTCCAACTAGTTCCAAGTGAGACACCTGAATTTGAGGAAGGCAAGAAATATCCTTCTAAAGCACGCTTTAGATCTTATCGTAGGCCTCTCCAAAAATTGCTAGGGAACCCTCTTTGCCTTGTTATAAAATCCAGCCTTCTCACCTGTCCATTGAAATCTTCCAAAATTGGTCTGGGTATAACTAGCTAATCTCAGAAGTCACCTCATGGAAAGAAAGTATAATGTTACAATGACAGGCTCTGGGGTCAGGAAACCTGGGTGACTACTGGCTTTGTAAGTTTTCATGTCTTTGTCTTGGCAATCGGCTTTAATTACGTTAGTTTCCATTTTGAAATATCTGTGAAATTAGGTGATATTATCCTTCATAAAGATGTAATAATAATTGGGCTAAACGTGTGAGTTTTTGCAGGGGTTATGGATACCAGAAACTCATGTTAGTTACTTCTTTTCATTCTTTACCTTTTTCCCCTTGATTCCCTAAATGTTTCATCCAGCTGCACTGGGCCCCTCATAGTCTCTAAACACACCTTAAATTCTGTTACCTCTGTGAGTTTTTTCTTCATATCCTCGGACTATAATGCTCCCTCCCTACACTTTAAGGTCCACATCTTACATTTAATTCATATTTCAGAACTTATTCAGAAATATTTTGGAGATCCTTGTGCAGATCGGAAATATTGATGATTACTTCTCTGTTCTTTTTATTACTTTTCAGCTGTACATTTACTGCATGTCAAAGAACCTTATGCCCTGCACTCGTGTTTCCACTTATGAAATGCATTTTATCTGTTTGGCTGAGACAAAGAGTATATGCTATATCTTTATCTTGCTTTGTATCTCTCTGTTTTCTAGAACTACAGATTGATAGAATTAAGCGGTTACAGCGTTAAATTCAAAGACATTGTATTCCCTTTTTATTTGACTGTATACATTGCACTCACGAAGCTAGAATTTACCTTTATGTCATTAACAATTATATATTAATAATGAAATAAGTAATATCAGAAAGGCTAAAAATTTAACTTAAACCCCATGTAACTATGGGGAAGGGAATGGAATTCATAAGACTCTTGGTCTGCTATATCTTTTAATTAATGTTATGCAGTGAGGAAGTACTACTATTTTAAATATTGTTTACCCCCATGTCCTTTGACTCACATAGCCTATTTGAGCTCTGGTTCATTGTTCCCATTTGTGTAGACATTTCTCTCAGCCAAAAGGCTTGCCTTTTCTCAACAGAAGGACGACATAGCTTCCATACAGTTCTCTGCATGAAGTTATTTCTGCCCTGCAACCATGGCAAAAGCCAGGAATAACCATAGATGCAACAGTGTTTGTCTTTATTATCAGTAATCCTTCTTTCGCTCTTTCTACTCAGAATTTTCACACATTTGACTAGTACCTTTTTTACTCCTGAAGCCATGTAAACGTCTGGAATATCAGTGGAAGCATTCTGTCGATTCCATAAACAATTATCTCTGACTGGTTATTTACTCATAGTTCTGTTTCATCTGGTTTAAGCTCATAATTATCAGGAGTTCCTGTCATGGTGCAGTGAAACAAATCCAACTAGGAACCATGAGGTTGTGGGTTAGATCCCTTGCCTCGCTCAGCGGGTTAAGGATCTGGCGTTGCTGTGAATTGTGGTGTGGGTCACAGATGCAGCTCAGATCTGTTGTTGCTGTGGCTGTGGCATACAACAGCAGTCGTAGCTCCAATTGGAACCCTAGCCTTGGAACCTCCATATGCCACTAGTGCGGCCATGAAAACACACACACACACACATACAAATCACAATATTAATATAGTAAACACACACACACACAGATATATTAGGTTTATATTAGTATTAGAATTGTATATATATATATATATATATATATATGTGGATTATATTTTTAAAATATATAATATGTATTTTTGTGCCTGTGTGTGTGATGATTTCTCTGCCTGTGTATAATATGGGGGGAAGTGTATGGAGGGTCATAGGATGGATCAAGGAAATATTCAGTCCCTTCAGAAAGAATGCTCTCCAACAAAAACAACCAAACAAAAAAACACTGTTTATTATCACATGCTTTCTTTTCTCAAAGGATCACAAGGTTTTTACCGGCAAAAAGTATGACTATACTATACAGTAATATATTATACAAGTGAGCTCACAAAGAAGTCCATGTTGAATTAAAATTAGTTACCTATCCGTTAGGTGCTCTTCCTAGGATTCACTCTCCAGGCTACAGATGCCTAATATCTTCAGAAAATACATGTCATGTAAATGTATAGTACTTGTTAAGATAGTTTGCTTAATACATGAATGCAAACAGAGAATATTTAATACATACTAATGGTGGTAAGCATAACTTAAGATATACCATCTATTTATATATGAATTTATTGGCAACTTTAAAAGTAATCATTACTAAATTTTATTAAAGAAGTATTCCAGGAGTTCCCATCATGGTTCAGCAGTTAACACACCCGACTAGGATCCGTGAGGATGTGGGTTTGATGCCTGGCCTCATTCAGTGGGTCAGGGATCCAGCGTTGCTGTGAGCTGTGGTGTAGGTTGCACATGGTGCTTGGATCTGGCGTTGCTGTGGCTGTGGTGTAGGCCAGCAGCTGCAGGTTTGATTTGCCCCTAGCCTGGGAACCTCCTTATGCCATGGGTGCGGCTTTAAAAAGACAAAACAAAAAAAGAAATTTTGTCTATTACTATAAGAATTTACTGGAAACTTAAATGCCTGTCTACCTATATTTTATTAATAAATAATACACCTGCTAATGAACACTTAAATTGCATAGTCATGTTATTTAAAACATTAGGCTCGAAGAACCTTAGTATCGTGGAGGTGGCCTAAAGGAAAAATTAGAGGCAAATCTTATAAATGAATTCATATAATCCATGAAATAAGAATTAGCAGGGAATTCTAGAAAAAAGAGGGGTATAGAACAAAACCAACTCTCAGCAGAACAATTTCAGATGACTTGTGACAAACTCAGGAATAAGGCTTGTAAATGAGGCACTTGAATGTATTTCTAAGGAGTAACCTTTGATAGGTGTGTGTCTGTGGGTAGAGAGGTGACCACCTATGTCCTTCTCTGTATTGACACAAGTGAGCTTGAGTGAGGCTTGATCAACATTGGGCTAAATGATGTTGAAACCATCAACCAGTAGAACACTGGGTTGCGATGCCCCTTCATTCCGAAGTTCTAGTATCTCATTTTCGAAAGTTTACTTAACTTTCAAAGCCTAGAAGTAATTACTAAATGGATCAAAACCTGTTTCTTTCACTCACAGAAGGCACACAACCTTTGTTTGTGCTGTTTAACAACTCTGTGTGCTAGTCATGCTAACTTCTAGAGGCTCAAGTTCTTAGCACAATAGAGGTAATTCTATTTGTTATGGCGAGATGAAATTATATAATAAACCTGAAGCATGAAATAATCTGAATAAAGTGTTGTTAAAATGTGTTTTAGAATGATAAACATTCTAAACATTGATTTTCTTAAGTCTTATGTATTTGAGTATGAAAGAAGGGATTGGTTACCTGAACTTCAGGCTGAACATTTGGGGCTGAATGTATATGACCTGCAGAAAGGAAGTGGCATGGATAAAAACAAAAGACACATACACCCACATGTTCGTTGCAGCTCTGTTCACAACAGTCAAGGCATGGAAACCACTCAAATGTCCATCGACAGATGATTGGATTAGGAAGACCTGGTATATATACACAATGGAATACTATCAGCCATAAAAAATCCGGAATAATGTCATTTGCAGCAACATGCATGGAACTAGAGACTCTCTTACTGAGTGAAGTAAGTCAGAAAGAGAAAGACAAATACCATATGATATGACTTATATCTAGAATCTAATATAAGGCACAAATGAACTTTTCCACAGAAAAGAAAATCATGGACTTGCAGAATAGACTTGTGGTTGCCAAGGCAGAGGGAGCTTGGAGTTAATAGATGCAAAGTATTGCCTTTGGAATGGAATAGCAATGAGATCCTGCTGTGTAGCACTGGGAACTATGTCTAGTCACCTATGATGGAGCATGATAATGTACAAAAATAGAATGTGTACATGTATGTGTAATTGGGTCACCATGCTGTACAGTAGGAAAAAAAATTGTGTTGGGGAAATAACTATTAAAAAATGGTAAAAGAATAAAAGTTATACTGTTCAGTTAGTGCTTATTTCCCCTGATATTTTAGGTCATAAATAGTTTCTTCTTTGAAATGTGTATAAAAAACAGACTGGCAGAGTTCCCACAGTGGCGCAGCGGAAACGAATCCGACTAGGAACTATGAGGTTTCGGGTTCAATCCCTGGCCTTACTCGGTGGATTAAGGATCCGGTGTTGCCGTGAGCTGTGGTGTAGGTCATAGACATGGCTCGGATCCTGCGTTGCTGTGCCGTGGTTTAGACCACCAACTACAGCTCTGATTCAACCAAGTGCCGTGGGTGTGGCCCTAAAAAAACAAAAAGACCAAAAAAAAATAACATGAAAAATAAAACTTAAAAAAAAAAAAAAGACTGTCTATTCTTTCCTCTTTTCTGCTGCTTCCATTCCTGGACCATCAATTCTGTGAAAGTTAGTTCCTGCCAAAAATTAACCTGGTTCCCGTCCTGTGATTGCAGGTCCCTGATTTTATTACGTAGAAGGATGTAATCTCCCCATGAAGCTTGCTCTGCATAAAGACTCATATTTGAACTTTAGCCGCCTGCTTTGGTTCTTTATCTTTCCTCGTCTCATTTTTTCTCCAGATCTAACTTATACTATTCCATGCTGCGTGATTTCCCCTCTTTTCCTTCAGAAAGCAAGTTGAGCACAGGGCAGGCATTTCCTGAACTATCTGTCTGACTAGAGAGCCTTGTGGGGTCTCCAGAGAAGCGGTGACTAAGCCAGGCTAACGCAAGGATGGGGAGAAGGCTGTTGTCAGGCAGTGCCCACGACCTCAGGGACATTACCGTGGACAACAGCGAAGAGGCTTTCAGTGAAGCTCTGTTTAGAAATGCTTCTGGGAATATAATTTATTAGACTATTTGAAGGCTTATTAATTCTTGTGTTGTATATAAGTCATGTTCTCTTCTGAACTAAATTTCTTTTAGGCATCAGTGTAAAATAAGTGACTCCCAGGGCTGAAAATGTATGTTTGCTTTTGTGAGAAAATCAAAATATTTACGTATGTATGTATGTATGTATGCATGTATGTATGTATATATGTATGTATGTATGTATTTATTGAGTTGGAAGATCCACTGGTTCTTATGTCCCACTCCCCATGCAAACATTTAAAAATTTCGAAGACATGTTGATTTTCAGAATAATTTTAGATGAGTATCCTACCTGCCTTTGGATAATTGGTTTATAAATCACTCCTTTTTATTTCGGATTTAAATACTGGGAAGAATGAACAAAGTGAGCATCTTAGGAGGAAATTCTTCCTAACTGTACCTAAAATTAATCTTACAGCCCCTTGTATCTGATGGGCTGTGAATTAGTGTGTTAACCATGACACTTTTCTGAAGAATATTTTACCAGCTGTGCTTTAGTGTAGTTATACACCATTTAAATTTATTCTCTTTAGCTTAATTCTTAAGACTGTATTTTCTCATGTACCATAGGATGATTTGATTACTCTAACATTCTTAACTAACTTTAGTTTTAGTTGTACATTATGCACAGGCAGAATTCCAGTTTCAGAAAAAAACAGATGAGGTTAAGTTATAACATCTTCAAGTTGCAGTTTTGAACCCTATTTTGTATTGTACCTAATTGTATTGAACCCTATTTTGATGCTTTTATATTTTCCTTCATGTCCTTATCAAGGAATAGCCCAGTTTATGCTTGCACATATCGAATGATGAATAATTTTCTAACTTTCAAAAGCCTTGCCATCCTAAAATGGACTAGATCCATCTGATTGAATTAAGGTGAGTTTATAGCAGGCCATGATCTGATGCACCTGTAAGAAAATTGAACACACGCTAGAAATCCTACTTTAACTATAAGAGCAATTTCTCTTATTATTTTGCTAGCATAGTCTAAAAAGAATGCAGGATTTTTGTGCAATGCTACCAAAGAAATAAAAGTGATAATTTAACTATATTTTTAAAGTATTACTTTTAATACTTTAAAAACATCAATTTAGTGATTAGCACTAAGAAATACCCTAAGACAACCAGTCTCTTAGAGTAATTTTATTTTATTTTGTTTTGTCTTTGCTAAGGGCTAGGGGTTGAATCAGAACCGTAGCCACTGGCGTACACCACAGTCACAGCCACATCAGATCCAAGCTGTGTCTGTGACCTACACCACAGCTCAGGGCAGTGCCAGATCCTTAACCCACTGAGCAAGGAAAAGGATTGAACCTCCGTCCTCATGGATGCTAGTCAGATTCGTTTCTGCTGAGCCACAACGGGAACTCCTAATTTTATTTCTTTTCACTAACATATTGTCAAAATTAAAAATTTTCCTGATTATCCTCATAAATGTATGTGTAACATTTTTAAAGTTTTCTTCCTTTCTTCATTGGACTTAGGTATAAATCTGTGCCTGGCAATTTCAGAAACTGTTCCTTCAAAAAATACAAAAAGTGAAATAAAATGTATGGTTTGGAACTCTTCATGAGACTGGAGTTTTGCAAATTATTTCTTGTCATATTACATTAATTGTAAGATATATCCCTGTAATTATTCATAAAGACACATTAGGTGATCTGGTAGTCTGTCACCTTGCATATTTTTTTTCTGTTGAGATTAGGACTCAGAATACTCTCTCTCACTGTTACCCTCCATGACACCTCATCTTCCTTTGCTTTCAAACATGGGAAATAGCCACAAATTGAGTGGAAATCAAAATATCTGCCCTCTGGTTTTAACAATACTTTACTTTCTTATGCCAAGAAACTACTTTGATTATCTTGCTCTGCGTCTCTTTTACTGAAAATTGATGGTACGGATATATCAAGGCACACTCAGTTTAAGTTGTTTACTAACATATCTAATAGTTATTTTTACATCAATTTGTTGTAGCTAAATGAATCTATCACTGGCGTAAACAGTATGCTCTCTCCTAAACAAGGAATCGGCATTGGCTGTAATAAGGCAAGGAGGAAATTGATCAATGAAACAAAATTTACTAAACTCTATTGAGATGCTGTGAACTGTTGAACACCGTGAGCCTGATAGTTATCTTTCCTTTAAAAAAAAAAAAAATAGAGGTTAAGATGTGTCATAACAACATTTGACTTAGGAAAAATTTGAGGTTTTTTCCTTTTTCCTAAAATTAAAGTTGAATATTAATTTAAAATAGAATTTGGAATTGTAGCTCAGCAGGTTAAGAACCCGGCATAGTGTCCATGAGGATGCAGGTTTGATCCCTGACCTCACTCAGTGGGTTAAGGATCTGGCATTGCTGTGAACTGTGGTGTAGATGGCAGATGTGGCTCGGATTTGGTGTTACTGCAGGTGTGGCATAGGTCAGCGACTATACCTCTGATTGCACCCCTAGCCTGGGAGACTCCATATGCCGTGGATGTGGCCCTAAAAAAGACAATAAAATAAAATAAAATATAAAATAAAAAATAAAGAATCCGGCATTGCTACATTTTGCGCCATAGATTGCAGATGCAGCTCGGATCTGGTGTTGCCTTGCCTGTGTTATAGACCACAGCTGCAGCTCTGATTCAACCCTTAGCCCAGGAACTTCCATATGCTGCAGGTGAAAAAAGAGATAAAAAATAAAAATAAAATCAAATTGGTTTCTCATAGCATTGAGCATTTTCAGCTGCTGTACTAATTTACCTATTTACAGTGAATTTGTAAGTCAATGTGCATGATGGCTTCCAAGTAACTTTGCTACAAAAGCAGTCTGTATTTTATAAAGTCCTCTTAGGTGCCCCAGATAGGGTGCCCACATCTGACCAGACTCTGGTTGAAAGTGTACTGTAGGATTTATATCTCCACAGGGTATCAGGTAACCCCTCAACACCTTATAAAATAGCTCCTGGAGAGCACTCTCTATATTTTATATGCTCTTTACCTCTGTATAAATAATATCTCAAGATTGTACAATAAATGAAAATTTTAAGTTTTCCTTCCATTATTGCAACAAACAGGTCCTTTTGGGCTGACAATAAATCTATCATAGAGCTTTTTCTGTATTAAATTTTTAATTGAATTTTATTATATTTATTGCATATAAAACATACAATTCTTGAAAAAGTTATGAAATATGAATTATTCAAATATGATCAGGCAAATTATCTTTAATTTGTCATTTGCCATCAGAAATTTTGATTGATTCTACATACAAGGTTTTTCTGTAAATAGGAGAAATGAATGAATTTGTTGATTGTTTTTCACAAATTCACTCAATCGAAATTTATATTTTGCTGCATAGTTTCAACCTTCTTTACTTTCAGTGTTCCCGAAACTATTAGTTTCAAACATCCAATTTATATTTTTTGTTCACATGGCAAGGGTGATCTTTTTTAAACAAATTAAGTAATTCAAGTTGATATAATTTCAATAAATTTGCATTCTTGAGGATACAGTCCCAAATAAAACAGAAAATCTGTCCATATCATCCTGGAAGAAGTGCAGTTGACCCAATGGAGAAAGCTTATATATTTAAAAATGTGTATATTTTTAAAATTATATAAATTAAATTTTGTCATTATCTAAATAATTAACAACAATAAAATATTTTCTCTATCATTTAAATATCCTATGGTAATGTTGAAAATTAACTTCATTTTTCCCATGATGACATTATTTCACAATAAATTTGTAAAATAAGAGAAAAAATGAACTTAAATCTAAGAGATAACTAGTGTTACTACGAATGGATGTTGTTTTTCGTAAAAGTAAAATTATTATTTATGATGCTAGTTTTAAATGCAGATTCATGATTTTTCTTTCCAGATATTTAAGCCCTCTGTTTATAATAGATGACAATATGAATTATATGGAAAGCCAGAGCAATGTCTCAGAATTCATTCTTGTGGGACTTTCTTCTGACGAGAACATACAAACATTTTGCTTTGTGCTTTTCTCATTCTGTTATATTGGCCTGTTGATAGGAAACTTTCTGATTCTTATTTCTATTAAATGTAGTCCTCTTTTTCAGCAACCTATGTATTATTTCCTCAGCCACTTATCTTCCATGGACATCTGCTATACCTCTAGCGTTACACCCAAATTAATTGGTGACCTGCTTGTGGAAAGAAAAACCATTTCCTATGGTAATTGCATGTTACAGGTTTTTTCCATGCATTTCTTTGGGATGATTGAAGTCTTAATTCTTACAGTCATGGCCTTTGATCGCTATGTTGCCATCTGCAAACCTCTCCACTACATGAGTATCATGAGCTGGACAAGATGCAATTTCCTAGTCTTAGCTTCTTGGGCTGGTGGAGCCGTTCACGCCTTTCCTCAATTTTCTATGATAATCCAGTTGCCTTTCTGTGGTCCTAATGAAATTGATCACTATTTTTGTGACATCTTTCCTTTGCTGAAAGTTGCCTGTACCGATACCTACATCACTGGTGTCATTATGCTTGTCAATTCGGGAATGGTGACCTTAACATTTGTGGTTTTATTTTTTTCTTATGTCATTATATTATTCACTTTAAGACATCACTCAGCTGAAGGAAGGCGCAAAGCCCTCTCCACCTGTGGCACTCACATCACTGTGATAGTTTTATTTTTTGGACCTTCAATCTTTGCCTATCTTCGACCTCCCACCACTTTCCCTGAGGACAAAGTATTTGCACTGTTTTACACCATCATTGCTCCTATGTTTAATCCCTTAATCTATACGCTAAGAAATTCAGAGATGAAAAACACCATGAGAAAAGCCTGGTGTCAAACATCATAGGTAAACATTTTTATTAAAAGAAGTCTGGAGGCACCTAAATGTGGAAGAGCTAACATCTATCTCACAGATTAATTGGCCATTGTTGTCATTTTATGAATGACAGAAAAAAGGACCTAGTAAATGACACTTATTCAACCACACAGAAAACAGACCTGACATTTAGTTAAGTTTTTGGGGTTTTAAGATGGTGTGAGGGGGTTTACATGCATAAATGCATCTGGCTACAAATTGAAGCAATGATAAATAAGCAAAAAATTTGATGCAAAAGTGAAAATGTTAATAATTTCTTAAAAAATCAGTTTTAGGAGTTCCCGTCGTGGTGCAGTGGTTAACGAATCTGACTAGGATGAGTTTGCGGGTTCGATTCCTGGCCTTGCTCAGTGGGTTAAGGATCTGGCATTGCTCTGAGCTGTGGTGTAGGTTGCAGACGCGGCTGGGATCCCGCGTTGCTGTGGCTCTGGCATAGAGCGGCAGCTACAGCTCCAATTAGACCCCTAGCCTGGGAACCTCCATATGCCGCAGGAGTGGCCTAGAAAAGGCCAAAAAAAAAAAAAAAAAAAGATCAGTTTTAGGAGTTCCCTTTGCAGCTCAGTGTAAACAAACCTGACTAGTATCTATGAGGATGTGGGTTCGATCCCTGGCCTCGCTCAGTGGGTTAAAGATCCAGCATTTCCGTGAGTCATGGTATAGGTTTCAGATGTGGCTTGGACCCTAACTTGCTGTGGCTGTGCCGTAGGCTGGCAGCTACAGCTCAGATTCAACCCTAGCCCAGGAATTTATGTATGATGGAAGTTTTAGGTGCGGGTCTCAAAACAAAACAAAACAAAACAAAAATCGGTTTTAGTGGCAAGTCTATATGATGTTTCATCTGATGCAATATTCTGTATAACAAAGGAGCAAATCAACAGTTTTAATACTGAGTTTAATTTATGATAGGATCTTCATGTAACTGACCTCAAGTGGTATTTAGAAATAAATTACACAATAAGAAGTTTGTATAATAGAATTTTATTTAAAGAGATTCCTTGGTGGTAATTCTCTTCCCTTCTCATTGAGAGAAAAAAAAATAAAAAGATGGAGTGAGGTTAGTTACTCAGAATGTTAAAAACACACTCACTGATCAGCCCAGTGGTCAGAATTTTTTCAAATCAATAAAGGAACATAATCATAAAGTGCAAAAAATTAGTAGGAAATCACTAGTTATGAGATTCAGAACCTTACATGTTACATGAGAAAAACATCAGCAAAAAATAAATATCAAACAAACTACAATCAAAAAGCACTATGACACAAATCTTGGAAATGAGCACCAATAACAAATTGTCTTTATGACTATCATGAAAAGAGACAACTGAGGAATATTTCTTAGAGAAACCTGAAAACATTTTTGATAACAATTTTTTGGGTGCATCTCAAGTAGGATGCAAAAAAAAAAATTATCTCTTACAAAACAGCAAATGCCATAAGAGAAAAGATAGTGGATAATGGAGTTATATGAAAAGGAAAATTGAAATATACAAACACTTTTTTAACTCTGTTAGTATAAAGCAAATATTACAACTTTTATAAATATAATTTATATGGGGGTATAAAAAAGAGGAGAAAAATAATGAGGGAGATACAGAAAATTGACAGAACACTGTAAACCAACTATAATGGAAAAAATAAAAATCATTAAAAAAATGAAAACAGACACACAAACAGTCAAACTCATAGAAAAACAAATCGGAATTCAGGTTACCAGAGGTGGGGGTTGACGAAAGGAGGAACTGGGTGGGGTAGCCAAAGGTACAAATTTTCAGTTATAAAATAATACTAGGGATGTATTGTATAACATGATTAGTATAATTAACAATGCTGCATGTTATATATGAAAGGTTTTAAGAGAGGAAATCATGAGTTTTCACCACAAGAATTTTTTTCTTTTACTTTTCTTTCATATCTATGTGAAATAATAGATGATCACTAAACTTAATGCAGTAATCGTTTCATGATGTCTGCAAGTCAAATTATTATGTGTATAACTTAAAATTATACAGTGCTATTGGTTAATTATATCTCAATAAACCTGGAAGAAAAATGCAAAATATATTAAATGGCACATTTATAATTAAAGTAAATAAAGTGATATTTATTGCACCTTTTATCATGGGTCCCCAGGACATTTATTTTTGAGACGTTATAAAAAGTATGTTTTTCTTGAGAAGGTGGACTAAATACCTTCTGACATTGTATGAGCCAAAGAAGCAAGTTACTGTCAATCAGATTCCAATCTGCACTTTAAAGGATCCAACCAGTTCCGGGTGTGACCACCTGGATTTAAAGAACACACGATATGTCTTTCTAAAGCGCATTACTGATCATATCCATACTCTAAAAATTTGTACGGAATGCTCTTTACCTTGGAATAAAATCCAGTATTCTCCTTGTTCATCAGAGATTTCCCCACTTTGGTCCAAATCTGACTTACTAATGTCAGAAGCCACTAGTTGGAAGAAAGTATGGTGTTACACTGATAGGCTTTGGGGTCAGGGAGACCTGAGTGACTTCTAACTCTCTAAGGTTTTACCTACAGGTCTTGGTAATTTGCTTTAATTATGTGTATCCATTTTTTAAATGCCTGTTAAATGGGGTAATATTATACTTTATAAAGATGAATACTTCCTGGGGTAGCACATGAATTTTTAGGGTGGCATATAGCTACCAGAAACTCATGTTAGATACTTTTCTTCTTTCCCTACATTTTTCTCTTTGTTTCCCTTTTGCTCGGATGCTTCCATTCAACTACACTGGACCCCTCTACATTCTCTAAATGTCCTAGTCACCTCAATGAGATTTTTCTTGTCTCCTCTGCTTAGGATATTCTACCACCGTGCTTTAAGGTACATATCTTAGGTACAGTTCACACTTCAAAGATTATCTTGTTCAGGAAGATTTCGTAGATTGATCAACAGGGCAGACATGTCTGAGTCCTTCCTTATTCTTTTACTGCCATTCAGCTGTGCATTTAACCTGTTTCAAATAATACAATGCTGTATGCTAGTGTTTCTTCTCATTAACTGGGTTTTTCTAATATGACAAAGACAGAAGATTATGTACCATATCTTAATTTTCTTTTATCTCTCTTTTTTCTAGCAATAAACTTAACAGAAATTAAGATGTAAACAAGCAGATACTTAGTTAAATACAAAGATTCTATTGTTTCTCCTTATTTGACTGTATATATTGTTCTCACAGATCTAGAACTTTTCCTTATACCGTTAATCATGCATTAATAATTATAAAAAAGTGATGTCAGAAAGGCTAAAAAAGTAACATCTATCCCATTTCCCAGTCATGGTGTGATTGAAGTCCCGCAGACTTTCAACCCCTAGTAATGTCTTTTTAGTTATTTATTTAATGCAGTAAGGAGGCACTATTATTTTAAGTACTGTTTACCTCCTACTCATTGAACCTCATAGCCAAGCTCAGCTCCTTGCTTTGGTGGCTATTTCATTAGACATTTCTCTCTCCCAGGCACTTGCCTTTTCTCAAGTGACTATATTGCTGCCACGGTTTTTTCTTTTTTCCTTTCTTTTCTTTTCTTTGAGATGTTATAAAAAGCATGTAAGCTTTCCTTGAGGAGTTGGACTAAATAACTTCTTTTCTTTCTTTTCTTTCCAGTGTTTTCATTTCCTTTCTTTTCTTTGCTTTTCTTTTCTTTCTTTTTTCTTTATCTCTTCTCTTCTCTTTTTTGGCTGCCCCCAGCAGCAGTGTATGGAAGTTCTGAGCAGCAACTCTGGATCCTTAACCCACTGTGCTGGCCCAGGGATAGAACTGGCATCTCCACATAGACAAGTAAAACCATTAGTCCACTGCACCACAGTGGAAACTCCTCACACAATTTTCTTGACTGAATTACTCCTGCCCTACAACCAATCAAAATCCAATGAAAAAAAAAAAAAAAAAAAAAAAAACACGTGGAGGTTGTATGTAATGTTTATCTTTAATGCCAGAAACCCTTTTTTTAATGTTTCAACTCTTACAAACTGTAAATAATTAATATAGGGAAATCTCAATTAAATAGAATTGGGAGATCAGAAGAGGGGAGCTTTCACACAAAGGAAGACTTTTCTTTCCTGTCAGGGACTCAGCCAATGAAAAGCCATAGGCTCTTCATTTACTATAACTTTCCTAATGTTTCTTCTCTCTAAAAGAGTTTTTCTCAGAGTTCCCGTTGTGGCTCAGCAGGTTAAGAGCTGGACAAGTATCCATGAGAATGCAAGTTCCATCCCTGGCCTCACTCTGTGGGTCAAGGATCCAGCATTGCCACAAGCTGCAGCATAGGTCACAGGTGCAGCTCAGACCCAGTGTTCCTGTGGCTGTGGTGTAGACCCAGTGTTGCTGTGGCTGTGGTGTAGGTCTGCAGCTGCAGCTCTGTTTCCATCCCTGTGGTTTTGATTCGACCCCTAGCCTGGGAACTTCCGTATCTCATGGTTGGGGCCCTAAAAAAAAGAAAAGAAAAAAGAAAAAGTTCTTCTTCTCATTCTTTTGGGGGACTTGCGCATGGATCACCATGGTTGCAGACCCCAAATTGCAATTCTGCACTGACCCTGAATATACTCACCTCTGCTGGAGAGAAGTCCGGCAGTCTGTTTGTTTCAGGTCAACAGACACTTTCACACATTTAAATAATAACTTTTCCTTTTTTTTTTTTTCCTCCTGGAGCCATTAAACCTAAGTTATATGAGGAGAAAATGTTCTGTCTATTCAATAGGAAATAGATTTGACAGGTTTTCCACAGTTCTGTTTGATCTGGTTTAATGTAACACTTTCCAAAAGTATTTGGATTTTTTAAAGTCTAGATACACATGTTCTGAATACACATGTTATAGGCACATCATTTAAACTTCAGGACTCTCAGATTCCAGGCTGGGAAAAATTTAGAAGTCTTGCATGGGACTTTAAGGAAATAGTAGAAGTTAAAAGCTCAGATTCCAGGCTGGGAAAAATTTAGAAGTCTTGCATGGGACTTTAAGGAAATAGTAGAAGTTAAAAGTTGTGACAGTTTTATGGCAACTTCCTGCCTCAAACTCTCCCTATTTCTCCCCCTTTTTCTCAACTTTATACCTGTCTCCCCTAAGGCTAATTTATCCCCTCTGGGCTATTCTAGTGTTCTCTGCAATATCTGAGAGAGGTCCAGGGTTGTGGTGTCACATGTTCTGGATATTTCCATCTTTTCTTTTTTCTTTTTTTCTGTCTTTTCCTCTGTACCTGTGTTTTGAACTTTCCAAGGACACATTGATTTCACTAAGTATCTCAGACTAGCTGCTTCCTATGATAGTGCACACAATAGTCTTAGTTTATTCAAGTTCTAGAACTTTTTCTTTTTAGGGGTCTTTTGTCTTTTTTTTTTTTTTTTTTTTTTTTTTTTTGGTCTTCCCGCGACATATGGAAGTTCCTAGGCTAGAGGTCGAATTGGAGCTATAGCAGCCAGCCTACACCACAGCCACAGCAACACAGGATCCAACCACCTCTGCAACCAACACCCCAGCTCATGGTAAAGCCAGAACCCTAACCCACTGAGCCAGACCAGAGATTGAACCTGCATCCTCATGGATACTAGACAGGTTTGTCACCACTGAGCCACGATGGGAACTCCCTAAAACTTTTCTTTTACTAAATTTGAATTGGTTGCATCACAAGGAAAACTGGACTAGCAGCTAACATCAGAGGTAGATGGAGGGTCTTTCTTAGGTGTTAAGTTTCCACATTTCGGTTTGGATCAAGGTTCAGAGCCACAGGATTAGAATATCTACTCACAATCAGGTGATTTTGAGGTGATGGGATGTGCCAGATGCCTTGACCTTAAATATAAGCTCTGTAGTGAGTAAGAAATATTTATGGTGGTCTAGCTGCTTGACCTTGCACATAGCCCATATGACATTCCTGTTTTAATTCTTGGTATATAGTAAATATCCCATGTGTGGGTTGAGGAAATTCACATGAGAATCTTGAGGCCCCCTGAAAGTACATTTTGGCACATTTACTGTCCTAAATCCCAACCTGTCTAGTTTGCTGCAGTTCTTACCCCATGTGCTTCATTCATATAGGTACAAGTTTTAAGAAGACTGGCTTTAGAATTTGGGGGTTCTAACTAAAATGGTTACAAATCTCATGTTAAGTTCAAAGAAAATTTATCTCTTCTTATTTGAGTTTAATTTGCTTATTACAACAAGGTCTGGGTGCTCTAAGTTTGAGCCACAGGCTCATGTACTGTATTGTTTCTCTGATCTCAAGTATGGCTCTCTGTCTTGACACTTTTGGGGTAGTCATGCAATTTTATAATATCATAAATAAATATGTAAAAGTATATTGCTGGAACATAGAATGTAGAGATTGGGTAGATATTGCCAAACTACAAATTTACAGTACTATCAGAAATATGAGTTCCATTTCACCATTAATAATTTGTTTTTTTCCCTTTTCTCTATTTCCTCTTAATTAATTTTAATAAAATTTTCTGAGTTTGATTAATTCTTTCAAGAACCAACCATTGTAATTTTTTTCATTTCTGTATTTTGTATTGTTATGTCATGAATTTCTTTTCTGATTTATTATGTCCTTATTTCCATATAGTTTGGATTTAACTTAATTTCTCTTTTAACTTCTCTTCCTGAAACTTGATTCCTAGTATATTTATAGAGCATTGATTACCAAACATAGTTGCTTTTAATGATAGACTACTTTTTTATTTTATTTTATTTATGTTATTTTATTTTGTTTTTTTAGGGCCAAACCCATGGCATTGGAGATTCCCAGGCTAGGGGTTGAATTGGAGCTGCAGGTGCTGACCTACGCCACAGCCAACTCAACACCAGATCTGAGCCACATCTGCGACCCACACCATAGCTCACGACAACACTGGATCCTTAGCCCATTGAGCGAGGCCAGGGATCAAACCTGCGTCCTCACGTATACCAGTCGGGTTCGTTAACCACTGAGCCATGAAGGAAACTCAGGAATACCTTATTTACTTAGGATCACTACATTTTCAAAGCCTAAATTTAGAAATACCCATTTTTTTGTATTATGTTGTTTAATGACTACTTGAATTTGTTATTTAATCTCTGAAAGCTACTGTATTTTACATGTATAATAGAGGTGATAATACATATGTCAAAATACACATTATTAAGTATATTAAAATACAGTGAACATGAACTTCCCAGTAATCGCTCAATACATTATTTTATTATCTTGCTAGGTAGTTTGATCCAATGAGATTTGATACCATTAAATTTGATTTTTGGTGTTCCCTTGTGGCAGAGCAGGTTAAGGATCTGGCGTTGTCACTGCAGAAGCTCCAGTTGCTGCTGTGGCACAGGGTCAATCCCTAGCCCAGGAACTTTTTTTTTTTTTTTTTTTTTTTTGTCTTTTTGCTATTTCTTGGGCCGCTCCCGCGGCATATGGAGGTTCCCAGGCTAGGGGTCTAATCGGAGCTGTAGTCTCCAGCCTACGCCAGAGCCACAGCAACGCGGGATCCGAGCCGCTGAGCAAGGGCAGGGACCGAACCCGCAACCTCATGGTTCCTAGTCGGATTCGTTAACCACTGCGCCACGACGGGAACTCCAGGAACGTCTACATACTGCGTGCACAGCCAATTTTTTTTTTTTAATTTTTTTAAGTTTTAAATGCGTGAACAAATGCTTATGCATGTGGTGTAGAAAGGGAGACTAACTAAACTTCAGTGCATGCAGACAGGATTGAGTCTAAACAACCAGTAAATATTCAGAGATAGGAAAAAGAACAGCAAGGTAAACAGGATAATACTTGCTTCCTTCCTCTGATTTTCCCATCTCTTTGTTACCTAATAATGCCAAGTTTAGTGGGAAAAGACTGTTTATATTTTTATCTTTTCTTTTTCTTCTAATCCCCAACCAACGGTTCCAGTAATGCTCATCTAGAAACAAGTAACTTCATACCAATTATGATATTGTAGGTCATCGATTTTACTGACCTGTCTACTCTGCATGCTTAGGATCTTGATAATGGTCCATGCTTGGAATGTAAATACCTGATTGGTTCTTTCTCCTACCTCATCTCCGGTTTGCCTGAAACCTAACCTAATACTATTAGAGGCTACATTAGTTTACTTCCTATTCTTCAGAATGCTGGAAGAGCATAGAGCAGTCAGATTTGCCTGAACTGCTCTGGCTATAGCCTTTTGGGCCTGTAGGGAAACAATGCCTGGGAAAAAAAAAAAAAAAAAACTAAGGGAAATGTGGAAAGTAAACACCCAGGGAAAGCAGGGACATGACCATGGAACAGTGGCTTAGCAACATTTGGCCTGGATCTATTTAGAAATGCCTTTGAGAATATCATTGCTCAGCGCTTTCAAAGACCTATTCATTTCTGGGTTGTCAGTTAAGTTTATATTCTGTTCCTTTCAACCAAATTTTCTTGGAGCATAGGCATAAAATAAATGACTCCTAGGGCCTGAATACCTGTGTTAGCTTTTGCAGGAATATAATATATTTTGTTTATTTTTTAGTAAATTAGTATTGAGATGTTAAATTGGCATTCTGACTTCCTAGCCGGCTTTGCTGAGGCATAAATATTCACGTCTCCTGGCAACACTGGTAGTTCTAGTGAATATTTAAAGTCCCTTTCCCTTGCAAACCTAAAGAAGTTTTAAGATGGGTTGATAGTTCTGAAATATTTGTGGAGAATTAATCTGGATGTCTTTGAATTTCTGGCTTGTAATTCCATGAATATTACTGCAGATTTTTTAACTGGAGATAAACTGACAAAGTGAGTATTTAGGATAGAACTCTTTTTGATGCATCCTAAAAATAACCTGATATCCGCTCAGAGTTGATGGTGGTGAATTATTCATGTCACCTTGGTTTGGGAAGGGTCCCACCAACCAGGTGCTAGGCTAATTATATTATCTTTTATTTCTTCTATATAATTTCATTTAAAGGATACAATTTTGTAGCATAGGATGATTTGATTACTATAAACATGTTTTACCATACTTTAGTTTTATTTATGTGTTATATATAAGCAAAGCTGTTGATAAAAAATAATAGAGTTAAATTTAAAACATTTTCTAATTGGCAGTGAATTTTACTGTGTCCCATTTTTGTGCTGTCATCCAATCCTTTATATTACTGTTAAGAAATATCCCAGTTTATGCTGGGATAAATAATTTCCTACATTTCAAAGCACCTGTCACCCTAAAATATACTAGTTTCATCTGAAGCAACTAAGGTAAGTTTATACCATTCTATATGCTGATGCATTAAAAAAAAGTTTGGGAGTTCCCGTCATGGTTCAGTGGTTAACAAATCCAACTAGTATCCATGAGGAAGCGGGTTGGATCCCTGGCCTCACTCAGTGGGTTAAGGATCCAGTGTTGCTGTGAGCTGTGGTGTAGGTTGCAAATGCTGCTCAGATATGCGGTGTAGGCCAGCGGCTACAGCTCCAATTTGACCCCTGGCCTAGGAACCTCCATATGCTGTGGTGCAGCCCTAAAAAGACAAAAAAAAAAAAAAAAAATTGAATATGTAGTGGAAATTTTAATATAATGTAAGAGCTTATATTCTTATGCTAATAGCTTGAACAAAAGGGCACTCTGAAATTTTAGAAGGTATTACAAAAAAGTAAAGTGAGTGTTTGATTATATTTTCAAAGTGCAAAAAAATCAAGCTGGTGATTAGGATTAAATATTCCCTAAGGGGAAGAATCACATCAAACTAGCTTAAATGCTTTTGCTAACAGATTACTGAAATTAAAGTTTATTTGGTTAATTATTAAAACTATGTTGTGAATTTTTTTTCTTTATTTTTCTCACTTGTCTTAATAGTGTGTATGTGCATAACAGTTTCTGTTTCTAAATGAATCACTTAAAGAGGAAAGACTATGTAAAAAAAAAAAAAAAGTGTTATGTACCACTTTGTCACGGGAGTATTTCACATTACCTCATGTATTCCTCATTAGAAATGTGAAGTATGCTATTGTATTATAATGGTAAAATGAGTAAAGTGAAGCTTAAAAAGATGAAGTAGTTCCAAGATCACACTAGACACCTTAACATTCCTTGATGTTTCCACATCTTTTTGTGCTGCCCCTGCTCTAAACACATGTTCAGCAATTGCCTGATATTATTTTACAAGTTGTGACTTTAATTTTTATGTACGAGTTTTCCTTAATATCTCTCAGATCCAAGTGTAGTTTATATGACAGTGATTCTCTTCTCCTGAGTTTCCCCTTTTCTCCCTGCTGACAACCCTGATGATAAAGCAACTTCCCTAGGATTACAGGATGAGATTTTTAAATGCTATTGTAGATTAAATGCCAACGATAATCTAGAAACCAAATGAGAATCTTGATCAAAGCATTTTATATTTAGCTAAAACCAAAGGACATTTATTTCAAAGTGATTTAGAATCAGAGCATTCTGAAATACATATTCATATTAATCCTTTATCTCTTTACATACGTAAAATCAGACAACAAACTGTCTGATAACCCATTATCTTGCCATTTTCTTCTACTCAGGTAAGAATTCAAAATAGTGTTTTCCTTGCTATCCTCTGAGGCACCCTTCCCCGACCCACTTCAGCCTCAAGGATGAGATGTAGCCCCAGATAAGGCAGAATCAGGACTTCTCACTTCTAACTTTCACAGTGACTGACAACTCAGCAATGGTTGCCTTAGTTACTTGTGTTGTCTTCTTTGTTTCTTATGTAATTACTTTATTCTAAAACCCAGAGTAATTACTTAGATTCTCTGGATCTGACTTTCATCTGTTTAAAACCAGAGATTCGGATTAGTCAAGCGATTTTTACCTTTAAAAATTGTTCACAGTCTACTTGTATAATAGTCATTTTTAAATTAAATCATTTTAGGCAAATAAATGTATCTGAAAATTAAAATTATTTTTCATTTTATTTACCAAAAATCAGTAGCAATTGCAACAAGTAGAAAATAGGTGGACCCTTACCCTGCCTAAAACTTTTCAATACTCATTGGTTAAGGTTAGCTAAAGAACATTCAATGATGGATAATTATTCTTAAAGAAGGAACAAACTGAAGATTACTCCTATGCGAATTGAGACTTTGAATAAATTATAATAGTTGATGTTCCACAGTACAAATAGTTTTTCAAATGCCTACCTGATAACTCTATTGCATCTATAATATTCTCCAAGACTATAAAACACATAAATATTGACTTTGAGAATTACTAGGTGGATGGTTTTGATACAACCTTGTACAGAATCATCCCATTTGTTTTTTGTTTCTTTGTTTGTTTCTAATAGACATCATGGGGCAAGGATTTGACTGTACCATCACATCCAGACTAAGATAGAAGGTGTAGTAGCTTTTGCAAACCCATTTATGAGATAATTCCTCATCAGTGAGTAAGGTAAGTCCTAGAAATGCATCATCTCTATCCTCCATTTATTTTGCTCTGATTAAATAATGTCTTAAGATTATGCATTAGAGGATCCAGCATTGCCCTGAGCTGTGGTGTAGGTTGCAGACGCAGCTCGGATCCCACATTGCTGTGGCTCTGGCATAGGCCGGTGGCTATAGCTCCGATTCGACCCATAGCCTGGGAAACCTCCATATGCCTTGGGTACAGACCTAGAAAAAGATAAAAAAAAAAAAAAAAAAAAAGGTTATGCAGTAGATATATAAGATGAATAACTATGAATTGTTTATTTGTTATTGCACAAATACCAAATGTGCTGCCTGACCACAAAGTCTGTCTAAAGTTATCTTCTGTATCACATTTGATGAAGATTAGTTAATTAGATTGTAAATAAAAAGTATGTAATTTCTAGCAAACGCCATGGCTATGCTAACCTATAAAACTTGGGAGGAATTCTTGTGGCTCAGTGGTAATAAGCCAGACTAGTAAACATGAGGATGCGGGTTCCATCCCTGGCCTTGCTTAGTGGTTATGGATCCAGCATTGCTGTGAGCTGTGGTGCAGGCTGGCAGCTGCAGCTCTGATTCCACCCCTAGCCTGGGAATTTCCAAATGCCACAGGTACAGCCCTAAAAGGACAAAAAAAAAAAAAAAAAACCTTCGGAATTTGCTTTCATCTGTCTTTTAATGACTGCCATCACAAACTTCAATGACAATACATTTTTTTAATTTTTATTCCTTTTGACTATACCTGAAATATCTTAATTTTCCCAGACCAAGAATCAAATCCACACCATGAGAACAACCCGAGCCATAGCACAGACAATGCTGGATCCTTAACCCACTGAACCACCAAGGAACTCCAGTATATATTTTTTTAAATTGCCTTTCCACATGAAATGTAAATAGGATAAGTGAATAAGTTTGCTATTTTTTCACAATTTCACTCATTTAATGCATTGTTTCTTTTGCTATATAGCTCTTAAATATTCTTTACTTTTAATATAACAGCAATTATAATGTAATAGCACGTTGATTTGGAATGATCTATTGTTAATATTTATTTACATGCAAAAAGAGTGTAATCTATAGGAATTAAAGTTTAGTAGTGTAAGTTAGGACATTTTCAAGCATTTGCATTTCCTGATGATTCACCACCAGATAATTCTTGAAATTTGGCCAAATATGGTAGAAAAAGGAAAGTTAGCTTTCATGTATTTGACAAACATTTAAAATATACACAGAGATTCATTTTGACTTAGGTCATTTTTTTAAATATTCCTTTTTGCTAAGTAATGTAATAGTCAAATTGCTTTTAATTTTCAAAATTCTGTTTAAATATCTAAAATAACTACTGGTAAAATATTACATCCATGTCAAATTGTTTTTAAGTAAACTTTTCATTATTGTATTCACACTGTTAATTTTCACCAAATTTATGTTTTATTCCTTTCAGATACATAATTCATTTATATGTAACAAACACCACACTCAAACATATGGAAAACCAGAGAAACATCTCAGAGTTCATTCTTTTGGGACCTTCTTATGATCAGAACATACAAACATTTTGCTTTGTACTCTTCTCATTCTGTTATATTTCCCTGTTGATAGGAAACCTTCTGATCCTTATATGCATTCAATGCAGTCCTCTTTTTAACCAACCGATGTATTATTTCCTTACCCATTTATCTTCCATTGACATCTGCTATACCTCTAGTGTTACACCCAAATTAATTGGTGACCTGCTAGTGGGGAGAAAAACCATTTCTTATGATAATTGCATGTTACAGGTCTTTGCTATGCACTTCTTTGGCAGTATCGAGGTCTTTATTCTTACTGCCATGGCCTTTGATCGCTGCATTGCCATCTGCAAACCTCTCCATTACATGCTTATTGTGAACAGGACAAAATGCAATCTTATAGCCTTGGCTGCTTGGGGTGGTGGAGCGGTGCATTCCTTTCCTCAATTGTCTATGACACTCCAGTTGCCTTTTTGTGGTTCTAATGAAATTGATCACTATTTTTGTGACATCTTTCCTTTGCTTAAAATTGCTTGTACTGATACTTATATCACTGGTGTTCTTGTGGTTGCCAATTCAGGAACAATAGCCTTTGTAAGTTTTGTTGTCTTATTTGTTTCTTATGTTATTATACTATTCGCCTTAAGAAATTACTCAACTGAGGGAAAACGAAAAGCCCTCTCTACCTGTGCATCTCATATCTCTGTGGTCATCTTATTTTTTGGACCTTCAGTTTTTGGTTACCTTAGACCTCCTATTTCTTACCCTGAGGATAAAGTATTTGCACTATTTTATACCATCATTGCTCCTATGTTCAATCCCTTAATCTATACATTGAGAAATACAGAGATGAAAAATGCCATGAGAAAAGTTTTGTGTCAAAGATTATTTTCAAAGGAATCACACAATTAATTTGAAAAAGCTTACACATAGTCAACTTTATAAAAAGACGATGTCTCTATGTAAATTTAAAAAGTAAAAAATATCTCCTATATGTTATATTCTGTCACTATTTGAATGGAATCTTTGAGGAAAATAGGAGTTAGAAATTTAAAGGAATAGTAAAACCTGCACTAACAGTAATTTGTGCATACCAAGTTAATTGGAAACTTGGTTAATGTTGTGGGGTATTATGGTGGTGTAGGAAGGATAGCCTGCAAGGAAAAAAAAGACAAAGAAAAAATTGTAGATCAAAGCAAATAAGGCAACTCTATACTGATCATTATTATCATTACCTTTTTTGTCTCTTTAGGGCCGCCCCTATGGCATATGGAAGTTTCCAGACTAGGGGTCGAATTGGAGCTGAGCTGTCAGCCTTTGCCACAGCCATAGCAACATGAGATCCAAGCCACATCTCTGACCTACACCACAGTTCACCTCAATGCCTGATCCTTAACCCACTGAGCAAGGCCAGGGATTGAACCTGCATCCTCGTGGGTGCTACTCAGTTTTGTTTAGGCTGAGCCAATACAGGAACACACTGATCATTGACTATTACAGGAAATTATAATTAATTAAAAGAAATTAAAATTTAAAATGTTGGGCTTATGGGCCAGGATTTAGTAACACACATTAAGTGGATGTAGGGAAGTTGAATTATAAAATAAAACAACACCTTAACTTTTGATAAAGCATTCACATATGTATTTTCTAGTGATTCTCATATGCAACAAAAAATAAGTATAGTAGAATTTGTTTTACCGTGTTTCATGATAGTCGAATTCTCCTGACTTCACTAAAGAAATTGGTAAAGACAAAGGAAGAATTAATAATTCAAGAGGGTTAAAACATCATTGCTCTTTCTTTCCCAGCTATTAACCAGAATATAAAACATTTACATAAAGCTTACAGGACTGAATAATAAAATGTGTTCACAAATGCTCACCCCTATAAAATAAGTAAATGCCATTGAATTCAGAATCTAAGAACTTTTCAGCTATAAGGAGGAAAAAAAAATCTAACAGAAGACAAATAATATGTGATCTAAAGTCAAACAAAAGATTCCCAATGTTTGGGTTAAGAATCTGACTCCAGGGGCTTGGATTGCTGCACAGGTGCAATTGTGACCCTGGCGCATTGTAGAGGGTTAAAGGATCCAGCATTGCCATAGCTGCAATGGTGGCAGCTGTGGCTCGGCTTGGATTCAATCCCTGGCCCAGGAAATTCTGTATGCCACAGGTGTGGCCATTAAAAATAATAATAATAATAATAAAGTGTTATTATTATTATTATATATAGTCAAACGAAGAAAGTAACCAGGACATTTTGGTTGCACACAGATAGTCATTATTCATAATTGCGAAACCTTGTAAACAACTAAGATGTCTTACTCTAGATAAGTAAATGATTGTGGTACATCCAGGCAGTGGGATATTTTTCAGCACTAAGCTGAAAATAAAGGAATTATCAAGCTGTGAAAAAATAAGTAGGAAACATAATACGTATAAGTGAAAAAGTGAGTCTAAAAAGGCTACCTACTGTATGATTTCAAGTATATGACATTCTGGAAAAGGCAAGCCAATCGGAGATCAAAAAGATCAGTGGATGCCAAGGGTTAAGGGAGAAGGAATGATGAATAGGTGGAGAAAAAAGATTTTTATGTCAGTGAACCAACCCCTCTGTATATTACTCTAATTATGGATAATGTCATGATACATGTCAAAACATATAAAATAAATAGCAACAAGAGTGAACCCTGGTAAGCTATGAATATCAGACAATAAAGTTGTGTCAATGTAAGCTCTTTTGATTTTAACAAACACGTCTCTCTGGTGGGAGAGGTTGTCCTTTTGTGGGGACAGGGGTGTTGTGTAGACTCCCTGTACTTTCCCTTCAGTTCTGCTGTGAAACTAAAACTGCTTTAAAAAATAAATTTTATTAATTAAGTATACACATTGTGTATTTTTCAATTAAGTTATTTGGTATTTGGTTGTTGAGGTGTTGGAGTTTTCTATATATTCTAATGGTAGATCCTAGGAGGTATGTGTCTTGCAGATATATTCCTACATTCTGAAGACTGAATTTTTATTTTATTCATAGTCTTGTCACTTCAGTGAGCAGATGCTTTACATTTTGATAAAGGCTATATTATCTATTGTTTATTTTATTGCTTGTGCATTTTTTTGTCAGTCATTTTTTCAACACCATTATCTGAAGAGACTATTCTTTGCCCCATTGAAAGGTCTTGGCGCTTCTTGTTGAAAATCAATTGACTGTAGATATACAGCTGTATTTCCGGACTCTCAATTCTGTTTTATGGCAAATAGAGATGGAAAACAGGTAATTCATTGTCAGAGGCTAAAGGAAGGAATAAATGAGCGACTGCTTACAGGGTGCAGACTATGGCTTTGGCATGAACATTAGGGAAAATATTTTGGAAGTAGAGGTGAGGGTTGTACAACTCTGTGAATGTACCAAATGTCACCTAATTGTCTGCTCTGGTTAAAGTGGTGACTTCACATTATGTGAATGTTATCTCACTAAAACAAATCATATTTATATATCAAGTAGTATTACATTTATGTATTTCCAAATTAAAAAAATACACACCGTGGCACAATTAGTATATCAAATCATCTTTGCAACTGAAATGAGGAAGAGACTTCTGGTAAATATTTTCTAGAGAAACAAAGGACAATTTCATGAAAGGCCTTTTTTGCATTCTAGGATTTAAATGAAGGATTTAAAAGATCTCAGGAAACACAGCAAATGTCATGAGAGACAATATACTGCCTTATAGGTTTTTATGAAAAGGAAGATAGTTAAAATACTGAAAGAGTTTTAAAATATATAAATGCAATGCCAGAAGTTCCCGTCGTGGCTCAGTAGTTAACGAATCTGACTAAGAACCATGAGGTTGCGGGTCCGATCCCTGGCCTTACTCAGTGGGTTAAGGATCCGGCAGTGCCCTGAGCTGTGTAGTTTGTAGATGCAGCTTGGATCACAGATCCCGAGTTGCTGTGGCTCTGGTGTAGGCTTGGCAGCTGCAGCTCCAATTAAACCCCTAGCCTGGGAACTTCCATATGCTGCGGATTTGGCCCTAGAAAAGGCAAAAAGGCAAAAAAAATTAAAAAAATAAATAAATAAATGCAATGCCAGCATTGTGATCATTCTAGAGATGCTGTGCAAAGAAGTATAAAGGGCAGAATGAATTATGAGGGAGGCAAAATGAAGTAGAGCTGCTAAAGCAAGAGGAATTGAACAAATTACCATGTCAGCAGTTTATAATAAACAAAAACTTCACCAGATTTAATTTTCTAGACACCTTCTATAGTGTTTAATTACATAGCTGAACAAAACAATAAAACTGTCACTAAAAATGAAATAGAAGTTTAGATAATTAAACAATAGATTCTTTTTCAAAGGAATCTTTAAGAGATGATCATATAGTTTTCATTATGATGTTTTCTTAGTAATCTGAATTTCTATTTTTGAGCATTATTAGTGATTAAAAATTATTATTTGAGGGAGTTCCCATAGTGGCACAGTAAAAAAGTATCCGACTAGTATCCATGAGGATGCCCATGAGGGCACAGGTTCAATACCTTGTCTCACCCAGTAGGTTAAGGATCTGATGTTGCCATGAGCTGCGGCGTAAGTCATTGGCCAGGCTAGGATCTCATGTTGCTGTGGCTGTGGCGCAGTCTGGCAGCTGTAACTCTGATTTGACCCCTAGCTTGGGAACTTCCATATACTGCAGGTGCAGCTCTAAAAAAAGAAAAAAAGGTTACTATTTGGAAAAAAATACTGACCTAGCACTAGTGACATTTTCTTATATAAATCTAAATATAAATTCAGTTTAAATGAGACTTTAGCATTATATAATACCCAAATTTTGCATATATTTAGTTCTTTTAACAAGTTGAGAGCATTTTTCAAACTGAGATATAATTGACATATAACTATATAATAAATTTGTTCAAAGTAATTATTTTGGTGAAATATCACAACAATAAGTCTAATAAACGTCCATCATCCACATACTTGCAATTTAAAAATTCCCTTTTCTTATGATAATAATGCTCAATATTTTCTTTCTGAACAACTTTCAAATGTAAAATACAATATTATTAACTATAGTCATCATTGTATACCAGGAAGAATTTATTTATTTTATAAATAAATTTTATAACTGAAAATTTGTTTCAGCTATAAAATTAACAAATTAACAATAATTACAAAAAAATATAAAATTTTTTATTTCATTCCCTTCACCTGTTTTGCTCATGCCCCCACCATCCATGGATCTGTTCTCTGTATCTATGAATTCAGTTTTTTTGTTTGTTTTAGATTGAACATATAGGTGAGTTCTTATTGATATTTGTTTTTCTTTGTCTGGATTTCTTCACTTAGTAAAATTCTTCTCAAGGTCCATCCATGTTATGGCAAATGGCAGGATTTCCTTCGTTTTTATGGCTGAATAATATGTACATCACATTGTCATTATTCATTCATCTGATGCAAGACACTCAGTTTGTTTCCATGTCTTAGCTATTGTGAATAATGCTTCAAGAAACATGGAAATCATATATCTCCTTGAAATAGTAATTATATTTATAGTCTCCTTATTTTCCACAATCCGATCCAGGATACCTCTCTTCTGCACTGTGGTTTCTCAGAGAATGCAAGATGATAACATAGGAGACCATCAGCATGACAAAACTCTCTGTACAGATGCCCCACTGCTGGACACCAAGAGAAGACTGATTGTGTAGGTGTCTGCACAGGCAAGTTTCAACAAGTTTCTGCAAGTCACAGAAATAGTGACCAACCATATTTGGACCACAGAAGGGTAAACTTAAGGCCGGAAAAATCTGCGTTTAATCATGCACAAAGGACCCAACCCAGGCTACAGCTACCAGAACACCAAAATCAGTCACTGTGAGGATTAGAATCAAGATCTCCAGGCAGCCAAAGAAATGGAATGGAAAGACTTGGACCGTACACTCACTGAAAGAGTTAGTGGTCTTCTTCGTAAGGACATCCACAGTCATTCTAGAGGCTACACATGTAGGAAGGAGGTTATCAGAAGAGGATAAATAAAAAAGTAAGCTGGTCTTGATGGTAGCAATAATTAGCAAGTTACCCAACAAATAGAAACTCCAAATAGAAACTCAAGGAAATGGCAACCACTGTTTTATTACTGTTGATAGATAGAAGGTTGGTTAGAGGAAAATCCATTAATATTTAACGGCAACTGTTTTTTTGGACATTGCATGCTCATATATAATCACAGTGAAAAATCAGAAGATGCCTTGGATTACATAGTATGAAATCTTTTTTTTAAATTGAAATATAGTTGACTTACAATGTTATATTGGCTTACGGTGTACAACAGAGTGATTCAATATGTTATATTCAACAAAATAATATTTCCCTGTGCTGAACATTATATACTTGTAGGTTATGATTTTATACATAGTAGTTTGTGTCTCTTAACCCCATACCTCTATTTTGAGTTTCCTCAATGTTCCGATAACTTTCATTGTGAAGTGCTAGAATCCCTCATTTCCTAAGGGTTAGTATACTTTCAAGGCCTGGAATCACGTAGTAAATAGGAAAACCTATTTATTTCATTCACAGAAGGCACAGTGACCTGCTGCTTCACAGATGTCTGAGCAAGTCATTAAACCTTCTTAAGTGCGTTCTTATCAGCACCACAGTGGTGATATTACTTTAGTCAAAATATTAATTACTTTGGGGATAAAAGATGTAATAAACTTAAAGCACAGAAATAATATTTCAACAAACCCTTTTTTTTAATTATTTTCATTATTTTGTATGAGATACAAGTGCATAAAAATTCCTAAAGTTTAATATCTGAAGGATAATTTTAATAACATGGATTTGTATATGAGATAGAAGACTTAACTTCCAATGTGTACATTTTGGGCTAAGCCTACATGACCTGCAGAAGTGAAGCAGCATAGAATGTTTTCCTTTCACCACCCATCTCTTTTATCAATGTTAATCTCTGGCAAAAAAAATCAACTGGTTCCTTGAATCAACTGGTTCAACAAGGTGAGAAGTAAAGTTATAGCGAGAAATTGCCAAGAGACACAAAGCTCAGGTCACTGATTTTAGGTCACTGATCTTTCAGGTCACGGATTTTTATTGATCTATTTACACTGAGCATGAGGTTTCCTTCTGTTTTTGCTACATATTTGGACTCTAGCTGCTTATCTTTGGTGCTATTTTTCTTTCCTTCATTCAGCTTTTCCTGAAAGCTGACTTAATACCATCCAAAGCTGTATTATTTTTCCTCCTTTCCTTTAGAAAGCAAGATGATGACAGGGAAGACCGAGTTTCCTGAACTGTCTGTCTGAGTAGAACGTTTTGGATCCTCCAGAGAAACATTGTCCTAACTATGCTAACACACAGGTGAGAAGTAAAGTTACAGCCAGAAAATGCCTAGAGACACCCAAGTTCAGTACCCCGGACAGCGGCTCAGAGGCTCTGGTAGATGTCTGTTTCTAAACTCCTCTGGGGCTATAATTTCTTAGAAGTTACAAAAGACCTATTAATTCTTGCATTGTCATATAACTTTATATTCTGCATTATGAACCAAACTTCCTTTAGTTATAGCCACAAAATAAATGACTTTCAGGATTTAAAATATATGTTTGCTTTTGCAAGAATTAAAAAAAAAACAACTTTTTATTGGGGTTCTGATATCCACTTCTTGCATCCCTGACATTAATGAACATTTAAATTCCACCCCTTCTGCAAACATAGATAATGTTCTAAGACAGATCGAGATTTTCAAAATAATTTTATAGACTCGATCTAAGTGTGTTTGAATATTTATTTTTAAATCTTTGTATTTTATTTCAGGTGTAAATGCTGGAGAAGAATTAGCAGAGTGAGTATTTCAAGAGAAAATTCTTCTTAAAATTCATTACTTAGAACTGATGGTCAGATAATTAGTGAATTAACCATGCCACTTCTTTTTGGATAATAATTTAAGAAATGTGCTTTAGAGTAGCTATACATTATTTAAATTTATTATATTTTATTTAATTTCAAGGCTGTATTTTCTCTTGAAGCATAAGATATTTGATTAGTATAAAATTCTTTAGCTAACTTTAGTTTTAGGTATACAGTATTCACAAGCAGAATTCTAGTTGAGAACAAGAACAGTTGAGTTAAAGTTGTAAAGTCTTCAAGATAAAGTGAATTGTATTGAGGCCCTTTTTGATGCTTTTATATTTTCCTCCATGTTCTTATCAAAGAATAGGCTTATCTATGCTTGCATATCTCCAGTGATAAATACTTTCTTAACCTTCAAAAATATTGCCACCCTAAAATGGGCTAGATTCATCTGATTCAATTAAGGTAAGTGCGTATCAGGCCATATTTGACACATGTAGGAGAAGATTTGAGCTTATGGTAGAAGCTTTAACTATGAATACAATCATTCTTATTATTTTGATAGTATAACCAAAATAGAATATAAAAATTTGGCGCAATCCTACAAAAATATAGAGCAGTATTTTAACTGTATTTTTATAGTATATGGAAAATTTCAGCCTCGTCATGTGTGTTCACCAATACCATAACAAAACCAATCTCTCAGCAATTTTATTTCTTTTTACTAATAGATTGGCAAATTGAAGTTTATCCTCATCATTTCATTAAATCCCTGTTGTGATGTTTTTGTTGTTTCTTCATTGGTTAGAATCATGTCCATGGTAATTTCAGAAACAGTTCACTTAAATACAAAAATATACAGAAAACTAACGTGTGATTATGAATCATTTAAGACATTGGATAAAACTGATTATTTTCTGTATAATTTTGTAATATAACTTGATTATATAAATGTGTAAATGAGGCTTAGAGAAATAGCAACAAACTCAGAATTCACAAAATGTATCGAAGAAGAGTAAGTTGATTCCGTTTACAGAGTTTCTTAAAGTTTTGATATACAGAAAAGGAAGATGTTTAATAAAATTGGTTAAGAAAATATTTGGATAATGTCTATGCTTATACTGGGTGACTGACTTCTCATAGAACTTTGGCAAGATGGCTCAGATTTTAAGTTCTACATCTATACTAACTAATTCACTACACAATTATACTTAATATCAATCACCTGACTATTAGAAATATTTAGATAATGTGATGTCTTTTTATATGGAGATGATTACTTCTGTGGGAACACGATTTGAATTAAAACAGCTCACCATTCCGTTTATTTTACATCTCCATATTTCTTCCTCGTTCTTGCTGCTACTGTTGCAACCACTTGTAGAGTGCATAATATTTCTCCATCACATCATTCAGTTATTTGACAACTTGAGAAAATGTGATCAAGAATTTATTCAAAGGTAATGATTCTCTCGTCTGTCTTACACTTCCCTATGCTAACAGCAGTGATCGCAATAGCATTTTCCTTCAAAGTTTGGATTGGGATTTTTAAGAGCTGTGGTGAATTATACATGTATGATGATCTGGAAAAAGACCAAGAATCCTACCTTCACAAAATGGATATTTTGCTAAAATTGACAAAATTATTCAAAATAATTTGTAATTGAAAATCCTGAAACATACACTTACATAAACTACAAGATGTATTACCATAAGTATCACTCAGTTTTTATGACAGATTGAGTGACTTGTTAGTCTGTCACCTAGCATACTTTTTTTCAATTGGGATAAGGATTTAAAAGTTTCTCTCACTTTTATCCTCCGTGACATCTCCTCTTGCTCTGTTCACGAGGATGGGATGCAACACAGATTAAGGAGGAATCAGGTTTCTGCCCCCAGATTCACAGGGTATTAACTTCTGATGCTAACACAATATTTAGGTTATTTTATTTTGGTCTCCTTTATTAATAGTAGTGGTTTGGACATAATGTGTGATATCCTATTTAAATTTTTCATCAAGCCAATTATCTAACAGTTAACTCTAAATCAATGTCTCTTAGGTAGATACTTATATCTGAAAAATAAACAGTATGTCATCTCTTAAACAGGGAATCAAAATTAGCTGTAATAAGGTAAGTAGAAAGTTGATCAATGGACTAAAAATACATCAAACTGTACTTAAGTACTGCTACATGTTGAACACTATGAGCCTGAGAATCATTTTTGCTTTGTTAAAAAAGTGGAGGTTAGGAAGCCTTACAGCAATACTAGACTCATAGGAAGAACAAATGGAGTTTTTTCTCCTCAATGAAATTGGAATTACAATTAAAAATTTTAAGTAGAATTGGTTTCTTATAGGATGGACCAATTTAAAATGTTGAGCCAATTACATATTCACTATCTAAATTGATCTTTAAAAAAGGTTAGAATTTGTGAATCACTGGATTTTATGGCTTCTAAATAATTTTGCTAAAAAAGCATTCTACATTTTTTAAAATAGCCATCCAAAATACCCAGATAGGGTACCCAGATATGGTCAGACTAAAGCTGAAAGTGAACTATATAGTGTTTGCATCCCTACTGGATATGAGATAGGGGAGCAACAGTGTGCTTAGCAATTCACTGAGGTTTTGCTTCCTGTGTCCACAGAAGGATAGGTGTCTGCATGCTCTCCTGGGGCCCCGGGAGGGTTGGAGAAGCTGAGATGTCACTCGGCCATCAGGCCCCAGCTCAGCCTCCTCTTCTAAGGTCCCTGAAGCTCCCGCCTACCACACTCCCTTCTCTGAAGGCCGGTAACATTTTCAATCTGCAAACACTTTTTGGTCCTTTTTTCCCAGGGTAGTCATTTGTGTGCCCATGTGCCAGACACACATGTGACGTTCAGTGCTTGGGACCCTTGAATGCTGGAATCAGAGGGAGCCGTGGAAATCGCCTTGTCCAACCCCCATTTTAGAAATGAGAGTTAAGGCCCAGAGAGGGCCAGTGACTTGCCCAGGGTTGCACAGTACTTGAGAGGCAGGCCTGATATTCTGGGCTTGGACTCCCTGTCAAGTGTGCCTGTCCTTTATCACACAGAGTGAAGTGATTTAGGAACTTCAAGGACCCAAGGTGGGGAGTGTCCTTCCCCTGCCTTCCGGCCAGAGGCAGACAGACCCACCTGTTTTGTGAGTCTGTCTGGTTTCCACACGTGGTAGTTGTTGGCTTCAGGAAAGAAGCCCCAGAAGCAGAGTTCAGGGAGTCCCCACACCCTCCCCCGCAAACACATGGGTTTATGTCACCAGAGCATGTGCTGCCGTGACCTCTGCGCCTCCGCGGCTGGTAGTCTTAAAAACCAGCGGTGGAACAGCTGGTCTAAGGGTTTTCGAATGTTGGTCACTCTGCCACACTTCCTGAGACACTCCCCGCGCCCACGCCAGCCTCAATCAGGGTGTTGCTGCCTGGTTTTCTATTTTACACATGGGCTCCTGCACACAGTGACATTTGAGGAAAGAAGTCAGTGGGGAAGAACAACCTGAAAGGCACTGTGAGCCTAGTTTGCAGTGGAGAGGAACAGTTGACTCTGTCAAGACCCTCCAGTTCATGGGGACCCACTCCCAAAGGCCGAGGCTAGTTTTATGTGCAGAGCTGTTTACGTCTCCTCTGTGTCCTCCCCCCCACCCCCCCTTGACCCGTTGTTTGCGAACCCCTCCTGAAGCGCCTTCCATTTGGCCTTTCCCCAGGTGTCATCTGTGGAGCAGTTTTTGGATGTATCTTTGGTGCTCTGGTGATCGTGGCCGTGGGAGGTTTCATCTTCTGGAGGAAAAAAAGGTGACTCTTGCTTATGTTAATAATACCCTACGTTTATGTATTTATTCATTCATTTATTTCCGCTGCACCTGTGGCATATGAAAGTTCCCAGGGTAGGGGTCGAATTGGAGCTGCACCTGCGGGCCTGTACCACGGCCACAGCAACGCTGGATCCGAGTCGTGTCTGTGACCTGTGCTGCAGCTTGAGGTGACACTGGATCCTTAGCCCACAGAGCAAGGCCAGGGATTGAACCCCCATCGTCACAGACACCATGTTGGGTTCTTAACCTGCTGAGCCACAACGGGAACTCCTAATACCCTGCTTTTCAAGGGAGCTTTGTATTGTAGATAATCAGATATTCACACGGATGGATGAGGTGGGATAATGAGCCCCCAGGTCCCCGTCATCCAGAGTCGTCACCGTCTTAGTTCATTTCACCCCTCGAGCTGGAGGGTTTTAAAGCCTCAGGTCATGGGAAGCACTGCAGCAGAAGGTGCTGCTTTCAGATGGCTGTTCTAGTTCACCAGTCAGTGTTGAGAGCTTCCGTTTTAGAGTTAGCTGAGCTTGAACACAGCGTCCGTCTCTGACCAGCTTTGAGGACGCTTGGCCTTCATATCTTTGATAACCTGTGATACAGGGAAGGTAACAGTGCCTAACTCTTGATGCTCAGGGGCATTAAATAAACTGCTTCTGGAGTTCCCGTCGTGGCCAGTGGTTAATGAATCCGACTAGGAACCATGAGGTTGCGGGTTCGATCCCTGCCTTTGCTCAGTGGGTTAACGATCCAGCGTTGCCGCCGTGAGCTGTGGTGTAGGTTGCAGGCGTAGCTTGGATCCCGCGTTGCTGTGGCTCTGGCGTAGGCCAGTGGCTACAGCTCCGATCCCTAGCCTGGGATCCTCCATATGCCACAGGAAGCGGCCCTAGAAAAGGCAAAAAGACCAAAAAAAAAAAAAAAATTTTGTAAGGCCGCACCTGCAGCATATGGAGGTTCCCAGGGGTGTCCAATCAGAGCTGCAGCTGCTGACCTACACCGCAGCCACAGCAACTTGGGATCTGAGCCACATCTGTGACTTACGCCACAGCTTGTGGCAGTGCCAGAAGCCTTAACCCACTGAGCGAGGCCACATCCTCATGGATACTAGTCGGCTTCTTAACCGGCTGAGCCACAACGGGGAATTCTGCCTCCAGGATTTTTAGAGGGTTTTGGTTGATGGACTTGGAGAATCTCAGAAGCGCTGGGATACTATGGTAGTTTGGGTAGTTTTTCGTTCACCTCACTCCCTTACGTATTGATACACATGCTAAGCAGACTGAGATGATTTTAATTTTTTTATTTTTTGTCTTTTTGCCTTTTCTAGGGCTGCTCCCACGGCATATGGAGGTTCCCAGGCTAGGGATCCAATTGGAGCTGCAGCTGCCAGCTTACGCCACAGCCACAGCAACGCCGGATCCGAGCCACATCTGCAAACTACACCACAGCTCACGGCAATGCTGGAACCTTAACCCACTGAACGAGGCCAGGGATTGAACCTGCAACCTCATGGTTTCTAGTCGGATTCATTAACCACTTGTGCCACACGTGAACTCCCAGACTGAGATGATTTTTAAGACCTCTCTTGTCCCTCTCATTTGAGACAAAGCAGTCAGCCCATTTGTACTGAGTGCCTACTATGTGCCAGCCACGATGCCTCAGCAGTTGAGGGTTTGCCCATGAACAAAACGGGATGGAGTTCCCTGGTGGCTCATTGGATGAAACATCCCATGTTGTCACTGCTGTGGCTTGAGTCACAGCTGTGGAGCTGGTTCAGTCCCTGGCCTCGGAACTTCTGCATGCATCAGGCACTGCCAAAACAAACTCAAAAAGCAAAAAACCCTCAGAAATCTCTGTCCTTCTGGAGCTTACGTGCTGGTAAGAGGAGACAAACAACGTATGTATATCAAGTTTTTAGTTTGTTAGGTGGTGAAAATATGGAGAAAAATAGCATTCATACCCAGAGGCACCAACTTGTCATCTTCACATGACAGGCAGTGCAGCTCCCTGGAGTCAAGGAGGAAGTGGGGCAGGGTGCTCTCCACTCAACCCCTGCTTTATTTCCTGTTTGGACCTCGCAGTGCCCACTCCTCGGGCCCATCAGGGAGGCAGAGGGGGACGCAGCACAAGTCCTGCCCAGAAAAGTGGACAGTCCAGAGGGAGGGGCCAGGGCACGTGCGATACCAACGCCAAACGAACTCTGCAAAATGAAAAAGCTCACTAAACAAAGTTCCCCGGGGGCGGTTTAAAGGAATAAGTGACAAGGATCCCAGGAGCATAAGAGTGGGTGGCTTGTACTGAGGCTTAATCACGAGTTTAGTGAGAGGATATAAGGGGGGAGGCAGGGGGCGAACTGCCCACTCAGAGGATGGTGAGAGCATTGGGATGTGAGCGTGCAGGGAGCGGGGAGGGGACGTGAGGTGGCCGCCGAGGACCCTGGCCGGGAAGAACCCTGGGACTGGATAGTAAGCCTGGTTGACTGTTGTGGTCTCTCCTTCAAGATGCTGTACCTTCACCACAGCCACAGCAACAAAGGATCCAAGCCGCGTCTGCAAACTACACCACGTGTAGGCAGGCAGCTGTATCTCGGATTCAACCCCTAGCCTGAGAACTTCCTATGCAGCTGGTGCGGCCCTAATAAAAAAAGCACAGATCTGGAGCACGTGACAGTGTTAATTACTCTCTGGACATGAAGCGTTCCCTCATTGAAGATAGAAAATACTTAACTTAATGAATTTTATTGTATTTATAGTTGTATGGAGGATAGAAAATGTTTTATTTTTTCTTTTTGCATTTATCAGGGGCCACTCCCGAAGCATGTGGGGGTTCCCTGGCTAGGGGTCTAATTGGAGCTGTAGCCACCAGCCTACACCAGAGCCACAGCAACGCGGGATCCGAGCTGTGTCTGCGACCTACACCAGCTCACGGCAACACCGGATCCTTAACCCACTGAGCAAGGTCAGGGATCGAACCTGCAACCTCATGGTTCCTAGTTGGCTTCATTAACACTGGATCCTTAACCCACCGAGCCATGACGTGAACTCCAGAAAATGTTTTATTTTAAAAAGGATGCAGCCTAGAAAGATTCAGAAAAAGGATAGCTATATCTACATTTATCTCTCTACTTACCTGTGTATCATCTATCCATATAACTGATTCACTTTGCTTACACCTGAAACTAACACAACACTGTAAATCCACTATTCCAATAAAGTTGGAATATAAAGTTCCAATAAAGGTGCTTCTGGATGTAGGGTGGTGTGCAGGACCGTTTGGGTCCAAGAGTTGGGGGGCCTTGTTAAGGCAGCTGCCCAGCAGCCCTGCGCTGCAGCGTCTCAGCTCTGGCGACAGCCCTGTGGCTGTAGTGGACCAGCTCCAGCAGCTCTGTGGCTGCAGTGGATCCGCTCTTTTACTGGGCGAGAAAACAAGCGAGCACTCGGGTGTTGGAGAACTCAGGTTTATTACCCCAGCGGGCTCGGAGAAGATCCTCTCCGGAGTCTGAGCCCCAAAGAGGGGTTTCACAAGGCTTTTATGCTCTCTCTAGTTCTTCCGGGCCCATGCTTGGCTGGTCGGACTTGAGCGAGGTCAGGCAACGTCGTAGATGCGGAAACAAGTTTACAGAAGCAGATGTGTGGGGGAGGGGTGGTGGGGACACTGGGCTGGACTTGGCTTAGTCATCACGGCTGGGGGCTCTCCTTTCTACCTTTTTATTGGGATGTTTTCTCCTACAGCCTGAACCCTGGTTCTCCCCTCCCCTCCCCTTGTGATTTTCTCTAGTACTTAAAAGCAGTAGGTGGTGCAGAGCTGAAGTTTGCCCAGAGCATCTGGCCTGCAGCACCTGTGGCTTGTGGAATGCATGGCCCGCGGGCCTGAGTGGAGCCCGGGCACAGGTGGATGTCTTCTTGCTAAAGCCGAGGAAGTTTTAGAGGCAGTTCCCTAAGAGAGCATCTTCTCACAAGTGTTTTGAATCCATCTAAGTGTTTTGAATGGTCATCTGACCATTACACTTTCAACTGGAGGGTTTCCAGGGCCTGCTGTCCCCGGAGGGTGAATTCAGGAAGCAGAAGGTAGGAGTTCCCATTGTAGCTCAGTGGTAACGAACCTGGGTAGTCTCCATGAGGATGTGGCCTCGATCCCTGGCCTTGCTCAGTGGGTTAAGGATCCGGTGTTGCTGTGAGCTGTGGTATAGGTCGCAGACACAGCTCAGATTCCAAATTGCCCTGGCTGTGGCCGGCAGCTGCTGCTCTGATTTGACCCCTAGCTCAGGAACTTAACGTGCTGCAGATGTAGTCCTAAAAAAAAAAAAAAAAAGAAGAGGGCAAGTAAATTTTCTGCACATGGGAGTATCGTTATCATTGGTTATCATTTTGATGCTGGTGCTTACTGAGACACTTAGCATATTGCCTGGGACACATTCAATCAACATCCAGTAAACATAACTATTTATCAACTTAAATTTGTGTTGATCATGTGCTATGGGCTGGCAGAGGGCCCTTGACATGTGCTTTTGTGAAAAAAAACAGGCATGATCTCTGCCCTTGTGGAATCAAAAGGCCTGCGGGAGAGACTGGAAGAAGGAGCCAGACCTGTCTCTGATGTTACACTGCAGCTGGAGTGACAGGCTGGCCCTAGAGGGAGTGGGCAGGAAGGTGGCATGTGCCCAGCCCCTGAGGCAGGAAAGAATTCTGCACTTTTGAAGAGCAGGGAGAAGACTTGGTCTTTGGGGCATTGCTGGTGAGGAAGCTAAGGGCCCAACATGAAGCTGGAGATGCCATTGAGACAGAATATGAGCTCAGGTAGTCAGTGTAGGAACACGGGTTCTGATACCCACTTTCGATATGGATATTGATTAACCTTTGTGGCTTAAGGGCTCCAGGGAGAAACACCTCCACAGGCCTTGTGTTATTATAGGAAATGTGCATTCCCCACAGGCTTTGTTTACTGCAGGAAATGCAAATCTCTAGCCCACTCCTCAACTGATAAAAAGGAATGAGAGGCAAGGTGACTTAATCTAAGGAAAGAAAAGGACAAAGAAACCATAAAACTTACAGGGGACATTTCCACCCCTAAGATCCTGTTGGACAAGGACTGATATAGGGAATTGAGCAAGGCCAATGGGAAAAAAAAAACACATCTTTCTGCACCCCACGTTGGTACCCCCTATCTTTAAGAAATAAAAACCCCTATAGGACAATGAAGAAGGGGGCTCTTCTGCCCACTCCCAGTGGGCCTGGGAGCTACTTGCTTTTCTTTAATAAAGACTTGGCTTGCTTGCTTCCTGTGTGTTCGTGGAATTCATTCTTCAATTGCTGTGAACAAGAATCCGGATTCCGGTATCATTTTTCCGGTATCACCATCAGGGGTCGGTGGCTGGTCAGGTGGGCCTTCGTGAGCTGTGGTCAGGAGATGGGAAGTTAGTCTAGCAGCGGTGGGAGGGGCAGACTGGAAGCTGGGAAGCCTGTTAGGGGCTCTGGTTTGGGAAACAGATGATAGCTTTTGTTTTTTTAGTGTATAGTTGATGACAGTGTTGTGCCAATTCCTGCTGTACAGTATAGTGAGCCAATCATGCATATATACACATTCTTTTTCTCATATGACCGTCTACCATGTTCTACCCCAAGAAATCAGATATAGTTCCCTGGATGGATGATGATAGCTTTTGAAGGAAGGGGTGGTGAATTTAGAGAGATGGGTGCATTTCTTTTCTTTTGGGGTGGGGGGAGTCTTCCATGCTGCTAGTGTAAGTTCCCAGGCCAGGGATGGAACCATAGCAGTGACAGTGCTGGAAACTTAACTGCTAGGCCACCAGGAAACTCCAAGTAATAGGGATGGAGTAGACGCAGGTAGTTGTAGAAGTCCCATTACAGGGAAACTTGGCCGACATTGGGAGATCTCTGTAAGTAAGTAAATTGCTCAAAAAAGCCATCAGAACCAGGCAGGTTTGTTGCATTAGTGGAGCCTTGAGAATTACCTCAGGTCATTGGGTGGGGGATGGGAGGAGGCCTGCATTCCTATTCAGACCAAGGGCAAGAGTTCGAGGACCATGCTTCATCGGATTTGAATACACCTTACGGGATACGAAGGAGGAGCTACTACTCCCAGAAAGGACAAGGCGGGCTTTTCCAACCCCCACTCCTCTTGGATGATAAAAACTGTGTAGCCCACAGGATCCTTGGAGCAGAGTTTCTGTGCCTGCCCGCTTGCATCTCTCACAAGTGTCCTATCCTAATCTATTTCTTGCCTATTGCTTTGTCTCTCGCTGAATTCCTTCCATGCAGAGACATGAAGAAGCTGAACCTCAGTAGTCCAGACACAGGGTGAGTGATTCTAATTTAAAACCTTGGGTTCAAGTCCCAATCTGTGTTCTGGCTGGGTTCAGACTGTTAATACTGTCAGTGTCACAAGGGTGGGTCTGAGATATGTGAAGATCATGGGCTGGAAACTTCTCTCTTCTCTTGGGCCCATAGATGTCAGTGGAAGTGACAGTACTCATTTCAAACCTAGTCCAATATGAAATTTCACTTGATTTTTTTCTCCCTCCTGTCTGTCAACCATTGCCATGAAAAGAACATCCCTGGGCACTTGCCCTGTGAACCTGGGCCCCAGAATGAATGCATGTGGAACAGAGCTGCCCAGCCAAGGCCCCCCAAACTCCACCTTGGAGCAGAGCTACTTGGCCCAGTCCTGCCTAGGACAGCTGTGCCCTAGCTGACCTGTGGATCCAGGAGACTTATTTATTCCGTAAGAATCTATGACTTTGGGGGCCTTTGTTATGTAGCATTTTTGTGGCAATAGCTAACAAAGATACAACCCCCTAGATAAGTGATTGGCAGAACTGGGATTTGAATCAACTCCAAAGTTTGGTTCTGAGTTGTCTCTTTCAACAGTAGATGATTTCATTTAAAATGCAGTTTCTTTACACAGGCCATTAGGAGAAGAACCTGGAGGTAAGAGCAAACAATAAGGATTTGCCTATACCTTTATCCTGGGGGCCTTTGCTAAAGGTTTGGTTAGAGTTAGCTCAGCTGGGCTTCTTGCTGGGCTGGGGGAGCAAATCCACACTCTTTATGCTTTGATTCAGGCCAAAGTTGTCCCAGAATTCTTCTGCATAAATTCTTGTTTTAGGGGAGGCAGGAGGGTTCCAGAAACCTTCACAGTCTATCAGTGACCTGTTGTTCTATCACTGTACTGTTGAAAAACCAGGCTAACCTGCAAAACAGCCCAGCTTTCAAGTGTTTCCTGCTCCTAGCACTTAAACTTGATAAAGACTGCCCAGGTGCAGCCAAGAAACAGAGGCATCATGAGAAGTCAAAATCAAGCGATCACCTGGGCTCATAACCTGTAAAACTGAAGTGAGGAAAAAAATGTATAGAACTGTAAGGGAATAATTCCATTACAAAATTAGATAAGCACATAGGAAGGGAAGAAAAAACAACTCCAGAATTATGTAATGGTAGCTTTTATTTTTATTTCCTCCTGCCTAAATTTTTAAAAATTTCCCAGCGAGTATAGAGGACTTGTTAAGACTAAAATTTTAGCATTTTTTCCTTGGCTCAAAAAAGATAAGCTGCAGCATATTTCAAGAGGTATTTGTCCAGGTTTACAAAGTTCTTCAAAATGAGTGTGAACCCATACTTTTTGGACAGCCTCCTGTTGCTAGCAGTTTGTTAAAGGTGAAAGTGAAATTTCTGGAGGTTAGATTTTGAGCTGTTAGACTGGAGGAAAGAGGGGACCCACCTTCTTGCTCCTGGCTAAGTGTGAGTCTGCCCGGTTGGAGGGCCTGGTTGGTATCTGGGGAGCAGATGAGCAGGCAGTGAGAAAATAGGATTACCCCTGTTCTTCAAAGTGAAACCGAGCAGGGCCCCATTGGTCCCTGGGCGCACAATCCTTTCTTATGTCCCCCATTTCTTGTTTTTAGGGAATAAACTTCAGCCTCCATGACCTTCTCTGAGTTCCAAAGGGCAGGTTCAAACAGTTGCTAATCAGGGAAGGGGGCGGGGGAAGATGCAGAAACAGGGAGGAGCCATCAGGAAACAATAGCACAACTTTGGGGCAGGGTCCTGGTTCCTCCTCATGGAATATATAGATCACAGTCTTTGAGTTCTTCTGCAGAACAACCCCCTAAAAAAAATGTTAGATATTTATGAAGCGTTCTTTATTCCGGAAAGACCCCCAGACCACTGAACACCAGCTCTGAAAACAATGCCAGCTCGTCTCTAACCTCATCCTTATCTGTGGCCCTATTTTTCATTCCCCAAACTATAAAACTACCTCCCGATCTCTCTTAAGGGGGACACAGTGTTTGAGGCTTTCGTCTGCTGTGACCCTCCTTTGCCTGGCAAAACAATAAAGCTATTTTTTTCTCCTTCACCCAAAACTCTGTCTCCACGTTTCTACTTGGCATGGGTGAGCAGAGGCTGAGTTCTGGCAACAGAAGTTATTACAGCCCTTCCATCCTTTCTGGGATTCCACAGCTCCCTTCACGGATGAATGTGGAAGATCCCTGGGCCCTCTGAATTAATACATGCGATCCTAGGCTTTATCTTCTAAACGATAGTTATATCCTAAGTCACTTTCCTGCAGGCAGGGGAGGTCTTCGGACTCGAGTTCATGCTGTCAGTTGTTGGCAACGATTTTGGAATCCGCCACCAGGTGGCGCCAGAGGACTGTGCTGAGAAAACAATCTTTAATTCGGCTGTGAGACGGTAGAGAATAGCTTGAAAGAGGAAGGAGATGCTTAAAAATCAACAGCGGGGCTGAGGAAGTGCCCTTGCCAGCAGCCAGTAGCTTTTTTCCTTATACTTTATATGTTCATGATAAAAAAAAATTGGGAAATTTAGATGTGAAAAAGAAGGAAAAAGAAAAAATGCCATATGGTCTCCAACAAGATGGCTCCTAAGGCTGCTTGTTATTCACACTCCCCTCCAGGGCTGGTCTGTGTGACCAATAGGATATGGCAGAAGTGATGATCTGTTACCTCTGGGGTTAGGATGTAAAAGACGATGCCGGAGGTCCCGTCCTGGCGCAGTGGTTAACGAATCTGACCAGGAACCATGAGGTTGTGGGTTCAATCCCCGGCCCTGCTCAGTGGGTTAAGGATCTGGCTTTGCTGTGGTGTAGGTCACAGACGCGGCTCGGATCCCGTGTTGCTGTGGCTCTGGTGTAGGCCGGCGGCTACAGCTCTGACTGGACCCCTAGCCTGGGAACCTCCATATGCGTGGGAGCAGCCCAAGAAATGGCAAAAAAGACGCCCCCTCCCGCCAAAAAAAATAAATAAATAAAGACGCTGCAGCTTTTCTGTCTCTCGCTCCATCTCTCATGGGCAAACGTATGAGAGGCCCTCATGGTGTGGAGCTGAGCCTCTTCGCCAACAGCCAAGCGATCTTGGAAGCAGCATCTCCAACCCCATCAAGCCTTCAGATTGATGGAGGCACTGAGCCAACAGCTGATCTGCAAGCTCTCGCGAGAACTTGAGCCGGGACACACCCAGCGAAGCCACGCCCCGTTTCCTGAATCTCAGAAACTCTTCTAGGCTTTTGGAGCCAGATGGAGCTGGTTTGTGACCTAGCTGACCACCTACTACTGGTGATAACTGTGGACGAGCCACTCCACGTCTTTGAACCTCTTCATCTGGAAAGTGTGAGTAGTAGCATGTTCTCAAAGCTTCAAATGAACTAATGTGCCCCCAGTTCAAGATGCTGCTTTACATAGGCAGAGGCAGAACGTTTCCTTGGCGAAAATGTTTTTGTCCTGAGAAGTTATCGAGTGCCCTGCTTAAGTATGCAGATGTAGTGAGGACAGGAACTTACTATTATTATGTCTGTCCTGAGGCAGAGCAAACACTGCTTCTCCTCTTGGTTTGCAGAATTTTCAACAAATTTCTTAAGGGGCTTTCTGGGAAGGAGAAGGCTGACCTTCCCTCCACCCCCCAACCTTTAGGTCTCTGAGATTTGCAATTAAGAAAACCTGGTTTGGTGGTTTGACCAAGATCCATCAGTATAAAAAAAAAAATTTAGAGACCCCCCCCTAGAAGGAGCCCACCATGAGGGACAGGGGAACCTATATTGGTGAGGTAGGTTCAGCACTGCGGTTTGGGTATGAGGCTTTATTTTGTGCAGCATGTGCCTGGGCTGGAAGCTTCTTTGGGCCACTGTGTTTTGGGGAGCAGAAGCTGCATGTGTGACAGTGAACAAAGATAACTATGACCTTGGACTCAAGGGTGGAATTATACTGTGGCTTGGCAGGAGTCAAGCCTTGCAGCAGCCACCACACATCCATCTGATTACACAGGACCAATTACATGGCTACGACCAAAGACAATGCTTGGACATAATTTATATTCTTCTCTCCCATAATTGGCCTTTGGAAGCAGGAGTCCTTGGGCCTGAGTGCTCTTAGGTAGTTTGGTATGAGGTGGGGGCCAGCCTTCTGTGAGAGAGCAAGGACTTCTGCTCTTAAGGTAGAGGTGGCCTTGAGCCATTAGTTGGGTAAATAAAAGATGGGGTTGAATTTGAATTTTCCAGATGGTGAAAAAGATTACATGAGTTAGTTGGGTAAACTAACTGGTGTTTTAATAACTCCCAGATCTGAACGGTTTAATCCCTATGTCACAGGTTTTGGGTGTTTTGTTGTTGTTGTTCTCTTTTGACAGCTGCACCTGCGGCATGTGGAAGTTCGAAGGCTAGGGAGGTCAAATCGGAGCCAAAGCTGCCAGGCTGCACCACAACCACAGCAATACTGGATCCTTAACCTGCTAGGCCACCAGGGAACTCTCAGCTGCTTCTCAGTGTATGATTTTGTAGACCTGACAGGGAAACTGGGAGATGCTGTGTCCCAGTTTTGGTCCACACGATGGTTACAGGAGTCGGGAACTGTGAGCTCATAAGCAACTTGCACGTTTAGCAGGGATGTGTTCTTGTAGCCTCCAATCATGCCTTTAATTACTTACCTCAAGCTCCTGGGGATCTCAAGCAGGTAAAAGTTCTTAGTTCTGAAGAACCACCCCCTCATGGGATAACACTAATTTGCTCCTTTGCAAACTTTTCCTAACTCTTTGCCTCAGCTCCTGAGGGCATAATTAGCTGCCAGAGGTTGTCATCACGCCAGAAAGCCTTGGTGTGGCCTCCAGAAAGTGGAGGACTGGTTGATCCTCGAACTCACAAAATAGAAAACTAATTGGTTCTTTTTCTTCTTTCAATGATCATTGTAGCAGTGAGAACTTTTTCTAAAAGACAAAGAGGTCAACATCTGAGTTGAGCATTAGTGGAAACAGCTGAGAATACATGTAATTGGTTTTTTTTTTTTTTTTTTTTTACATGGTGATATTATATTACACATACTGTTTTTCAACTTGAAAAAAATTTACTGGTATCTTTTGGAATGCTTTTATTTTTTTATTTTTTATTTTATTTTTTGTCTTTTTGCCATTTCTTGGGCTGCTCTGGTAGTATATGGAGGATCCCAGGCTAGGGGTCAAATCAGAGCTGTAGCTGCCAGCCTACGCCAGAGCCACAGCAACGCGGGATCCGCGCCGCATCTGCAACCTACACCACAGCTCACAGCAACGCCGGATCATTAACCCACTGAGCAAGGGCAGGGATCGAACCCGCAACCTCATGGTTCCTAGTCAGATTCGTTAACCACTGTGCCACGAGGGGAACTCCTTGGAGCGCTTTTAATACCAGTGCATGTAGATATACTCCTTTGTATTAGCTCTGGTTGCCATAGCAAAGTATCAGACTGGGTGGTTTCAACAACAGGAATTTACTTTTCATAGTTTTGGAGGCTAGAAGCTCAAGTTCAAGGTGCTGGTGGATTTGGTTCCCTGGTGAGGACACTCTTCCAGGCTTGCAGGGGCTGCCTTCTGGCTGTGTCCTGATGTGGCAGAGAGAGAGCGGGGTTCTTTTTTCTTATGAAGCTGCTCATCCCATCTTGAGGATTCTACCCTCATGACCTCCTCTAACCCTGATTCCCTCCAAAGGCTCCATCTCAAAATGCCATCAAATTAGGGGTTAGGGCTTCGACATAGGAATTTTTGGCATATGCAATTCTGTTCATAGCACTGTTCTTTTTTAATTTCTGTTTTTTTTTATTTCAGCATTGTTAAGGTATGGTTGACAGATGAAATTTTAAGATAATTAAAGTGTACATCGTGGTGATTTGATATTCCTAGACCTTGTAAAAAGATTCCCCCATCTGCTTAACTGACACATCCATCGTCCTACAGACTCCCGTATTGATCTTTTTTATTTGGTTGTTCATTTGGTGAGAACATTTAAGTCCTACTGTCTTAGTGAATTTCAAATATGTAATACAGTGCTGTCAACTCTAGTCACCATAGGACGCATTAAACCCTCAAACTTTGTTCATCTTGTAGCTGAAAGTTTGGACCCTTTTACCAACCTCTCCCTATTTCCCCCACCCCTCAGCTCCTATAAACCAATTTTGTACTCTGTTTCTGAGTCTGATTTTTTTTTTTTTTTTTTTTTTTTTGCTCTTTAGGGTCACACCTGCAGCATATGAAAATTCCCAGGATAGGGGTCGAATTGGAGCTGCATCTGCCAGCCTACACCACAGCCGCAGCAATGGGGGATCCGAGCTGTGTCTACGACCTACACCACAGCTCCTGTCAATGCCAGATCCTTAACCCACTGAGTGAGGCCAGAGACCAAACCCGCAACCTCATGGTTCCTAATCAGATTCATTTCCGCTATGCCATGATGGGAACTCCCTGAGTTTGATTGTTTAAAAATGTATTTATTAAAAAATTTTTTTGGCCACACCCATGGCACATGGAAGCTCCTAGGCCAGGGATTAAACCTGTGACCTGAGCCACAGCAGTGACAATGCCAGATCTTAACCTCCTGAGCCACCATGGAACTCCTGACTTTATTTGCGATTCCACATATTAACCTCTTTATTACTAGATCATAATGTGCTTTTTCTCTTGTTACACTCTTTGACTTAAAGAGTATTTTTTTCTGATATAAAAATAGCAAATCTGTTCTCTTTCCGTTTTTGTTTGAATGGAATATCTTTTTTCATCCCTTCATTTTCGGACTGTGTGCATCTTTAAAGTTGAAGGATATAGGCAGCATATAACTGGATCTTGTTTTTTTAATTCACTGAGCCACTCTATGTCTTTCAATTGAGAATTTATTTCATTCCCATTTAAAGTAATGATTAATTGATGCAGACTTATTATTGCCATTTTATTAACTGTTTTCTGGCTGTTTTACAATTCCTTTCTTCTTCTCTTGCTATGTGATTTGATGATTTTCTGTAATGGTATGCCTGGATTCCTCTCTTTTTATTTTTTGTGACTCTACTATAACCTTTTGCTTTGGGTTTACTTTTTACCGTGAGGCTTACATAAAAGACCTGATATTTAGGATAGTCTATTTTAAGCTGATAACAACTAAAGTTCAATTGCATATTAAAGCTCTACATTCTTTCTACCCTCTACATTTATGGGATTTTTGTTTGTTTGTTTGGTTTTTTTCTTTTTTTTTGGACCATACCTGCAGCATATGGAAATTCCCAGGCTCAGGGCTGAATAGGAGCTGCAACTGCCAGCCTACACCACAGCTCGTGGCAGTGCTGGATCATTAACCGACTGAGTGAGGTCAGGGATTAAACCCATATCCTCAGGGATACCAGTCAGGTTCTTAACCCACTGAGCTACAACGGGAACTCCTACATTTTTGTTTTTGATGTTACACTTTACATCTTTTTACCTTGTGTGTCTGATAACAAATTATTATAGTTAGACTTTTATTTTTTAGTAATCTACTAGAGCCATAAGTGATTTCCTCACCCTGGTCACAGCATTGGAGTATACCGAATTTAACTATATATTTACATTTATCAGTGAGATTTATATTTTCACGTTTTGCTGTTACTAATTACAGTCCTTTCACTTCAGCTTGAAGAATTTCCTTTGACATTTTTTTTTAATAATTTTTTTATTTTCCCACTGTACAGCAAGGGGGTCAGGTTATCCTTACATGTATACATTACAATTACATTTTTCCCCCACCCTGTCTTCTGTTGCAACATGAGTATCTAGACAAAGTTCTCAATGCTATTCAGCAGTATCTCCTTGTAAATCTATTCTAGGTTGTGTCTGATAAGCCCAAGCTCCCGATCCCTCCCACTCCCTCCCCCTCCCATCAGGCAGCCAAAAGTCTCTTCTCCAAGTCCATGATTTTCTTTTCTAAGGAGATGTTCATTTGTGCTGGATATTAGATTCAAGTTATGAGTGATATCATATGGTGTTTGTCTTGGTCTTTCTGGCTCATTTCACTCAGGATGAGATTCTCTAGTTCCATCCATGTTGCTGCAAAGGGCATTATGTCATCATTCTTTTTTATGGCTGAGTAGTATTCCATTGTGTATATATACTACCTCTTCCGAATCCAATCATCTGTCGATGGACATTTGGATTGTTTCCATGTCCTGGCTATTGTGAATAGGGCTGCAATGAACATGCGGGTGCACGTGTCTCTTTTAAGTAGAGCTTTGTCTGGATAGATGCCCAAGAGTGGGATTGCAGGGTCATATGGAAGTTCTATGTATAGATTTCTAAGGTATCTCCAAACTGTTCTCCATAGTGGCTGTACCAGTTGACATTCCCACCAACAGTGCAGGAGGGTTCCCTTTTCTCCACAGCCCCTCCAGCACTTGTTATTTGTGGATTTATGAATGATGGCCATTCTGACTGGTGTGAGGTGATATCTCATGGTCGTTTTGATTTGCATTTCTCTTATAATCAGCGATGTTGAGCATTTTTTCATGTGTTTGTTGGCCATCCGTATATCTTCTTTGGAGAAATGTCTATTCAGGTCTTTTGCCCATTTTTCCATTGATTGATTGGCTTTTTTGCTGTTGAGTTGTATAAGTTGTTTATATATTCTAGAGATTAAGCCCTTGTCCATTGCATCATTTGAAACTGTTTTCTCCCATTCTGTAAGTTGTCTTTTTGTTTTCTTTTGGGTTTCCTTTGCTGTGCAAAAGCTTTTCAGTTTGATGAGGTCCCATGGATTTATTTTTGCTCTAATTTCGATTGCTTTGGGAGACTGACCTGAGAAAATATTCATGAGGTTGATGTCAGAGAGTGTTTTGCCTATGTTTTCTTCTAGGAGTTTGATGGTGTCCTGTCGTATATTTAAGTCTTTCAGCCATTTGGAGTTTATTTTTGTGCATGGTGTGAGGGTGTGTTCTAGTTTCATTGCTTTGCATACAGCTGTCCAGGTTTCCCAGCAATGCTTGCTGAATAGACTTTCTTTTTCCCATTTGATGTTCCTGCCTCCCTTGTCAAAGATGAATTGACCATAGGTGTCAGGGTTTATTTCCGGATTCTCTATTCTGTTCCATTGGTCTGTCTGTCTGTTTTGATACCAGTACCACCCTGTTTTGATGACTGTGGCTTTGTAGTATTTCTTGAAGTCTGGGAGAGTTATGCCTCCTGCTTGGTTTTTGTTTCTCAGGATTGCTTTGGCAATTTTGGGTCTTTTGTTGCTCCATATAAATGTTTGGATTGTTTTTTCTAGTTCTGTGAAAAATGTCATGGGTAATTTGATAGGGATTGCATGGAATCTGTAGATTGCTTTGGGTAGTATGGCCATTTTTACAATATTTATTTTCCCAGTCCAGGAACATGGAATATCTTTCCATTTCTTTACATCTTCTTTGATTTCTTTGATTGAAGTTTTCTAGTTCTCAGCATATAGGTCCTTTACCTCCTTGGTCAGGTGTATTCCGAGGTATTTGATTTTGTGAGGTGCAATTTTAAAATGTATCGTATTTTTGTATTCCTTTTCTAATATTTCATTGCTGGTACACAGAAATGCAACTGACTTCTGAATGTTAATCTTCTATCCTGCTACTTTGCTGAATTTATTAATCAGTTCAAGTAGTTTTGGGGTTGAGTCCTTAGGGTTTTCTATGTATAGTATCATGTCATCTGCATACAGTGACAGTTTTATCTCTTCTCTTCCTATATGGATGCCTTTGATTTCTTTTGTTTGTCTAATTGCTGTGGCTAGGACTTCCAAAACGATGTTGAAGAGCAGTGGTGAGAGTGGGCATCCCTGTCTTGTTCCAGATTTGAGTGAGAAGGCTTTCAGTTTTTCCCCATTGAGTATTATATTTGCTGTGGGTTTATCATAAATGGCTTTGATTATGTTCAGGAATATTCCCTCTATACCCACCTTGGCGAGGGTCTTGATCATGAATGGATGTTGAACTTTGTCAAATGCTTTTTCTGCGTCTATTGAGATGATCATATGATTTTTGACTTTTCTTTTGTTAATGTGGTGTATGACGTTGATTGATTTGTGTATGTTGAACCATCCTTGTGAACCTGGGATGAACCAACCCAACCTGGTCATGGTGTATAATTTTTTTGGTATGTTGTTGGATTCGGTTGGCTAAGATTTTGTTGAGAATTTTCGCATCTATATTCATCAAAGATATTGGGCGATAGTTTTCTTTTCTGGTGGTATCTCTGTCTGGTTTTGGAATGAGGGTGATGGTGTCATCATAGAATGTCTTTGGGGGTATTCCTTCTTCTTCAACCTTTTGAAAGAGTTTAAGGAGGATGGGCACCAATTCCTCTCTATATGTTTGATAGAATTCACCTGTGAAGCCATCTGGTCCTGGACTTTTATTTGTAGGGAGTGATTTTATGACCTCTTCAGTTTCATTTCTAGTGATCGGTCTGTTCAGTTGGTCTGTTTCTACTTGATTCAGTTTTGGCAGGCTGTAAGATTCTAGAAAATTGTCCATTTCTTCCAGATTGTCAAACTTGTTGCCATACAGTTGTTCATAGTATTCTCTTATGGTTTTTTGTATTTCTGCTGTATCCGTTGTGATTTCTCCTTTTTCATTTATAATTTTGGTTATTTGGGTTCTTTCTCTCCTCTTTTTAGTGAGTCTGGCCAGGGGTTTGTCAATTTTGTTCACCTTTTCAAAGAGCCAGCTCTTGGTTTTATTAATTTTCTCTATTGTTTTTTGAGTCTCTATTTTATTGATTTCTTCTTTGATCTTTATAATTTCCTTCCTTCTGCTGACTTTAGGACTTTTTTGTTCTTGTTTTTCTAATTCGTTTAGGTGGAGGGTTAAGTTGTCAATTTGGGATCTTTCTTCTTTTTTGAGAAAGGCCTGGATTGCTATAAATTTCCCTCCGAGCACTGCTTTCGCAGCATCCCATAGATTTTGAGAGGTTGTGTCTTCATTATCATTTGTTTCAAGGTATTTTTTAATTTCCTTCTTGATTTCCTCATTGACCCATTGGTTTTTTTAGTAGCATGTTGTTGAGTCTCCATGTAGTAGGTTTTTTCTCTTTCCTTTTCCCATGGTTGATTTCTAATTTCATGGCATTGTGGTCAGAGAAGATACTTGAGATAATTTCTATGCTCCTAAATTTATTGAGATTCGCTTTGTGTCCCAATATGTGGTCGATTCTTGCGACTGTTCCGTGTGCATTTGAGAAGAATGTGTATTCTGATTTTTTTGGATGTAGTGTCCTGAAGATATCAATTAAGTCTAACTTTCCTATTGTTTCCTTTAGGATCTCTGTTGCTTTATTGGTTTTCTGTCTAGAGGATCTGTCCATTGATGTGAGTGGGGTATTAAGGTCTCCTACTATGATTGTATTCTCATCAATATCTCCCTTTATGTCTGTTACTATTTGTTTTATGTATCTGGGTGCTCCTATATTTGGGGCATATATGTTGATGATAGTAACATCCTCTCCTTGGATGGATCCCTTAATCATTAAGTAGTGTCCTTCTTTGTCTTTCTTTATGTTTTTTGTTTTAAAGTCTATTCTGTCTGATATGAGCGTTGCGACTCCTGCTTTTCTGTCATGTCTATTGGCGTGAAATATTATTCCCCACCCTTTCCCTTTCAATCTATATGTATCTTTTGTCCTAAGGTGAGTTTCTTGTAGGCAGCATATTGGAGGTTTTTGCCTTTTTATCCACTCAGCCACTCTGTGTCTTTTGATTGGGGCATTCAGTCCATTGACATTTAAGGTGATAATTGATAGATTATTTATTGCCAATTTGAACCTCGTGTTCCAGTTGATTCTATGGTTCTCCATTCTTCCTTTCTTTTTTTTTTTCTTTTTTTTTTTTTTTTTTTTTTGGTTGGATGGTCTCCTGTTATTATCTGCTTGAGTGTATTTTTTTTTTCATTTTTTGCAACTGCAATATTTGATTTTGGCTTGTGGTTTTCCTGTTTTTTAAGTCTGCTAACCCCTTCCCATAATTGTGTGTTTTAGCCTGATGGTCCTGTAAGTTCAAACACTTCATTACTATATTAAAATTAAGAAGAGAAACATACAAACAAACAAAAAGGGTTATTTACTTCCTAACATCCCTTGCCCACATTTTATGGTTTTGATGACTCTTTTATTTTTTTCTTTTTAATTTTATTTTGTTTGAAGCATGTTCATGATTAAGTCTGTATGCTGGCTTATTTGAGTGACTGCTCTCTGATTGCGGTTTCCTCAGTCCTAGTTCTTCCTCTTCTTTTTTTTTTTTTCTTTTTTCTTCCCTTTCCTTCCTTTCTTTTTGGTTTAGAGAAGCGCTTTCAGTATTTCTTTTAGCCTGGGTTTTGTGTTGCTGTATTCTTTAAGTTTTTGTTTGTTGGAAAAAATTTTTATTTCCCCTTCTATTTTAAATGATATTCTTGCTGGATAGAATATTCTAGGTTGCGTATTTTTTCCTTTTAGCACTTTAAATATCTCTTGCCATTCCCTCCTGGCCTGTAGTGTTTCTGTAGAGAAATCAGCTGATACCTTATGGGGGTTCCCTTGTAGGTAACATTCTGTTTTTCTCTTGCTGCCTTTAGGATCCTCTCTTTATCACTAACTTTTGCCATTTTTATTATGATGTGTCTTGGTGTGGGTCTATTTGGGTTCAGTTTGTTTGGGGCCCTCTGTGCTTCTTGTATCTTGAACCCAGTATCCTTTAGATTTGGAAAGTTTCCATCGATAATTTCTTCAAATATATTTTCCATCCCCTTATCTTTTTCTACTCCTTCTGGAATGCCTATTATGCATAGATTGGCCTGCTTTATATTATCCCATAGGTCTCTTATATTGCTTTCCAGTTTTTTGATTCGGTTTTCTGTCTGTTGACCGGATTGAGTGATTTCCATTATTCTATCTTCCATATCACTGATTCGTTCTTCTGCATTATTCATTCTGGTTTTTACTGCCCCTAGTTCAGTTTGCTTCTCTGCACATGAGTGTTCTAGTTTTTCTTGGCTCCTCCTTATATGTTCTTGTTCCTTTCTGAGGGTATCTGCATTACTGTTCATATCTTCTCTTAATTCCTTCAGTATTTTCACTATTTCTCTTTTGAACTCCAGGTCTGTCGGACTGCAGAGATCTGTTTCATTGTTGACTGTTTTAGGTGAGTTCTCCTGTTGGTTTGACTGGGGGTGGTTTCTCCGCTTCTTCATCTTGCTTGTTGTTTTCTTTCTCCTGAGGGAGCTGTACTCCCCGTGACCGGGCAGTGTTTGCCTTGTCACTGCCATGGAATATTTTCTGAGGGCTGGCATTGTTGGTCAATCTTTTTTGAGGCAGTGTGGCTTTTCTGGAGTGTTGATGGGGCTAACAGTGTTTCTTTGAAGCAAAGAAGGACTTCCTGAGGGCAGACAGGCCTGGGAGGTCCACACCACGATGGTAGCAGATTTCACTTGGTCATGCAGAGCTTGCTCTGGTGTTTTTAGGCTGTGGGGTTCTCACTGGGGGTTGGCGGTGTTGGGCAGCTGTTCCTCAGGAGTGCAGCACCCCCTGGGGGCTCTGGAGCCGAGGATTCGGTGCCCAGCCCCCACCCATGCGTCTCAATTTTTTGGTGACTGTGCCCATAGTTCAGATGGTCCGTTCGGTTCTTGATCGGCTTTGCCATACTCCAACTTACTGCTACACTCTTCTCTGCATCTGGAAATTCCTCCAGTTCGTTTGATCTTTCCCCCGTGTAGGTGACTTTCCAGGGTGCGGGATCCCTTTCTCCTCCGCAGTTCCCTTTCAGGAGCGCCCGTCCCACTCGGATTCACCTTCTCTCACTCTCCTCTTTTCTCCCGTTCTGCCCAATAATGTCACGAACTTCTTGCCGTTATTGGAGTTTAGGTTCCTCTGCCAGCGATTGGTTGCTGTTCTGTGCGAGTCATTTCTTCTGTAGATGTGCTTTTTTTGTTGTGTTTGTGGGAGAGGGCGAGTGTGTCCCCCTACTCCTCTGCCATCTTGTCCTCTCTGGCCCTTTGACATTTCTTATGTTCTGGTCTGGTGGTAATGAATTCCTTTAACTTTTTCTTGTCTGGAAAACTCTTGATCTCTCCTCCAGTTCTGAAGGACAGCTCTGCTGGGCAGAGTATTTTTGGGTGGCATTTTTTTCCTTTGACACTTTGGATATATCCTGTCACTTCCTTCTGCCCTGCAGAATTTCTGCTGAAAAATATGCTGATAATCTTATTTGTGTGTGGGGGGGGAGGTTCTCTTGTACATAAGAAGTTGCTTTTCTCTTGCTACTTCTAAAGATTTCTCCTTATCTTTCATGTTTGCCAATTTAATGATAATTTGTCTTTATGTGGGTTTCTTTGTATTCACCTTATTTGGAACGCCCTGGCCTTTTTGGATCTGGATATCTGGGGGTTTTTTTGGTTTTTTTTTGTTGTTTTTGTTTTTTCCTCCAGGTTTAGGGAAGTTTACAGCCATTATTTTGCTTTCTGCACTTTTTCTCTCTTCTTCTAGGGCCACTAAAATGCAAATATTGGTCTGCTTGTTGTAGTTCCATGAGTGCTCTGTGCTGTCTTCACCCTTTTTCCTTTCTTTTTTTTCTTCTTGCTCCTCTGATTGGATGAGTTTTGCTGCCCTTTCTTTAACTTCACAGATTTTTTTTCCTTCTGCTTTATCTAGTCTGCTGCTAAACCTCTCTATTGAATCTTTCAGTTTAGTATTACAGTTTTCTGTTCTGTGATTTCTTTTTGTTAAATTTTCACTTGATTCATGTGTTGTTCTGATCTCAGTGAGGATCTTTTTTTAAAAAAACATTCTTTTCAGGACCACACCTGTGGCATATGGAAGTTCCCAGGCTAGGGGTTGAATTGAGCTGCAGCTGCCCGCCTACAACAGCCACAGCAATGCAGGATCCAAGCCACGTCTGCAGCCTACACCACAGCTCACAGCAATGCCATATCCTTAACCCACTGAGCGAGGCCAGGGATCACCCTGCATCCTCATGGATACTAGTTGGTTTCATGACCTGCTGAGCCACAATGGAAACTCCCTCAGTGAGGAGCTTTATGACCAATATATTAAACTTTTTTTTTTTTTTGTCTTTCTGCTATTTCTTTGGGCTGCTCCCGTGGCATATGGAGGTTCCCAGGCTAGGGGTGCAATCAGAGCTGTAGCCGCTGGCCTATACCAGAGCCACAGCAACGCGGGATCTGAGCCGCGTCTGCGACCTACACCACAGCTCACGGCAACGCCGGATCCTTAACCCACTGAGCAAGGGCAGAGACCAAACCCGCAATCTCATTCTTCCTAGGCAGATTCGTTAACCACTGCACCACGACGGGAACTTCTAAACTTTTTATCAGTAAATAGTTTATCTCCATTTCATTAAAGTCTGTTTCTGAAGGTTTATTTTGTTGAACATATTCCTCTGTTCATTTCCCTTGATTCTGTGTTAATTTCTATGCATCAGATAAAATAGCCACCTCTTCCTGTCTTGATGGAGTGGTCTTTGTAGGACATGAAATTTATTTTCAGCCTGGCCTGAACTTTCGGTTGTCTCCAACGTTTTTGATGGTCCAGGCTGCTTTCTTCATTTTTCGTGGCTCTCAGTAGCTGAGGGTTTGCCAAGAGCTGTCAGTGTCCCAAAGTCAGCACCTAGAAGCAGATTGATTAAAAGCTGGGCTCTCAGGCAACAACTTTTAAATTGTACAAATAAGCCTCTTTCAGGGAACGACTGGGAGATGGGAGTTTTTTGCTTGCTCCCTCTGCAGAGTTCAGCAGAGGTAGCCACAGCAAATACTCACGTGCTTGAAGAGCGACTGTTTTGTTTGCTAAGGTGTTCTGGGTTTCATGGGCACAAGCCCAGTTGGCTTTTGGAGCTAGGTGTTTTGGGGTACATTCCTTAGGTGGAAGTCCTAAAAGTTGGGATACAATATTGGGTCCAAAAGAGAGAGAAAGAAGCTAGGAGTTGGGAGTTCTTCCTGATGGCATGTTTCTGTGCTAGGGAAATGGTTTGTGGAGAGAGAGTGCCTCAGCCTTCTGTACTCATTTCAGTGTGGGTTTTTTCTTGTTCACGCAATGTGTAGGAATCACTCAGCTAGTTTTTGGATTTCTTTCAGAAGGAATTGTCCATGCGTAGTTGTAGATTTGGTGTGTCCATAGGGTAAGGTGAGTTTAGGAACTTCCTATGTCACTGTCTTGAACTGGAACCCATAGCACCATTCTTTTAACTGTTTCATAGTATTTGATTTTATATATGTTCCAAAACGTATGTGTATGTGTGTGTGGGTTTGTGTGGACTAATCTCAAGGTTAAGCTAATTATACTCCCTATTTTATCATTGATCCATGTAAGGTCCCTCTTGTTTTAAAATTTATTTTATCTTTTCTTGTGTGTGCGTCTTTTTGCTATTTCTTGGGCCGCTCCACCGGCATATGGAGGTTCCCAGGCCAGGGGTCGAATCGGAGCTGTAGCCACTGGCCTACGCCAGAGCCACAGCAACGAGGGATCCGAGCCGCATCTGCAACCTACACCACAGCTCACGGCAACGCCGGAGGATTAACCCACTGAGCAAGGGCAGGGACCGAACCCGCAACATCATGGTTCCTAGTCGGATTCGTTAACCACTGTGCCACGACTGGAACTCCTAAAATTTATTTTATCTTTATTCTTTACTCCCAATCTGTATTAGTTTTAGTTGGGTCCCATAGTGAAGTACCATAGATTGAGAGAGATGCAAATATGTATATATATAGTAATTATATATAGTAATATATATGAATGTAATCACATCTATCTATTGAGCTATCATCTATCTATATCAGGAATTGACTTCATAGGTTATGAAGTCTGAGAAGTTGAAAGGTCTGCCGTCCACAAGGTAGAGACCCCAGAGAGCCAATAGTGTAGTTCCAATCTGAATCCAAAGGCCTGAGCATCACGACTGCTACTGGTATGAGTCCAAGTCCAAGGGCAGGTGAAGACCTGTGTCTCAGCTCGTGTCAGGTGGAGAGAGGGAATTCTGCCTTCCTTTGCCTTCTCTGTCCTATTCAGGCCCTCGAGGGACTGGATGGTGCCCGTCCTCATTGAAGAGGGAAATCTGCTTTACTCTTTCTGCTGAGTCAAATGCTAATCTTTTCCAGATGCATCTTCTCAGCCACACCCAGAAATAACACTTAACCACATATCGGGCATCCTGTGGCTCAGCCAAGTTGCCACATAGAATTAAGCATCATAGACATCTACTAAGACTCAGCGTTACCTGCATCCAGGCGGTAGAAGAGGAAAGAGCATGGAGTGGGTTCATGGGAGACTCAAAGTGGTCCACGTCACTTCTCACATTCTAGGGGAGAGGACTTATTTACATCCACTCCCAACCACAGTAGTGGCCAGCAGCATGGTCTAGCTGTGTGCCTAGAGAAGGGGAGCACCCCCATTTCAGTGGATGGCGAGTGGTCTTTGCCCTAGTTACTAATTTACGTTCCCACCAACAATATCCGTGGGTACTACTCTCCCACTCGACCAATAGTGGATATTATCACACTTTTACATTATTACCAATCCGATGGATGGTGAAAAATCATGCATTGGAAAGCAATTTATATTTTCTTGATTACTTGTACGTTGAAACATTTTTCCTATTTTGTTGGCTACTGACATTTTTCCTCTATGGATTGTCTTTTCAGAAGCTTTCTTGTTAAAATATTTCTTATTTGATTTATAGGAGATATTAATTAGTATGTAGTGATTTCTCATTCTCCTTTGCTGATTTGGGTTCCTCTTATCTATACAGCTCTGAATATCAGCTGCCTCCTCCTTATGGCTCTTGGTTTAGGCTGTTGGTCCTGCAGCACTTGTTCAGGGCTATCTCATCATCGTAACTCCCAAAGACCCCCTGACCTTCAGCTACCTTTCTCTCCTCTGTGGAACTAGCCAGAACTCCTGGATATTTTCCTATCACATGGGAGCTCTATACAATTTAGTTACTATTTTGCTGTACTTTATGCCTATCCATGCACCAATGATTTCCTAATTTCATTATTTAAAATTCCAGGATGTTTTAATATTTGCTTGTAACATTTTGCCATTAAAAACAAGGTTTGTGAAAGCAGGACTTGCAGAATAGAAGCGTAAGGAACTCATAAAACTTATCTCCAAGAAACAACAATAAAACTGGACAAAATTATCAAAAATAATGGTTCAAAAACTCTAGATATTGATCAGATACATACCACAAATTGTGAAGTATTTATTCAAGAAAATTTGCCCAACCTTGGAAAGAAGACTGGGAGCCTATGGCCGTTTTATTCTGAGGCTGCTCCCACCCACTCATCCTCCAGTTAGATGGTGTAGAAGTTCCAGACGGCAGAGCGTTGTGTTGTACAAACAGGCAGCTCCACTTCTGGAGAGAGTTGACTTTCTTTCTTTGGAGCTGAGTGAGAAAGTTTCATGCCTATGCTCGTCGTTGAAAACAACAGCAATGCCAGTGGCAAATGATCAGAGGTCTTTCCTGAGGTCTTAAGACTTGTTAGGCAAACAGCAGTTTGGAAGACAAGTATAAAATGTGACAGGAAGGTCTAGGGGATGAGGTCTCGTCTCCGTTTTCTTCTTGTTTATTGCAGAGCAGAAGGAACCGCTGAGGCAATTCCTGAAGGTCCCCTCAGCGGACAGAAACCATGATGAGCCAGCATGGAAAGGGCATCTAGAGTACAAACAGGGGACATGCATGAGTCCACCCTGAGCCTTTCAGAATTGTCCTAATTGTCGTGCCTAATTGTCCTAATTGTCCTTCCCTTGTCCTAATTTGGTATACAGTTGATGTTCTCTCCATAGGGGACCTGGTCATTGTGCAGTGGGATGATGTCCATCGAGCCATCTCATCTGAGTCCTAAAATGTTTAACTACTACTATGCTCTTGATATACAGTAGTAGAAGAAAAAGGAGGGGAGAAAGAATCAGCATATGACAAGTGCTTCAGCTTCTGCTTCTGTAGCCAGTGAATAGTCCAAAACTGCCCTGTAGTCTGTACTCCCCTTAGACAAAAGCATGAGGGTCCCCTACTCCAGGCAGTGTCCCAGAAGGTTCAGTGCTTTGGGGAGCACCTTCTTGACATTAAAAAAGCAAAAAAAAAACCAAAAACCTGCATTCAGTGCTAGAGGGAAACCAAAGTTTATTTCCTTAATCCTCAGGAGGGAAAAATGGAAAAAAATGATCCACCCAGAACTGTTCACATCTCTTGGGTTTCAATGATGAGAGGCTATGAAGGTGCTAGGCAGTTAGATATAAACAAAATGTATGTTTAGTACACTGGTAGTTCATAATTTAAAATATACATTTTTAATCTATCCATGCCACTGTTAAACAAGTTAGGCAAGTCTGCTCAGAAAGTAGAACTCACTTCTCTTCAAGTCATGCAAAAAGATTTTCAGTTATTTTAATATTTGCATGTATTTTTTCCCCTTGGAATGGAGGATCTCGGTCAAAGGTTGTATTGCCTAGGCAGCATCTCTGGGATTGAGTTCGTGTGTAAAAACTTACTGGGAAGTGCTCCCACGATCAACATCTGTCAAAGAGTGAAGGAAGCAGATTTGGGCAGAGGGAGAAGATGAGCTGTGGTACAGTAACAAAAAAGATCTTGGATGGCCCCACAGGGAACTTTAGAGCTGGAATGGCCTTGAAGAGTTGTTTCAAGCTGTTTCACACCGTCTCATTTTACCATCACATTGACCATTCTTGAATGCAGCCTGCTGGGGGCTGAGGATGTGACGTTGGTGCTCCCCTGGAGGAAAGGTATTATCTGGAGAAGAATGAGCAGCCTTCCTCCTGGCAGCTGAGGGAATGAGCACGTCCATCCGGAAGGGAAATCTGGGTGGCTCACCACAATGTCCACTAAAAACCCTTTCCTTGAACCCAGGTAGCCCCCCATAATGAAGATGGTTGTTTTTTTTTCTTTTTCTTCTTTTAATACTGAGTCCAATATAGCTTCTGCTGTAATGTCAACATACACAATTCCCATCTATGAACTGTCTAAAGACAATTATGGGAGAGAAACACCTCAACCTTAAGTTGAATTCCTGAAATGAGAATTGTCTAGATGTGTGAAGTTGCCAAGTTAAGGGTAACAACAACATCCAGGAATGCAGCTTGACCACTGATGAAATGCTTTCACCTCCACTTTCATCTCATTTCCTATATAACCCTGGGGAGTCATGGGTAAGGTAGTAGCTTCATCTCTCTTTTCAAGTGAGGATACAGGAAAGGCAAATGTTAGTGAAATGAACTTGAGACTTTGTTGTTGGTATCACTTCTTTGTTAGCATATATATATATAGATACGTGACATACCACCTCACTCAGAGGCTATTGCTAGAGGCAACAGTTCGGTGTCATGAAACCGACTGTGTTTGGTGTCAGGTTTTTCTATAAAAGTGTTTAGTCCACTCATGGCTCCTCGTAGGGAATATCTACTTGATATTAGAGTGCCTTTAGCATGTCTCTAAAGTCAGCTACTGGTGATTGGTAGGGCAGACCCTCCAAACCAGATCTTTAGACATCAAATCCAAGACTCTTCCTATGATACTTAGGTATTTGTGTGATAGGATTGAGGACTGATGACTGACAAATTCCCAACAACATTTTTGGGAGCTGGTACAACTGTACCAATTCCATCGAACTTCCCATCAGGGTCTCTCCGATTTCTGCCCAGCAACCTCTTGATCCACAGTCTCCTCATGGCATTTTTCACTTCCACGCTTCTCAGGCTGTAGATCAGAGGGTTCAGCATGGGTGTGATGATGGTGTAAAATAAAGCTACCATCTTGTCCTCCGGGAAAGTGGTAGAAGGCCTCAGGTAGATGAAGATGCAGGGGACAAAATACAGGATGACGACAGTGATGTGGGAAGCACACGTGGACAGGGCCTTGTGTCTCCCCTTTGATGAGCGGGTCTTGAAGGAAAGCAAGATGACTGTGTAAGAACCCACAAGGATGACAAAGGAGATGAGTGAAATCATGCCACTGTTGGCCACCACAATGAGCCCCACCACATATGTGTCTGTGCAAGCCAGCTTCAGTAAGGGGTGGACGTCACAGAAGTAGTGGTCGATCAGGCTGGGGCCACAGAACGGCAGGTGGACAGTGAGCATGGTCTGGATAAAGGTATGCACAAACCCTCCTAGCCAACAGGACACCACCAGTATGGAGCAGAATTTCCAGTCCATGATGGTCAAGTAGTGTAGGGGCTTGCAGATGGCCACGTACCTGTCATAGGCCATCACTGTGAGGATAAAGATCTCTGTGCCACCAAGCAGATGGACAAAAAAGAGTTGGGCCATACAACCAACCAGAGAGATTCTTTTGACGTTGACTTGAAAGTCAGTGATCATCTTGGGGGCTGTAACAGAGGAATAACAGATGTCAACAAATGACAGGAAGCTAAGGAAGAAGTACATTGGAGAGTTGAGATTTGGGCTCCTTTGAATAGTCATTATAATTAAAAAATTTCCAGTCATGAGGATCATATAAAAGAGGATGAACAAAAAGAAGCATATTTGCTGCGCTTCCTGATTTTGGGTAAGACCCATGAGGATAAATTCAGTAACATTATTTTCCATGGAATTTGGCAGTTAATAAGAGGTGAACACTGTGATTTTTTTTTTTTTACCTGTGGGGAAAAATACAAAAGAAAATAAGCTGTGGGCACACAATACTATAACATTGTTATTATTTTTAAACAATTATTGACAAAATTTCTCCCTTATGGTGTTTGTTTTGGTATAGTGTTTCTTAAAACTACCAGATATTGAGGAGTGGAGTGCAGGGAGAAAGAAGAGAGCGAAGGCAAATTAGTGGAGTTCAAATATATTTAGGAGTGGATCCTGGGTTTTCCACTTAATAGTCAGTTGTCTGAATCATCATTGCTTCAGAATTGAAATTAAATCTACCTGTTAAATCAGGATGCTGAGTGACAACCTTCACTCTCTTTCCTCCAGGATGCTTTTTACCTACATTCTAGCTATAAAAATATACACACATACACACATTTGTGATCAAAAGTATATGTCCTCAAGTATACAGCTCTGTGTCAGATGTGGGATGTAACTGGCCTTTTATGTGGCTCTTTGTCCTTCTCCATTCCTGACAGCCTGATTGGCTTTATCATATTTTATTCTGGAAATTTGCTTTTTGTCACGCCTTGTTATGTTTGAAAGCTGGGGAAAATGCACAGAGGCTTCACAAAAAGTAGCTACCATTTACAAGATGCTCAAGATTTCAGATTCTAGTTGATATTCATTGTTATAGGGAATGGGGAGATGGTTCTCAGCTAGGTTTAGCGGTGCCTCTGTCCATGGCCAATTTTGAGATCTGGAGCAGGTTACTTACCTGTGTAGAGACCTAGTGTCTTTGGTCAATGGGTTAACCCTACAGGATACTAGGGTCTCCTCCAGCTGTAATCTTCTGTTTGTTTGTTTCTTTCTTACTCATTTGCCTCTGATATCTTTTTCTTCTTCTTTTTAAAATTATAGCATGATTTATTTACCATCTGTCATCTTATGTCATGAAATCTGAGATGATCTTTTCAGTGCAAAGAATCACTGTCATTGAGTAGGGTTTATTTCACTCATTATTTTTGTGTTCCTTTGAACCAGGAGATGTGTGAAAGTGGGGACAAAGTGCACCTATTTTTGTGTTGCCTCAGTGCACATACTGCTTCAATTAGTAGGGCGAGTCACTTAAACCCTTGAAATTCAGCTTCTTTATCCTTTAAAAGGAAATGCTACTGACCATTTCAGGAGAATTATTTCAAATACCAATCCTAGCCCGGCATATAGGAAGTGCTAGCTGAATTATGCTTTTTGATTTTCCAACTACAAGGCCAGTACATATATTTTATTATGAAAAATTACAAATGCATTCAGTGGGGATAAGTGCTCCTGTATTACACAGAATAAAAAGCAATTCATATTTTACAATATATTCATCCACTGTTTTTCATTCCTTTTGTTCCAACGTATTTTAATGCAAATTTTAAGTCATCATGTCACTTCAACTTCTATTGCTTCAGTATCCATGTCTCTAAAAAGAAGGAATTTTTGGAGTTCCCATCATGGCTCAGTGGTTAATGAACCCGACTAGTATCCAGGAGGATTTGGGTTTGATCCGTGGCCTTGCTCATTGCTTTAAGGATCTGGTGTTGCTGTGAGCTGTGGTGTAGGTCGCAGACACGACTCAGATCCCGTGTTGCTGTGGCTGTGGTATAGGCTGGCAGCTACAGCTCCGATTTGACTCCTAGCCTGGGAACCTCCATGTGCCGCGGGTGTGGCCCTAAAAAGAAAAAAAAAAGAAAAAATAAAAATAAGGAGTTTTCTTTTCTTTTTTTTCTTTTTGTTTCTTTTGGAAACTTTTAGGAGTTTTCTTATGTGAACACAAAACATGATCTCATCGGATAAAACTACCCACAGTTTCCAGGTATCCATCAATTGCTGGTCTGCTGGAACCACGTTTTGTTCCCACCTCTCCTTACCTCTCCTTAGCTGAGGGCCTCCTAGGTCTGCGCTGTATGATGTGGTAGCTCACAGTGGCTCCTGAGCGCTTGCAGTGTAGGTAGTGTGATTAAGAAACTGAAGTTTCAATTATATTTAAAGTTAAAAAATTATAGTGACATAAAATAATTTGACATCATAAAAATTTAGATATGTTGGGTTAAACAAATGATTAAATACTGCCAAAATGAATCCCCCTATTTGTTTTGCCTTTCCCCCGCCTCCTTTTTGGCTGCTCCTGTGGCATGCAGAAATTCCTGGTCCAGGGATGGAACCCATATCACAGCAGTGACCCAAGCTGCAACAAGGATGATGCCAGATCCTTAACCTGCTGTGCCACAAGAGAACTCCTTCTTTTGCTTTTCCAGTGTAGCTCCTAAAACATTTAAGATGACAATGTGGCTTTTGTTCTGTTTCTATTCCACGGTGCTGTACTAAGGGTTAGGCCCTGGTGTCAGTGCTCGCCCATATCACCTAATTTAATTCTTGTTATATCTATGAAGTAGGTAGAACTAGTCCCATTATTCACATGAGGAGTAAAACCTGGAAAGGTTAAACTTAGATTGCTAAGTTTATCCACAGTCAGGTAACTAGTCATTGGTGGAATGGAGATTCAACTGTGATATATTCTCTTAGCCTGTTCTGTGTTGTGTCATTTCAATGCACAATTTCCATTGGCTTTTTAAAAATATTGATAATAGCTTTGGGATCTTCTTCATTGTTCAAGGGTCTCTGGGACAGGAATTGCTACTTTAATTAACCCAAACAAAATGTAATTAACCAATAAGGATCCGGTGTTGCTGTGAGCTGTGGTGTAGGTCACAGATGTGGCTCGGATCCCACATTGCTGTGGCTGTGGCATAGGCCGGTGGCTACAACTCCAATTCTACCCCTAGCCTGAGAACTTCCATATGCCACAGGTGTGGCCCTAAAAAGACCAAAAAAAAAAAAAAGTGATTAATTAACCAAGATAGACACCATTACTCTGTGGTAAGTTAAAGAGGTCCTGATACCTGTGCCCTTGGAAGGCCTACTGGCTTTATAACCAAACAGAAGTTTCTGCTGTGGGATGGGCACATTCAAACTCTCTCATCATCCTGCCAGACTCTGGGCCTCGGTAGCATCCTTTGTCTCACTTTCCCTCCCCCAACTGTTACCTGTCACGTGGTGCTGGGACTAGGCATGGGTTATTTTTTTTCCCATATGAGTTCTCACAGAATATTGGGTAGAATTCCTTGTGCACTACAGCTGGTCTCCAGTGGCCATCCATTCCAAATATCCACAGTGTGCACATGCCAACCCCAAAGCCCCAGTCCACCCCTCCCCCTTCCCGCCATGTCCCCTTTGGTAATCATAAGTTTGTTTTTGAAACCTGTGAGTCTGTTACTGTGTTGTAAATAAGTTCATTTGCATCACTTTTTAGATGCCACATATAAGTGATATTATATATATTCTCGGCAGTACCTTTCAACCTGTTGATGAATAAGAAAGGAGGCAAAATCTAATAATGCATGAGGCTTTGACTTCACCAAATGCTAAATTCCACTGCCTTTACTAGATGCTGAATCCTTGAAAAAATTGTCAGCAGACTTCCTGAAAGAGGTGGCTTTCCACAAGTCTGCAGTAGAGACGTTTCTTGACTCCTTTAGGTATCCTCTGTTTATTTTGATCATAATACTAGAATTAATCTTTTAGATTAATTGTGTGTCTCCCCCAGTAGGCATAGACTGTGTTAGGTAAATGCAGAGACCATTCCTCCTTGTTTGCATCCCAGCACTCAACTTTTTTCAGGGCCACACCTGCGGCATGTGGAGGTTCCCAGGCTAGGGGTCCAATTGGAGCTGTAGCCGCCAGCCTACGCCACAGCCACTGACACACCAGATCCGAGCCACGTCTGTGACCTACACCACAGCTCATGGCAAGATCCTTAACCCACTAAACGAGGCCAGGGTTTGACCCTACGTCCTCATGGATCCTAGTCAGATTTGTTTCTGCTGAGCCATGATGGGAACTAGCCGTGACAGGAACTCCAGCACTTGACTTTTGGCGAGCACGCAGGTAGATTAGATACTCAGTAAACTTTGTATGAGGGAGGGTGCGAGGGAGAAAGAAAATGAGAATTGCTGGTTTATAAATCTTTCTAGATGGCCTGGTTTTAGCACTACCCATTGTCTAGCATAGAATACTTGCTAAAAGCACAAACTCTTATCAGATAGAGCTGGATTTTCAACCCCAGGCCACAGGAGTTAGCAATTGTGTGGCTTCACATAACTTTGTCTACTTTGGCCTTCTCCTGTGAAATAAGGATACTTAGTACTTGCCTCACAGAGTTGGTGTGAGAATTAAAGCAGCTAATATATATAAACTTAGCTCAATATCTCTTCCATAGAAAGTACTCAAGAAATGTTACTCTTATTTTATCCTGCAAATCCTAAAGTTGGGCAGTATAAGTAAAGCAAGGGAGAAAGGTGACAAAAGTGACTTGACTTATCCGGAGCGCATGAAAATCTTCCCAGCATTTCCCTACTTTTGGGTCCTATGAATCCTCTTTCCCACTATGATCCTTCCAAACACTATTCCTATTCAGCTAGTCCTAGGTTTCTGTAGGAGATCGTGTGTGTGTGTTGTTTTGAAAAATAATCCGCCCCCCATTTATTCCTTAGCATTACTGCCTTGGTCACAAAGCAAAGGTTATTAGCTTGGGTGTCTGATGCAAAGCTGTTTGACATTGTCAGGCTCTTGGCGAGTGCTCAGTAGACAGCAAGGACAGAGGGTACATGCAACAGAAAAATGTGACTTTGAGACCGTTCTGAAGGTGAACTTACGCTCTCCCTGAGATCCAGAGTAGTTCCTCAGCTCAGTGTAAATTCTGTCAAGAGTCCTGGTTTAAGGCTCCTTCAAGTCCAAGTTCTGTGGCTTGAGGAGAAAGAAAAGCCCCGAGATCCTCAGAGGATGCAGTGTTCTCTGTTGCTGTCCTGAGTAATGAGCTCCCTCGAGCCTGCCAAGTTGCTTCCCCTGTTGAAAGGTCTTACTCCAGATACACAGAACATTCCCCACTGCATTGGTCAAGTGTGGGGACCCACCTGGGAGAGAATCCATTTTCAGAATGGCTTCCCCTGCTTTTTATAGTCACTGGGGATGGATCACCCTGGATTTCTTGCCTGATAACCTTTCTTTAAAACAACAATGGATTCCACTGGTTAAATACTTTCTACATGTCCTGCATTCTTTTAAGCACTTTATGTGCATTGCATGGTTTCTTTTGTTTTTAGGGTCTCAGTTGAATTTTGAAGTAATCAGGATTTTTTAGAGGCTACCATCATCATCCCATGGATGACCTATTCAATATTATTTATAGAGTTCCCTGGTGGTCAGGTGGTTAGGATTCAGCACTTTCTCTGTGGCTCAGGTTCAATCCCTGGACTGGCCTGGGGACTGCACATTGAGCCACTGCACAAAGGGGGAAAAAAAAAAGAGTTTAGGAGTTCCTGCTTTGGTACAGTGGGTTAAGAATCCGACTGCAGTAGCCTGGAGGCTCAGGTTCAATCCTGGGCCTGGTGCAGTGAGTTAAAAGTATCCGGCATTGCCCTAGGTCACAGCTGCAGCTTGGATTCCATCCCTGGCCTGGGAATTTCCATATGCTGAAGGTGCAGCCATAAAAAAAAAAACAAACCAAATTCCTGTGAGTAAAAATGTCATCCTAAGGTTAGACCTAAAGCATAACTAACGGCTATGTGTGTGGGTTTTCCCTGGCCCATCTTATTATTTATTCTGGAAAACCAGGAGGTAACTGTGTATCTTACTGTGCTTCAAGTTAGTTTTTAAAGTTGGAACACTTTTTCATGAATTACATGCCATTTAGATCATTTTGGAATGAAGTTCTTTTTTTTTCTTCTTTTTAGGTTACCTCTCTTTTGTTATTGATCTGTGTAGGCTCTTTTTCTGTAATCCAGCTTTTTAAAAAAATCCAGGTACAAGTTCCTTGCCATACCTATATCTCTGTCTCTATATCTGAGTTGTCATCTCCTCTCTCAACTTTGCAGCTTGATTTTTCTCATTGAATGGTGCTTTTGGATGAATAGGGTTTCTTAATTGAACATAATCTAATTTATTGATATTTTCCATTATGATAGTTGTTAGGGATGGGATGTCTGTGTCCCCCCCAAACTCATATATAAAATCCTAACTCCCAGGGTCAGTTGGTGGGGTGAGGCCTTTAGGAGGTGATTAGGTCATAAGGGTGGAGCCCCATGAAAGACCCCAGGAGGACGAGCTTTTGCCTTCCCCTACGTAAAGACACAGCAGTGCTTTCTATGAACCAAGAAGTAGGTCCTCACCAGACGCTGAATCTTCTGGTGCCTTGGTCTTGAACTTCCCAGCCTCCAGCACTGTTAAGAAATAAGTTTCTGTTGTTTATAACTTAACCCAGTCTGTTATCGTGGCCCTAAAGGATAAGACAGTAGTCCTACTTCGGTCCTCTTTAAGAAATCCTTCCTTATTTCGTGTTCATAAAGATATTCCCCTACATTAATACCTAGATGCCTTATTGCTTTACTTTTCAAGTTTAGTTCTAAAATATCCTGCAATTAAGTTTGGGTATTCTCTGAAGCTGGACCCAAGACAGATTTTTTTCCCCATATTTATATTCAACTGAACCAACACTTTTATTAATTTAATTAATTAATTGATTTTGTCTTTTCAGGGCCACACCCACATCATATGGAGGTTCCCAGGCTAGGAGTCCAATCGGAGCTGTAGCTGCTGGCCTATGCCACAGCCACAGCAGCACCGGATCTGAGCTGTCTGTGACCTACACCACCACTCATGGCAACGTTGGATCCTTGACCCACTGATCAAGGCCAGGGATCCGAACCTGGGTTCTCACGGATGCTAGTCAGATTCGTTTCCACTGAGCCACCACGGGAACTTCTTATTTTATTTTTTGCTTTTTAGGGCCACACCTGCAGCATATGGAACTTCCCTGGCTAGGAGTTGAATTGGAGCTGCAGCTACTGGCCTGTGTCACAGCTGCAACAACATTGGATCCGAGCTGCATCTTCAACCTACACCACAGCTCTTGGCAATGCCAGATCCTCAACTCAGGGAGTGAGGCCAGGATCAGACCTGCATCCTTCTGATTACTAGTTGGATTCTTAACCTGCTGAGCCACAACGAGAACTCCCAACACTCTTTATTTCAAAGCCTGTCCTTTATCCATGGCTCTTCTGTGCACATTTGTGAGAAATCCTATGTTCACAAATGTATGTGTCTGGACTTTCAACACTATGCTATTTGTCTAATGTCTATCTTTGCATCAATATCTGTTTTAATAACTATAATCTTATAATAAATACTTATTATCAGTAATGTAAGTTCACTAATCTTTATCTTATTCAAAGGTGGTTTAGCTGTTTTTGGCCTTTTGCATTTTCATGTATATTATGGAATATTTTTGTAAATTTTCACAGAAGTACCTGTGGGATTTTGTTTGGGATTGCCATGAATCTATTGATCAGAGCAAGTTGTGAGTACTTGGCATTTTAATAATCTTGGGTCTTAAATGGTTAATTCCTTTTTTTCTTTTTTCTTTTTTTGTTTTTAAGGCTGCACCCACAGCATATGGAAGTTCCCAAGCTAGGGGTCTAATCAGAGCTACAGCTGCTGGCCACAGCTACAGCCATAGCAATGCCAGATTCGAGCCATGTCTGTGACCTACACCATAGCTCAAGGCAACTCCGGATCCTTGACCCACTGAGTGAGGCCAGGGATTGAACCTGCATCCTCATGGATACTAGTTGGATTCATTTCTGCTGTGCTACAACAGGAACTCCCTTAAATGGTTCATTCTTAAATGGTATACCTCACTCTATTTAGGTATTCTTTAATTCCTCTAAATGCTTTCTAATCTTCAGTGTGGGGTCTTATGATACATTTTGAATTTAGTCCTAGATTTTCTACTTTTCCATACACTATGGGAAACTGGATAGGAAACACTGGATGCAGCCTGGATTCAATGTTGTCCTAGCTGTGGTGTAGACCACCAGCAGCTCCAATCCAATCTAGACTATCAACAGAAAAAAATCGAGTAAATAGATAAATTACAAATGTATAACTTGCAGAGTAACCAAATATCTTGAAATATAGGGAAAACACAAACCAGTCCAAAGCAGAGATGAAGCACAAGCTCTGGCTCTGTGGGGGGCGGGTATTGAAGGAAGAGATGCCAGGAGCCATACAGATGGATAAGAAAAGTAAAACTAAAGAAAAAGGGTTGCCTAAAGGCTGAATGTGGGCTCGCATGAGAACACAGAATGCCTGAAAGTGACAAACACGAAGGGAATTCATGCTGACTTGTAGTGTCTTCTCTGTGGAGATGCTCCCTAGGTGCTCATAAGAAATACCGGGGACAGGGCATGAGACTGGAGGAAATCTACACTGGTAACATAAACCTGGGTAAGGAGAACAGCTGGCCCTGTGGGACGTGCGTAAAGCCTCAACGAGACCCTTTCTCCTATAGAACAAAGCCTTAGGACTGTGGGTTCACATGAAGAGTCACGGGGGCATGGTGACTTGTAATAGAAAAGAACATTCTCCCCCTGAGGAGGAGGCGGAGAGAGGCCAGGACCTAGAATACTGTGTTAATATGATCTACCTTCTTTGCTTGAGGGAGGGGTAGTAAAAACCGCAATGCAAGACCCATCAAAGAAACACGTCCAGATGTGGCTGTCATAACAAACATGGTGACAGATGACTACTACTTCAGATGGGCTCAACAGTGGACACAGCAAAGAAGTGATCTAGAAAATAGGTTAGTATTGGGAGTTCCTCTCCTTTTGATTCAGTGGGTTAAGAATCTGACTAGTATCCATGAGGATGGACCGATCCCTGGCCTCGCTCCTTGGGTTTAAGGATTCAGCGTTGCTGCGAGCTGTGGCATAGGTCACAGATGTGGCTTGGATCTGGTGTTGCTATGGCTGTGGTGGAGGCCAGCGGCTGCAGCTCCAATTCATCTCCTAGCCTGGGAACTTCCATATGCCAGAGGGCAGCCCTGAAAAGAAAAAAAGTTTGCATCTACCATCCCCAAACTCCCTGTCCATCCCATTCTCCCCCCCCCTCAGCCCCTCACCCTGGTGAGAATGGCCATCGTTAACAAGTCTACAGATAACAAATGCTGGAGAAGATGTGAGGAAAGGGACCCTCCTTCACTGTGGGTGGGAATGTAAATGGTACAACCACTATGAAAGACAGTATGGAGGTTCCTCAGAAAACTAAATATAGAACTACCATATGACCTGTGGCAGTTTTGATTTTGTAGCGTGTTTCCTGAATCTTAGGAATAATCTATTTAAAAAAATAGTTTTTTATATAACTATTAAATATTTCAGAAACATTTGGAAGCTACCAATAATAAATAATTCTAAACACACTTAGAATACAACACATAGAGATAAACACTAATACTGTTTATGAGTACATTACTTGAGTTTAAATACATCTTCACTTTTGGCTTTTTTTTTTTTTTGGCTATGCCCATGGCATGTGGAAGTACCCAGGCCAGGGACTGAACCCATGCCACAGCAGTGACAATGCTGGATCCTTAACTGCTAGGCCACCAGAGATCTCTAATCTTCACTGTTGGACTTTAGCATTTTCATTTTCCTGGTTTCATTTTTGTTGCAACATTTTCTTGGAGGGAATCATAGGTAAGATAGACATAAACCCAACTATGGGGTAGCCTTGAATAAATATGTAGGTGTCTCTCAGACTCAGGATTCCAACAGTAGGATGAAAATAATAATATTGTAATGGTTATAATGCTTTGATGCAACTGACAAAATCTTATTCTTTGTATTAAAGAAAACCTCATTTTCTCATGTAACTAAAAAGATCCAGAAGCAAGGTAGACTCTAAGTGGAACTTGATTCAGTGAAGTTTCTCTCCTCTCCATCTTGCCTTTGTTGTGCTGACTGCCTTTTCCAGGTCTCCTGTGGTGGGTCTCTGGGAAGGGCATGATTCCTCTTTGTCACAAAGTTGCTGCTGCTGCTGTTCTAGACCTCACAGATTCATCACTCAAAGCTATTTAAAGCAAATGATCCTGTCTCTCCTGATGTGTTCTGCCCAAGATAGCAGAAGCTTCTTTCCTGTGACTCCCTCAAATGCCTCCTTGTCCTTGTCTAGGTTACCATCCATCCCCAAACGAGTGCTGTAGCCAAAGGGGAGTTTACGTACTTCGGCTTAAACCAGTCAAAACCTACCTCTAGGTGATCTTCCAAATTACATGGCTGGGATTGGGGTAGCGTGGTTTCTCCAAAGCAAAATCTGGATAGTTTTGACATGAATAGAGGAAAATAGATACTGTGGAAGAAACAAAAGAATGTTCAGTAAGAAAACTTGCCTTGCGGGGTTGCTGTGGCTATCAGAGACAAGGGCTGTGAAATGTCTGGCATAGTGCCTGGCACATGGTAGGTACCCAAGAAATGGCAGTTATTATTTTTGTGAGCATCTTCATCGCGTGTGGTGATATTTAAGTTGAAGTGACCTTGAAGCATAGATTGTTAGAGTTGGGACATGGAAGACAGTCTAGTCCAATTCTGTCCTTTTATGTCTGTAGACTGCAAACCAGAGATGAAGGAACTTGCCTAAAGCCATTCAATTTACAGCCTCTTCCCCTGGGCCAGTCCTCTCTTCTCCTTTCAGGTTCATACTCCCATGGTAATTCAGAAAATTGGGGCAAAAATTCTACTAATGTCATGTTTTTAAGCACAAATACTGCGTTTTAAAACTTCTCCAAGTTCTCTAACTGAATTAATTGAAATAAACGTTGAATATTTTCCTAACCTACAGTTTCTTGGAAAAGTTGCACACTAGAGACAAAACCTCCATGGGGAATTTGGTCCCTTGATCACAGCATGTGGCTCAATTTATTTTAAATAGTTCAAACATCTCAATGTTGAAAAACAATCTTTGGTCTTCCAGCGAGTGTTTTCTAAGCCCACAACGGGATCTCAAACTTCCTGGTTAGCTATTTTTCTCTTGCTCTTTCTGTTCCTAAATAGTTGAGCTAAAGATTGGTCATGGGGCTGATTTCCCAGATCTTTTCCTTTGTGATTTATCCGCATCACCATAGGCTGTGCACTTTCCAAAAGATCACAGGACATACAGTGTTGTGGGATAGTATTAAAATTGACACCGTTGGAGCTCCCATCATAGCCAGCGGAAACGTGGAACCATGAGGTTGCAGGTTCAATCCCTGGCCTTGCTCAGTGGGTTAAGGATCCAGCGTTGCAGTGAGCTGTGGTGTAGGTTGCAGAAGCCGCTTGGATCTGGTGTGGCTGTGGCTGCGGCTGGCAGCTGCAGCTCCAACTGGACCCCTAGCCTGGGAACATCCATGTGTGGGGTGAGTGCAGCCCTAATAAGACAAAAAGACAAAAAAAAAAAAAAAAAAATTGAGGAGGCTTAAGCCCCAGTGGTGCACCAACAAACCCCCTCGTCGCTCCTTCCGCGCTGCCCCCCAAGCCATGCGGGGGGCGCGACTGCGGAGGGACAGAGCTCTCCATCTCAGCGCTGGGCAGGAGCCCCCAGCACTGCCAAAGAAAACAAAGATTGATCAGCTAGAAAGGAATGTTTCTCAACTGCAACTGCTAATGAACAGGAGGCTCTGCACCCTCACCCCCGCCCGCCCCTCCCCCTTCGCCACATTCCCCCCCCCCCCCCCCTTTCCTTTTCAGCCTCTGCTGGGGCCTGGAAGGCTCTGGGCTGCGGTCCAGCCTGCGTCGGCGGGCTGCCTCCACCAGCGCCCAGCCATCCTGGGCTCCATCCTAGCGATCTCGATGGAGGTTCCTGCAGCGTTTTTTCCAGCTCTCCCTGTCTTTTTTCCATGGGATTTTTCTTTCCTTTTTTAGGCGGAGGGTTGCCATATCCCTCAAATTAGGAGCAAGGGGAGAAAATGAGAAATTCTGGTTTCGCTCCACCTCTGCTCCACCCACCCAGGTTCTTTCCAAAAAATTTAAAAAAGATTAGAGCTGGAAGAAGTCAGCAGAAAGGCAAGCGTTCTCCCCCCGCCCCCCCTGCTGCTGCCCAGGCCACATGTCCTGGGCAGGCAGTGCTGGTTGCTCCCTGGGTGGGTCTGTTTGTCTGTCTGCTGCTGCTGAACTGGGGGCAGGGCACTCTGGGTGTGGTCTCTGCAGAGGCTGTCGCCTTGATACTGGAAAGATGTTACTAGAGTTCAGGTTCTTGTTCATGGTGCTGGAAAAATGAACTTCCTGCATTCAGCAAGCAAGCAAAAGTCTTTATTACAGGAAAGCAAAGAGCCCCCAGCACAGACACTGGGAGGGGGAGAAAGAGTCCAGACATCATTCCGTTTTCCCATTGGCCTTGTCCAGTCACCTATATCAGGCTTTATCCAATAGGGGTTTTAGAGATGGATATGCCCCATAAGTTATATGGCTATTTTGTTCTTGTCTCCCCTAGACTGGGAGCTGCCATTCCTCTCATTCCTTCCCTATCAGTCGAGGGATGAATTAGAGATTAATGTCCACCTAGACATAAAGCAGATATACTTTCTATAGAAAACAAGGCCTGAGAATGTCATTTCCTGGAACTCCCAAATCTTAGGTATTAATCAACAACTATATCAAAGAATACATCGAAGCCCATGTTTCTGTGCTAACTACCTAAATAATTATTCATTACGCTGCCTCAGCCTCAGAGCTTTATCCTCAGACAAAAATCAAACAAAAAGCAAACCAAAACGCTCCTTGGGGCCACCTTCAGCCATCTTGCGTGTATTATTATTATTTTAGGACTAATCTGTTTAATAAAAATAGCTGTGTCTCTAGCCCCCTCCCCAGCATCGAGGGCTCCCTACCCCCTTTTAATAATAATCTCAAAAAAAAAATTTTGACATTGTTAATTGGCAACAGCAATCACAAAGTCAAAATCACTTGAAAGAATCCCAGTATCTCAGAAATAGCACCTCAGCAGTTTGACCGATAAGTAGTTGTGTGACACCGAGAAAGTCAGTCAAACTCTCTGGCTCTCAGTTGCTTCCTGGGTCAGCTAAGGAGATTGGATTAATGGTCTACAAATTTCTTTTTAGCTCTAAAGTGCCTCTGGTTTCACCTGGTGCCTTAGCTGAGATGGAGTGGTAGAGCCTCCTGGGGGCCTTTGATGCAGAGGAAGAAGAACAGTGGAAGAGTCTTGCTGTGAAGAGAGCTTTCAGTGTTCCAGCGCTCACTCATTCAGTCTTAGCCCAGGACATCCATTTAAATGAAAAGTTATTACAACAGAGGGAGACAGTCCCTGAGCCTAAAGAGAAGACCCTTCATGTTCAACTTCTTGCTCTAAGACGGAATTACCGTACAAGGTAGGTAATATGGTGCCCAGGGGATGTCATTGACTGAATGTAAGAGGCTCTGAATCATTGCGTGTCTAGGGTGAGTCCCTTTTCCCCTCTGAGCCTCAGTTTCTGCCTCTGTAAAAAGGAGAGGATAAAGTTTTGTTGCTGTTTTGTTTGCATTCACGTTCTGCAGTTCCATGAAGTACCACTTAGGGTCCAGAGTGAGCCGTGGGAAGGAGCCCTTTGTGATGTGATGTTGCACCCATAGCAGTATGTCTTCCAGGCTCTCTATCACTTTCTTATTTTCTCATCAGATTTCTGTCACTGGAGCTTTATGTTAGAGGATAAAATTCCACCTAGTTAGGGTCTAGACCATTGTTTACCTGCCTAGGCTTTTACATATAAACCATGGATTATCTTGTAACCCTTGATGCCAGGGTGCGGGTTTTATTTGAGGACGTGCTGGAGGGAAAAGGAGGTAATTAACTACCAACGAACGCTTTCTCTCAGGGAAGGGGGGAAAAAGAAAGCAGAGAGAATGTAAATATGAGGAAGTCTGAACTAGTCATAGCTATGATTTATTGAGAGCTTCCTATTTGCCAGGTAAGTCTGTTTTCTATATTCTATCTCATATCTAATTCTTATAACAACCATTTCAAATGTGAATTGTGACCCATTCCAAGCAAATGAGCTGTTTCCAAGGACACATGAGATGTGGATGATAGAGCTAAGAACTGGCTGCCAACTGCAACACTCACTCTTATAACCACTACTCTAGACTGATCCATGAGAAGAGTGAAAGGTAGCTTCAGAGGCCCATGAACCTGGAACTATTCCCTCAATATGAAAAGATGAAGTCAAACATTTTAGCAAGAAGTTGATTTAATTCAGTTGTATCATATTGGCAGTTTTGCTCAATGCCATGACATTATTATATGTGGGTCAGGACCTAGAAGGATTCCTTATACTCCTCACAGTGCCCTACATTCTGCTGTTGGAAAGCACTGAGCAAATGGAAGAGGGGTGGGATAAGTGGCTGGGGAAAGAGCAGGGGCCACAGCACACACATCATGGTAGGGACTCCGCAGTTTTTTTTTTTCCTCCCTGTGGGAACCAGCAAGACATCAGTAGAAATGTTGTGTTGAGATGTTGTGTTTTTCCTTTTGTGAGGATGGGTGTAAGAGACACAATCTGACTGTTTTTTTTGTTTTTTGTTTTTGAGGGCCACATCCACGGCATATGGTTGTTCCCAGGCTAGGGGTTGAATTGGAGCTACAACTGCAGGTCTACGCCACAGCCACAGTAATGCAGGATCTGAGCCTCACCTGTGACCTGCACCACAGCACAGGGCACTACTGGATCCTTAACCTACTGAGCAAGGCCAGGGACGGAACCTGTGTCTTCATGGATACTAGTTGGGTTCCTTAGTACTGAGCCACAACAGGATCTCCCTGACTGATCTTTTTAGAGGATATTGCCGATTCTACTATCTGGAGAATAAACCTTAGGAGAGAAGAGTGGAAGCAGGGAGAGCAGTAGTAATCCAGCCATGAGCTAACGGTGGCTTGGACTACATTAAATAGACATGCAAGGTACATGGGAATGCATTACTTTTTATGAAACCTGGGTGTTACTTTTCTCTCTTAAAAGTTGTCTTTCTTTACCTCTGGGGGCAATTACAACATTTGATTTTACTTATTTTATGATTAATTCCATTGCCCATGTATAAGAGGCTCCAGGAACTCCCCCTGGAGTTAATAAGCCTTCCTATCCCATCCCCTAATTTTGTTGACTACTAGAAGAAAATGGAGTGACCCTCTCTGTCCTGTTTCAGCCCTCACTGCGTCGAGACTCGGATGCCTATTCTGGGCTGTGAGATATACAGATACATTTCTTCACCCAGGGATCATCAGGCCCTCTTGTAAGAATATTGCGGCATGAGAGGTGGAACCAATAGCCAAGGCTAGGTTTCCCTTTGAACCACACGAGGGAGGGTACTGTAGTATTTTGATCTTCACTAGAAAAATGTCATTCACGTGTGCTCTTTCCAGTCCTGATTTGCCCTTCCTCCTCAGGCCTATCTCCTACTCATGTTGGGGGAAGTTTTCCTTTCCTTTCTGGATACGCCTGGGTTTTAGCCTTGACTCAGCCATTCACCTGTCGTGTGTCTTCGGGCGAGTAACATAACCTCTCTGAGTCATGGTTCCTCATCTATCAGTTCACCACCCCACAGTGGCGCAGGAAGATTTAAATGAGGGATGACTGTACCGTGCTTACTGCCGTCCAGCATGCAGGAGAAGCTGAACAGAGTGCAGCAGGATCTGCTGTTGTGGTTGATGGGCTGACAGCGAAAATGGTGAATGCCAGTTACCCACACGCTTCAGTTTCCTCCAGGCCCCCAGACTGGTTCACAGCCTCTTTGGGTTGCTTTTGATGCCTTCCTTGTTTCCATTCCCCAGCACCAGCAAGGGAGCCTCATCTGGTTTCATCTTTCCTGCTCAGTTGTTCTTCCTGACTGCCCCCTCCCATTTTTTTATACCTTTCATTGTCCCATTTCTTCTTCAGTTCTTGAGTTTTCTCTGTCTCATTTTATAAATGTGCCATTTAGGAGTTCTGGTTGTGGCTCAGTGGCAATGAATCTGACTAGTATCCATGAGGCCTCACTCAGTGGGTTAAGGATCTGATGTTGCCATGAGCTGTGATGTAAGTTGCAGAGAAGGCCTGGATCCTGTGTTGCTGTGGCGGTGGTGTAGGCCGGCAGCTGTAGCTCCAATTCCACCCCTGGCCTGAGAACTTCCATATGTTACATGTGTGGCCCTAAAAAAGAAGCATAAAAAAAAAAAAGCAAAGAAAAAGGTGCCATTTAATTGCACGAAGTTGCAAGTTTCCTAAGAGTGAGAGCCATGTGTCTTCTTTCATACTTGCTGAATTGCCTAGGCACTTGAAGTTACTTAATAAAACATTCATTCAAATAATTGAATTAAAATAAATCCTCACCTCTAGCTGACACAAGTATATGCCAGTAGTAGGAAAACCAGGAAATAGAAACAAGGAAACTATAATATATGTCCCCATATGTTACATCTGAACTATTGTTGAACTATATTCTCAACAACTTCTGGATGTTCACTTTGGTGTCAGGTATCAAAAATTTCAAAAAACGTGTGTAAAAATTCATGAAGCTGTGGGATTGGGTGAAATCATAAGGCCAAAAATAATTCAGAAAGTTATATAGTTCATAGAAAGAAAATGTTGAAGACACACTTTAGAAAAGGAGCAGTATCAATGAGATTGGCATTTCTGGAGAATAAAAGGAGAAAACAGATTCAGGAGTAGAAGTTCGCTTGACATTTTCTAGCACAAAGGACTGATGAGAATGGGATACTGTTAGTCATTAAAATAGGTGGTTCCTGATACTGATGATAGTAATTATTTTTTTCAGGGTGGTTTCCTTGAAACAACATACTCATTGGAATAAAATGATCTGGTTCTTGTTCTGAGTCCATTTCTTACTGGGAGGCTGGGCTAACTTATAACCTCTCTGAGCCTCATTTTTTTACTTGTACTATGGGGATTGTAGGTTTCTTTTCTTTCATTTTTTTAAGTTTTATTGAAGTAGAGTTGATTTACAAGGTTGTGGTAACTTATGCTGCATAACAAAGCGATTCCGTTTTACATGTACACACATCCATTCTCTTTCAGATTCTTTTCCCACATAGACTATCACAGAATATGGGGTAGAGTTCCCTGTGCTGTACAGCAGGTCCCCTTAGGCCATTCATTCCATATACCACAGTGTGTGTATGCCAATCCCAAACCCCCAGTCTATCCCTCTCCCCCATCTGTCTCTTTCAGTAACCATCAGTTTGTTTTTAAAGTCTGTAAGTCTATTTCTGTTTTGTAAATAAGTTCATTTGTATCCTTTTTTTAAAAAAAAAAGATTCCATGTATAAGTGCTATGAGGATGTTTGTCTTTCACTGTCTTAACTTCACTTAGTCTGATAATTTCTAGGTCCATCCATGTTGCTACAAATGCCATTGTTTCATTCTTTTTTATGGCTGAGTAATATTCTATTGGATCATAAGGTTTTTTGTGAGGTTGATGGGATCATGTCTTGCCTAGCATGGACTAGTGAGCATTGAGTGGGCAAACATTTACTATATTAGGAAACAAAAACTTAGTAAGTCAGGTATGATGTGTGAAAGAATTCCATACATAGGCAAGTGCTAAGTAAACACGAAGGGTTGGTGTAATGATTGTGTTTTGTCACAGGTCTCTTCCCTTAGATCCATCTTCATCAAGTGCAAACCATGGCCAGTGCAAAGAATGTGACTAAGTTAATTTTCACTGGTCTTTTTGAGGATCCAGAGGTGCAGAGAGTGTGCTTTGTAGTGTTTCTTCCTGTGTACCTGGCCACAGTGGTGGGCAATGGCCTCATTGTTCTGACGGTCAAAGTCAGTCAGAGTCTGCATTCCCCCATGTACTTCTTCCTGAGTTACCTGTCCCTGGTGGAGATCAGCTACTCCTCTACTGTCGCCCCCAAGTTCATTGCAGACTTGCTTTCCAAGGTTAAAACCATCTCCCTGGAGGGCTGTGTGGCTCAGATATTCTTCTCCCACTTCTTTGGAGTTGCTGAGATCTTCTTGCTTGTGGTGATGGCCTATGACCGCTATGTGGCCATCTGCAAACCCCTTCATTATATCAACATTATGAGCCATCAACTGTGTCACCATCTGGTGACTGGTTCCTTTCTTGGGGGCTTTGTTCATTCTATCATTCAGATTCTCATCACCATCCAGTTGCCTTTCTGTGGTCCCAATGTGATTGACCACTACTTCTGTGACCTCCACCCCTTATTCAAGCTCGCCTGCACTGACACCTCTGTGGAGGGGCTTATTGTCTTGGCCAACAGTGGATTACTCTCTATCTTCTCCTTTCTCATCCTGGTGTCCTCCTATATTGTCATCCTGGTCAACTTGAGGAACCATTCTGCAGAGGGAAGGCGCAAAGCCCTCTCCACCTGTGCCTCTCACATCACGGTGGTCGTGTTGTTCTTTGGACCTGCCATCTTCCTCTACATGAGACCCTCCTCCACCTTCACTGAGGACAAACTGGTGGCCGTGTTCTACACGGTGGTCACACCCATGCTGAACCCCATCATCTACACACTCAGAAATGCAGAGGTGAAAATTGCCATGAGGAGGTTGTGGGACAAAAAGGAAAACTCAGGGATGGAGTGAAAATGGGAAGCAATAAAATGTATCTCATTATTCCCTGCTCTTGAAATGAGTTTTGGTTTTAGTGAGATGTTCATGAATGACAGAAACAAATGTAAAGACTTGATGGTACTGCTGCTATGATTCTCCTTAGCAATCAAAGACTCGTTTGTAATCTGGTGTAATGTTCCAAGGACAGAGGTCAGATCAGCTTCGTGAGAGCCAACAATATCATGGGATTTGGAAATATTAAGAATCAAACTAAGTGCAAATGCAGAGGAAAACATTTTGACGGTGTTTCATAGGTTAAATCACTTATTCCTATGATTTCCTTCCTTCCTGCCTCCCTCCCTCCCTCCGAGTCCTTTTCTTGTCATGTCTATTAGTGTGTCTTGTAAGCCAGTCTGTGTTTACATTATTGTTCCATCTCTCAGAAAATCCTTTCGCCCAACTGACCCTTAGCATTGCGGAAAATATAGCGAATATCATAGAATTTGCCCCTGTTGACTCTGGGATTACACAGACTGTCTTTTCATTTGGCTTCCATCCCTCTAGCTTTCCCTGAGGATCAGGGAAACAATGCAGGATGCTTCCTTGCAAAAGGATGGGGCATCACAGTATGCTGTAGACCTTAAGGGCTTCCGCCTTTCCCCTCAGGTGCTAGTTGAGCATATAGGTGAATAGCAGTTTTAGAGGCACCAGGAAATTGTCCCTATTTCCCTTGTCCCCACTAATCATGGCCATGGATGACCATTAACAATCCCTGAGAAAATACCACTCTTGCAATGACTTTACCACACTTTTCCACATGACAAACTTTAAGACTCAGGTTACAGTCGCTTCCCTTATGAGTCCTTCTCTCATCTTCTTCCTCCTTGGGTTGAACTTGTGTCTCCTATTCATGGTTATTTCTACATGGTTTTGTCACTGCCCTTATCACTTTGATTGTATAAGTTCATATGATCTCCTCTCTCACTAGACTGTAAGTTTTCAAGGACAGGATTACCCACTGTCCTTTCTTTACTGTTCTAAATATTATGCATTTAGCTGGTGCTTTGTCAGTGCTTGTTGAATAAACAAACTTTTAGGCTCATGGGCAATCCTTTCTACATCACATTTTATAGATTTTTTTTTTTTTTTTTTTTTAGGGCTGCACTCGCAGCAAATGGAGATTCCCAGGCTAGGGGGCGAATCGGAGCGGTAGCTGCTGGTCTACACCACAGCCACAGCAACACAGGATCTGAGCCGCATCTATGACCTACACCACAGCTCACAGCAATGCCAGATCCTTAACCCACTGAGCAAGGCCAGGGATCGAACCCACAACCTCGTGGTTACCAGCTGGATTTTTTTCTGCTGTGCCACAACGGGAACTCCAGATTTTATAGATTTTTTTTTTTTAAATCAACTTGTCTTATGGTGAGGAGCATATCTCTTTCTGCTAAAATTTGAAGAGCTCAGGCTCCGAAATTCATCAGGCTCTTCCAGTTGTCCTTCTCTCACATCTCATGATCCAAATACTTCACTCCACACCCACTTTGCATAAGTACAAGAAGATTAACAGTAGTGTGAACTTCCTAAGTGTAATGAATAGTAAAATAGATAATATACATAAAGTTTTTAGAAAAGAACATGGTATGCAGTTGTACCATGGACTCAATAAATACTAACTGTCATAATTACCATCATAATTAGTGCTGGTCCTTAATTTCGTGTGTGTGATGACTACATGCCTATTCACTAATTGGACTTCTTCCTGTCTCAGGGAGCTGCTCAGAATGGTCCTTGATTCCATCCTAAAAAAGTTTTAGGCATTTGAAGGCAGTCCAGTCATTTTGTTTTGAGGCTTCTTTGGGCTAAACATTCTCTGTTGCTTGATTACTTTTGAGTGTCTCTCACAGTAGCTGGCACATTGTAGGTGTTCAATAAATAGTTGTTAAATAGAGGTTGACTATTACATGGCCTCTTTATCTTTTATGCCGAATGTTTCATATTTTGTTAATGTATGTTTTAAATCATTTAGTTTCTGAACTAAACTCAGTGGAGCTACCCTCCCTTTCTCTGGATGCCTTGAGTGTATCATAGCAGACTAGGACTTTAGGATGCAGAATATGATAGAAGCCTCTTATTCATGTACATATTTGTTTTCCTCCCTGAGAGCTACAGAAAGAATATCATCCGTGCACTCTTAGTCCTTGGATAATCATGGATGGATAGTACGGATAATATCTACTCTAATGGGATTGTCAATTTTCTAAAGGATTACCTTACCTACTGAGGGTAGGTCTATTGAGGGCTAATTACTCACTTTGTTTTTGTATCACTAGAAAAACCATAGGAAACAAAGGAAAGCAACTTTTCAATTGTTTTAAGAGTCAGATGTTGTGAAATTTAGAAAATGTCTACTCAATTCACAGAAGTAATAACAGTGTAATTATTACCACTTACCATTGGCAACCATGTTGTTACTTCCTAGTTGTTGATTCTGCCACAGCATCAAGAAAGAAAAAAAACCAAAATGAATTTTTTTTGGACAATGAATATAAAATAACTTCATTAATGACACATAGGTAGAGGGCTACATCCTACTCTGCATATACAATTTTGTATTTTTTTCACATGTTCAGTATAGGTTTGACTGCAGGTGATAGAAATAAAAGACAACTTATTGAAAGAGAAGTATAGAAGTCAAAGTCCAGCACTTTTAGGAGGTCCAACAATATTATCAGAAATTCACAGCCAGGAGTTCCCGTTGTGGTGCAGTGGCTAACGAATCCGACTAGGAACCATGAGGTTGCGGGTTCAGTCCCTGCCCTTGCTCAGTGGGTTAACGATCCAGTGTTGCTGTGAGCTGTGGTGTAGGTTGCAGACGTGGCTCGGATCCTTGCTGTGGCTGTGGTGTAGGCTGGCAGCTACAGCTCCAATTAGACCGCTAGCCTGGGAACCTCCATATGCCACCAGAGTGGCCCAAGAAATGGTAAAAAGTCAAAAAAAAAAAAAAAGAAATTCACAGTCAGCCATCTTCAGCATGTAGATTCAACCTCATGACCTTAAAGACTTCTAATACTACATATGAAAGCCGTCCAGTAGAACTTATGTTACCCTGGAGATTTTCCGTATCTGTGAGGTCCAGTGTGCTAGTATCTGTTGAGCCATAGAAATGTGGTTAGTGAGATAAAAGAACTGAATTTTAAATTTTATTTAATTTTAATAAGTTCAGTTTAAAAATATATATTAGACAGCACAACTCTAGTATTTCATCTATATTCTAGGAGACCATAAAGGGGAAATGGGGAGGATAAACCAATCACTTTCTTTTTAAGGAGATGTTTCAAAAGTGCCCCACAACAATTTTTCTTCCATCTTATTCAAGAGGTATATGCCACATGGTCACCCTTAAGTGTAAGGGAGGCTGGAAAGTATAATTGTTTATTCTATGTGAAATTGTGTTCTATTAAAAAAATCATTTTATTTTGTTCTCATAAAGAGGGAAGAGAAAATGGATGTAAAATAGGCATATTGTCTGAGGCATTCTATTATACGCAACTTCTTTTGTAAGTAAAAAATTTTCAAAACTCATGGGATACAGCAAAAACAGTTTTCAGAGGGAAGTTCATAGCAATAAATGTCTACATCAAGAAACAAGAAAGATCTCAGATTAGCAACCTAATCTAATACCTCAAGAAACTAAAAAAAGGAAGAACAAATGGAGCCCAGAGTTAGTAGAAGGAATGAAATAACAAAAAGCAGAAATAAATAGAGACTAAGAGAAGAGAAAAGATCATGAAATGAAGAGCTTTTTTTTTTTCTCTGAAGGATAAACAAAACTGAAAATCCTTTAGCTAGACTCACCAAGAAAAAAAAGAAAGGATTCAAATAAATAAAATTAGAAATGAAAAGGAGATGTTAAAACGATATAACACAAATACAAAGATTCATTATAGATTCCTGTAAACAGTTTTATGGCAACAAATTGGGCAATCTAGAAGAAATGGATAAATTCTAAGAAGCATACAACATAACAGACTGAATCATGAAGAACCAGGAAACCTGAAAAAATGGATTACTAGTAAGAAGGCTAAATTAGTCACCAAAAACTTTCTCAGACAACCAAAAATCCAGGACCAGATGGTTCACTGGTGAATTCTACCAAACCTTTGAAAAAATGTTAGTACCAATCTTACTCAAATTCTTCCAAAGAATAGAATGGAGGGGGACACTTCCAAACTCATTTAATGAGGTCAGCATTATCTTGATATCAAAATTAGACAGGGTATTACAAGAAAAGAAATTACAGATCAATATCACTGATGGACCTGGACATAGAAATCCTCAGTTAAATATTAGCAAACGGAATTAAATAACATATTAAAGGAATCAGGCATCATAATCAAGTAGGGTTTATTCTAGAGATGCAAGCATGGTTCAACATCCACAAATCAATCAAAGCAATATACCATGTTAACAAAATGAAGGATAAAAATCATACGATCATTTTAAGAGATGCAAAAAAAGCATTGACAACTTCAACTTCACTTTATAACAACTCTCAACAAAGCAGGCATGGGGGAATGTACCTCAACATAATAAAGGCCATATATGAAAAAACCTACTAGTAACATCGTAATCAATGGTGAAAAACTGAAAGCCTTTCCTTGAATATGAGAAACAAGACAAGGAAGTGCACTCTTACTACTTTTATTCAATATAATTTTGGAAGTCCTAGCCAAAATTGGGCAAGAAAAAGAAAAAGCCAAGTTGGAAAGGAAGATGTAAAACTGTCACTATTTGTAGATAACATGATATTATACATGGAAATCCTAAAGACTCCATCACAAAAATGTTACAACCAATAAACAAATTCAGTGAAGTTGTGTACAAAAACAGTATACAAATTCTGTTGTGTTTCTGTACAGTAATAATGAATTATCCAAAAGAGAAATTAAGAAAATAATCCCATGTATAGTTGCATCAAATAGAATGAAATATCTTGGTATAAATTTTAGCAAGGAGGTGAAGGACCTGTGTGCTGAAAGCTATAACACATTACTGAAAGAAATTAAAAAGTATAGAAATAAATGGAAAGATATACTGTGCTTAGGATTTGGAAGAATTAATATTGTTAAAATACCCATACTACTTCAAGCAATCTACATACCAATGCAATCTCTATCAAAATTACAATAACCTTCTTAATAGAAATATAACAAACAATCCTAAAATTTGTAAGGAACACAAGAGATCCTGAATAGCAGAAGAAGTCTTAAGAAAGAACAAATCTGGAGACATTATAATCTGTGACTTCAAACTATGTTGCATAGCTGTAATAATCAAAACAGTATGGCATTTGCATAAAAATAGACACATAAATCAATGGAACAGAATAGAGAGCTTGGAAATAAACCCACACATATTGGGTCAATTAATTTACAACAGAGGTGTCAAGAATATATAATGGAGAAAGGACAGTCTCTTCAATAAATAGTTTGGGAAAACTGTACAGCCACATGCAAAATAATGAAACTAGAAGACTCTCTTATACCAGACACAAAAATTAATTCAAAATGGATTAAAGACTTGAATGTAAGATCTGAAACTATAAAACTCCTAGAAGAAAACGTGGGGGAAAACGCCTTGACATCAATCTTGACAAATACTGGATTTGACACTAAAAGGAGAGGCAACAGAAAGAAAAATAAGTAAGTACATCTACATTAAACTAAAAAGCCTCTGGAGTTCCCGTTGTGGCTCAGTGGTTAACGAATCCGACTAGGAACCATGAGGTTGGGGGTTCGATCCCTGGCCTTGCTCAGTGGGTTAGGGATCTGGTGTTGCCGTGAGCTGTGGTGAAGCTTGCAGACGCGGCTCGGATCCCGAGTTGCTGTGGCTCTGGCGTAGGCTGGAGACTACAGCTCCGATTAGACCCCTAGCCTGGGAACCTCCACATGCTGTGGGAGTGGCCCAGGAAATGGCAAAAAGACAAAAAACAAAACAAAACAAAACAAAAAATGCAAAAAATTTAAAAAAACCCCAAAACAACTAAAAAGCCTCTGCACAGCAAGGAAACCATAAACAAAATAAAAAGGCATCCCATTGAATGGGAGAAAATGTATGCAGGTCATATGTCTGATAAAGAGTTAATTCTAGAGTTCCTGTTGTGGCTCAGCAGGTTAAGAACCTGACGTAGTGTCTACGAGGATGTGGGTTCAATCCCTGGCCTCGTTCAGTGGCTTTAGGATCCAGTGTTGCCGCAAGCCATGGCATAGGTCACAGATACAGCTAGGGTCCCGAGTTGCTGTGGCTGTGGTGTAGGCTGGCAGCTGCAGCTCTGATTTGACCCCTACCTAGCCCAGGATCTTCCATATGCCACAGGTATGGCCCTAAAAAAAAAAAAAAAAGTTAATCCCCAAATATATAAAGAACTCATACAAGTCAATAGCAAACCCCCAAACAGTTAGATTAAAATGGGCAGATGATCTGATTAGACATTTTTTCAAAGACATGCAGATGGCCAGCAGGTACATGAAAGGATCCTCAACATCACCAGTCATCAGGGAAAAGCAAATCAAAACCACAGTGAGATACCACCTCAGACCTTTTAGAACGGCTATTTTCAAAATGACAAGAAAAAACAAGGTAGCAGTGATGTGGAGAGAAGTGAACCCTTGTACACTGTTGGTGCTAATGTAAATTGTTACGGCCATTATAGAAAACAGTATAAGGGCTCCTCAAAAAATTAAAACTTAAAACTGCCACATGATCCAGCAGTTTCATTTGTGGGAATTTATCAGAAGGAAACAGAGACATTAACTCAAGAAGATATATACGTCATAATGCTCATTGCAGCGATATTCACAATAAGACGTGGAAGCAACCCAAGTGTCTGTTGAGGATGAGTGGATATGCTAAATGGTATCAGTCTGACAGAGAAGGACGAATGTATGACTTCACTTACATGTGGAATCTAAAACAGGGAGTTCCCATTGTGGCTCAGTGGTAACAAACCCGACTAGTATCCATGTGGACTCGATCCCTGGCCTGGCTCAGTGTGTTAAGGATCTGGCATTGTGGTGAACTGTGGTGTAGGTTACAGATGTGGCTTGAATCCTGTGTTGCTGTGACTGTGGCGCGGGCCAGCAGCTGCAGCTCCATTTCGACCTGGGAACTTCCATATGCTGTAGGTATGGCCCTAAAAAGATTAAAAAAAAAAAAAACAAAAAGAACTCATAGATACAGAGAACAGCTTGGCTGTTGCCAGAGGCAGTGGGAAGAGGGCAGGTAAAATGGATGGAGGGGGTCAAAAGATACGAACTTCCAGTTATAAAATAAATAAGTCCCGGGGTGTAACATGCAGCATGGTGACTGTGGTTAACAGGACTGTATTGTGTATTTGAAAGTTGCTAAGAGAGTAACTTTTAAAAGTGGTCCTGGAGTTCCCACCGTGGCGCAGTGGTTAACGAATCCAACTAGGAACAATGAGGTTGCGGGTTCGGTCCCTGCCCTTGCTCAGTGGGTTAACGATCCAGAGTTGCCGTAACCTGTGGTGTAGGTCGCAGATGCGGCTCGGATCCTGCATTGCTGTGGCTCTGGCGTAGGCCAGTGGCTACAGCTCCAATTAGACCCCTAGCCTGGGAACCTCCATATGCTGCGGGAGCAGCCCAAAAAATGGCAGAGAGACAAAATAAATAAAAGAAAAAGTGGTCCTGACAAAAAAAAAAAATTAAAACTATGTGTGGTGATGGGTGTTAACTAAACTTACTGTGGTGATCACTTCACAGTGTGTACAAAAATCATATCATTATGTTGGACCTCTAAAACTAATATAATGTTATATATCAGTTGTATCTCAATAAAAAACAACAGCTCCCTAAATTTTTTTTTTCTATAAAGGTGATTTGTAATGGTTCGGTACTATCATAGAAGTCAATTGTAGAATAATTTTCTTAATCATTCAACTATTTCAGAGTTTTTAGGTTCATGTAATACTTTATTCGACAAGACTTAGGCATTTTTTTTTTTCATGTGCTTGGGATATAGAGCTGTACATAAGACAGAAGGTACCTGCCTTCATGGAGCTTACATTCTAGGTAAACATTCTGTTTCAGAAGCTTCTGAAGTTAGGTCAGCATTGCCAACGGGATGTTTGGTGATGATGGAAATGCTCGGTATCTGTGCTCACATACGGCAGAACCTCGCCATGCGGCTGCCTAACGTTCGAAATGTGCCTAGTCTGACCGAAAAGCGGGTTAATTTTATTCAATTCTAGTTCACTTAAAATTAAGTAAATACACGTGTCTGCTGGCTACTAAACTGGATATCACAGATATACAGACCTTCAGCATTTCCTTGTGCTACCAACTTGTAGTTATTCCTCTGGATCAGGAAAAATTGCTCCTGTGCCCCAACACCCTGGTTCCTCTGCAGTTGAGTCCTTTTACTTACTTATTTTATTTATTTATTTATTTATTTATTTATTTACTTATTTACTTATTTACTTATTGTGTCTTTTTAGGGCCACACCTGCAGCATCGGGAGGTTCCAGGCTAGGGGTTGAATTGGAGCTGTAGCCACTGGCCTATGCCACAGCTACAGCAACGCAGGATCCAAGGCATGGCTGCGACCTACACCACAGCTCCTGACAATGTCAGATCCTTAACCCACTGAGCGAGGCTGGGGATTGAACCTTCGTCCTCATGGGTACTAGTCAGATTTGTTTCCGCTGAGCCACGGTGGGAACTCCTGTGGTTGAGTGCTCTTCATCTCATCTCTCAGTAATTAGCTCTTCTAACTCACCCTCCACGGTCATAAGGTCACCGCCACATGCCCCCACAGAGGTGCCAGGGTGAGTGGAAGGAAGGGGCACAGGCAGCAAGTCATGCGCTGTGCTCAGCTAGCCCTTCCCCTTGGCCTCTCAACCCGGGGTTCAGGAATGAACTGTGCCTGGTGGATTTGCTGTCTCACGATGAATTACTTCCTGGAATGAAGCAGTGTTAGACCTGGCTGGCCGTTCCTTCCATGAGACAATATCCTCACTTCATTTCCATGCCAGCATCTCTCCTAGTTCTCTTCTGATCGCATTAATCATGCTGCTTTTCTCTTGCTGGTTCTTTCTTGTTTCTCCATTTTCTTGGAGGATATCATAGGGCTTGGTTCTCAAACTAATCCTGTTTTGGTCTCTAGAAATCTCATTGAGTCTCATGGCTTTAAGTAATGTTCATGGGTTTATGACTCAAACTTAGAGCTCAACCTGGACTTTTTTTTTTTAACCTGAACTTTGATTTGTATATTCAGCTGTCACATCAATATCTCTTTTGGTGTCGTGAAAAACAGCTTTGCTTAACACATCCAAATCTATACTCTGAATTTTCCTGCTCCCATGCTTTTTCCTCCAGGAATTCCAGACTCAGTAATGGTCACTCCATTTTCATTGTTCCAGTCTACCTTGGAGGTATCCTGGAATTCTCGCTTCCTCTTTCTCCACTCAGTCAAAACATCAGCAAATCTTGTTAACTCTACCTTCACAATGCTCAGAATCTGACCACTTCCTAAAACCTTCAATACTACCATCCTGGCAAAGACATCAAGCACCTATTGACTGGATTATTGTGGTGTTAACCTAGCTGGTTTCCTTATATTTCCCAGTTCCCCTTTATTCTCACGATAGCAGACAGAAATATGGGCAAGAGCTGGCCTTTCCTTACTACTGTAATAAAATAATAACTACCAGCAGCCTCTATTCTCCTGAACCTGTTTTATTTTTCTTCATAGGGCTTATTACTGTCTAACTTGCATATCAAGTTTTATTTGCTTATTTATTTATTTTTCAACTTCCATTATCTTGGTGGGAACATGAAGGATGTAACTGCCTTGAGTTAGGGACTTTGTTTTTCCACTGCCAAATCTTTAACACCTAGAAGAGGGCTTGGCCATTAAGGACACACTGCTGTTTGTTGAATGAATGTATGAATGGATGGATGAATGGATGGATGGATGGATGGATGGATGGACGGATGGATGGATGAATGACATCTCTTTCTGAGGAGATTCTGACTGTATTCCATTATTTTTAACACTGTCATTATTGATGGAGAGGCGGCCACACAGGGAGTCTAAGTGGCTTATACAGAAGTGTTAGAATTGGAAGGTACAATGGAGATAGTCTAGCTCAGCTCTATCATTTTTATGTAGAAGTGAAAACAGGAGAGTGAGAGGCAGAGAGGTAAAATGACATGGCTTAAGTTAGATCGTTAATTAATTACTGAACCAGAGCTCGTGTCCACACGTCCTGGCTCCCTGTCCAGTTCTCTTTCTTTCTTATTAGTTTTCCTTTTAATTCTCAGCAGTCCATTCTGGAAAAATGTTCCCCTTTTGTTTTTCCTTTCACATTCTTCTCTCCCTTTCTCATTATTGTGTGCAAACTTTATGGAAATCTCACTAAGCTAATTGAAAAGATTTTGAACCTTTCCTAAGTCCAGGTGTCACTGATGAAGTTTCACCCAAGAGGAAAGAAATTCCATGGGGAAGTTGTTCCCTTGATTATAGTGTGTAGCTTAATTTATTCAAGCATCTTAACTTATTCAAGGATCTGTGCATTTAGTTACAGTCCTTGGAATTTCAGTGGGTGGAAAGGTTTTCTCCATGAAAATCAGAATTTTAAAATCTCTTGAGTGTGCCACTTTCTGTGGCATTTCTTTATTTTCTAGAGATTATACATGCAATTATAAACCCAGATCCAGATCTCCTGAATTGCACCCTCCCCCCTTTTTTTGGTGGTTCATCTTAGGTAGCATCTACTTTGTTTTCTGAAAGCTCCTAGGAACATTGGCGATTTGTCCCTGGGGACAGGTCTGATCCTTGAGTTGCAGTAGCCAGTCATCACTATCCATCTGATGCCTGGGTAGCCACCACTACCCAGTCATCAGTGTTGAAAGAGCACTGATCTGCCTTGGTAACCTGGCCAATAGCTAGTGTGTGGCTTGGGACTCCAGGTAACCTCTCCCTTTATTCATCTCATCTATAAATTAAGGAGGTTGGATGAAAATGTCTCCAAATCTCTTCAGTGCCAGTCGGAGTGGCTTAGCTGAGTGTGACTTGAATTTGTTCAGGGGAAACGCCAGTGAAAAATCAGAGCTGGGTTGTGATATTAGTCAAGGTACCTTTCTTGTCAGGGACCAGGATTCACAGGGAAGAATTCAGTTCCCCATCCTATTGTAGTTTCTCCAGATCAGATCGTCTCCTTAGTAATAATCTATTCCAGCAGCGTGGCTAACTTCACGCTGAATTGGAATGCATTTGAGATCCATCTGATTCCATTCTTTGTTCTAAGGCAGAGCTAACCACACCGGATTGTTGGAAGGTAGGTGATCTAGCTGGAAGTAAAATGCAGGGTCTCTAAGCAGCCATAGGATGTCTCTGAAAGCCATCAAGAGTCAGTTCCTCTCATAAAGCCACAAGTGTTCATTTGTTAAATGAGCTGGTTGGGATTGAGGCTTTTTTTTTTTTTTTTTGGTGGGGCGTAATACATTCAGTTTAATTAATATATTTTTATTGTGGCAAATTATATAAAACATATAATTTTTTGAATTAAAGTCCTAAACAGATTTTGGAATTCTGTGAGATACCAAGTGGGAGCATATGGCTGGGATGGAGGTTCCATTCCTTCATGTGAGATCAGTCATGTTGGCACAAGAAGTTTTCTGTTAGGTTTTCTCTGGCTGTCGTGTCCTTTCTATCATGATGGTTTGGTCCAGAGTCCAGTAAGTTACAGGAGGTAGAGTCACAAAGCTCGAAGGCTGATTTAGGCTTTCCTATGCTGGTCGCATTCCCCAACCCCCCCCCACCAGTGCTTCTAGGTGAGGCACCATTGTGGGGACAGAGGGGGTGTTTCTTACCAACTCTGTGGGTGAGATGGTGGAATGGCTGCGAAGTGAGGTAGCAGAAAGAGGAATAAACACTGAAAGGTGAGATGACAGGAAAGGAAACGTTTTCAAGCAGAATGGCTATCAGTGTATTCCTTCTCTTAGGGCTGAAGCCTGGAAAAATGGAACCCTTTGTGGTTCTTATCTCTGAGGAATCTCTGAGATTGGCCCTAGAATATTTTCCTTCATTTCTCTAGTGAATCCAAAAAGACTGAGTTCATACTCGTACAAGAAATATTTGTATGTGTTGGTGGAAAAATATATCTTGGACTTCTTACAGAGGGGAATATTTAATTTGAACTCTTCACTTCTGTGTTAGGTACGTAGAAATTGTACCAAGTAGTGGTTAAAGAGCGTAGGATCTGTGGTTAAACCGCTGGGGTTGAAATCCTGGCTCCACTGCTGTGTAACCTTAGGCCAGTTAATTCACTTTAGTGTGGTTTGTTTTTTCCTCATTTGTAGAAAAGGGGTGATAATAATAATGATACCCAGGTCACAGGTTTGTTCTGGGAATTGACTTAATTAATGGATATAGAACAAACAAAACCCAGTAGAAACACCATAGACACAGAGAAAAAACTGGTGGTTGTCAGCAGGGAAGGGTGTGTGGGGATGGATACAATAGGTGAATGGGGATTGTGAGGTACAAACTTCCAGCTATAAAGTAAAGTAAAGAAGTAAATAAAGTAAAAATAAAGTCAAGTCAGAAGCATGTAATGTAGCGGGGTGGGGGGATGTGCTTGGGTCATGGGATGGAAATCCTGTGAAATTGGATTGTTATGATCATTATACAACTACAGATGTGATAAATTCATTTGAGTAACTAAAAAATAAATAAGGAAGAAAAAGCATGTGATGTATAGATAGGGAAAATAATCAATAATATTGGAACAACTTTGTACAGTGACTGACTGTAACCGGTCTTATTGTGGTGATCAGTGATCATTTTATAATGCATAAAAATACTGCATCACTATATTATATACCTGAAACTAATGTAATAGTATATGTTAACTACAACTCAGAAAAAATCTGTATGACATATTGTATCATGGAAATACTAGCTATTATTAACCAAAATGCAATTAGTGATAAAAATTCAAGAAAACTATTAAAAAGCATTTTGAATACTAGGATAGTGTATTCCTTGGTAGAGTAGTAGAAACAGTACATAATTATAAAGAATCTGTTAATTGCTAAAAAAGAAGTATGGCAAACTACTGCAAGAACACAAAGGAAGAAAGATATTATTCCTATAGTAATGAGGTTATTCATGTATTCTAGAAAGAAGGGAGTACTTAGCACAGAGAAGGGAGAAAGGACATTTGGGATTAGGAAATAGCTGTATAATGTTCATTTGGGGGATGACAATAAGGTTGCAAAAATAGGCAATAGCCAGTTCAAGAAGGACCTGGAATCCATCCTAAGAATATTATGATTTATTCTGTGGGCAATGGAGAGAGGCTGCTAACGTTTAGGCAGGGAAGTAACATGATCAGATTTACATGTAAGAATAACCACCAAAGGATTTTCAGAGCTCAGAGATGAGAATATACATATGTCTGGAGTCTTAAAGGCAAGCTTCCTTCCGTGAACAGGACTGGAATTGGTAGGTATGTAGGGTGGGAAGGGATAAGGAGAGGCATTTCTGGTGAAGAGAGGCTCTGGGGAGAGAATGAGCAGAGTGGGCTTGTGGAATGGGGAGAGGACCCTGAGTTGAAGTTTAGTAGGTAAGAGGGTGAGATTTGAGGCAACTCCGTCTGTGAAAGTCTTTAAAAATAGGTCAGAGGGGTTCAGGGTTTCCCTGGGTAATCCCAAGCAGAGAAGGATCTAAAGAAAGATGGGCCAGGAAACCTTTTCTGGCTGCAGTGTGCGGGATGGATGGGGTGGGAAGTTGTGGGGACTAAGAGGCTTTGGAAATTAGGCATCAGCTGACAGCACGTGAGAAGGTGGTAGCAGCAAGATTGGAGAGAATGTGCACATAGGGAGAGATGTTTTAAAGGGACAATTAGTGGGATGTGGTGATGACTGGTTATGGGAGTGAAAGGGAGGCATAAATCAAATACAACAACAAGGCTGGGAACCTGGGCATCTTGGAGGCTGACAGCAGCGTCATCCAAGTGTCTTCTAGGTCATGCCTGCCTTTAGGAGTCTGGTTACTCTGAAGTTTAGTCTTATCAGCTTCAACCTGTCCAACTCTTTTCCTTGGGTTTGTGATTGAGGATAGGGTCAAAGGAGATTCTGGGGGGCATTTCACAATCTTACCTTCTCACCATTCAGCTATTCGATTTGCTGAGATGGTCCCAGATAGTCTTAATGATTCTCTTCCTAGTGCCCACGACATGGCTTTTTTTGGAAAGTGCACTGCACTAAGGTGCACGTAGCAAAATGGCTTGTGTTTGGTCACGTGTATCAACGTCGCTTCTATACTGCATGTGCTTTCCTGAAGACTTTAGCTCTTGGGTAGGCGATTTATTTTTGTTTCCATAAGTGGCTGATCCCTTTTATACCCCATGCAGATGAAGTTTAGAGTAATTATATAAACTACAAAGAAAAATTTCATTGGATTTTGGTTGAAGTTGCATACATTTGTAGACAAATTTAGGGATAGTTGAAGTTACGATGTTAAATTTTCTTATTTAAATGTAATTTGTGGGAATTTTATGGGGATAGATTGATTTTCCCTTTTATACATATGTATTTTCTTGTGGTCTTGTAGTAGTTTCATGGTTTTTGCTACATAACTATATTATGCTTAAAAAACTTTTCTTGGCTATTGTAAAGGGCATATTTTCAGTTCTGTTTTCTAGTAGTTGTTATTTTGAACTTTCTTACTGTGCTAGTGGTATTCTTTCCTTCTTTCTTTCTTTTCTTTCCTTTGCTTCCTTCCTTCTCTTTTTTTCCTAGGTTTATATCTTAGGAGCTTTAGCTTGTAAGAAACAGAAACCTATTACACCAGCTTTAGCAAAGAGGAGAATTTATTTGAGGAATAAGGGGCATCCTCTGGCACTCAAGTATACAGGGACTGAATCAGGGATGGAAAGGTCAGGGATCGAGGATACTTGCTGCATCTCTGAGATGCTATAGTCTTTTCCTCTATTTTTCTTGCTCTAGAATACTAGTTTCTCATTTTTTTTTCAGGTTTGGTGTCTTTATTTAACCTTAACATTTTTCTCTAATGAAAGTTGTATATATATTTAATACTTTCAACTTGATGTTGTGATAGTCATATACATAATGAAATGATTACTAACAGTTAAGCCAACTAACATATTTATCTTCTAAGACAGTTCCCTTTTTAAAAAATTTTTCTTGTGAGAACACCTGTAATTTGTTCTCTTAGGAAATTTCAACCTTCACCGCAAGCCCTGGCTTAAGGAATTCTGACACGTGCTGCTTTGTTTCCATCTTTCTACTTACTGGCTTTTGTTTCCTCTGTTGACTCGGGTCCTTGTTGCTTAGGTTTATTTTGACTTTTCCAAAAGTATATTTCTTGAAAATTTCAGCATGAAATCAGGGATACGGGAAAAAACAATGGGTGAATTTATAAAAGAGAATTAAGGTGTTCACATCATTTCTTCCTTATTTCTCATGGATCAAACATGGTGACAAAATGCCTAATAGGTCACATTAATCTAGAGAGTATTGTTTTTTTTTTTTTATTTTCCCACTGTACAGCAAGGGGGTCGGGTTATCCTTACATGTATACATTGCAATTACAGTTTTTCCCCACCCTTTCTTCTGTTGCAACATGAGTATCTAGACATAGTTCTCAATGCTATTCAGCAGGATCTCCTTGTAAATCTATTCTAGGTTGTGTCTGATAAGCCCAAGCTCCCGATCCCTCCCACTCCCTCCCCCTCCCATCAGGCAGCCACAAGTCTCTTCTCCAAGTCCATGATTTTCTTTTCTGAGGAGATGTTCATTTGTGCTGGGTATTAGATTCCAGTTATAAGTGATATCATATGGTATTTGCCTTTGTCATTCTGGCTCATTTCACTCAGTATGAGATTCTCTAGTTCCATCCATGTTGCTGCAAATGGCATGATGTCATCCTTTTTTATGGCTGAGTAGTATTCCATTGTGTATATATACCACCTCTTCCGAATCCAATCATCTGTTGATGGACATTTGGGTTGTTTCCATGTCCTGGCTATTGTGAATAGGGCTGCAATGAACATGCGGGTGCATGTGTCTCTTTTAAGTAGAGCTTTGTCCGGATAGATGCCCAAGAGTGGGATTGCAGGGTCATATGGAAGTTCTCTGGATAGATTTCTAAGGTATCTCCAAACTGTTCTCCATAGTGGCTGTACCAGTTGACATTCCCACCAGCAGTGCAGGAGGGTTCCCTTTTCTCCACAGCCCCTCCAGCACTTGTTATTTGTGGATTTATGAATGATGGCCATTCTGACTGGTGTGAGGTGGTAACTCATGGTCGTTTTGATTTGCATTTCTCTTATAACCAGCGATGTTGAGCATTTTTTCATGTGTTTGTTGGCCATCTGTATATCGTCTTTGGAGAAATGTCTATTCAGGTCTTTTGCCCATTTTTCCATTGATTGATTGGTTTTTTTGCTGTTGGGTTGTATAAGTTGTTTATATATTCTAGAGATTAAGCCCTTGTCAGTTACATCATTTGAAACTATTTTCTCCCATTCTGTAAGTTGTCTTTTTGTTTTCTTTTGGGTTTCCTTTGCTGTGCAAAAGCTTTTCAGTTTGATGAGGTCCCATGGGTTTATTTTTGCTCTAATTTCGATTGCTTTGGGAGACTGACCTGAGAAAATATTCATGAGGTTGATGTCAGAGAGTGTTTTGCCTATGTTTTCTTCTAGGAGTTTGATGGTGTCCTGTCGTATATTGAAGTCTTTCAGCCATTTGGAGTTTATTTTTGTGCATGGTGTGAGGGTGTGTTCTAGTTTCATTGCTTTGCATGCAGCTGTCCAGGTTTCCCAGCAATGCTTGCTGAATAGACTTTCTTTCTCCCATTTTATGTTCTTGCCTCCCTTGTCAAAGATGAATTGACCATAGGTGTCAGGGTTTATTTCTGGAGTCTCTATTCTGTTCCATTGGTCTGTCTGTCTCTTTTGATACCAGTACCACCCTGTTTTGATGACTGTGGCTTTGTAGTATTTCTTGAAGTCTGGGAGAGTTATGCCTCCTGCTTGGTTTTTGTTTAGAGAGAATTGTTCTGAATCACGTGGCATTGTTAGCTTGAGGTGGTGCTGTGATCTGCGTTTCTTCTGTTTAGTCTGGGGATCTGTTGATGTGGAGGATGTGCTCAGGGAGTAACTCACAGAGAAACCCTCACTCTCGTTACCGGACACTTTGCTTCCGACTCCCAACCTGGAATAGGGAGAAGCAGGCTGGTCAGCCCTAACAGTGCTCTCAGAGGACAACCTCTGTGAGTTCAGAGCTGCCCAGAGTGTGGGCAGTGGGGCAAGAGTTGTGACAGTGACAGTGAAATGATGGAGGCAAACTAGTAAGTTGATTCTCTCCAGAGTGTTCAAGCATTTGCTGTATGAACATCGTTTTTATTTTTTATTTTTTTATTACTCAATGAATTTATTACATTTGTAGTTGTACAATGATCATCACAATCCACTTTTATAGGATTTCCATCCCACAACCCCAGCACATCTCTCCACCCCCCAAACTGTCTCCTTTGGAGACCATAAGTTTTTCAGAGTCTATGAGTCAGTATCTGTTCTGCAAAGTTCATTCTGTCCTTTTTTCAGATTCCAGATGTCAGTGAAAGCATTTGATGTTGGTATCTCATTGACTGACTGACTTCACTTAGCATGATAATTCCCAGGTTCATCCATGCTGCTAAAAAATGCCGGTATTTCATTCCTTTTAACGGCTGAGTGATATTCCATTGTGTATATGTACCTCATCTTCTTGATCCACTCCTCCGTCAATGGGTATTTAGGTTGTTTCCATGCCTTGGCTATTGAAAAGAGTGCTGTAGTGAACATCGGAGTACATGTGTCTTTGTGAATCATGGTTTTCTCTGGATAGATGCCCAGGAGTGGGATTGCTGAACATCATTGTTGAAGCTGTAAGACGTGTGAAGCGATCTGACCTGAGTAGGCTGAGGGCTGGCAGAATGGAGTGAAGAGGACAGGACAGAGCACCTCTTGGAAAGGGGAGCAGTATCCCTGGGAAGATGACTCCCTGAGGCAGAGATGAAGAAAAGGAGGAGTTCAGGAGAAGCGTGTTCTGGGAAGTCCCCGAGAAGAGAAAGCATGAAAAATGTTATGATGATAATAAAGATAGAGGCTCTGAACTTGAATGGCTCTCTAAATTTAGAATAGCTTGTGGTAGGTTAGAAAGAACCCCGACTGAAGTTAGAAAGTCTGGTTGTGAGTCTCAGAATTTTCTACTTTCTGTGTATTCCTGGGTAAATAACCATTTCTCTGAACCTTAATTTTTTAATATACAAACTGTTGTTAGCATGGTCATATTAATTAATTAAAGGTCTTTTTAAGGCTGCACACGCAGCATATGGAGGTTCCCAGGCTAGGGGACTAATCTGAGCTGTAGCTTCTGGCCTACACCACAGCCACAGCAACACCAGAACTCAGCGTGTCTGCAACTACACCACAGCACATGGCAATGCCAGATCCTTAACCCAATGAGCGAGGCCAGGGATTGAAACCGCATCCTCATGGATACTAGTCAGATTCGTTACAATTGAGCCATGGCAGAAACTCCCCGTGGTCATATTTAAAGCTGAATGAGTATGCATTAGCTAAATGAATGAGTTTTTGATAAATTTCTATTGTAAACTGGTTTACTGTCTAACTTGCTATAAATGAGATGAATTGGATACAATCAGTGTTTATGTTCTTGCAGGCCTCTGATTACCTCCTGTCTAGTACATGTGAATCACTTCCATGGCGCCTACAAATAATGTGACTGAGTTGATTATCACTGGTCTTTTTGAGGATCCAGAGGTGCAGAGAGTGTGCTTTGTAGTGTTTCTTCCTGTGTACCTGGCCACGGTGGTGGGCAATGGCCTCATTGTTCTGACAGTCAAAGTCAGTCAGAATCTCCATTCCCCCATGTACTTCTTCCTGAGTTACCTGTCCCTGGTGGAGATCAGCTACTCCTCTACTGTTGCCCCCAAGTTCATCGCAGACTTGCTTTCCAAGGTTAAAACCATCTCCCTGGAGGGCTGTGTGGCTCAGATATTCTTCTTCCACTTCTTTGGAGTTGCTGAGATCTTCTTGCTCACAGTAATGGCCTATGACCGCTATGTGGCCATCTGCAAACCCCTTCACTACACAGTCATCATGAGCCGGGCTGTGTGTCACCGTCTGGTGGCTGGTTCCTGGCTGGGGGGCTTTTTTCACTCCATGGTTCAGATTATTGTCACTCTCCAGTTATCCTTCTGTGGTCCCAATGTGATTGACCACTACTTCTGTGACCTCCACCCCTTATTCAAGCTCGCCTGCACTGACACCTCTGTGGAGGGGCTTATTGTGTTGGCCAACAGTGGATTATTCTCTATCTTCTCCTTTCTCCTCTTGGTGTCCTCCTATATTGTCATCCTGGTCAACTTGAGGAACCATTCTGCAGAGGGAAGGCGCAAAGCCCTCTCCACCTGTGCCTCTCACATCACGGTGGTCGTGTTGTTCTTTGGACCTGCCATCTTCCTCTACATGCGGCCCCCCTCCACCTTCACTGAGGACAAACTGGTGGCCGTGTTCTACACGATGGTCACCCCCATGCTGAACCCCATCATCTACACCCTCAGAAATGCAGAGGTGAAAATCGCTGTGAGGAGGTTGTGGGGCAGGAAAGTGAACTCGGGGGTGGAATAAAAATGAAAATATGAAGAAATTAGTATGCCTAGAGGGACCAAATATACATTCTGATTTTAGTGAACATGCGGAGAACAGTGTTAATCTTTTCATGTTTTTTTGCAGTGTTTTTTGTTTTTTTTTTAACACTGTGCTGGGATGATGAGTATTTAATTTTTCTTTTGCTTTAGGCACCACTAGGAAATCCCAGCCTTCCCTAGTGCTTCCATGTTGCCATCATTAAAGCTAGGTTTCCCCACAGAATTCATGCTTGTAGATGATTTCCTATCTGATTGTTACCTCGTGTCTCAACTTTCTCTTTGTATATCCTCACTGTCATTAAAAGCAATAAAATATATAATTATGTAGGTACTCGAGATACTTGTGGCTCTTTAATGTCTATAAAGCCTATTTTATAAATGATGATTTAGGTTCCACTAATGAATTTACTGAATGGGTGAAGAAACTTCTTTGTAAAGGGGTAACTGGCGTGTTCTTGGGAATTCAAGCAAGCTTGACTGGCCACCCTCAGTGATGGAATAAAGGCATCCCTTTATCAGCCTACAGGGCCCCAAACTTCCTGGAAATTCCAAAGGACCTTGGCCCCTGTTCTGTTTAAGCCTTGACTCACTCAGTCTGTTCAAGCCAACCCTCATGAAAAATGCTTCCAGGTAGGCTTCTCTTCATCACACCTTGACCAGTTTCCTTGGGTTGGAAAGACTCGCTTCTGAAAATTGGCTGTCCTCTGTGTATAGGGACTGCTTTGTAAGGTATGTACGCCTTTCCGTTTTGTACTATTGCTGTTTCCGGATGTGTATACCTTGGTGCCTACTTGAGGGCAGAGGACTGTTTACCTTTCGGCGCTGCCTCAGTGTCTAGCATGGTTTTATGCACACACTATGTTCTCAGCCAATAGTAGCTGGTGACATGGATACCAAATTAAATAAATTAATGGAATACAGAAGATACTCATCATATGGAACCTCTGGTCTCAAAGTCCATACACAGTGATGTGAAGCATGAAGAATGTCCTGTGATCTCAGCATCCAATCCTAGGCTTCAGTTCCTAGATTGCACTTTTCCAATTGTTTTCTTTGCATAGAAATGATGATTCCTTTCACGTTGCCTTGTAGAATCACTCCAATTAACAAAAAATCCGCATAACCATCTTTTATTGTTTTTTTGTTTTTTGATTTTGAGCTGTTCTTTATATTAACTTTTCAGTCACATCAACACCTCCCATTGAGGTGCATATATCTTTTTATTTTTTAATTTTATTTCTATTAAATTATCATTGATGTATAATTTTGTGCCAATTTCTGCCATACATCAAAGTGAACCAGTCACATATGTATATATGCATTACCTTTCTTTCTTTTTTGACTTTTAGGGCCTCACCCATGGTATATGGAAGTTCCCCAGGCTAGGGGTCAGATTGAATTGGAGCTGCAATTGCCATCTTAGAGCCACAGCCACAGCCATGCCAGATCTGAACCACGTCTGCAACTTAGATGGCAGCTCAAGGCAAAGCCGGATCCTTAAGCCACTGAGTGGGGCCAAGGATCCAACTCACGTCCTCATGGATACTAGTCAAGTTCATTACCACTGAGCCACAATTGGAACTCCTACATTCCCTTTCTTATGTTATCTTCCATCATGGTCTATCCCAAGAGACTGGATATATTTCCCTGTGGTATACAGTAGGACCTCATCGCTTATCCATTCTAAACATAATAGTTTGCACTAACTAACTGCAAACTCCCAGTCCATTCCACTCTCTTTGCCCCCCACCCCTTGGCAACCACGAGTCTGTTTTCTGTGTCACAGTAACTATCTTAATGTTAATAAATACACCATCACTGGAGAACCAGACTCATTAATAAGCCTGAGCAGTGATGACAGGAGAAATACCACTTAAAGTCACCCTTTGGATGAGATTAATATAGAAATACTACTTTGTTAACATCCTCTATGGAGAATCTGAGATTATATTCCCATCCAATGTACTTTTGGTGTCTCTTACACCACCGTGTTCTATGTGAGATAGGAGCAGGTAATGCTATATTGTATTTATTTATTGATTGATTTTTTTCTAGGGCTGCATGTGTGGCATATGGAAATTTCCAAGCTAGGGGTTGAGTCAGAACTGTAGCTGCCACGTCTGTGAGCTACACCATAGCTCATGGCAGCATCGGATCCTTAACCGACTGAGCAAGGCCAGAGATGGAACCCGCATGCTCATGGATACTAGTTGGGTTGGGTACCGCTGAGCCACCTTGGGAAATTGTGCCATGTGGTATTTTAGATGATCTCAGTCACAGCCCTTTCCTAGCTGTCCCTATTTTGGGAAATGCTGAAAATTCCTTCTCTTCTTTGGTAGTCCATAGTGCAAAGTGCACAGACTTCAAGGAGGAACACCTGAGCTCAAATTCTCACCCTGTCATCTTCTACCTGTACAATGTGGGATTCATTCCCTTTTTCTCTCAGTGTCTGCATGCTGTGGTTTGTGGAAGGATCATGGGACTTGGAAACAGAAGATTACATTTTTCTTTGTCCCTCCCTATCAGTGTAATCTTGCAGGACTCCCAGGAAGGCTTTTCTACTTCATTGGTGCCCTGGTCCCTTTAATAGGATTATAATATCTGAAATTCCGTAGTAGGAGCCTTAGTTCATGGGAGTAGGGCATTGGTAGAAGGGAGATGTCTCTGGGAGGTGATATACAATAAAACTACTATTAACCATTAATATCTTCAACTGCATAATGTTACGAGACTCTTCCCTTTCTAGACAGTTGTTGTCTGGGCTCTGAAGTGTGGCTTCATCCACGTCCAACCCATTGCCTGCTTTTGTATGACCTATGAGCTAAGAATGATTTTCACATTTTTAAATGGCTGAAAAGAAGTAGAGTCGTATGTTGTAATACATGACAGTTATTTGTAATTCAAACTTCAGTGCCCATAAATAAGTTTTCATTGGACTATAGTCATGCTTATTATTTTACTTTTTACCTGTGGCAGTTTTTGTGTCAGAGTGGCATGGTTGAGTTAGTTGTGACAGAGACCAGTATGGTCTGTAAAGCCTAAAATATTTACTGTGTGGAGTTCCCGTTGTGGCTCAGTGGTTAATGAATCCGACTAGGAACCATGAGGTTGCAGGTGCAGTCCCTGCCCTCGCTCAGTGGGTTAACGATCTGGCGTTGCCGTGAGTTGCGGTGTAGGTTGCAGATGCGGCTCGGATCCTGCGTTGCTGTGGCTCTGGTGTAGGCCAGTGGCTGCAGCTCCGATTCGACCCCTAGCCTGGGAACCTCCCTATGCCGCGGGAGCGGCCCAAAGAAATAGCAAAAAACAACAAAAAAAGAGTATGTCCTCTGACTGTATGTCCTCTGAATGTTTTTAAACTCAATGAATTTTATTAAATTTTAGTTGTACGATGATGATCATAACCCAGTTTTCCAGCGTTTCCATCCCCAACCCCCAGCCCATCCTCCGCCCTCCACCCTGTCTCCTTTAGAAATCATGAGTTTTTCAAAGTCTGGGAGTCAGTATCTGTTCTGTAAAGACGTTCATTGTGTCCCTTCTTTTTTGATTGCACATATAAATGATAGCATATGACGTTGGTGTCTCACTGTCTGACTTCCTATTCTTTTCTGAAGTCACGTTTCCTACCAAGAAGTCTGAGAGTGTCCAGGTCCTGCTTCCCAGGAGGCCGTGTGCCTGATGAGGAAGGGGAGCCTGGCTCTCTGGGGACCCACTTGTTCTCACGTGATCATCATGCCTTCCCCCTGGTGTCTCTCCAGCAGAGTGAATGCAAGGATGAGCTGCCAGAATTCTTATTTCTCTGAGGAACACGTGGGAGGCAAGTCTACTGTGTTCCTGTTCTAAGTCAGGCGGAGCAGATCCAGTGGCTTAGTCTCAGCATTCCCAAGCCTAAGGCTGTGGGGGAGCAGATCCTCCATGTGGAAAGTCCTGAGATGTAGGAGCTCTGGTTGATGGCTTGGCTTTAATCATTTCCAGTGGAATACCTGGGAAACTTGCACAAGATGAGGGATGTTCTCAGGGCATTATTTGTCTGTCTGCGGTCAGAGCAGAAAAGGGACCTGTGGTGAAATAGCAAAGCCAAAGAATCACTGGGGTGGGTTTTGTTTTGTGTATGCCTGTCTTTTGCATCTGATGATTACACTTTCACTTTGAAAATAAAAGGAATGCTTCCAGGAAGCCCATGGTATTTCTCAGAGTGCTCTCACATGGGTCTGGTCTTTGCCTCAGGCAAGGGCAGTGGTAGGTATGGGATGCAGGGGTGGAGATGGTGTGGTCTTTGTCCTTGGGGACCTTTGTTCTTTTGATCTTTAGTGAGCACCTGCAGTGTCTAAATAATGTGCTAAGAAGATCTATATCTGCTGTTCTTCCATTCTGTGTACATTCACTGAATGTGTATTTTTGGAGCTCGGGAGACAGAGTGGTAGCAAGATAGAATCTCTGCTCGAGAAAGTTCACAGTTTTGTGGGTCAGATGGTCACATAGAACAGTTCTGATTCAGTGTGTAAGGTGCTGTATTTTCAAAGTGTCCTAAGCGAAGAGGGCCACCGCAAGTGAGGGTCGATGGATTGCAGAGATGGATTTCCTATTGCTTTCTTTCTTTTTCTTTGTCTTTTGTCCTTTTAGGGCCGCACCTGTGGCATATGGAGGTTCCCAGGCTAGGGGTCGAATCGGAGCTGTGGCCACCGGCTTATGTCATAGCCACAGCAACACTGGATCCGAGCCGCATCTGCAACCTACACCACAGCCCACGGCAAAGCTGGATCCTTAACCCACTGATTGAGGCCATGGATTGAACCCGCAACCTCATGGCTCCTAGTTGGTTTCGTTTCTGCTGCTCCATGACGGGAACTCTGGATTTCCTATTTCTGAGAAGACTCCAAAGTTGCAGAGTTTGAATCAGATAGGGAGGGGATTATTATTTAATTCTTGTGGTTACCAAAGGAGTCTTTTGTAGCATTTTAGATCACACATCCTTGTGGTGACATCATGGCTAACACACACAATGTGACAGAATTTATTTTTCTGGGACTTTCTCCCGATCCGAAGGTGCAGAAAGTCTGCTTTGTGATATTTCTGCTCTTGTACACAGCCATTGTGCTGGGGAATTTCATCATTGTGCTCACCGTCATGACCAGCAGAAGCCTCGGCTCCCCCATGTACTTCTTCCTCAGCTCCCTGTCCTTTGTGGAGATCTGCTGCTCCTCTACCTCAGCCCCCAAACTCATCTCAGATTTTCTGGCTGAAAGAAAAGCTATATGTCTGTGGGGCTGCATGTCACAGCTTTTCTTCATCCACTTCTTTGGTGGCACTGAGATTTTCCTGCTCACTGTGATGGCCTATGACCGCTACGCTACGTGGCCATCTGTAAGCCCCTCAGCTATGCCACCATCATGAACAGGCAGGTGTGTGCCTTCCTGGTGGGAGTAGCAGGCGCAGGGGGCTTTGTGCATTCCTTGGCCCAAATCCTCCTCATTTTCCGCCTGCCCTTCTGTGGCCCCAATGTGATTGATCACTACTTCTGTGATGTGCTTCCCCTGCTCAAGCTTGCCTGCTCTGACACTTTCCTGATTGGTCTGCTGATGGTTGCCAATGGGGGGACCCTGTCTGTGGTCAGCTTCCTGGTCCTTTTGGTTTCCTACGCGGTCATCTTGCTCCATCTGAGGACTCAAAGCTCTGAGGGGCGGCGCAAGGCCCTCTCCACCTGTGGGTCCCACATCGCTGTGGTTACCCTGTTCTTTGGGCCCTGCCTCTTCATCTATCTGAGGCCTTCCACCATCCTGCCTGTGGACAAGGTGGTAGCTGTGTTCTACACAGGGATCACCCCACTCCTGAACCCTGTCATCTACTCCTTGAGAAATGCCGAGATGAAGAAAGCCGTGAAGAGGCTGTGGATCAGGACAGTGAAACTAGAGGAGAAATAGAGTCTGAGTCTTGGTGTTGATCCTGGGGTTTAGAATGATGTTGAGTCCAAACTGAGGAGACAGAGTGGGACGAAAGACAGATGCCAGGACTTGTTAGTTCTAGAATTATTCTAATAGCTTCCCACCTTTTAACAACTTTATTGTGATCACTTATAAAATAGATCCTCTTATGGATGTACTATTATTAACTGGCCGTTTTTTCTGTTAGTTGTTTAGATTTGTTTTAGGTCATTACTACCAAAAACTTCAATGTGCTAAGTATTTTGAATAGTAATCTTTTACTATATTTTGATTTTTTTAAAAAATCTCACCTGCTATAGTTAATTGACTGTTTTAAAAGGTATTGCAGCTTTTGATGCATAGTAGTAAACCAATTCTTAGAAAAGTTGTAATAATTAATCTGTCTTGTGAAAGCAGTCCTGAGAGAATTGATCATCACTGAACATTTTCTTGGTGAGAAATAAGATTTTGCGTCATCTCCAGGTATTTCCCCACAACATAGTTATTAACTGCGAACCTTAAAAACATAATTCTCTGGTGGAGAAACCTGGAAGGTAGTCCCTTAATTAACTCAAAGTTAATCATTGGTATTGAGACAGAAGAGGCTCAGTATCGTGACTGTGGTGTTCCCACCAAAACACATAATCTGAGTTTAATCATCACAAAATGTCAGGAAAACCCCAGTCTAGCAAAATTTTGCAAAATTACTGGCCTGTCTTCTTCTGATGTACAGGAGAAAAGAATTGAGCAATTTTCCCGCATTGCAGTTAGATGATAACTGAATGCAACCTGTGATCCCGGATTGGATCCTGTGCTGAATGAAAGTCATTGGAATGGAGTAGGATAGAAAGGCCAGAAATAAACCCAAGCACCCTTGGTTAACGAATCTATGACGAAAGAGGCAAGAATATACGGGTGGAGGAAAGAGTCTCTTCAGTAAGTGGTGCTGGGGAAACTGGATAGCTACATGTAAAAGAATGAAATTAGAACATTTTCTAACACCATGCACAAAAATAAACTCAAAATGGATTAAAGACCTAAATGTAAAGGCAGATAATATAAAATTCCTAGAGGGAAACATAGGCAGAGCCCTCTTTGACATAAATCACAGCAACGTCTTGTTTTATCCATCTCCTAGAATAATGACAGTAAAGATGAAAACGAACCAATGGTACCTAATTAAACTCAAAAGATTTTGTACAACAGAGAAAACCATTAAAAAAAAAAAAAACAAACAAACCAAAAGACAACCCATAGAATGGGAGAAAATCTTTGCAAATGATGCAACTGATAAGAATCATTACTTTAATGTGGGTCTTTCTGTCCAAAACCATGTTCTTTTTCCATTTGCTATCTTCTTTTGTGTTCTTTAGCAGTGTTGTACAGTTTTAAAAAAATTAAAAAAAAAACCTGTGTGTTTATTTTCTAAGTATTTGAGATATAACTGACATATAACATTTGTGTAAATTTAAAGTGTACAGTGAGGTCAGACAGTTATTGTCTCTCTCTTTCTGACTTATTTCATTCGGCATAATGCCCTCAAAGACTATTCATGAAGTTGCAAAGGTACAATTTCCTTTTTTCTCATGACTGATTAATATGCCATTTTGTGTAGGTGGTGTCCAAAAAAGTGAAGCACAATAAAATGAGGTGTGCCTGGGTCACCCCACTCTCTCCTGACCTCGAAAGTCTGCTGAGAAATCTGCTGATAGCCTTTGTGAAGATCCCTTGAATGAGAGAAATATTTTTTCTCTTGCTGCTTTTAAAATGTTCTGTCTTTGTTTTTAAAAATTGTATTACTATGGTCTGGAGAAGATTGTTTTGCATTGAAATTTTGGTGACTTATTAGCTTTATTAACTGAAGTATCCAAATATCTCTCCAGATTGGGGAAATTAAGTCTTAATTTCTTTTTCTTTCTTATTTTGGTCTTTTTAGGGCAGCACACATGGCGTATTGAAGTTCCCAGGCTAGGGGTTGAATCAGAGCTGCAGCAACACCAGATCCAAGCTTTAGCCACAGCTTGCAGCAATGCTGGGTCCTTAACCCACTGAGTGAGGGCAGGGATCAAACACACATCCTCATGGATACTAGTTGGGTTCTTAACCTGCTGAGCCACAGCGGGAACTTGATTGTTATTTCTTTAAATAACCTTTCTGCCTCCTTCTCTGTCGCTTCTCCTGTGATTCCATTAATTCACAAATCATTTCTTCATTAAAATTTTTTTACTTATTTTAAATTGAAGTGTAGTTGATTTATAATGCTGTGTTAATTTCAGTTGTATAGAACAGTGATTTAGTTATATATATTCTTTAATGATGTCCTATTGTTCAAGTAGGGTTTCTTTACTTCTTTAAAAAAATTTTACAAGCACCATAATATTTTATTTTTCCTTTCAGTTTTATTGAGATATAATTGGCATATTCTTCACTTTTTCTTTTTTTGAATGTTCTTTTCTGACTGGGTCATTTCAAAGATCCTGTCTTTTACTGCACAGATTCTTTCTTCTGCTTGATCAATTCTGATGAAAATGTTATCTATTGAATTCTTCTTTTTCTTTTTTTCCCCCTTGATTTTAACTTTTATGCTCTGCATGTTTTCCATTATGGATGAAGACACACGCATTCATCTATTTTACTTCCACAACTTAATTTTTAAATTGCTATGGCTGTGTAACTATTATAGCTGTATCCTATGGCATAGTATATTTCCTTTCTTACAAATATGGTTTTTTTCCTAGTTTTATTGAAGTGAGATTGACAAATTAGAAAATGTATATATAGGAGTCTAATAGGGGCTGTATCTGCTGGCCTACACCACAGCTCATGGCAATATCAGATCCTTAACTTGCTGAGACAGGCCAGGGAGCAAATCTGCGTCCTCATAGATTCTAGTCAGATTCATTTCCACTGAGCCATGATGGGAATTCTGAGAATGTATATTTTTAAGGTGTATAATGTGGCATTTTAGGTGTTAGAGGTTACAAGACAAATCTTTCACTTAAAGATGAAGAGATCTAATGTACAGCAAAAACTGTAGTTAATAATAATGTACTGTATACTTAAAATTTGTTAAGAGAGTAGATCTTAAGTGTCCTCTCCACGTGCACACCAAAATGGTAACTATGTGAAGTGATGGATATGTTAATTAGTTTAATTGTGGCAGCAATTACACAAGGAATCTTTCATTCTCCTGCTTCTATTCAAAGCCATTTCTTCCAGTTCCTTATATCCCAAATTGACCTCATGCTACCAAGTACAGTGGTCTTTTTTTGAATCCTTTTCTTATTTGACTTCTAAGCAGCCGTTGATGTCACTGATCACTTTTTCCTTTTTGAAATTTCTTTTCTTGGTTTCTGGGGTGTGCTCTTTCCTGGACTTTTATTCTCAGACTCTTTTGCTAACTCTTTTGCTGCTTCTTGAACTCTGAATATTGGTGCTTCCCAAGTTCAGTCCTGGAATTCCTTTCTTTTCTGTCTCCACTCTCTCCCTACACAATCTTATCTGTTTTCATGATGATAAATACTGGCTATGCCCTGTCTTTGAAATTTTTAGCTCTTGTATAATCCTGGAAGTAGATTGGAATAGCCAACTGTCTACTTAAAATTTCCCCTAGGATGTAGGTAGTCATCTTAAACCTCATATGATCAAAACAAAATTATTGACTTTGACTCCAACCTATTCCTCTCTCTGCATTTATCAATTCAGAACAATATCACCATTCTCCCAGTTTGCTCACACCAAACATCTGGGTACCATTTTTCCTCACCTCAAATTAATCCACTAGCAAACCCTGTCTACTTTATTTCCAACGTGTATTCAGAATCCATCCAATCTTCCCATCCCAACTACTGCCCAAGTCCAATCTACTTCTACCCATTTGCCTGAACTGCTACATTAGTCTTTCCCCTTTATTCCATGATTGGATATTATTTTTTGTTGTTTGTGTTTTAACCTATCCCTAGAGAAATTTTTAAACTTACACAAAATTACAGAGATTATTATAATGAATCCCCGTGAAAACTTCATCTAGTTTCAGTGATTAACATTCTGCTAGTATTGTTTCATCTGTCATCCTCTCTTTCTCCTCCTTGAATTATTCTTTTCTTTCATTGTAGTCCTCCACTCCAGGTTTGTTTAGTTACCTTGATGGTAGTAAAATTTCACAATGTATATGTATATCAGATCATCACACGGTTTACCTTAACTAGGTACAATTTTTACTTGTTAAGAATACTTCAGTAAAGCTAGAAAGATTAAATAACGCCAGTATTAATTATTTCTAAGAAAATGGTGTGTGTGTGCATGTGTGTGTCTATGTGTACATATGCACATGTGTGTGAGTCTGAGACAGAAAGGGGTGAGGTGAGCGAGAAAGAAACTGCTCTCTTCCTACATTTTTAGGCCAACAGAATTGCATGCATGGCCATCGTTTGTATCTCTTCATTCCATTCCACCTGCCTTGTTACTCCTAGAAGTCCTTCCCAGGTTCTGGATGTAGACCAGCTGTTAATGATGCTCTGTTTTTGCAACACTTTTTCTTTTCCAGAGATATTTTAGTAAGAGAGTTGAGAAAGGCTCAATGTCATTTAGTTTGAAACAAATTATGGAGGTAGGGCTTGATGTACATACAGAAGGATTTAAGGTAGGCTTCTTTAGTGAGAATTCCTGGGGCTTTAAAAATAGAGTTTGAGTTCTTGCAGCATTTGAGGAAGTTTATGAGAAAAAGTTACATGTATACCATTGTTCTGTAGTTTATTTATCTAAAGATAAAAACTCTGAAGAAGCAGCATGGCTACACATAGCAGAGCAGAGCAGCGTAACGAGAATCAGTTCAATTTCTTACTGGCCTCTTTGCTTCCTCAAGGGCACCAGCTGCTGGTGACGTATTCTCTGCTGACAGGAGATGTGACACCTAGACCTTTGCACAATAGGGAAATTTATTATTTGTATAGGTTTGAAATATTCTCATAATCTTTCTGAGCACTGTTACCTACTCTGTCAAGTGGGAACACTAGTTTTCCTTCCTTCCTTTCTTCCTTTCTTCCTTCCTTCCTCTTTTGTCTTTTTAGGGCTGTACCCATGGCATGCAAGGGTTCCCAGGCTAGGGGTCCAATCGGATCTCTTGCTGCTGGCCTACACCAGAGCCACAGCAGCACCAGACCTCAGCCACGTCTGCGACTTACACCACAGCTCACAGTAATGTTGGATCCTTAACCCACTGAGAGAGGCCGGGGATTGAACCCTCAGCTACATGGTTCCTAGTCAGATTTGTTTCCCCTGCACCAGACGGGAACTCCTGGGAACACTAGTTTCTAGACTAGAGTGTTACTTTGTATGTAAGATGTCAGAAAGAAAAGTTGAAAGACACGGTACTGCCCAACACAAATATAATATGCTGTTACTTGGGAGACTATGCCCAACAATTAAGGAACTCTAGTCTTTCTGAAGCCTTTGCATGTAAAAACCATGTGCTTATGCCTTATGGTAAAATGCTTAGAATTTAAGAATGAGTAGTTGTAAGGCCTCTGTACCAGGAGTCAGGAAAGACTTGGTTTAACCATGCCATCAGTGCGTAGGATAACTTTGCACAGTGATTGTTCCTCTTTGGCTTCTTTGACACGTTTAAAATTGATGAATTGGACAGTATGATCTTGAAGGCCCTTCCACGTATACAATCTGTCATTCAGGTGATGTGTGTGGCGTATGTGTATGAAGTGGTCCTGGTCCACTTGGTTAAAGTCTCCCTGGAGCTCACCGACATCAGTCGTCCAATGAGGGGTGAGGTTAGAATAGGACACCAGGGGCCTCTTGAAGATGTGTGTGGTGAGGACCAAGGGATGACATGCTGTTGGCGTCTCCTCCATCACTTACTTGAGAATGCAGAGGGAGAACTCTAGGGGCCATGACAAGAGGTTGCTAATCATAAGGGGGCAAGTAGAAGGGCTGACGTTGTAATTGGATTAATTAGAGAGAGGTTCCTTAACCTCTGAAGGAAGCAATTGGTACGCTGACTTTTGCTCTTCTCAGGAATTCCCCAGACAGGGGATGCTAGAAAAGTTCAGGGAATTCAATTCTCTGATCTCAGTTTTCCATCTCATTCACCTTAAATGCGTATAGCTTCAGTCTGGCCAATATTTTCCCAACTCCTCATTTTAGTGGGTTTTAGGGTAGACTGGCTCATCCTGTTCTCTTCCACTGTAACTTTGTGAGAAGGTCATTAATGCCGGAGTTGGCACAGGGAGGTGGTGGCATTGATGGTACCTGGTGAGTCCATAGAGGAAGGTAGGTATTAAGTGGTATCTTTCTGTGTGGAACAGATTCTGACTCAGTTTAGTCACTGAACCTTAACCATGAGTCATGGTACACAAAGACTCAGAGTCTTTCACACGTGTTGGCACCTTTCATTTTTCTTACTCTAGCTCCTATGCACTTCCATACACGGAGAGTCTTAGATTTGCTGACTCTTTTGGCTAATGAGGCAGACTTCAGATATCACTTCAATTAAGATCTCTTCTGCCAGTATCAGTGACATCATGAGAAAGTGACTCAATGACTTGGCTTAGAGCAGATGTTACAGTCACTTTCACCAGGGCCACTTGTAATACAGTCAGTGTGGAGATGTTTGCAAAGATAGTTTTCACTAACTGCTTTTTTTTTTTTAATACACTTTTCAAAACATTTTTTTTTTTTTGAAAAATTCAAGGGGCCTGGCTGACACATTTTCACATCTGGACTTCTCCGGTGAAAAAATGAAGGCATTTTTCAAACCCGAATGGAGATGAGGCTACACAGAAACCTAAATTTTGCCAAGGACCAATCTTGGCCCAAGATTTCCAAGTTTTTATCAGTGCACACTAACATACTCATTGTATGTCTCTGTGTTAATAAAACAAATTTCTGTTTTCCTGGGGTGACTTTATGCAAATGAATCAGTTTTTTGCCTGCAAAAGATTCAGAAGATAAAGTTAAGAATCAAGGCCACAAACAATATTCAAGATAGGCTCATTCACTTAATCTCTATGGGGACATAATTTGGAATTATAAAGAAGAGCTTGTTTTTTTAATGCTAGATATCCCCACATATACTTTATCCTCTGGTGGTGTTTATAAGGTACAAACAGTGATACCTTGGTTTTGAAATAGCTGTAATAATAGATGGAGGATTCAGGAATCAAATCCCAAACACTCACTAACTTTGCTGAGTTCCCCAGCCTGTGTAAGGTGCAACAGTGGCTTTAAGAGACACTGTAAAAGCCTTCAACAGGTTGTATTCTCTTTTTGGGGGGAGACCTGACAGATGTATGTAAAATGGCTATAGAATAATGAATCTTTGGTTATAGGTGCTGGAGCTAAGATCTCTGGTCACCAAGGCATATCTTCCTTTTCTTTTCTTTTTTTCCTTATTTTCTTTTTCCAGTCTCTTGCCCTGGCAGCTCAATCTGGCCAATACCTGAAAACTCCTCTCTTCTGCAGGGTCTCCAGGCTCTGCAAGGCTATCTGGTCAGAAATTATACCTTAGGAAGGTGGGAAAATGAAGTCGGACCATATTATTCATATTATTGTTCACGTTGTTACTGTTCTCTTTAAAGATCTTACTCTTCAGCTTTGCTTTGCCTTTTGTTAGAAACATGCCTCTTTTCTCCCCTCATGCTCTCCCTTCTTTCTGGAAGCCTGGTTTGGGGGAGCACCAGGGGGAGGAGTCAGTGGATGAGATGAGATGAGCAAGGGAGCAAGTATTGGGCAGGAAGCCGTGGAGCCTGGTTCTAGTCCAGGCTCTGCACCAACCAGCTGTGTGATGCTGGGTCCAGATCTCTCTTCTGTAAGAGGAGGAATCCACAAGCGTCCTTCCAAATATAACAGTGTGTGTTACTCGGTAAGGAGAGGCCCTGCGTCTGGCTCCTCTGGTGAAAGAATATCTTAGGAGAAAAATGCGGGAGAAAAAGGATGCTGGAAAAGGCCAGTACCAATTTTTTAATTTAAAGTTTTTTTATAATTCTGTTTTATTTGGTGCACTGACTGAGGACTTAAGGCCAGAATACAGCCTCTCAGATAGTCTTGAAAAACTGTTCAGACCAATCTTATTTTTTAGAACTCCGAGGATATGGATTTCTGATAGGAAAGGTATAATGAGAAACCGTAGGGAAGCATCAGATTCATCAGAAAGAAAGAAAAAAGGAAAGGAAGGAAGAAAGAAAGGTTTAACAGAAGTTGTTGATTGGGGCCAGTCTATCTTAAGCTTCTATGGTATCCTTGTTTGGGATTTTTAACCGCAAACCCTGGAGAAATGTGCAGTTACTTACTGTCTGATAGGAGCACACACTTACCTTTCAGAGTCTCTTCCTTGGTCCTGCTGATTAAAATGTCAGAATTGGAGTTCCTGCCATGGTGCAGTGGTTAACGAATCTGACTAGGAACCATGAAGTTGTGGGTTCGATCCCTGGCCTTGCTCAGTGGGTTATGGATCCGGCGTTGCTGTGAGCTGTGGTGTAGGTTGCAGACATGGCTCAGATCCCAAGTTGCTGTGGCTCTGGCGTCGGCCGGTGGCTACAGCTCCGATTAGACCCCTAGCCTGGGAATCTCCATATGCCTAGGGTGTGGCCCTAGAAAAGGCAAAAAGACAAAAAAAAAAAAAAGTCAGAATTAAAGTTACCCCCCAGGAGTTCTTGTTGTGGTGCTTAGGAAAATAATCTGACTAGGAACCATGAGGTTGTGGGTTCGATCCCTGGCCTGCTTAGTGGGTTAAGGATTTGGCATTACTGTGAACTGTGGTGTAGGTTGCAGTTGTGGTTTGGCTCCTGTGTTGCTGTGGCTGTGGCGTAGGCTGGCTGCTGTAGCTAGCTGCCTAGGACCCTCCATATGTTGTGGGTGCGGCCCTAAAAAGCAAAAATTAAAATAAAATAAAAAATAAACTTACCCCCCAGGAAAAGTGCCAATAGTTTATGGGCCTGATAACCTCTTTATGAAATCCTTTCTCGTATTTTTTTCCATTTCTACCCAGAGTTTTGATAAATGTTAATTTCCTTTTCTTTCTTCCATTCTAGAGACTTTAAAATTTTAACTTTTTAGAGAAAACTGAATGACACCAAATGTATATCTTGCTCTGTTAATTACTGGAAAGAAAAACACAACTAATTTTTTTAAAACGTGAAAACCAAAGTGGTCCTTGCAAATGTTTTGAGAGAACGTCTCTTACTTGACACCCCAAATCTAAAAACCAATTACAGAAATGAGGAGCACTCTCAAAGCTAAATTTCACAGAGTTGATTTGTGAAATTAATTGTTTGTGAAAAAGTCTCTATTTCTAATATAGCCGTTTTTGCCATGAGGCTGAAACATGCCCATCTATGATTCCTGCTCTTCTCATAAACATTCTTTTTTTTTCCCACTTTTTCTTTTTTTTAATTACTCAAATGAATTTATTGCATCTGTAGTTGTATAATGATCATACAATCCAATTTCACAGGATTTTCATCCCACAGCCCAAGCACATCCCCCCACCTCCCAAACTGTCTCCTCCAGAGACCATAAGTTTTTCAATGTCTGTGAGTCAGCATCTGTTCTGCAAAGAACCTTTCTGTGCAGAAAGGTTTAAGTTTAAATAGGTCCCATTTGTTTATTCTTGTTTTTATTATCAATACTCTAAGAAGTGGGTCTGAGATGTTGCTGTTGTTTATGTGAGAGAGTGTTTGGCCTCTGTTTTCCTCTAGGAGTTTGATAGTGTCTGGTCTTATATCTAGGTCTTTCATCCATTTGCAGTTTATTTTTGTGTATGGTGTTAGGGAGTGTTCCAATTTCATTCTTTTCCATGTGTCTGTCCAGTTTTCCCAGCACCACTTATTGAACAAACTGTCCTTTCTTCATTGTATATTCTTGCCTTCTTTGTCATAGATGAGTTGGCTGTAGGTGCGTGGGTTGAATTCTGGATTTTTATCCTGTTCCACTGTCTTTGTGCCAGTACCATACGGTTTTGATGATTGTTGCTTTGTAGTAGAGTCTGAAGTTTGGGAGCCTGATTCCTCCAGCTCCCTTTTTCTTTTTCAGGATGTCTTTGGCTATTCTGGGTGTGTTGTGCTTCCAAACAAACTTGAAAATATTTTGTTCGAGTTCTGTGAAAAATGTCTTTGGTAATTTGATGGGATTGCATTGAATCTGTAGATTGCCTTAGGTAGTATAGTCATTTTGATAATATTAACTCTTCTAATCCATGAGCCTGGTATATTTTTCCATCTGTTTGTGTCATCTTTGATTTCTTTCATTAGTGTCTTATAGTTTTCAGAGTAGAGGTCTTTTGTCTCTTTAGGTAGGTTTACTCCTAGTATTTTATTCTTTTGGATGCGATGGTTAATGGGATTGCTTCCCTAATTTTTCTTTCTGCTCTTTCATTGTTAGTGTATAGAAATGCCATCAATTTCTGTGTGTTAATTTTGTATCCTGTGACTTTGCCAAATTTATGGGTGAGCTGTAACATTTTTCTGGTAGAGTCTTTAGGATTCTCTAGGTATAGTATCATGTCATCTGCACATAGTGATAGTTTTACTTTTCCCTTTCCAATTTGGATTCCTTTTATTTCTTTTACTTCTCTGATTACCGTGGCTAGGACTTACAAAACTATGTTGCAGAGTAGTGGTGAGAGCAGACATCCTTGTCTTGTCCCTGATCTCAGCAGGAATTCTTTCAGCTTTTCACCATTGAGAATGATGTTTGCTGTGGGTTTGTCATATATGGCCTTTATTATGTTGAGGTAAGTTCTTGCTATGCCCACTTTCTGAAGGGATTTTCTCAGAAATGGGTGTTGGATTTTGTCAAAGGCTTTTTCTGCATCTATTGAGAGGATCATATGGTTTTGATTCTTCAGTTTGTTAATGTGGTGTATCCGCATAAACAGTCTGAGTGTGAAGAATTGGCATGTGGCAGAAGGAGGATCAGCTGGGTACACTGAGGAGCCTGCAGGGAGGTAAGGGAAGGGCACAACAATGAGAATAGAGTCTTATGCCTACTTTATGCATAAGGACACTGAGGCTCAGAGAGGTTAAGTCACTTGCTCTAGGCCACACAGCTCATATTTGTTCTGAGGTCTGTATTTGCAGTGTGGACGTTTCCACTCTCTCTCTCTTCCTCCTGAAGAGTGCCTTGTATGGATTGCATAACAAGGGTGTCACATCTGTCTTTCCTCATACAAGAACGTGGAATGGACTTTCTACAACTAGTGCTAGAGTTTCACTAATTCAGTTCTTCTGCAACCTTTGAAATGAATCAGGGACCCTAACAGGCATAAGAAAAAGCTAAATAGGGGAGAGGAAGGACAAAACTGCCAAGCTTCAACCACTGTTCTTAGAGGTTGTTATGGAGCAGGGGGAATGTGAAACACTTGAGTTTCTCTCTCTCACATGTGTATACATACATGTATGTATGTATCATCTAATTGTGGTAGAATACAAATAATATAAAATGTACCACTTTAATCACTTTTACATGCACAGTTCAATGTATCAAAGAATGTAACCTGTTATGGTGCAACTATCACCACCATCCACCGCAAGAACTCCTTTTTTTTTTTTTTTTTTTTTTTTTTTTTTTGGTCTTTCTGTCTTTTCTAGGGCCGCACCTGTGGCATATGGAGGTTCCCAGGCTAGGGGTCTAATTGGAGCTGTAGCTTCCAAGCCTATGCCAGAGCCACAGCAATGCGGGATCTGAGCTGTGTCTGCAACCTACACCACAGGTCATGGCAACACCAGATCCTTAACCCACTGAGCAAGGCCAGGGATCGAACCTGCAACCTCATGCTTCCTAGTTGGATTCGTTAACCACTGAGCCACGACAGGAACTCCCAAGAACTCTTTTCATTGTTGCAAACTGAAACTCCTTGCCTACACCTGTTAAGCACTAACTCCACACCCCCCTTCCCCCAGCCTTCAGCAACCACCATTCTACTTTCTGTCTCTATGACTGACAGATGGCATCCAAGTGGACTCATGCTGTGTTTTTCTTTCTGTGCCTGGCTTAGCATGTCACTTAGCATACTCAGTCCTGTGTCCTTACGTAGCCTGCTATTCCATAAGCTAGTGGTAAGATGCTTAAATCAGATCCCCAGGATGCTACATGTCTACCAAACAAAGCTGTGTGTCAGGCCTGCCTTCTGACTCAGGGGCCCATTAATAGATCCACCATCACACTGTGCACTAATAGAATTGATAAGGCTGAGAGAAACATAAATCAATTATACTCCGATATTCCTGTCCCTTATACTCTTACACAATTATTATTTGTTTAAAAACTTGTGAGTTCATTCAGTTTTCAAAAGAGCACCATGGAAAAGGTATTTTTATTTCTGTTTTTCAGTGGAAAATTATAGGCACGGAGGAAAACAATGGATTTGTTACTATCACACAGCTATTAAACAGCTGCGCCTGTTGAACCCATGTCCCCTGACCCCAAATCCTGAGTTCCTATCACCAGGTCAACACTCAAAGGCTGGCCTGGACTGCAGGCTGGCTGTTAAGTGTGTGAATACAGAATACCTTTAGCTTTGCTGGCAAAGCTTATTTCATGCTGGAGGAATGACAACTTCAGAAATGCAATTATGGATTTTCTGTGTCTGATCACCTTTTGTCAGTCTTCAGAGCTCACTGACTTGCATTTCCTCCTCCCATATCCACCTCCAAGGACAGTGGTTGAGGCTTGGTGACTGTCCCTTTTCCTTTTGACCTCTCTCTTATGCCTGTTAGGGAGCCAGGCTAATTTTAATAATTGTAGAGTTATTGAGATGGAGACGATCTAGTAGTCACTGCAAAGAATTGATTCTACATCATGGTATGTGGCAAGACTGATAGAAACTCTTACTGTTCATCCAAAGACAAGGCGCACTTCAGGAGTAGATTAGGTAGTAGAAGCAGCTACATTGGGAAACATACAGACCTCAGTTCAAATCTGAGCTGTGACCTTGAATTGGTGACTGAATCTCTCTGAGTTTCAATATTTATGTATATCCTCTTATTACTATTTTTTCCTTTTTTGGCTGCCCTGTGGCATATGGAGTTCCCAGGCTAGGGGTCAGATGCAAGCCATAGTTGCAACCTAAGCCACAGCTGTGGCAACGCCATATCTTTAACCCACTGTGCCAGGCTTGAACCTGGGTCCCAGCGCTCCCAAGATGCCACTGATGCCATTGTGCCCCAGCAGACTTCCTCTTATTTGTATTGTGAAGATTCATTGTACCTGCCTGAATCAGAGGAAACACGTCAAGGGAGCATCATTACAAACCCAGCCCCTATTTCAGGAATTACATCAAGCATTTGCTGACCACAGTTTTGTCCATTTGCCTCAACAAGAGCATGTTTTGGAGAAGCCCGAGGCAGAGAGGGGACTTGAGAGGGTGCAGAACGACAGTGGTCCTCACAGCCTGGAAAGGCCGTTTCTAATGATTGAGGAGCTGTCTTTGATTTCTGTGATTTCAGGTGTGAGCTCCTGTGCTTTGAAACATGGCTACGACAAGCAATGTGACTGAGATCATTTTCTTGGGCTTTTCCCAGAACCAGGATGTGCAGAAGTTCATTTCTGCGCTGTTTCTCATCATGTACCTGGCCATCGTGCTGGGTAATGGCCTCATCGTGGTGACCATCACGACCAGCAAAGGGCTCAGCTCCCCCATGTATTTCTTCCTCGGCTCCTTGTCCTTTGTGGAGCTCTGTTACTGTTCTGTCACAGCCCCTAAACTCATCCTTGACTCTTTCATGGAGAGGAGAGTCATCTCCCTCAAGGGCTGCCTCACACAGATATTTTTCCTCCACTTCTTTGGTGGCACCGAGATCTTCCTCCTGACAGTGATGGCCTATGACCGCTACGTGGCCATCTGCAAGCCGCTGCATTACACGGTCATCATGCACCGGCGGGTGTGTGGCCTCCTGGTGGGGGCGGCCTGGGGTGGGGGCCTGCTGCACTCTGTGGGACAAACCTTCCTCATTTTCCAGTTGCCCTTCTGTGGCCCCAAGGTCCTTGACCACTACTTCTGTGACGTCCACCCCGTGCTGAAGCTGGCCTGCGCAGACACCTTCCTCGTCGGCCTGCTCATCATCGCCAATGGTGGCTCCATCTCGGTGGTCAGCTTCGCGGGGCTGCTCGCGTCCTACGGGGTCATCCTGCGCTCCCTGAGGACCCGGTCCTCAGAAGGCCGGCGCAAGGCCCTCTCCACGTGCGCCTCTCACGTCGCAGTCGTGGCCCTGTTCTTCATCCCCTGTTCCTTTGTCTACATGAGGCCCTGTGTCACCCTCCCGGCAGACAAGATAGTGGCCGTGTTTTACACGGTGGCCACGCCTCTCCTAAACCCTGTCATTTACTCCTTCAGGAACGTGGAAGTGAAAAACGCCATGAGGAGACTGATGGGAGGAACGCGATTCGGGAAGAGAAATAGATGAGTCAGTCAGGGGGGATGAGGGGGAAGGGATGGAAAATTGGGGGCCCCGGGGTCTCACTCTGTCTCTACCTTTAACTGACCAGGTGGCCTAGGGCGAGACAGCTTCTTTCTTTAAGTTTCTCTTTCCTCATCTTTTTGGGGCTGGTCAGGATTGAAGCAGTCTCTAGGATGAAGTCTTGGTGCTGTGCTGCCACAATTGACAGTGACCTTGAGGCAGATTGGCTGGTTTGGTTTTTCTGGACTCTCCCAGAAAACCAGGGGCTCCCTGGGAATAGTGAAAAGGTTGGTGGACAAGGAGAAGGAACTGCCTCGGGAAACAGTGTCCACAGGTCCTTTGTGTTTGAAGAGCCCCGACCTTTGGATTTTTAGAGGTGCAAGGTGGAGAGGGAATAGTGGTCATGGCAATGCTTAAAAATTCTGTTGACCCGGAGTTCCTGTTGTGGCTCAGCAGGGTAAGAACCTGACTGGTGTCCAGGAGAATGCGGGTTCAGTCCCTGGTCTCACTCAGTGGGTTAAGGATCCTGTGTGGCCGCCAGCTGTGGTGTAGGTCACAGACCATGGCTCAGATGCAGTGTTGCCATGGCTGTGGGTGTGGTGTAGGCCAGCAGTTGCAGCTTCCATTTGACCCTGGGATCTTCCATACGCTGCAGGTGTGGCCCTAAAACAAACAAACAAAAAACCAAGAAATTCTGTTGATCTGATACTCTGAGGATTTGCCTCGTAGGTTCTAGACAGGCCAAGTTGATCTAGTAGGTTGTAGTCCTCCAAACAGAGAGTGTTTGGGCTTTTGACTGAGATTCACGGGCATTCCTGCTGTCATTAGACTCAGGTTTTTTAAAGAATCAAATGGAACCATAAAAAGATTTGAAGTGCCTTGAAAGCACTAGACAATGATATCTTAAGTACAAGTTTTATTTTCCATGTGTCATTAACATTTTGAGGTCTGAATTTCTCTTCTGTACACACCTGTCTGTGCTTCCGCCGCCTCCGTGTTTTCCCCCTTATATCTTCATTTGTTTGGCCCATAAGTTTTCTCTGTCTTCATCCTCTTGGCTTCTCACAATTCTTAGCCTTTCCAACAAAGTACCTGGATAACTGCACGAGTACCATAGTGCCTTGGTACTCCCCATCCATGATCAGCCCACTCCTTGTCTCACCCGGGAGCTGCCTGTGGATTACAGTGGATGGATTTAACTGCCCTGAGTCCTCACTGCTTGCCCTATGATAGTTTCATCATCCTTTATTGAGTCCTACTGTATGTAACCACCCCTCCCAGTAGAAGTATGTACCCCACAAACTCTAACCCCAACACGGACCCTCACTCACGGCAGGGTTTTTTTTTTTTCCCTCACATGCTTCCAGATTAATCACCTGAAAGCACTTCTCTGATTTCATCATTCCCCTTCTCAAAAGTTTTCAGTGACTCCCCATTGCCTTCTGAATCAACCACAAACTCCTACGTGACATGTAATACCCGTAAGGCATGGCCCACACTTAATGTTCTATCGCTGTTTTCCATTACACTCTGGTAAAGCTCACTCTTTCCTGAACATTCCATAGTGCCTGCCACCTAAAATATATTCCCCATCTCTACCTGTTAATATCTTACCAACCTCCAGTGACCAGCTGAAATGCTGCTACCTTTAGGAAGATTCTATGATTATCCTACCTGGATATGTCCTTTTCCTTCTTTGAACTCCAACAGTGCCCAGTGGGAATCCTTTAAGCACTTTCCTAGCTGTATTTCAGTGTTTATTTCACTCCGTTGGAATGTCACTCTTTTAAGAATATGGCTGGGAGTTCCTGTTGTGGATCAGCGGTTAATGAATCCGACTAGGAACCATTCGGTTGCGGGTTCGATCCCTGGCCTTGCTCAATGGGTTAAGGATCCGGCATTGCTGTGAGTTGTGGTGTAGGCCGGCAGCAACAGCTCTGATTGGACCCCTAGTCTGGGAACCTCCATATGCTGTAGGAGTGGCCCCAGAAAAGGCAAAAAGACCAAAAAAAAAGAATATGGCCTAAATCGTATTTATCTTTGTATCTTGCTCTAAGCAACATGTTGTAAACTCAATAAATATTTGGTCAGTTAAATTTCTCGAAGTCAGTAGTGCTTCAGGTTATAAGTAAACAGTGGTTGTTATATCACTATTTTCATCTCTAAATAATACCTCAATATTGTACAACTCAAGACAAACCAATAATCATTCCTTATATTGTTTTTGAGAATAATGTTTATATACAAAAAGAAGGAACATCTATGTGTATGTATATTTTACAATTAACCAAGAGATTTCATATATTTTATCTCGTTTGATCCTAAGGCACTCTGGTGAGATGGGTATGTGTTAGAGATGTCTGTTTTAGAGATGAAGAGACTGAATCTTTGGGAGGTCATTGACTTGATCAAGGTCACAGGGGTAGTAAAACCACAAAGCCTGAGTCCAAACCCAGGTTTGCCTAATTTCTGAGGCCGTGTTCTTTCTATACATTCCTTTGCTTCTTTTTAAAGATTACCAAACTATAACATACATCTAAGTCTCTGAATTTTGAATCGGAGGCCTGGTAATTTTTTTTTTTTTTTTTTTTACTGTCAGGCATTTCCCTCTAGAATCACTTCAGAGAAAAAAAAATGTTTTAAAAAAGTGCAGCATGGGAGTTCCTGCTGTGGGACAGTGGGTTAAGGATCTGGTGTCTCTAAGGTGGCTCGGGTTGCTGCTGAGGAAATCCCCTCCATTCTGAGCAGGAAAAGCAGAGCCCAAGTCTTTTTCTAAAGTTCACCTCCAGAGAGTCAGGGCAAGGACCTCCCCAATGAAAGTGAAGGCATGCCTCAGAAAACTCCAATTGGAGTGAATGCTCTTCAACATGTGGTGTTGACTCAGCCCAGCCTGAAACTGCCTTCGCTCTTGGGATGATGGCATTCTCAAGCCTTTCTATTATGATTGCAGACTGTGCCATGAGACTCATAGCATTCAGAGTCTTCTTCATAATGAACAATGTGTGACGTGTGTGGAACTAGAAGTTCTGTGCTTGGATCATTTATGTATGTGGTTAATGTCAGGAGAATCGGGTAAAATTTGTCTTGCCTTATTGCATTGGCTAGGAGCTCTAGTATAATGTTGAGTATAAGTGGTGAGATTATATATCCTTGCCTTGTTATTAGTATTATGGAAAGGCATTCAGTATTTTCATCAATAAGTAAAGGAGGTGAGTTCAGGATCTTCCTACGTTGCCCTCTTGAAACACCTCTCTGGTTTTGGAATGTTAAGACAATCTTGCATTCCTGGGATAAACCCCATGTGGTCATGATATATAATCCTTTGTATACATTGCTTGCATTTGATTGAAATATGTTTTATTAAGGATTTTTTGCATCTTTGTTCATGTGTGCTGTTTGTGATTTAAAAAAAAATTTTTTTGGTCTGGTTTTGTGAGTGGTGATGCTGGTCTCATAAATGACTAGGGAAGTTTTGTCTTCTCCTTTTGAAAACTTGTGTAGGTTTGGTGTTATTTAAGTATTTGATGAAACCAATGGAATCATTTTGGCTTAAAATTTTTTTGCTCTGTGTAATATTTGTAAACTATGAATTCAATTTCTTTAACAAATTCTGATTTGTGTCAATTGTGTAAGTTGTGTATTTCTAGAAATTTATACTTTTCACTCAAGTTGTAGAATTTGATGGTTTAAGTCAACGAATGACAGTGGTATTAAAACTTTAGGTTGTTCATAATATTTTCTTATTATCCTTTATTTTCTGCAGAATCTATAGTGCTAATCTTTTTCCTTCCACAAATAAAAAAATTGTGATTTCTCTTTTTTTCAGTAGATTATTTAGGGACTCATTAATTTCATTGATATCTTCAAAGACCCATCATATGGCTTTTACCAGATTTTTCATGATTTTTGTTTCCTTTGCAATTAATTTCTGTTATCTTTTCTATTCCTTCATTCTACTTTGATTGTGTTTAAATTGCTCTTCTTTTTTCCATTTCTTAAGATATAAGCTTAGTTTACAGATTTTAAAACTTTGTTCATTTCTAATATAAAAACTATAAAATTTCTTTAAGCATTGTGTTAGTTGCATCCAATAAAATTTCACATCCATTTATATTACTGTTCAGTTAAAATGTATTCTAATTTTCCAACTGATTTCTTCTTTGACCAGTTGATTATTTGCAATTTTTTAATTTTATGAATAATTGAGTTTTATTACTTGATATCTTGTTATTGATTTCTAATTTGATTCTACTGTAAATGATGTCATTCTTTTTACATTTATTGAGCTTGTTTCATGGCCTAATGTAAGATCTATCTTGGTGAATATACCACATATGCTTGAAAGAATGTTTTCTTCAGTTTTAGGGTATCGTGCTCTATAAATGTCAGTTAGGTTAAGGTGATTCATGTGTGGTTCAATGTTTTTTTTTCTGATTTTTGAAAATTCTAGCTATAGCTCCATTTGTGGGGGTGGTGGTGTTAATTCTCCAGCTATCACTGTGGAATTTTATATTGATTTCCTTAAAAATGAGAAAAATGAGAAAGTAAAGATTGCAGATGTGCAAAAGGCATCCCAGAGATATTGAGCTACTTGTTCAAAGTTATATAACTACTAGGTGGTGGAGTCAGCCTTTAAACAAGGCTGCTTGATTCCTTGGTCCATGCTCTTAAGCACGATATTATATTGCCCCTTATCGGTCTTACCCTAGTCAAAGGGGGTGGAAATACTTTTCAGATGCTGAGTTAACATAGATAGTAGTCAAGGAGCTAGAATAGTTCAAACTTGCCCCTGCTACTTAAAAAACTTATCCCCCCACCAGAGATCATTCATATTTAACACCAGCTTTTTTTTCTTTTCTTTTTTTTTCCCTCACAAATTCATGGCACAAAACTGTGCCCTCTGTATAGTAGCTGCTTAATAAATATTGTTGGATGAATGAGTTTGAAATGATTCAGTACAGGAGTTCCTGCTGCGGTACAACAGGATTGGCAGCCTCTCAGGAGCTCTGGGAGGCAAATTTGGCACAGTGGTTTAAGGATCTGGTGTTGCCCCAGGTGAGGTGTAGGTTGCAATGGCAGCTTGAATCTGATTGCTGGCCCAGGAACTCCATATGCTGCAGGGCAGCCAAAAAAGAAAAAAAAAAATTAAAAAAAAAATCCAAAGTAGGGTTAAAAACCTGACTTCCTTGGCCTCTAAAGATTGAACCACTAAGTTCACGTGAGGAGGGGGTATGGCTGTCTCTATGGCCCCCTCCTCTAATTGGGATGCCCCTGGGGACTCATTAGCAAACCTCAAGGTATTTGCTAACCACAACTGTGCTATGACTTCTGAAGCCTGGCAATGGCTTTGGCTGGGGTGATGCCCTGAACCCTTTGTGCTTAAATGTTTACTGCCACCCTCACTTCTCTGGCCAGAGTCCTTGACTTTTGATGCTCAGCTGGGAGGGTGGAGCTCAAAAAGGTGAGCTCTCCTATAGTCCTGGATTCTGGGGACTCTTTGGTTAGAATAAACCCGAACCGGCCAAAGACTCTTATAGAAAAGTGATGTCCTCAGCTGCTCTCTCTGTTTTGTTCTCAGTGCCCAGATGAAAGTCCTGCTGTAGAGCATCTGAGGGTTTCCTGCCTTCACATGCATCAGTTGTGAGTTGATTCATTTTCACTTTGCCACAGCATCACTAGACTCTTTCTCCTTCAGTCAGTACCTTGCTCACCTTTTAGCTGTGGAGAACACGTCCTCTTTGAGTGATCAGATGCTCCCACTTTCCTAGGCAGGAGTGTTGTATAGTGATTAAGAAGATAGCTTTGAAGTCAGGTACCCCGGGTTGCATTTCTGGCACTAACCCTTACTGGTCTGAGAACCTGACCAAGTCATTCATTTACTCTGATCCTCATTTTCCTCAGCTCAAAAATGAGAATAAGCGTAGTCGATTCCTCCAAGTGATGTTGAGTGGATTAAGTGAGATGATGCTTTTCACCACTTTACCCAGGGCTTGGCATATAGCATGGCCTAATAAGTGCAAACAATTTGTACAGTGCCGTGTTGACTAGTCCTTCCATCTCCATGTGGCCATGTTCAAGCTCAGAGAGTGCTTTTATACATGTCTTATTATTTAGAGGCTTGCCATAGGGGTGCCCTGACCATTGCTGAGGGTTGCTGAAGTTGAAGAAGCCAGAAAGGATCAGCATTTATAGAGCAGGCTGAGTTCTCCAGCCTTTGCTATGGGCTGTCCTGCTGTGTGGTCCCTAGAACCACATTAACTTTTTTGGAAACTAGAGAAAATGCCAGAGCGTATTTCGCTGAGATACACTCTTGGCCCCCTCTCCCCAAAGCCCAGGCTTACCTAGCAAGGTGGTCTTTCTTGTGAATGACTCCTCAGACACCTGAAGCTTAAAACTTCTTAGAAGACTTGTTTACATTTTACTCTTGTTTTTTAGAAGCCTGCCCCAGGGGCATATGGAAGTTCCCAGGCTAGGGGGTCAAATCAGAGCTACAGCCCTGGCCTATGCCACAGCCACAGCAATGTGGGATCCGAGCCATGTCTGTGACCTACACCACAACTCATGACAACACTGGATCCTTAACCCTTTGAGTGAGGCCCCCATCCTCATGGACACTAGTCAGATTTGTTTCTGCTGAGCCAGGATGGGAACTCCGACTTGTTTACATTTTAATCTTCTAAGGTAGAAATGAAGCTAAACTGCATTACAAATTTCCTTTCTCTTTCAAAACAGGGAATGTATCTGAAAACTGGTGTGATATCAAATGTGTATATTTTATACTTGTCATAAGAGTAGATTGGCATTCCCACTGTAGCTGAGTGGTAATGAACCTGACTAGTATCCATGAGGATGTGAGTTCCATCCCTGGCCTCAATTAGTGGGTGAAGGATCTGGCATTGCTGCAAGCTGCGGTTCGGGTTGCAGACATAGCTCAGATCCCATAGGCATAGGCATAGGCCGGCAGCTGCAGCTCCAGTTTGACCCCTAGCCTGGGAACTTCCATATGCTGAAGGTGTGGCCCCAAAAAGAAAAACAAACAAACAAAAACTAGATAAACAAATATGGGAGGGTTTCTTTTCTTTGAAATAACAATTAGGTTATTTACCTGTTACCAAAGCTTGTTTGGGGGTGTACACAGTGATTATATTATCTTTGGTTATAGCATTGGCCATTTCCAGAGTTATTGCTCCTGTCTGTCCTGTGGGTAAGCAGAACCATCTGATCCAACCTTTTCAGAATTTTAGAAAGGGGTAGAAGAAGAATTTTAGTGTAAAATACATATATTTCCTGCTGGGAGATTTCTAGGAGAAGATGCTTACTGAGCCTGGGCAGAGTGTCCTGGGACATGACAGTCATTTCCTGGTTCCTGCCTCTGGCGGTGTCATTGCTTACTCTTCTAATTTTCAGCTGCACCTTGAAGTAGATTCAGCTGCTTGGGGACAAGCAGGGTGTTTGGGGCCTTGATTTGGAGGTAGAAAGCGGTGGTGGAGGCTCTGAGTGTAAATCCTTCGTGCCAGCCTGAGAGTCTCTGCCTCTCAGAGATTAATCTCATAATCATTTATTCATAAATGACTTAAATCTGAAACATTTGTGGATGGGTTCACTTATTCATTTATTTATTTACTCATTTGTTTAACATGCGTTCGTTATTTTCCCAGATCTGTCTCTAGTCTGTGTTCTGATTCACACACGTTCTGGGTGGATATTTGCATGGAACTTCACAGTTTCTAGGCAACAATATGCTTTCCACACACGGTATTTTACCTGTGGCATAAAGAAGGAGTTATGAGTGTTATGACAGTGTGTGATCTTGAGAAGCAAATTCCGTGTTTTGGATCCTTCCTATGTAAAATGAGGTAATAAATAAAATAAATTTCCAAAGGAAGTAGTGTTGGTTTGAGCTGATATAAGCCAGGAGCTAAGTCTGTGTCTGGCATTTGTGAGCATCAGTCAATATTACCTCAGTGATGGAAGATTATGTGCAATTGTGAAGTCCTATCCACGTACAGTAGGTTGTTATCATTATTTTTGACCTTTCTGACTATCATCTATGTGTTCATTTTTATTAAAAATGTTTTAATATATATTTTTATATGTGTAATTTTTAGTTGATTTAATTAAGAAATGTTAATGTAGCATCTACACTGTGTCAGACAATGTCCTAAGCATTGGGGATGCATTTGTGAAGCAAGCAGACCTTGCCTCAGAGGGGTCCTCTTCCAGTAGAGGTCAGCAGATAATAAAATATAAATATGAATAATTATACAATATTTTGAAGATAATTTGTGCTACAGAAAGAAGGAAAAGCAGAATGAGGTAAGGAGGGCTGGGAGTGGTGAGACATTGCAGTTTTAAGTAGGTTGATCAAATAGCCACTTTGAGAAAGCATTATTTGCTGGAGTCCAGGGAGGTGAAGGAGTTGGGCAATAAATACTTAGGGGAAGCCTGTTCCAGTAGCAGGAGCAACCAGGGCTCAGATCCCAAGGTGGCAGCATGCCCCATGTGCTTGCTGAGCACTAAGGAAGCCTGTGTGCCTGGAAAGGAGAGAATTAGGAAAGTGAGAGGAGTATCAGTAGGGACCAGAGAGAATTCCCACTGTGGTTCAGAGGTAATGAACCTGACTAGTATCCATGAGGACATGGGATCGATCCCTGGCCTTGCTCAGTGGGTCAAGGATCCAGCGTTGCTGTGAGCTGTAGTGTAGGCTTCAGATGGGCTTGGATCCCTCGTTGCTGTGGCTGTTGTGTAGATTGGCAGCTGTAGCTCAGATTCGACCCCTAGACTGTGAACTTCCATATGCCATGGGTGTGGCCCTAAAAAGCCAAAAAAAAAAGAAAAAAATGGGGACCAGATCACAGTGAGCCCCATGTGTCATAGCAAAGGTTCTGCAGTTTCCTCTAATTGGAATGGGCACCCATTGCAGGGCTTTGAGGGAGCGCTCTGGCTGTTGTGATGAGAGCAGTCTAGGGGTGGGGTGTGTAGTAAGAGGAGAATTAGGAAAACAAATTCAGAAGCAAGGGAGAGAGGACTAGGGATAGGGTGGAAGCTGTGAAGGTGATGAGTACTCATTACACTGTGAACGTTAAGACAGAAGGAGTCTTAACTGATTAGATGTGAGATAGGAGACGAGAATTAAGGATGCCTAAGGTTTTAGGCTGAGCATTCAGGAAGCTGAACTTGCCATCATCTGAGACTGGCTGCCAGAAAAGTTTGTTTGGGGGAAGATCAGGAGTTTATTTTTGGACATGTTGAAATAAGCAGGGCAGGTATTTAGTCACTCCTTTATTCCAAAAATACTCACTGCATGCATCCTATGTGCTTGATATTGGACATTGTCTTGACACAAGTGGTCAAAAGCCTTGCTATCAAGTCATAGCCTGGTGAGGAGAGTAAACATGTAAATAAACAATTCTAGACAATGTCACAAACATCATGGTGATGGTAAGTGCCAGGGTCAGTGGAACACAGGTACTCTTAACTTTTTACACTTTGAAACTGAAGTCTTGAAAAATTAACTTATTTGCCAAAGTTCACAGTTTGTATACAGTATAGCCAGGACCTTGTGCTATTGTGATTTGTAGTAAGAAATGCAGTATATATTTGGTCTTTGTCCGTATTTGTAGCACAGAGATTCAAAAGCCTTTGGATGTCCTGAGATGCTGAGAGAGGAAAGGTCTCTCTGTTATGTCAGTGAGATGATTTCCGAAGTGCTCCTAGGTCACCTAAGGATGATGGGTGGTTGTCAGGAGAAGCAATCCTGTAATTGCAGGGTTAGTACTTTTGGTCCCACTCCTGGACCCTGGGGAAGCGGGGAGGGGCAGGAGGTTGAATTGATTGCCAATGGGCAATGATTTAATCAAGCATATCTGTGTGATGAAGCCTCCACAAAAACCCAAAAGGATAGGGTTTCAGGAGCTTCTGGGTTGTTGAGCAGGTGGAGATTTTGGGAAAGCAATGAGCTCAGAGAGCACGGAAGCTCCATGCCCTTCCTGCAGACTTTGCCCTATGCACCTTTTCCAGCTGGCTGTTCCTGAGTTCCTTTTATTATAAACCAAGAATCTGGTAGGTAAAATCTTTCTATGAGTTCTGTGAGCCATTCAAGGAAATTAATCCAACCCAGGGAGGGGAGGTCATTGAAACCTCTGATCTGTAGCGATTAGGTCAGAAGCACAGGTGAAAACCTAGGCTTGGACAAGCATCTGAAGGTGGCAGGCAGTCTTACAGGACTGCACCCTCACCCCATGGCATCTGGTGCTATCTCCAAGAAGATAGCATCAGAAGAGAGTTGAATTGTAGGATACCCAAATGGTATCTGAGCATTGCTTTTAGTGTGGGAAACCCTTCTCCTCCACTTGCAGTGAAGTGTTAGAATCATTAGACTTGAATATAGTTTTCTTTTCTTTTTTTTTTTTTTGGTTGCACCCATTGTGTGTGGAAATTCCCAGGTAGGGGATTGAATCTGTGCTGCAGTTGTGACCAATGCCACAGTTTCAGCAATACTGGATTCTTAACCCATTGTGCTGCAAAGGAACTTCCTTGAATACAATTTTCTGCTTCCTGGATTTGGGAAGCTCTCTTATGTCACATAATCTGTGTCCTTGCAGAGCTGACCACTTTGTCCATGCGCAGGGCAGAGAACCCATGGGCACCAAGAGCAACGTGACTGAGTTCGTGTTGTTCGGCCTTTTCCAGAGCAGGGAGATGCAGCATGTGTGTTTTGTAGTCTTCTCTCTCATCCATGTGCTCACTGTCCTGGGGAACCTTCTGGTCATCATCACCATCAATGCCAGCAAGACTCTGAAGGCCCCCATGTACTTCTTCCTCAGCCACTTGTCTTTTGCCGACATGTGCTATCCATCCGCTACCACCCCCAAGATGATCGCGGACACTTTCGTGGAGCGCAAGACCATCTCCTTCAATGGCTGCATGAGCCAACTTTTCTCTGCACACTTCTTTGGTGGCACTGAGATCTTCCTCCTCACAGCCATGGCCTATGACCGCTACGTGGCCATCTGCAGGCCCCTGCACTACACAACCATCATGGATCGGTGGAAGTGTGGCCTGCTGGCGGGGGCCTCGTGGGTGGCTGGCTTTCTGCATTCCATCCTGCAGACCCTTCTCACAGTCCAGCTGCCCTTTTGTGGACCTAATGAGATTGACAACTTCTTCTGTGATGTCCACCCCCTCCTGAAGCTGGCCTGTGCAGACACCTATGTGGTGGGGCTCATTGTGGTGGCCAACAGTGGCATGATTTCTTTAGTGTCCTTCATCGTCCTTATCATCTCCTATGTGGTCATCTTATTGAACCTGAGAAGCCGTTCCTCAGAGAGCCGTCACAAGGCTCTGTCCACATGTGGCTCACATATCATCACCGTCCTTCTGGTCCTTGTGCCCCCCATGTTCATGTACATCCGTCCGTCCACCACCCTGGCCGCTGACAAGCTGGTCATCCTCTTTAACATTGTCATGCCGCCTTTGCTGAACCCTCTGATCTACACGCTGAGGAACAATGAGGTGAAAAACGCCATGAGGAAACTGTTCAGGGTCAAGGGGAGCTTGGGGGAGAAGTGACACCCCAAGAACCCTCTTGAGCCTGGCACTCGGGAGATATCCCATCTTGTAGCATCCAACACAGGCTTTGCCTCTCTAGTCTGATGATTGTAATGACAACGGCCCTCCTGGCTCTTTTTGTAGTAATAGTCCACCTGTTCCTGCAATCCTTCAGTCAGTAAATATTTATTGAGCATCTGCAAGGAGTGAGGCACTGGTCATAATCTCTGCCCCCAAGAGGGTCACAGTCCAGGTGGCTCTTAGGGTGACATTTAAAAGCTCATTCAGGAAGCATGTGAGAGCCTATGGATGAGGGGCCTTCTTCGATGTTCAGGTTCCCATTTATACAGTGGGTAACAGCACCAGGTAATTCCTTTACCTAGTGGTTAACAGTGCTTGATGAAATTCATTTTCTTCTCTGTGATGACCTTCAAGGCGCTTTATTCCCATTCTTTCATTGCATGCTCTCAGGAGGCAAATGAATAAATAAATGTAGCAAGAGGACAGGATTTACCACAGTCACATGGAAAGTCCTGAGTAAGGTGGAACTAAGACCCTGAGTCTGCTTTCACAGCTCTTACCACCTGGGACTCCTTGAAAAAGACTGCGTGTATGGATACCAAACAGGATGGACCAGTTTTGAAGACCAAGGGATGATGGCAGTCTGGGATGATGGGGAGCAGAGCAGGGGAGAACATGTTGTTGGCACTTCCCCCAGTAGTGCCCAGTCCTCCGACCAGCAGAACAGGGGCTCTTGTCTGCATGAATCTTCTTTGCTTTTCTCTCTCTGCTCTGGAGAGAGCCAATTTGTGCAGGATGGAATTAGATGTCCTGCTTAATTAACCACCATGGGTCATTTAATTCAGTTGGGTCTCAATTTCCACACTTACAAATGGAGACGGTAATAGTACCAGTTTCAGAAGTTTGCAGGAGGATCATCTATAGGACTTAGTAAATTCCTATATCAAAGAAAAGTTGTTCAAAGGTGGCTGCTACCTCTGTTTCTTTGAAACATCTTCTATGCCTTTCTCTTTTCTTATCCCTACTTTGCCCCTGTCCTTTCCTCTTAAAGCCCTTGTAGCTACCAGATTGATTATTCATTCATCAAATATTTATTAATCACTTAGCCTGTGGTAAGTCTGTTCTTCCTCTCTCCCTCCCTCTTCCTTTCTTCCTCCCTCCTTCTTCCTTCCTTCCTTTCTCTCTCTCTCTTTCTTTTCCTTCATCTAGTTTTGTGTTTATTCAGTGCAGTCAAGCACCCAGCCCTTTCTCAGAGAGGTGGTTGAGCTGGGGGACAAAACACATCAAGGTTGCTGAGGTGTCTGTGGATGGGGAGAAACTGGGGTGAGGTAAAGACGTACTTGGGACATTGACCCCAATCTCAGTGCTTAGCCCTGAACCCTCACTCCCTACAGGTTCTAGGTGGGGCTAGCACAGGTGTGTCCCTGGGAAGAGGTTTTGGACTTTCTGCCACTTCCAACCCCTTTTCTTCCTTCCTTCCTTCCTTCCTTCCTTTCTTCCTTCCTTCCTTCCTTCCTTCCATACACTCTCAGCATATGGATGTTCCTGGGCCAGGCATTGAGTCTGAGTCCCAGCTGCCACTGGGCCAGGGCATCAAACTCATGCTGCCCCATTACCTGAGCTGCTGCATTTGGAATCTTAACCCCCTGAGCCTCGGCGGGATCTCCTCCCTCTCTCTTTTCTTAAGGCAGGGCCATATTCCAAACTCTCCACCTGGCTGGGAAGGTGTGGGAAGGAAGGATGGAGGGGGCCAGTGTCCAGGTCTGAAGCCATGGCTCTGATCCCTTTCCTGAGCAGGCACTGGAGATATAGCAGAAAAGTAGATAAACATCCTTGTGCTCATGGAGCTTCTATTTAACTGTGTGATAAAAGCTGACACTCACAGAAACCCTCCAACGTGACAGACATGATTGTGTTTTTAGTGAGTCTATGCCTCTTGACTTTGAACTTCTCAGTTTCGTTTTCTCCACCTTTGGGTGGGACAGGATGTATATAGCTGGCTGGAGTTGGGTGTTTCCTTTCCCCCAGGTAAGTTAGTCTCCGCTAACACCCCAGCAGGTTAGGTTCTGGTTAACTAGCTCCTCTGAGGAGCCCACCCTGTTAAGAACAAATGTTCTGGTGTATTTTCAAAAGGATCCTTTTCTGGCCCCCCCCACTGCCGCTGGAAGCATGAGGGGATTTTTTTCTGACCTTTACTGTGGGAACTTTTGAAACTGGGAAGAACCCTGTGGGGCTCCTAGACCTGCAAGCCTTTCCCTGTCTCCTGTCACTTGTTAGGCTTCAGCTTCTATGACCTTCCCTGAGTTCCAGAGGTCAGGCTCAAACATTTGCTAATGAGGGAAGGGAGGAGATGCAAAGACAAGGGAGGAGCAGTCAAGAAACAATAGTGCAGCCTTGAGGCAGGGTCCTTGTTCCACCCCAAGGGGTACACAGAACATCCTCTTTGAGCTCTTTGCAGAACTAAAAACCCCCAACAAAAGAAAGATGTTAATTACCTGATGAAGGAAATCGACTTCACTCCAGAGAGAAGGTCAGTTTGATAACCACAAAACTTGTCAGGAGATCCCCTGAGACCACATTAAAGGAATACGGGCTCTGCACACACCCTTATCCTCATCAGCAACCCCATCCTTGAACCACTGCTAAAAACTCCTTACCAAATCCTCCTGGGGTGGGACACAGTTTTTGAAGACCTAACTTTTATCTGGTAAAGCAATAAAGCAATTTTTTTCTCCTTCACCAAAAACTCTGAGATTCAGTTCAGCATCAGTGGGTGCACAGAAGCTGAATTTTAGCACCACCTTGTCCAGCTTTTGCAGGCAAATCTCACTATATTGTAGGGGGATTCACTCCCTGGGTTCCCCTGGAGGTTTTATCTCCAGAACTCCACACCGAGCCTCCATCAAGTTGTCAGCTACAATTCAGGTTTTCCTATCCGGGCACTGATTCCTGTGGTTATTAACAACTTGTGGGTCTCTACACTGGTAAATTGCATCTCCCTGTTTTTTGTGCATCTTCTCCCCAGTCTCTGGGGCAGTGTCCTCCCATCTCTAATGGATCCAAGGAGCGTTGTTGACTTTTGTTCATCTTTTTACTTGTTAGGCTAGAGTGGCAACTTCCAAGCTCCCTGTGTATGAACGAAACTGGAAACTGTGTTCTAGGTGTTTTGATTGTGTTGACCCTTTTTATCCTTACAACAACCTCATGAAGGAGGCATAATCATCAGAAGTGTGATCAGGGTTTTGTGAGGATAGTGTTGCAGAAACCACAAAAACCGTGGCAGTGGAAGGACACAAACGGCACTTGGAGATATGGAAAAGCAAGATTTATTCAGCACTGGTCTGGGTTCAGAGGAGTCACCTCCAGAGTCTGAGCACCAGGCCTTTGTTCTCAGCAATGTTTATACATTACAAGGTCTCGATTTTCCCATGTAAGCATGCCGGACCTCCCCCCTTCCCCAAGCAGACAGTGTTCCTCCCTAAGAAACTGAGCAAGCAAGGTTACAGAAGCTGAACTTATAAGCAATGTTGGGTGCATGATTAGCAGGGCACACAGTTGCTGCATTTTTACAAGAAGGGTGGTATGAGGCAGAGCATAGATGAAAAGGCTTGCAGCTGCCTTTTTAGCCAAGGGGGCGGGGGGTTGTTCCTTAGTTAAAACTCATTTCAATAGTAGTGTTGAGAAAACTTTTTGTTCCGTCTGATCCTGACAAACACACATGCACATGTTGGTCTTGACTATGAGAATAATAGCAATAAAGTATATATAGATACTGCATATATATGTTTCCTTTTTAGATTATTTTCCATTATAGGTTATTATAAGATATCGAATATAGTTCCCTGTGCTATACAGTAGGTCCTTGTTGGTTATCTATTTTATATAGAGTAGTGTGTATATGTATTTTGATCCCGACCTCCTAATTTATCCCTCTCCCACTTTCCTGACTTTGGTAACCATAAGTTTGTTTTCTATGTCTGTGAATCTATTTCTGTTTGTAAATAAGTTCATTTGTGTCATTTTTTTAAAAAAAAACCTCCACCCATAAGTGATATTTTATGATATTTGTTTTTCTCTGTCTGGCTTACTCCACTTAGTGGAATAATCTCTAGGTCTATCCATGTTGCTGCAAATGGCATTATTTCATTCTCTTTTATGGTCAAGAAACACTCCATTGTGTGTATATATGCCTCATCCTCTTCATCTATTCATCTGGATGCTTCCATGTGTTTACCTTTTTGTTTAATTTCTTATTCCACTTAAAATTGATCACTGGACATTATGGAAGAAAGGATTCGATTTTATTTTTTCCCATATGGAAAACCGAATGTTCCATTATCATTTACAAATAGTCCTCCTGTTTTCTGTTAACCTACAGTGTCACTTTTGTCATATATCCAAATGCTATAGTTGCATGAGTCTGTTTCTGAATGAATGGTGCCCTGTCTTTTTTTTTTTTTTTTTGTCTTTTTGTATTTTCTAGGGCCGCACCCATGGCATATGGAGGTTCCCAGGCTAGGGGTCTAATCGGAGCTGTAGCTGCCAGCCTTCGCCAGAGCCACAGCAACGCCAGATCTGAGTTGCGTCTGCAACCTACACCACAGCTCATGGCAATGCGGGATCGTTAACCCACTGAGCAAGGCCAGGGATCGAACCTGCAACCTCATAGTTCCTACTTGGATTTGTTATCCACTGAGCCACAACGGGAGCTCCTACACTGTCTTAATTACTACAGTTTTATAATGTCTAGATACGTGGTTCAGTAAGTTCCCCTAACTTGTTCTTTTTTAAAGATATTCTGTCTGTGTTGAATCCTTTTATAACAATTTAAATCCTAAATTGTCAAATCCCACAAAATAACTTATTGGGATTTTGTCTGATATTGTTTTATATCTCTAAATCAATTTAGGAAGAATTTACATTTTATGAGATTGTTTTTTATTCATGGTTATGGGCTATTTCTGATTGGTTAGGTGTTACTGGACAATAAGTCCTTTGAAAAATCTAAAGGCATAGATTTCGGTGACCATTAAGTGACTTATTAAAGAAATGTTCCCAGAGGAAGCTGATAAGGAAATAGGGGAAGCAGGAGAGAGGAGGAGAGAAGTGTAAAGAGAGATGCAATTTAGGTAACTTCTAGCAGTGAGTCAAATTAGACCTATTTTGCTAGAGAACTCTGGAGTGTAATTTATGCCTAAAGTTTTGATTCAAAGCAAGTGAATGAACCTTTTACATTCCCACAGTATTTAGACATTAGCCAAAGTCTTCTCTGGGGTTGGGTTGGGGCACTAAATTCCAAAACACTTTTGTTTGTCCATTAATATAGGGAAAACGGACTTCAGTAGACCCAGGGGAGCATATGCTAATTGTTGGCAATGAAAACACGTAACGATCCTGAGTAACCCATCCATTCCAACACTTGTTATCTCTTACTTATTTTGGTGACCTTAAAAGGATAGAAAGATACAGACAGAAATATGGACAGGGCTTGATGTGCTCGGACATGCTCTCCTTTATTTTGATGTTCTTTAAAGTTTTATATCTAGTTGATAAATTTCTGCATCCAGCTTCTTTGGTTAGATGTGTGTTTTTTGTTTTTTTTTTTTTTTGTCTTTTTGCCTTTTCTAGGGCCCCTCCCATGGCATGTGGAGGTTCCCAGGCTAGGAGTCTAATTGGAGCTGTAGCAGCCAGCCTATGCCAGGGCCACAGCAACGCGGGATCCGAGCTGCGTCTGTTACCTACATCCCAGGTCATGGCAACGCTGGATTGGTAACCCACTGAGCAAGGGCAGGGATCGAACCCGCAACCTCATGGTTCCTCATTGGATTTGTTAACCACTGTGCCACGACGGGAACTCTGAGGTTGGATGTGTTCTTAGGAACCTTCTCATTTTTTTGCTATTGTAAACAGCGTCTTTATTTTTTCCAGTTTTATTGACATATAAATTGATGTATAACTTTGTATAAGTTGAAGGTGTACAGAGTTCTCCTGGTGGTGCAGCGGTAATGAACTTGACTCGGACCCAGGAGGATGCAGGTTTGCTTCCTGCCTTTGCTCAGTGGGTTAAGGATCAGGTGTTGTCATGAGCTGTGGTGTAGGTCACAGACATGGCTTGGATCTGGCGTTGCTGTGGCTGTGGTGTAGGCCGGCAGCTAAAGCTCCAGTTTGATCTGTAGCCTGGGAATTTCCATATGCCTCAGGTGTGGCCCTAAAAAAAAAAAAAAAAAAAAAAAAAGTTTAAGGTGTACAACATGTAGATTTGATATATTTATAAATTACAAAATGATTAGCATATTTGCATTAGTGAATGCCTCCATCCTTTCTCATTTTTACCTTTTTTTTTTGGTGGTAAGAACATATAAGATCTATTCTCTTAGTAACTTTTGAGTATATTAGCTATTATCATCATGCTATACATTATATCCCTAGAATTAGCTATTATCATCATGCTATACATTAGATCCCTAGAATTTATTAACCTTGTAACTGGAAGTTTGTATCCTTTGACTAACATCTCCCCATTTCTCCCTTCCTTCCCCACCCTCGGCCCCCCATCCCCTGCCTCTGGTACCCACCACTCCACTCTCTGTTTTTCTATTTTTTTCTTTCTTTTTCGGCTGCCCCTTGGTGTATGGCATTCCTGGGGCCAGGGATCAGAACCAATCTGAAGTTGCAACCTATGCTACACCTGTGTCAATGCTGGATCCTTAACCCACTGTGCCAGGCCAGGGATTAAAACACTACAGAGGTGCCACTGATCCTGTTGCCCCACAGCAGGAAGTCCTTTCTGAGTTTTTTAGATTCGACAAATAAGTGATATAAGTATTTGTCTTTCTCTCTGATTTACCTCACTTAGTATAGTTGAAATGGCAGGATTTTGTTCTCTCTCAGGGCTGAATTATTTATACACATTTGTCCATTGATAGATCACTTGATTATCTCTGTATCTTGGCTGTTGTGAATAATTCTGCAATAAACATGGGAGTGCAGATATCTCTCTGAGATCCTCTTTTCCTTTCCCCTGGATATATATCCAGAAGTAAGATTGATGGATCATAGGACAGTTCTATTTTTAATTTTTTAAAGGAATTTCCGTACTGTTTTTGAGAGTGGCTGTGCCAATTTGTATCTCCAGCAACAGTGCATGGTGTCCCCGTTTTCTCCACATCCATTCTAACACTTGTTATCTCTTACTTATCTTGGTGACAGCCATTCTAACAGGTATGAGGTGATATCTCGTCGTTTTGATTTGCGTTTCCCTGATGATTAGTGATGCCAGGCGTCATTTCATGTACCTGGCTAATATTTGTATGTCTTCTTTGGACATATCTGTTCAGTTCTTCTTCCTGCTTTTTAATCTTTTTTTTTTTTTTTTTGCTATAGAGTTGAATGGGTTCTTCATCTTTTTTGGATATTAATGCATTATCAGTTATATAATATGAAAATATATTCTCCAACTCCATAGGCACCTTTTTATTTTGTTGATTGTTTCTTCTGCCTTGCAGAAACTTTTTAGTTTGATGTGGTATTACTTATTTATTTTAGCTTTAGTTGCTTGTACTTTTGATGTCATATCCAAAAATTCATTGCTAAGACCTATGGCAAGGAGCTTTTCCTCTATGTTTTCTTCTAGCAGCTTAATTGTTTCTGTTCTTATATTTAAGTCTTTCATCAATTTTGAGTAAATTTTTGTGATTGGTATAAAATAGTGGTTCAATTTAGTATTTTTGCATGTGGTTATCCAGTTTTTCCACCACCATTTACTAAAGAGACTAACCTTTCCTCATGGAGTATTCTTCACTCCCTTTTCAAGTATTAGTTGACTGTGTATGTGGGGGTTTATTTCTGAGTTCTTGATTCTGTTCCATTGATCTGTATTAGATATTTTCGTGCCTGTACTATACGGTTTTGACTTACTATAGCTTTGTAGTGTGGTTTGAAATCAGGACGTTTGATCTCTCTGGCTTAGTTCTTTCCTAGGAGTGTTTGAGCAATTCTGGGTCTTTTGTGGTTCCACACAAACTTTAGAATTGTTTCTTGTACTTCAATGAAACTGTCATTGGAATTTTGATAGGGATTATATTAAGTCAATAGATGGCTTTGGGAAGTATGGACATGTTAACAATATTCATTCTTGGGATCCCTGCACACGAGATATCATTCTATTTTTTTGTGTCTTCTGCAGTTCCTTTCACCAGAGTTTGTAGTTTTCAGTGTACAGATCTTTCATCTCCTTGATTAAATTAATTCTTAAATGTGTATTTTTTTGATGCATTGTGATTGGAATTTTTTCTTTACTTCTTTTTCAGATATTTTGTTGTTAATGTATGGAAACACAACTCTGCATTTTGACCTCAGAATTCGATCCATTTACTCTTACAACAATCATTGATATGAAAGACTTACTATTGCCATTGGATTAATTATTTTCTGTTTTGTAGTTTGTCCTTTTTGACTCTCTTCCTGCCTACCTCTGTGAATTGGAGATTTTGCATGGTATTGCACTTTTATTTCCTTGTCTTTATTTTTTGTGAGTCTATTATAGGTTTTTGCTTGTTGTTACAATGAGGCTTACATAAAAAAAACATCTTATAACAACATGGAATATTTTCTGTTGATAAAGGTTTGATTTGCATACAAAAACTCTACCCTCTTACATGACCCTCTGTTTTAAATGTCACAATATGTCTCTTTTATATTGTATATTCTTTTACAAATTATAATAGCTATAGTTATTTTTGATACTCATGATTGAGTTTATGATAAGCAAGAGCCATCCATGTCTGATTGATCCCTGAACAACAAAGAGCCCATAGCTTAAGTGCCCTGTGAACATTGGTTGAAATTAACATTTCCTATTGATTTCTGAGGTTATGCTTCCCTTGAAGAAGTCTGAGATGTTAGTATCCAGGTCCTGCTTCCCAGGAGGCCTTCTGCCTCATGAGGAATGGGAGCATGGTTCTCTGGAGATCTCTCTGCTCTCACTTGATCATCATGCCTTCCCCCTGGTACCTCTCTAGCAGAGTAAAAGCAAGGCTGAGCTGCCAGAATTCTTATTTCTCTGTGGAACATGTGGGAGGCAAGTCTACTGTGCTCTTGTTTCAAATAAGTGGAATAGACCCACCAGCTTAATCACAGCATTCCTAAGCTTGAGGCTGCAGGGAAAGTAGATCCTTCATCTGGAAACTCCTGAGATATAGGATCCCTGGTTTATAGCTTTCAGACTGAATAACTGGGAAACTTGGATGATCTTGGGGCTGTTTTTAGGGCTTTATTTCCCTTTCTGCGGTCAGAACAAAAAAAGGAACTGTGGTGAGAACAGCAAAGCCACAGAAACACTGGGGTAAGTTTGTTTTGTGAGCATGCATGTCTTTTGCATGTGATGATTACAATTGCACTTTGAAAGCAAAGCGAATACTGCAAGAATCCCATGGCTTTTTACAAAGTGCTCTCACAGTGGTCTAGTCTTTGCCTGAGGCAAGTAAAGGCATGATAGGTACTGGAATTCAGGGATGAAGAAGACATGATCTTAGTCCCTGAGACCTTTGCTTTGTCATTATTTAGTGAACACCTAGTGTACCAAATATGTGCTAAGAAGGCTAGGGAAGACCTACATCCACTGTTTCTTCATTGTGTTCATTCAAGAAATGCTATTTTCTGAAGGTGCTTCAGTTAGCCCTGGAGATGAAGTGATGAAGATATCATCTCTGCCCTCAGCAAATTCACAATTTAGTGGAGCAGATGGTCACTTAACACAGTTATGATTCAGTGTGTGAAGTGCTCTGATTCCAAAATGTCCTGAGAGGAAAGGGGAAACTGTAAGGATCTATGGATTAGGAAGACAGATTTCTTATCTCTGAGAAGCTTCTAAAACTACACAGTGGATGAGTACTTAACTGCTGCTGGGATGGGGTGGGAGAAAGATGTATGGCATCTACCTGTGAGGTAGGTGCCCCAGAGGCCGATTGTAACGGGGGATGTGTTGATACACACTGATGTCAGTGGCCTTGGACAAAGTCCAGCATGGATGAAGGTAGACTGCTAAACAGTCAGTGCCCAGTCTTGGTGATGCTTTGAAGTGTTGGAAAGCTGGACTTCAGAGAAGGATGTGTCACAGCCATGAGTGTGCAGCTTGAGTGAGGGGTAGTTTGTACCTCTCTTGCCGCTGGAGGGAAGTGAAGGTAGCAGTAAAGGAGAGATTGAGAATGAGTTGTACTGGACCTTCAGAAGGAACTAGGTCACCTAAAGTCCAAGAGCAGAAGGAGATAATTGGGAGGAGAAGCAGAAATAAGAGGGGGTGCTGGGTGTCAAGGGATATGTCTTCAGAAGACTCAGAAGTGTATATGGAAAGGCAAGAATTCTATTTTGCCAACCAGAAATGGAAAAGGAGCAAAGGGAAGTGGGATGAAGGAAAGCTGCCGGCAAAAGTCAAAAGGATTCAAATGCAGTAGAGAGACAGTTGTCATGGAGACAGCAATACTCTCCTTGCTGTCCTACATCTTCCTGGGGGCCCTTCAGTCTTGTAATAGGTTTCCCCTCCTCTCATCTGTTTGCCACTAGTCCAACCTCTACATAGAAAGTGATCTTTACTTTCCAGTTGACTAACATTCCTGATGATCCTCTACTGTTGAGTAAACGCTGAAAGTCCACAATAGTCTTTTATGGACTGGTGCTATATTTTATCTTCAGCTTGTGGTTGCTATTCTTCAATTTACTCCAGCTTCACTTTATGAGTTTTCATAGCTTTGCACTGCCTCTTCTGTTTTGGAATTCTCTTCCTTTCTTCAATGCATATCTAACCTCTACTCATCTTTCAATATTCAGCTCACCAACTTCTCAGATATGAAAGCCGTTGTTATGTAATTTATTCACTTAATGTATGGCATCTTTTCCTTTATATCATTTCAGATCACTCTACCTAAAATATTCCCTCCTGGTGGTGACATCATGGCTAACACACACAATGTGACAGAATTTATTTTTCTGGGACTTTATCCTGATCCAAAGGTGCAGAAAGTCTGCTTTGTGATATTTCTGCTCTTGTACACAGCCATTGTGCTGGGGAATTTCATCATTGTGCTCACCGTCATGACCAGCAGAAGCCTCAGCTCCCCCATGTACTTCTTCCTCAGCTCCCTGTCCTTTGTGGAGATTTGCTACTCCTCTACCACAGCCCCCAAACTCATCTCAGATTTTCTGGCTGAAAGGAAAGCTATATCTCTGTGGGGCTGCATGTCACAGGTTTTCTTTACCCATTTCTTTGGTGGAGTTGAGATGTTCTTGCTCACTGTGATGGCCTATGACCGCTACGTGGCCATCTGTAAGCCCCTCCACTATGCCACCATCATGAACGGGCAGGTGTGTGCCTTCCTGGTGGGAGTAGCAGGGGCAGGGGGCTTTGTGCATTCCTCGGCCCAAATCCTCCTCATTTTCCGCCTGTCCTTCTGTGGCCCTAATGTGATTGATCACTACTTCTGTGATGTGCTTCCCCTGCTCAAACTTGCCTGCTCTGACACTTTCCTGATTGGTCTGCTGATGGTTGCCAATGGGGGGACCCTGACTGTGGTCAGCTTCCTGGTCCTCTTAGCCTCCTATGTAGTCATCTTGCTCCATCTGAGGACTCAAAGCTCTGAGGGGCGGCGCAAGGCCCTCTCCACCTGTGGGTCCCACATCGCCGTGGTTACCCTGTTCTTTGGGCCCTGCCTCTTCATCTATCTGAGGCCTTCCACCATCCTGCCTGTGGACAAGGTGGTAGCTGTGTTCTACACAGGGATCACCCCACTCCTGAACCCTGTCATCTACTCCTTGAGAAATGCTGAGATGAAGAAAGCCGTGAAGAGGCTGTGGATCAGGACAGTGAAACTAGAGGAGAAATAGAGTCTGAGTCTTGGTGTTGATCCTGGGGTTTAGAATGATGTTGAGTCCAAACTGAGGAGACAGAGTGGGACGAAAGACAGATGCCAGGACTTGTTAGTTCTAGAATTATTCTAATAGCTTCCCACCTTTTAACAACTTTATTGTGATCACTTATAAAATAGATCCTCTTATGGATGTACTATTATTTAAATAGCCATTTCTCTGTTCAATATTTAGATTATTTCTTAATTTTTACTACTATAAATAACAATGTGCTAAATATTCTTTTTTTTTGTCTTTTTTTTTTTTTTTGTCTTTTTGCCTTTTCTAGGGCTGCTCCCATGGCATATGGTGGTTCCCAGGCTAGGGGTCTAATCAGAACTGTAGCCACCAGCCTATGCCACAGCCACAGCAACACAGGATCTGAGCCACGTCTTTGACCTACACCACAGCTCACAGCAACACCAGATCCTTAACCCACTGATGGAGGACAGGGATCGAACCTGCAACCTCATGGTTCCTAGTTGGATTTGTTAACCACTGAGCCACAATGGGAACTCCTAAATATTCTTGAAATAAAATATTTAACTATACTTATTATTTTAGACTCATTTGTTATAGTGTATTTCCTGTGTTAAAATGAAAATACGGTAACATTTAATGCATGGCATTAAATCAGTTCTCAGAAAGATTGTCATGCCTCAGTCTCATTAAATTTTTCTTGGTGAGAAATAAGATCTTACTCAGTTTCAGGTTATCTCCCCACAGGATAATTTTCGTTGCCAAAATATAAGTATAACTTTGGGAAGTTCCCATTGTGGTGCAGCTGAAATGAATCTGACCAGTGTCCATAAGGATGCAGGATTGATCCCTGGCCTCTCTCAGTGGGTCAGGAATCTGGATTTGCTGTGAGCTGTGGTATAGGTCACAGATGTGGCTTAGATCCTGTGTTGCTGTGACTGTGGCCTGCAGCTGTAGCTCCAATTCAACTCTTGGCCTGGGAACTTTCATGTGCCATGGGTGTGGCCCCCCAAACCAAAATATATATATAAACTTTGTATTTGAGAAACCTGGAAGACACTCCCTTAAATAATGAGTCAAATATATCATTGGTATTTCGAGTGAGAGGCATACAATCTCATTTCTGTGATATTCCTACTAAAAATACATAACCTGAGTATTAGTATGAACAAAATCTGTCAAACAATTGAAGAACATTTTGCAAGGAGAGAGATCAGGTGGAGTTGGAGGATGCTGGCTCCCCTCCCTTCAAGAACATAGCAAAGATACATCTACATATATAGTGACTCTCGCTGAAATCATCCTGGGTGCCAGTGAAATAGCTCTTCTACAACCAAAGCTGTATGGACACATGTACATGGCCCTGGTAAGAAGGAAGAACAGGTGGTCTGGTTGGGACCCACACCCCTAGTGGGGGACACAGAAGGAGAGAGGATAGTATAGGCTTGGGGATCCTCCAGGGGGAGCAAGGGGTTCAAGCTACGTATTAGGTCTGGGGGGCTGTCATGGGAAAGATGAGCCTCCTCAGCCTGTTTGAAAACCAGTGGGCCTTACCAGATAGTTATGAGAAACCAAGACTCTTTTTTTATGATTAAGGTATAGTTGATTTACAATGTTGTGCCAATTTCTGCTGTACAGCAAAGTGACCTAGTCATACGTATATCTACATTCCCTTGTTATATTATCTGCCCTCATGGTTTATCCCAAGAGTTTGGTTATAATTCCCTTTGTAGTCCAGTAGGACCTCATTGCTTATCCATTCTAGATGGAATAGTTTGCATGTACTAACCCCAAATTCCCCGTTCATCCCACTCCCTCCCCCTTCCTCCTTTGCAACCACAAGCAAGACTCTTCTCTTACAGAGCACATGCCCAGGCTTGCTTATTCCCAGTTATAGAACAAAGGCAGCAGGTTGAAAATTGCCTGGGGTTCTAGATGGCTCACCGGGACCACCCAAGCCTGTCTCTCAATCTGCCTTGGGCTCCTGCTCCAGCCCTTCATGCTCCAGTGCTATACTCCTCTAAGGCAGAAGTTGCTACTGCCAATGAGGGTGCACTCACTAGATGGACAGAACCAGCTTTGACCCAGGCCCTGTTTTTGACTCAGACTGAGGCAGGCATTGCCAGTGTATGCTTGGGTGCATACACCTGAGAGGGAGCAAGACCAGCTCCAGAGTGGAGACAGCCACTGCCAGAACACCCATCCCTCTGCACACTCTCAGAAGAGAGTGAGGCTAGCTGTAGAGTGGAGACCTCTCCCTGGGGGTTTCCCCCCATACACACACATGATGGAACAGAGCCAGCTCAGTTTTGTGGCACCAACCCCTTGTGCCCCAACCCAGGCTCTAACCAAGGTACACACACAGGGAAAAATGAACCCTCCTTGGAACTACAGCCCAAAGCTGTCACACCCCAGCCACATATCAGACCAAGGTGGAGGATGGCTTCACCCCGGGTGAAATTCAACTCCCTCAGGGCTCCTGCTGCAGTCCCATGAGCACAACCTCACCCCTGATAGGCCACAAAGGCCTTTGAACATATGACAAATTTTCCCACCAAAGCCACTGGACACATATAGACTGCATAGGAATGCTCCCACAAAGCACAGGCCTTCAAGACTAGGAGATATGACTGTTTCACTTAATTTCAGAGACAGAGAAAGATACACAAAATGAGAAGACAGAGGAATATGTTTCAAATGAAAGAATAAGAAAAAATAATCCCTGAAAAAATCCCAATGAAACAGAGATAAATACTTTGTTTGATAAAGAGTTCAAAGAAATTGTAGTAAGAATGTTAACTGCACTTGGGAAAAGAATAGATGAACTTACAGAATGAGAGAAAATCTTTGCATATGATGCAACTGACAAGGGATCAATTTTCAAAATGTACAAACAGCTCGTACAGCTCAAAATCAAAAAACAAACAAACCAACCCAATCAAAAAATAGTCAGAAGATCTTAAGTAGATATATCTTCAAAAAGACATACAGATGGCCAAAAGGCACATGAAAAAGTACTCAACATCACTCATTGTTAAGACAAATGAAAATCAAAACTTCCACCTGTCAGAATAGCTATTATCAAAAAGTCTACAAATAATAAATGTTGGCGAGGGTGTGGAGAAAAGGGAATCCTCTTGCACAGTTGGTGGGAATGTAAATTGGTACATCCTCTATGGAAAACAGTGTGGAGGTTCCTTTAAAAACTAAAAATAGAGCTATCATATGGTCCAGCCATCTCTTGCCTCAGCATCTATCCAGAGAAAATCATAACTGAAAAAGACTCATGCACTCCAGTGTTCATTGCAGCATTATTTACAATAGCCAAGACATGGAAACAACCTAAATGTCCAGCAACAGATGAATGGATATAGAAGATGTGGTATATATATACATAATGGAATATTACTCAGCCATAAAATAAATAAAATTATGCCATTTACAGAAATATGGATGGACCTAGAAGATATACTAAGTGAAGTAAGTCAGATAAAGTATCATGATGTCACTTATATATGGAGTCTAATGAGATGATTCAAATGAACTTATTTACAAAACAGAGGAAGAAACACAGACATAGAAAACAAAGTTATGTTTACCAAAGAGGAAAGGTTGGGGAGGGGGGGATAAATTAAAAATTTGGGAGTACACAATCCCACTCTTGAGCATATATCCAGACAAAACTCTACGTAAAAGAGACACATGCACCCGCATGTTCATTGCAGCACTATTCACAATAGCCAGGACATGGAAACAACCCAAATGTCCATCGACAGATGATTGGATTTGGAAGAGGTGGTATATATACACAATGGAATACTACTGAGCCATAAAAAAGAATGACATAATGCCCTTTGCAGCAACATGGATGGAACTAGAGAATCTCATACTGAGTGAAATGAGCCAGAAAGACAAAGGCAAATACCATATGATATCACTTATAACTGGAATCTAACATCCAGCACAAATGAACATCTCAGAAAAGAAAATCATGGACTTGGAGAAGAGACTTGTGACTGCCTGATGGGAGGGGGAGGGGGAGTGGGAGGGATCAGGAGCTTGGGCTTATCAGACACAACTTAGAATAGATTTACAATGAGATCCTGCTGAGTAGCACTGAGAACTTTGTCTAGATAGCCATGTTGCAACAGAACAAAGGGTGGGGAAAAAATGTAATTGTAATGTATACATGTAAGGATAACTTGATCCCCTTGCTGTACCGTGGGAAAAAAAAAATTTGGGAGTAACATATAGACGCTGTTGTATATAAAATAGATAAAAATAGGGACCATGGGAAACTCTACCCAATATTCTGTGATAACCTTAACAGGAAAAGAATCTGAAAAAGAATGGCTATGTATATATGTATAACTGAATCACTTTGTCATACGGCAGAAATATCACAACATTATAAATCAACTGTATTTCAATATAACTTTAAAAAATGGGAAAAAAAGACTCATTACATGCAGTACTCTATGGAAAAGATTGTCAGCACTATGAAAGAGAATCCCAATGGAGGAAACACCATGAAAGTTGAAGGATTATACCAATGAAGGTGCCGTCATTGTTACAGAAGAAACTGTGAAAGCCATCAGCCATGAAACAATAAATTCCTGCTGAAGAAAACTGTGTCCAGGAGTTCCTGCTGTGGTGCAGCAGAAATGTATCCGACTAGTAACCATGAGGTTGTGGGTTTGATTCCTGGCCTTGCTCAGTGGGTTAAGGATCTGGTGTTGCCATGAGCTGTGGTGTAGGTCACAGATGGGGCCTGAATCCCAAGTTGCTGTGGCTCTGGTGTAGGCTGGTGGCTACAGCTCTGATTGGACCCCTAGCCTGGGAGCCTCCGTATGCTGTGAGTGAGGCCCTAAACAGCAAAAAAGAAAAAAAAAAAAGAAAAAAGAACAGAAAAATGTGTCCCGATGTTGCTCATGACGTCACAAGATTTACATCAGAGCCAATCAAGAAAATCATGGAAGAGATTGTGGATACAGAAAAAAAAAAAAGTGGGGGGAGGGGATAAGGGCTTCAAGATAATGGATCTTGGAGAAATTCAAGAACTGATAGATAGTAATTCTCACCAGAGGAATTAACAAAAGATAACTTGACGGAAATGAGTGCTTCCAAACCAGTGCCAGACGATGAGGAAGAAGAGGTAGAAGAAACAGGGCCAGAAAACAAATTGACATTAGACAGACTGGCAGGAGGGTTCTGATTATTCAGGACTGCTTTTGACGTCTTTTTTGTCATGGACCCTTCTATGATATGGGCACAGAAACTAATGCAATCAGCAAAAGAAGGATTAGTACCATATAGAATCATTTTTTTTTTTTTTTGTCTTTTTGCTATTTCTTTGGGCCACTCCTGCGGCATATGGAGGTTCCCAGGCTAGGGGTCCAATCGGAGCTGTAGCAACCAGCCTATGCCAGAGCCACAGCAACGTGGGATCCGAGCCGCGTCTGTGACCTACACCACAGCTCAGGGCAACGCCGGATCGTTAACCCACTGAGCAAGGCCAGGAATCAAACCCACAACCTCATGGTTACTAGTCGGATTCGTTAACCACTGCACCATGATGGGAACTCCTAGAATCATTTTTTAGAGAAATGAAAAAGCAAAAAGTTGGACAGAAATGATGATGTATTTCTGTAAAATAAGAGCAAGTGCACCTGCCTCTCCTGCCTCCGCTTCCACCTTCTCCTCTGCCACCTCTGAGACAGCAAGACCAACCCCTCCACCTCCTCAGCCTACTCAACGTGAAGTCCTTTATGTGATCCACTTCCACTTAGTGAAGAGTAAATAACCAGCATGCCATGCGGTTAATAAACGTATCTGTGGTGTGTGTATATGGTGTCTGTGTGTGAAAATCCGTTAAGGTTGTGAAAGGACCGTATGAAACTTCTTACGTCGTTGTCAGCATGGCCTGATTGTTCATCATGTAGAACATCACATGCAAGACTTGTACTGAAGTGAGTGGCCTCTTACACAGGCACAGGCGAAGGACATCAATATAAAATTAATAATGTGTGGCGTTCCTGTTGTGGTGCAGTGGTTAACGAATCTGACTAGGAACCACGAGGTTGCAGGTTCGATCCCTGGCCTCGTTAGTGGGTTAAGAATCTGGTGTTGCCGTGAGCTGTGGTGAAGGTTGCAGATGCAGCTCAGATCCCGAGTTGCTGTGGCTCTGGTGTAGGCCGGTGGCTACAGCTCTGATTGGACCCCTAGCCTGGGAACCTCCATATGCCGTGGGAGCAGCCCAAGAAATGGCAAAAAGACCAAAAAAAAAAAAAAGTGTTAGTTTTCTTACAGTTTTATTACTTTGCTTTCAAAGGATTATATGACTCTGCAATATGCCTCTCTCGCAATTGGAAAAACTGCATAGGAGCCTATCTGTGTCGGTAGATTAAACAAAGTAACAATGTTTCCAGCACTACATTATGGCTATGACTGTAATACTGTGTGCCATAAAAATTTTATTTTATTTTTTATGTTTTTGTTTTTGTCTTTTTAGGGCTGCACCCGCAGCATGTGGAGGTTCCCAGGCTAGGGATCTAATTGGAGCTATAGCTGCCGGCCTATGCCAGAGCCATAGCAATGGCAGATCCAAATGTCATCTGCAACCTATACCACAGCTCAACGGCAATGCCGGATCCTTAACCCACTGAGCGAGGCCAGGGATCAAACCCGAAACCTCATGGTTCCTAATCGGATTCGTTTCTGCTGCGCCACGAAGGGAACTCCGCCACGAAGGGAACTCCGCCATAAAAATTTTATAACAACTTATTCATTCGTATATAAACTAGGCTACCATAAAGCAATTGATTACACTGGGGTACCATAAAGCAGTCATACTGCTGCTGCTTCTTTATCCATGCATGAATCACTATACCTATAATGATCAATTTCTTTTTCATATTCTCTTTTTACTTTTGATGTCTAGTGTTGGTATTACATATAACATCTATAGTGCTGTGTATCATATTAGGCCATCCTGATGTAGATGTTGACAGATTCATCTTATAAACAGATGACACCAACTTACAATATTGATGAAGACAACACAGGACTTTAAGTGTATTTTCTCTTCCATGATTTCCTTCATAACATTTTCTTTTCTCTAGCGTACTTTGTTGCAAGAATACAGTACACAATACATCTAACATTCAAGATATAAGGTTAACTGACTGTTTATGTTCTTGGCAGAACTTCCAGTCAACACTAGGCCATTAGCAGTTAAATTTGGGGGAGTCGAAAATGATACTCAGGTTTTTGACTGAGCAAGGGATCAGTGCTGCAACTCCTGTGTTGTTCAAGGGTCAACTGTATTTTGTTTATGTATATTTAAAAACATTTCGTCCAGAACTAACCACAGTGGAGTGCCCCTTCCTTTCTCTCAATGTTTGCTTGTAGCAGGGTTGGGCTTTAGGATGCAGGCTGTGATAGGAGCCTCTTACTCATGTGTATCTTTGGTTTCCACTCTGAGAGCTGTAGAAAGAATGCCATCTGAACTTGGTTATTGGATTCTGCATGGTCAGTTAAGATCTGCTTCTACTAAACTGTTGAAATTCTCAGGATTTACCTCATCTACTGAAGGATGAGACGTGGTGGGTCTATTGAGGGATAATTAATCACTTTGTCCTGGTCTCACTGGAAGAAACGCAGGAATCAAAGGAAAGCATTTTCTCCATTGTTTTAAGAGGCAGAGTTTGTGAAATTTAAAAACACCATCTTGATCCACCAAAGTTGTAACCATCTAACTGTATCACTTAGCACTGGGGACCACATGGTTAGTTTGGTTCTCAACTGTTAATTTTGTCACGACATAAAATAAAAACCCATGAAAATGTATTTTTTTTAGGCAACAGATAATGCTACAAAAAGTTTATACAGTGCAGCAAATGGATCACTTTCTTTTTAGATTTTTCAAACGTGCCACATAGCACTTTTACTTTCATCTTACTTGATAGAAGTTAGTCACAAGATTACCTTTAAACTGTAGAGAAGACTCGAAACCAGAACATTTTATTCGATATGGAATTATGTTCTGCTAAAAATCAGGATGCTGCCCTGTTCCTAAAGAGGAAAGGGGTGATGGATGTAAGGATTGGCAAATAGCGTCAGGCAGTCGATTATGCTCTATTACCCATGTAATTGGTTTATAAGCATGATTTCTATTGCTTGGTTATATCATGACATCAAATTGTGGCATAATTTACTAATCATCCACCCATTTCAGGGCTATCAGGTTCTTTTAAGAATTCATTCAGGAGTTCCTATTGTGGCTCAGTGGTTAACCGATCTGACTTGGAACCATGAGGTTTCAGGTTTGATCCCTGGCCTTGCTCAGTGGGTTAAGGATCTGGCATTGCCGTGAGCTGTGGTGTAGGTTGCAGACGTGGCTGGGATCCCTTGTTGCTGTGGCTGTCGTGTAGGCCAGTGGCTACAGCTCCAATTCAATCCCTAGCCTGGGAACCTCCATATGCCACGGGTGAGGCCCAAGAAATGGCCAAAAAGACAAAAAAAAAAAAAAAAAAAAAAAAAGAATTCATTCAATGACCTAAGGAGCAAGTACTATGTTCCAGGCATTGATGGGGAGACAGAGGCACCAGGAGACAAAGTGAAGTATTCCTGAATCCACAAATGTTGGAATTGGCAGGAACGATGGATACAGTCTAGCCCAACTCTGTCCTTTTATGTGGAAATGGAAACAGGAGAAAGTAAGAAGTGGATTGGTGAAATGACATGGCTTGAGTTAATCAATTACTGAACCTGAATCAATTACTGCATCAATTACTGAACTCTATCGCCCTGGCTCCCTGTCCAGCCTTACTTTTTCCTTCTCTATTCATTCTCCTTTTAATTCTCAGGAGTACACTCTAAGAACAAATTTTCCTTCATCTTACTTTCAAGTTTCTTCCCTTATCACCTCATTATTGGGTGCAAAAACTTTATAGAAATCTCACTAAACTAATTCTGAATATTTCCCCAAGTTATAGTTTATGTAGCAAACTTTCACCTGAGAGAAAAGGAATTCCATGGGGAAGTTGTTTCTTCGATCACAGTGTGTCGCTCAGTTTATATTAAACTGCCCACGGATCCAAGCCTTTAATCACAACCCTTGAACTTTCAGTAGGTAGGTAGGTAGGTTTTTCTACAGGGAAAAACAGGATCTCAAAATCTCTGGGGTTGCTGCTTCCTGGGCTTGTGTGTATTTCTTATGTGTTATAAACCCAAATGTCAACCCAGGTCCAGACTATTTTGTATTTTCCTTTTTCTTGTGATTCATCTTAGCTATCATCTATTTTATTTTCTGAACTTCCCAGGAGCATTGGTGATTTTTTTCTTGGGGACAAGATCTGATTATTGAGTCACTGTAGCAGCAACCAGCTAGTACCATCAGAAGGTAGTCTAGTTTTGTTGAAAGAGCAGATTGCAAAGTGAGTAACCTGTCTTGTACCTAGTGTGTGGCTTGGGATCCAATTAACATTGCTCAGCCTCTGTCATCTCATCTATAACAGAAGAGGATGGAGTGAAATTTCTCTAAATCTTTTCAACTTCACTCTCAGGGTGGCTTAGCTGAGTGTGACCTAGACTTTGCTCATTTGGGGGACTTTCAGTGAAAAAATCAGCTGCATGTGTATTAGCCAAAATGCTTTTCTTGTCAGGGACTAGTATTCCTAGAGAGGAATCCAGTGCTCCATCCCATCCCATTTTCTCCAGACCAGATCGTCTCGTTGCATAATGATCGACTCCGGAGGAGCGGCTAACTTCATGCTGAATTGGAGGTACTTGAATGCATTTGATATCCATCTGGTACAGTTCCTTGTTCTAAGGCGGATGAACCCCACTAGATTTTCTGACCTAAGGTAGGTGACAGGACTGGAAGTACGGTGCATGGTTTCTAAGCTACAGTAGGAAGTTGGGCAAGTCAGTTCTTTTCTTTCAGCCACAAGTGTTCCTTTGAACAGGCAGTTAGTTTTGAAGATTGTTTTTTGGGGGTGGGGAGAGGGAACAGGGCAATGAATTCATTCATTAGCCTTTACTGTAATCTATATGTAACATAAGGTTTGGTGATTTTAAATCCTTTACACTTTTGTGATTCTGTGAAGTACTCTATGGGATTACCAAGTGGGAGCATGTGATTGCAGTGAAGGTGCCTTTACTTTCCTCTGAGATCAGTACACTGGCACACGAAGCTCTCTCTGGCCATCGTCTGCTGTCTAGTATTATGTTCTGGTCCAGAGTCCCACAGGTTACTTGATGTAGGGACTACATGCACGAAGGCTGATTTAGGCTTTCTAAATCTGATCATATTCCGCCGCGGCTGCCCATGCTTCTTGGTGAGGCAGTATTGTGGGGAGTGAGGAGGTGTTTATTACCATTTAAGTGGGAGAGACAGTGGGGATGGCTGAGAATAGGTGGCAGGGAGAGGAATAAATATAGAAAAGGCAGAGATGACAGACAAGGAAAAGGTGGTTTCTGCAAAAGAAAGACAGTCAGTTATTCTGCCTCCTTTGGATAAAGCCCAGAAAAACCCTGTGTCATTCTCCTCTCTGAGTGATCTCTTAGATTGGACCTATTATATTTTCCTTAATTTCAGGAATGGATAAAAATAGATTGAGTTCATGCCTGGATAATAGGTAGATATCTTTGTTGATAAATAAATATATCTGGGACTTATGTTGAAAGGGCATATTTAATTTTAATTCTTCACCTATGCATTACCTTGAAATGTATAGAGTGTTGGTTAAAGAGTACAGGGTCTGTGGTTAGGTTGCTTGTATTGAAATGTTGAGTCCACTGCTGTGTAACCTTCAACTAGTTAATTCACTTGTCTGTTTCTGTTTCCTCATATGTATTAAAAAAGTGGTGATTATAATAGTACCTATATCACAGGTTTGTTGTGAGAATTAAGTGAATTAATGTAAATGGAGCAAATGATAAGTAGTGTTGCAATGCTAGCTATAATTATCAACCAAAACCACAGTAGTAACACAGACTTAAGAATATTAAGCAGATACATGGAATTCCTGTCGTGGCTCAGTGGTTAACGAATCCGACTAGGAACCATGAGGTTGCGGGTTCAATCCCTGGCATTGCTCAGTGGGTTAAGAATCTGGCGTTGCTGTGAGCTGTGGTGAAGGTCACAGATGTGGCTCGGATCTGGCATTGCTGTAGCTCTGGTGTAGACTGGCGGCTACAGCTCCGATTAGACCCCTAGCCTGGGAACCTCCATATGCCGTGGGAGCAGCCCTAGAAAAGGCAAAAAGACAAAAAAAAAAAAAAAACCCAAAAAACAAATAAAAAAAAGAATATTAAGCAGATACAGAAGGCCTAACTTTTTCAGACTTCAGGCAATATTACAAAGCCACAATAATAAAGGCAGTGTGGTAGTGGTACCAAAAAAGACATATAGACCAATGGAACAGAATAGAGAACCCAGAAATAAACCCAGACACCTATGGTTAATTAATCTCCAACAAAGGAGGCAAGAATATTAAATGGGAAAAGACAGTCTTTTCAGCAACTGGTGCTAGTAAAACAGGATAGCCGCACGTAAATCAATGAAACTGGAACACACTCTCACTCAATGCACAAAAATAAACTCAAACTGGCTTAAAGACTTAAATGTAAAACAAGACACTATCAAATGCCTAGAATAGATCATATACAAAACATTCTCTGACATCAACCTTACAAATGTTTTCTTAGGTCAGTCTCCCAAGGCAGCAGAAATAAAAGCAAAAATACACCAAAGGGACCTAATCAAAATCACAGACTTTTGCACAGCAAAGGAAACCATAAAAAAAAAAACCCAAAACCCAAAAACCAAAAAAAACAAAAAGACAACCTATGCAATGGGAGAAAAGGGTTTCAAATGGTGCAACTGACAAAGGTTTAATCTCTAAGATATACATCTTATATATCCCAACAGTGAAAAAAACCAACAACCCAATTGAAAAAGAGGCAAAAGATCTGAATAGACATTTTTCCAAAGAAGATAATACAGATGGCCAACAAGCACATGAAAAAAATGCTTGACATAAGTGATTATTAGAGAAATGCAAATCACTACCATGAGGTACCACCTCACACCTGTCATAATGGCCATCATTAATAAGTCCACAAATTACAAATGCTGGAGAGGGTGTGGAGAAAAGGGAACCCTCCTACACTGTTGGTGGGAATGTCAATTGGCACAACCACTAGGGGAAACAGTATGGAAGTACCACAGAAAACTAAATATAGAACTACCATATGACCTGGCAATCCCATTCTTGGGCATATATCTGGACAAAACTTTCCTTGAAAAAGACACATGCACCACTATGCTCATTGCAGCACTATTCACAATAGCCAAGACATGGAAACAACCTAAATGTCATTGACAGATGAATGGATTAGGAAGATGTGGTATATATACACAATGAATCCTATTCAGCCATAAAAAAGAACAAAACAATGGTATTTGCAGCAACATGGGTGGGACTAGAGAGTGTCATACTAAGTGAAGTAAGTCAGAAACAGAAAGGCATATACCATATAATATCACCTATATCTGGAATCTAATATACAGCACAAATAAACTTTTCCACAGAAAAGAAACTCATGGACTTGGAGAATAGACTTGTGGTTGCCAAGGGGGGGTGGGCGTGGATTGGGAACTTGGGGTTAATAGATGCAAACAATTGCCTTTGGAATGGATAAGGAATGAGATCCTCTGTATAGCACTGGGAACTGTGTCTAGTCACTTATGATGGAGCATGATGGAGGATAACATGAGAAAAAGAATGTGTATATGGATGTGTGACTGGGTCACTTTGCTGTACAGTAGAAAATTGACAACACTGTAAACCAAATATAATGGAAAAATAAAAATCATTATTAAAAAATATTAAGCAGATAATTTTTGGATGTATATGATTGTCTGTATAGACCCAGAAGCTCCAGTGATAAAATGATCTGTTCATCACACTAAAAGAAGTGTGATAAAGTACTGTAGGAGTACAAAGGAGATAATATTTCTATAGTTGTGAGGTTCTTCATTGTCATTTCTAAAGAAGGAATACTAAATACAAAGATGAAAGAAAGGAACTTTATGTTAAGAAATAGCTATGTAATTTTCATTAGGGTAATGAAAAAAAAAAGTGTGCAAAGATAGGCAGCAGCCAGTTCAAGAAGGACCTGGAATCCATAATGAGAATATTATATTTTATGTTGTGGGCAATGGGGAGGTGTTGCTAGATTTTTAGGTAGAGAAGTAACATGATGAGATTTACATTTAAGAACAATCACCAAAGTATTTTAAATGCTCAGAGAAGACACAGATGATAGGAATATTAAATGTAAGCTTCATTGAGTAAAAAGGGTTGGGTTGGAAGGAGAGCAGAATTGGAAGAGAAAAAGAGAAGTATTTCTGGTGAAAGGAAGCTCTGTGGTAGGAATGACCAGGAGGGGTTTTGTGGGAGGGAGAGAGAACCCTGAGGTGAACAAAGCTGAGTTGAGATTTAAGGGGTAAGAAGGTGATAGCTGAGGTGGCTCAGTCTGTGAAAGTCTTTAAAAGCAAATCAGGGGAGTTTAGGCTTTCCCCATTTATTCTCAAGCAGTGGAGGATCTGAAGAAAGAGGGTCTAGGAAACCTCATCTGGAGGCTGAGAGGTTTTGGTAATTTAGGCATCAGGTGACTGCAGGTAAGAAGGGGGTATCAGGAAGACTGGAGAAAAGACAGCACTCAGGAGAGGTGTTTAAAGATAAGCTTAATGGTGATGGCTGGGTATGGGAATGAAAGGGTGGTGGGGATCAAATATAACATCACAGCTAGGAACCTGGGCATCTTGGAGGCTGATGGTGTCTTTAAAGTTCTTTCAGGGAGTGCCCGTCGTGGCACAGTGGAAATGAATCTGACTAGGAACCATAAGGTTGTGGGTTCGATCCCTGGCCTCATTCAATGGGTTAAGGATCTGGCTTTGTAGTGAGCTGGGGTGTAGGTTGCAGATGCGGCTTGGATCCTGCATTGCTGTGGCTGTGGTGCAGGCCGGCAGTTGTAGCTCTGACTTGACCCCTAGCCTGGGAACCTCCATAGGCCACGGGTATGGCCCTAAAAAGCAAAAAAAAAAAAAAAAAAAAAAAAGAAAAAAAGAAAAGAAAAAAAATAATCATGTTTGCCTGCATGTTTTCTGTTATTCTATAGCTTCAACCCTAATCTCTGTCCAAATCTTTTCCTTGGGTATCTGAGGGAGGATGTAGTAATAGGTGATTCTTGCGTCTCACCATCTTATCTTTTAACCATTTAGCTACTTGATTTTCCAAGGTGGGAGATGGTGCCAGATATTTTCAATGATTTTGGGTGACTGCTGCCAACATCACTGCCTCTTCTGAAAAGCACCCCACGCTATGATGCATTTAGCAATATTGCTTGTGTTTGGCATGGATATCAGTGGAATTTCTCTGTCGTACCTACCTTTCTGGAACTTTAGCTCTTGGGTAGATGGTTTCTTTGTTTTGTTGAATGGCAGAACCCACTTTTTTCATGAAAAGGGCAATTCCTATTCTTTTTACTTTATTTCCAAGAAATTATATTACTCTTGATTCTCATTCAGGCAGATGGATAATCCTGCTCCACCTTTGATGGGTATTTAGGTTGGTATAGCATTTTTTCTTCTTTTTTAAATTGAAGTATAGTTGATTTACAATGTTATGCCAAATTTTGCTGTACAACAAAGTGACCCAGTCATACATACGTGCATTTTTTTTTCTTACATTATCTCCCATCATGGTCTATTCCAAGAGACTGGATGTAGTTCCCTGGGCTACGTAGCAGAACCTCATTGCTTATCCATTCTAAATGCAATAGTTTGCATCTACTAATCCCAAACTCCCAGTCCATCCAACTTCTGGCGCCCCTTGACAAACACAAGTCTGTCCTTCCTGTCTGTGTGTCTGTTTCTGTTTTGTGTATAGGCTCATTTGTGCGATATTTTAGAGTGCACATATTAGTGGTATCATATGGTGTTTGTCTTTCACTTTCAGATGTGATCCTAGGTAAGTAAACAATTCTCTGAGCCTTAATTTTCTAATATAGACATGGTTGTTAGATTGCTAATATTTAATGCTGAATGAATTCATATTGGCTAAGTGAATGATATCATGATTAGTATATTATGAAGTTGTTCACACTGTCTAACATGCTATATATGAAGTGAATTAGTTACAGTCAGTGTTTTATTGCAGGTTTCTTATTACCTCCTGTCAAGCACACCTGAATGGATTCCATGGCAACTACAAATAATGTGACCGAGTTGATTTTCACTGGTCTTTTCCAGGATCCAGAGGTGCAGAGGGTGTGCTTTGCAGTGTTTCTTCCTGTGTACCTGGCCACAGTGGTGGGCAATGGCCTCATTGTTCTGACGGTCAAAGTCAGTCAGAGTCTGCATTCCCCCATGTACTTCTTCCTGAGTTACCTGTCCCTGGTGGAGATCAGCTACTCCTCTACTGTTGCCCCCAAGTTCATCGCAGACTTGCTTTCCAAGGTTAAAACCATCTCCCTGGAGGGCTGTGTGGCTCAGATATTCTTCTTTCACTTCTTTGGTGTTACTGAGATCTTCTTGCTCACAGTAATGGCCTATGACCGCTATGTGGCCATCTGCAAACCCCTTCACTACACAGTCATCATGAGCCGGGCTGTGTGTCACCGTCTGGTGGCTGGTTGCTGGCTGGGCGGCATAATTCACTCCATGATTCAGATTATTGTCACAGTCCGATTACCCTTCTGTGGTCCCAATGTGATTGACCACTACTTCTGTGACCTCCACCCCTTATTCAAGCTCGCCTGCACTGACACCTCTGTGGAGGGGCTTGTTGTGTTGGCCAACAGTGGATTAATCTCTTTCCTTTCCTTCCTCATCTTGGTGTCCTCCTATATCGTCATCCTGGTCAACTTGAGGAACCATTCTGCAGAGGGAAGGCGCAAAGCCCTCTCCACCTGTGCCTCTCACATCACGGTGGTCGTGTTGTTCTTTGGACCTGCCATCTTCCTCTACATGCGGCCCCCCTCCACCTTCACTGAGGACAAACAGGTGGCCATGTTCTACTCGGTGGTCACCCCCATGATGAACCCCATCATCTACACCCTCAGAAATGCAGAGGTGAAAATCGCCATGAGGAGGTTGTGGGGCAGGAAAGTGAAATAAGGGGTAGGATAAAAATAGAAAACATGGAAAAAATTAGAAAGAACAAGTTGACAAAATAGGCATTCTGATTTTGGTCAACTGAAAGGACTTGAGCAAAAGTTAACATTCCTGCTTTCTGTTGTATTTTAGATGACCCTCTTATATTCCATGGTATCAGTCACAGCCATACATACACACGTAGCTAGCTGTATTTTGGAGAATGTTAAAATTTGAGCTTCACTTCTCCTTTGTTTCAGTAGCCTGTCATGTGACATCCATAGACTTAAGGAAAGAATCACTTGACTGTAATCTCCACTCTATCACCTTGTACCTATGCAACCTTTGGTTCATTCACTTAATTTCTTGGTGTCAGCACGCTGCAGTATATGGAAAGATAATGGTACTTGGAGACAGAGATTATGTTTTGCTTTGTTCTCCCTCATCAATTTGATCTTGTTGGAGTTCCCAAAAGACTTTTCAACTTCCTTTTGCTCCCCTATAGCATTAATATGGCTTAAAATCTCAAATTCTGCAGTAGCAGCTTTATTTCATGGAATTAAGGGATATGGTTATAATGGAAATAACTGGGAGGTGAAATGCAATAAATATAACCATTAAGTATTAGTCTGAATAGTTTTGTTTGTTTATTTATGTATTTATTTAAGTATTATTCTGAATAGTTTTGTTTGTTTATTTATGTATTTATTTATTTATGGCTCCACCCTTGGCATATGCAAGTTCCCAGGCTAGGGGTGAAATCAGAGCTGCAGCTGCTGGCCTACGCTACAGCCACAACAATGTGGGATCCAAGCCACACCTGTGACCTACACCACAGCTCATGGTAATGTTGGATTCCTGACCCACTGAGTGAGACCAAGTATCAAACCCACATCTTCATGGATACTAGTTGGATTTGTTTCTGCTGTGCCACAAGGGGAACACCTGAATAGTTTTATAAGATGCTTCTGATACCAGAAAGATGATACTGGAATCTTGGCTCTTGTTCACGGCAGACAAAGAGTGAACTCCACAAACACACAGGGAGCAAGCAAGCAAAGTCTTTATTAAAGGAAAGCAAATATCTCCTAGGGCTTCTGGTAGGGTGGAGAAGAGCCCCCTTTCTCTATAGTCCTATAGGAGTTTTTATTCCTTAAAGATGAGGGGAACCAATGTAGGGTCTGGGAAGATGTGGTTTTCTCCCATTGGCCTTGCTCAATTACCTATATCAGTCCTTGTCTAATAGGGTCTTAGGGGTGGAAATGTCCTGTAAGTCTCATAGTTTCTTTGCCCTTTTCTTCCCATAAACTGAGTCACAGGGGATTAGGGATTAATGTCCATCTGGGTATAGGTGCATTTCCTATAGTAAAGAAGACCTGTGGGGATGTTACTCCCTGGAGCCCTTAAGCCACAAATGTTAATCAATGGCCATATCAAAGGATGCATCGAAGCCCATATCCCTACATTGACTACCTGGGTTAATATTCTGCCTCATTTCCATTCCTAGACATTAGTTATCTGGGCACTGAAGTATGACGTAGCCATGTCTAACCTAGTGCCTTTTTATGTAATGACTATGAGTTCAGAGTGATTTGCACATTTTTAAATGGTTTAAAAAGTAAAAGAAGAATAACAATTTGTGACACATGAAAGTTATATGAAATCCAAATTTGGTGTCCATAAATAAAGCTGCATTTGACTATCTCCATGTCCATTATTTTATGGGTTATCTGTGGTTGCTTTTGTACTGCAGTGGCAAAGTAGAGTAATTGCTACAGACTATATAGTCTGCAAAACTTAACTCTTTGATATGTAACCTTTAGGTGTTCTCTTGTAGCACAGTGAGTTAAGGGTCTGGCATTGTCTTTGCAGCAGCTTGGGTAGCTGCTGTGGCATGGGTTTGATCCCTGGCCCAGGAACTTCCACATGCCAAGGGTGCAGCCAAGAAGAATGTAACTCTTGGCAGAAAATGTTTGCCAACCCCTGCTTTAAGTCCTAATAACAGTAGTTGCTTATTCAACAATAAATATGGAGATCAGTGTTTCCAGGGTTGTTTTGTTGGTTCTGTGATGCCAGAACACCTGGTTGGTGCCTCTTCAATTCTTTTGACTCTTCTCTTACGGCCTTACGATGTCTACAAAAGCTCTAGATGTTATATCCTTATATGAGGGAGGGGGGGGGCTGTCTTTTTATTTGGGAACTCATCTCTTGACTGGATTTTATGGTGATGGTCATCTAACTGCTTTCCTTATATTTCCTTCTCTCCTCCCCTTGTTCTCAAGACCGCACACAGATGTTGGCGAGAGATGGCCTTTCCTTACTATCTTTGATAAAGTAATACGTAGTGGCATTGACTATCACTGCTAACCTGTTTTATCTTTCTTCGTAGGACTTACTACTATCTGATTACATATCAAGTGTTATTTGTTAATTATATGTGACCATGTCCATATTTCCTGGTGGGTTTATGAAGGTGTAACCTCCGTGAGTCTAAGGATTTTGTTTGTTCTCTGTCAAATCCTCAGCACCTAGAACAGTGCTTGGCACATAATAGCGTTCAATCTGATTTGGTGAATAAATGGATAAATGAATGGCTGGATGTGCCAATTAAAGAATGTGGCTCACTATCCTGCTTCAGGAGGATTGAGTCCTGAGCCATAGCAGTTGCAGACCTTCAACGCATCCTGAAAAGAGTTCAGGTTGGAGATCAGGAATAAAGCACTCTGTGCTCTGGGAAACTGGCAGAACAGCATTCCCGCTGGTTAGATATTTTCAGGAGAGAAAAATTGATGAACCTAATTTCTTTCAACTTCCCAGCACTAAATTATTAACCTGTGCCTCATGACTAACAGGTACCTTCTACCCAGATGTCTGCTTGATTGCATGTAGCCCTTCTCCAAAATCACATATATACTGACGTCTTCATCCTACATCTTTGGAGCAGTTCCTTAGCACCATCTGAGAGGTTGTCTTTCAGGCTACAGATCTCAGTAAATCCTCCAAAAAAACTGAAACTCACAGCTCTCATGTTGTGTGTTTTCTTTTCAGTTGACGGTTTGATGACATCTCTTTCTAAGGAAATTCTTGTTATATCCTATTATTATTATTACCACTATAATTTTCAACGGAGAGACTGAGACACAGGGAGACCAAGTGAGTTATACCTAAATCCATGAAATAACATGAATCCATGAATTGGAAAGTACAATGGAAATAGTTTAGCCCAACTTGGTCATTTCCTATGGAAGTGGGAACAGGGAGAGTGAGAAGGGGAGAGGTAAAAACGACATGGTTTAAATTAGTTAATTACTAAACCAGAGCTAGTGCCTAGGTGTCCTGGTTCCCTGTCTAGTCCTTTTTCTTCTTTATATTCTCAGTAGCCCAGTCCAGAAAAAGTTTCCTTTATTTTTTCCCTTCACATTTCTCTTCTTACTGTCTCATTGTTGGATGCAAAAACCTTTTTAGAAACCTCACTACACTAATTGAAACTGATTTGTAAACTTTCCCCAAGTCATAGTTTATTTGGCAAAGTTCACTGTAGAGAAAGGAAATTCCCATGGGGAAATTGTTCCCTTGATTATATGTGTGGCTTAATTTATTTTCAGTAGTTCAAAGGATCTAAGCATTTTAGTGGATGGGTAGGTTTTCTACATGAAAAGTAGGCTCTTAAAAATCTCTGGTGTTGCTTCTTGCTGAGATTTTATTTTTTAGATATTATAAATCCAAAGATCAAAATGGAGCCACATCTCTTGAACTTTGTTTCTTTTCTTTTTTTTTAAATTTTTTGTAATTTTTTTGTAATTATAATCACTATTTTATGATCTAAAAACACCCAACACATTGGTGATTTTTTGTTGGCAAGAAGATCTGATTTTCAAATAGAGTAGCTACCACCAGTATCATCAGAAGACAGTCTAGAGTCGTTAAAAGATGAGAGATTTCTGAGTTAGTTCCAGCAAGTTACTAGGTGTGGCTTTGGGAAGACAATTAACCTCTTTCAGTTCCTCTCATAAAATATAATGGAGAGGGTTAGAGTAAAATGCTCTAAATTATTTTCAACACCATTCTCAAAGTGACTTAGCTTATTTTGTCCTGGATGTTGCTCACTGGAGGACTTCAGTGAAAAATCAGGTGAGTGGATAGTACTAGGCAAACTCCTTGCTTGTCAGGGACCAGGATGCCCAGAGAGGAATTCACTGCTCCATCCCATCCCATTTTCCCCAAACCAGATCATCGCCTTGAGTAATGATCGACTCCAGCAGAGTGGCCACCTTCACGCTGAACTGGGGGCATTGAGGATACTGAGATCCATCTGATCCAATTCTCTGTTCCCTGTGGCAGAACAAACCACACCAGATTTTCTGACCTGAAGGTAGGTGATAGTGAGGCAGAGTAATAATTCAGGTAGTTAGTGTAGGAACATGGGTTTCAATATATTCCCTGATTAATGTCCATGGCTTAATATTTGTAAAAACTAATCAAGACAAACAGGCCTTGCTTGTTGGAAGATTAACTATTGAAAGTACATTTGTTTTACATCAAGGTGGGCATTAACCCCTGACCTATACATTTGACTGTGAGCAAAAAACAAACAAACAAACAAAAAACAAAACCCCCAAAAATGTAAAGCATGGCAACTCTAAGTCTAGGGGAAAGAAGAATAAAAGGAGTATAAAACCTATGGAACATACCCTAACTCTAAAGAGGAACTGATAGCAGGACCCCATGTTGGTACCCCTGTTTTAAAGAGATAAAAGCCACCATAGAACAATAGAAGGCAGGGGGACTCTTCCCTCCCCTTCCAGTGTCTGTGCTGGGAGCTATTTGCTTTTCTGTAATAGACTTTTTGCCTGCTGTGGCTGTGGTGTAGGCTGGCAGCTCTGGCTTCAACTGGACACCTAACCTGGGAACTTCCATATGCTATAGGTATGGCCCTAAAAAGGACCAAAAAAAAAAAAAAAAAAGTAAGGTTATCAGTTATTTTTCCTCTTTGAAAAAGGCCTGGAAAACTGAACTCTACGTGATTCCCATATATCTCTGAGAGATTTCTCAGATTGAGCCTAGAGTACTTTCCTAAATTTCAAGAATGTATGAAAAATAAATTGAGCTCATGTTCAGATTAGACATATATGTTTGTGTAGGCAAATAGATGACCCCTGGAGTTTTTACAAAAGAGTGTATTTAACTTTACCCTTCACCTATGTGTTATGTTCCTATGAATTGTATAGGGTGGCGATGAAAGAGCATAGGGTCTGTGGTAAAGATGCTTGGATTGAATATCCTGGCTCCACTGTAGTGTTACCCTAGGCCCAGTAATTCACTTATTTGTACTTCTCTGTCAAGTGTATAAAAAAAGGTGGTAATAAATGCCCACATCACAGATCTGTTGTGAGATTTGAATAAATTAGTGTGTATAGAGCATGTATAAAAATCTTGGACATGAAAAAGCATTTAGGAAGTGTCATTAAAGTTAAGGATGTTGAGATAGGGGCATTATTGGCTGGGTAGGCTCTATGTAATTACAAAGTTCTTCCTTATAAGGGAAAGAGAGAGGCAGAAGAGTCAAAGGTGTGATTATAGAATCAGAGATCAGAGTGATGTGAGGTGATGGGCTAAGGGATGCAGGCAGCCTCTAGAAGCTGGAAAAGGTATGGAAACATTCTCCACTAGAGCATCCAGAGGGAACACAACCCATTTAAAAATTGTGACCTTAAAAACTGTAAGATAATAAATTTGTCTTATTTTAAGCAAAACAAACAAACAAAAAAACTTGGCCATGGTAATTGCATCTATCATTCTGGAAAATTTTAGGTCCTGGGGAGATGGTTTCTTTCAAGATTAGCAGAACTCTTTTCTTCTTGCACAGGGCCATTTTCTTTTGATCTGTTCCCCCAAAATTATATTGCTCTGATTCCCATTCAGGCAGACAGATAATCTTACCATAGCTTTGATGGATGTCTAAAGTTGGTATAGAGAATTTTTCCCCCTTATAAACCCATTGTGAGAGATGCCATTTAGGCATTTAAAGAAGCTTAATATTTCTCTTCCTATAAGAATGGTGAATTAATTCATAAATAAGCTGAAGGAATAAGGCATTTGGAAAGTAGAAAATATGACCTTTGTTACTGGAAAAAGATGGTAATGGAGATTGTGGTGTGTAGTCTGCTTCAAGCGGACTTTTTAAAACTGAAGTTCAGAGTTAGGCAAAGCTTCACACCTATGGTGGCATAGAACCTACTCCACTGAGTAACCTGTCTCTACCCAGGGTGGCAGATGTGGCCCCAGGACAGCATAGAAAGTCCTGCAGCATCTCATTCCAAGAAAAAGGGGAGAGGCATGGTCCATCTCTGCATTCCCAATCTCTCCTTCCAAAAGCAGTCAGCTTCCCCTGTGGCAAGGCGGTGCCAGGAGTGTTAAGATGCTGTAGCTTCTCACATGTGGAGGACGTCTCAAGAGTGTAGAAGAAAAGCAATCCCTTAGCCTCTTAACCAGGAATGTGCTAATGAAACCTTAACAACTGGCTCTCTGGAAATAAAAAGTCCAGATTTGTAACATCGGCTAATTTCCAGTGTGCAAATCTTATCATTAGAGTTGGTTTTAAGCTATCAATGTGAGATCACTGCGCATGGAGTTGGGAGACGTGTGTAAAAGGATAGAGCTAGTCTGCACTGGCTCCAATGTGGCCCAATCTCTAAGACTGTTAATACTTAACCATGTCTTCTTGGAGTGTTTATTGGAGGTTGGAAGGTGTATGTATTTGATACACACCATTGCTTTGCTCTCCAGAGTGGTTGTACTGATCTCCAGTTCTACAGCTGAATATAGACTGTTTATTTTCTGTCACAGGCATCAGCTCTCCAAGTACCAAGCTTTTACTTAGAGTTAAAAATCATCTTCCTTATGATTTATTTGACATTAGCGAGACTTAAGTCCTTCCATATGAATCTTGATCTTTTTACTTATTCTTTTATGAATCACCAGTGTATATCCTTTGTCCATTTTTGATTGGGATACTTGTGTGTTTCTTACAGATTTAGAACATTTTTATTTTGGGTGGTAAGCCTTTTCATACATATTTAAAGTATTTCCCCCATTGTGTCATTTGCTTAACGACTTTGTTTATGCTCTTTTGTTGTTGTTTAAAAGTTTTCATTTTTTGTGTAGTAAAAAATTCTAACATTTATGTCAGACTTGCTGTTTCCACATTATAGTCATATTTACCACCTCTGCTCTTAGTTCTTTTGATGATTTTAATTTTTAGTTCTAAATCTTTAATTTAGAATTTATTTTGATGTAACTAACTGGGCATCTTTTAAATTTTTTTAAAAGGCAAACTGTCTTAAAAATCATCTTTTGAATAAGGTCCCTTACTTCCACTTTCATATGACAAATTCCCATATTTATCTATGTTAATTTCTGAGATTTATGTAACTATCTATTACTCCTGAGTCAGTATCAAACTTCTTTATTGTCACTTAACAAATCAATACCTAAAGGGAAAACCCCCCAATTAATATTCTTTTAAAATTATTTCTATGTACTTATTTATATTGATGTATAATTGTCATATAACATTGTGTAAGTTTAAAGTGTACAACTGCTGCTTTAGCACACATTTATGTGTTGTAATATATGTACTGTGGTGTCAGCTAACCCATCCCATCACGTAATTATCATTTATGTCTTGTGATGAGAACAATTGAAATCTGGTCTATAAGCAACTTGAAAGTATATAATACAGTTTTATTTATTTAGGTAGTTAGTTAGTTAGTTTTAATTTTTTGGCTGTTCTTGCAGCATGCGGAAGTTCCTGGGCCTGGTACGGAACCCAAGCCACAGCTGTGACAACACCAAAGCCCTAACCACCAAGCCACCAGGGAATTCCAGTATTTTTTAGTATAATTACTATGCTGTGCATTAGAACTTCAGGACTTATTTATCTACATGTTGCAAGTTGGTACCCTTAAATGACCGTCTCTCTGTTTTCTCCCCTCTTCCTCCCACCAAGCTCCTGGTAGCTGCCATTCTACTTTCTCTTTTCTCTTTTTGGCTTTTTTATATTTCATGCAGAATGATATCATATAGTATTTATCACAGCATAATGTCCTCAAGGCATTCTTGTTGTCACAAATGGCAGGATTTCCTTCTTTCTCACACCTGAATAATATTCAGTTGTGTATATACTTAATTATATATTAATTGCAATATAATATGCCCTTTATGCATTCATCCACTGACAGACACTTGTTTCCATATCTTGGCTACTGTGAATAATTCTGCAATAAACATGGGAGTGCAGATATCTTTTTGATATTCTGTTTCCTTTTTAGATCCTCTTCCCATTTTAAAATTGGATTGCTTATTTTGTGATTAAGTTGCACAAGCTCTTTACATATTTCAAATATTAACCTTTTATCTGATATATGGTTTGCAAACATTTCCCACATGCTGTAGGTTGTCTTTTCACTTTACTGTTTCTTTTCCTGCATGGAGGTTTTATAGTTTGATGGAATCCCACTTGTTGATATCTGCTTTTGTTGATTGTGCTTTCAGTGTCACATCCCAAAATTCACTGCCAAGACCAGTGTCAATGAGCTTCTCCCCTATGTTTTCCTGTGTGAGTTTTATGGAATATGGTCATATGTTTAGGTCTTTGATTTAATTTCTGAGTGGCATAAGAGAGCGGTCCAATTCCATTTTTTTTTTTTTTTTTGCATGGAATTATCCTGTTTTCCCAGGACCATTTGGTGAAGGGAATATTCTTTCCTGGAGTCTTCTTGACTTCCTTGTCAAACATTAGTTGACCATATATATGAGTGTTTATTTTCAGGTTCTTCATTCTATTCCATTGGTCTAAGTGTCTACTTTTATGCCAAGCAATACCTTAGTGTTTTAATTGCAACAGCTTTGTGGTATCATTTGAAATCTGAGGATGCATCTGGCTTTGTTTTCTTCTCAGAATTGCTCTGGTCAGTCAGGGTCTTTTGTGGTATTATCCAAATTTTAGAATTGTTTTTTCTGTTTGTATAAAAAATGCCAATGGAATTTTAAAAATAATATTTTTTTTTATGGCCGCACCCATGGCATATGGTTTCCCAGGCTAGGGGTCAAATTGGAGCTATAGTCGCTGGCCTATGCTACAGCCACAGCAATGCCAGATTCAAGCTGCATTTGTGAACTACACCACAGCCCATGGCATTGCTGGATCCTTAACCCACTGAGTGAGGCCAGAGATAGAACCTTCATCCTCATGGATGCTAGCTAGTCAGATTCGTTTCTGCTGAGCCACAATGGGAACTCCCCCAATGGAATTTTGATAGAGATTATGTTGAATCTATAGATGGCTTTGGGTAATACAAACATGTTAACAATATTAATTTCTCAAATCCATAAACAAAAATATCTTTACATTTGTTTTTGCCTTTTAAATTTTTTACCATGTCTTATAATTATCATTTTACAGATCTTTCACTTCCTTGGTTAAGTTCATTGCTCAATATATATATATATTTTTTTTCTCTTTTTACAGCTGCACCTGCTGCATATGGAAGTTCCCAGGCCAGGGGCTGAATCGGAGCTGCAGCTGAGGCCTAGGCCACTGCACGGCAACATCAGAGCTGAGCTACATCTGCAACCTATACTGCAGCTTGTGGCAATGCCAGATCCTTATCCCACTGAGTGAGACTAGGTTTGGAATCTGTATCCTCACAGAGATAACAGTTGCGTCCTTAACCTACTGAGCCACAATGCAAACTCCAATATTTTATTGTTTTGGTGCTATTGTGATGGAATTGGCTTCTTTCTTTCTTTTTCAGATATTTTGCTATTATTTTATAGAAATGCAACTAGTTTCTGTATCTTGATTTTATGTTTTTCACCTTTATTGAATTCAGTGATTTAGTCCAATAGTTTTTCTGTTGAGTCTTTAGCATTTTCCATATGTAAGATCCTCTTTTGCAAATAACAGCAATGTTACTTTTTCCTCTCCAATTTGGATACCTTTATTTGTCTTACTTAATTGTTCTTGCTAGGACATTCAGGATTATGTTGAATAAAATGATGAGAGTGGGTACTCTTGTTTTGTTGCTGATCTTAGAGAAAAATATTTCAGCTTTTCACTGTTGAGTATAATGATAGCTGCAGGTGTGTTGCATACAGCCTTTATTATGTTGAGGTACTTTCTAAATCCAGTGTGTTGATCATGAAAGGATGTTGTATTTTGTCCAATGCTGTTTTTTTGTATTTATTTAGATGACCATATGAGTTTTACTTTTCATTCTATTAACAGTCCATAAACAAAAATATCTTTACATTTGTATCACAGTGATTGATTTCCATATGTTGACTCCTCCTTACATCCCAGGGATAAATTGCACTTGGTTATACATTTTTAAAGTGTGTTTGTCAACTCAGTTTGCTAATATTTTGTTAAGAATTTTTGTATCTACAGTCATCCAGTAAATTGGTGATAGTTTTCTTTTGCTTAGTGTCCTTATCTAGCTTTGGTGTCAGGGTGATTCTGGCCTCAAAAATGAGTTTGGAATTCTTCTCTTATTTTTATTATTATTTTTTGGAAGAGTTTCAGAAGGATTAGCATTAATTTTTAAAAGGTGTTTTGTGGAGTTCACCAGTGAAGCCATCTAGTCCTGGGCTTTTCTGGGTTGGGAGGTTTTTGGCTGATTCAAATTTTGCTCTTCATTAGTATGTTTAGTTTTAAAAAATTTTTATGTGTCAGTATTGGTATGATACTTGTTTCTATGAATGATTCATTTTTTTAGGTTATCCAGTTTGTTGGCATATGATTGTTATGGTGGTTTGTTATAATCCTATGTATTTCTGTAGAGTTAATTGTAATGTCTCTGTCATTTCTGATTTTATTTGTGTCTTATCTTTTTTTAATTTTAGTTTTACTAAAGGATTGCTCATTTTCTTTATTTTTTAGAAAAACTGGCTTAGTTTTCTTGATGTTTCCTATTTTTTTGGGGGGGGGTTCTGTTTCATTTATTTCTCTTCTGACCTTTGTTATTTCCTTCCTTCTAGGTTTGGGTTTTTTTTTTTTTCCCTAGTTCTTTGAGGTGTAAAGTGAGATTGTTTGAGATCTTTCTGTTTTAATACATCCATTTATCACTGTAAACTTCCCTCTCTGAACAGATTTGGCAGCATCTCATAGGTCTTGGTATGTTTCATTTCCATTTCATTTATTTTGAGATTTTTTTGGGGTCCCCTTTTGATTTCTTCTCTGACCCATTGGTTGCTCAGGAGCATGTTGTTTAATTTGCATATGCTTGCAAATCTTCCATCTTTCTTTTTGTTGATTTCTAGTTATATACCATTGTGGTTGGAAAAGATACTTGATATTATTTCAGTCTTGAAGTTGTTAAAACTTGTTTTGTGTCGTGTCATATGTTCTATCCTTGAGAATGTGCCACGTGTGCTTGAAAAAATGTATAATGATTATGTTAAGTTGGATAGCATGTTCTATAAATGCCTTAGTTTCATTTGTCTAATGTATGGTTCACATCCAAAGTTTTGTTGTTCATTTTCTGTCTTGTAGATCTATTTATTGCTAAAAGTATGAAACCCCCTGTATTATAGTATTGCTTGTTTCTTCCTTCAGGTATGTTAGTATTTGCCTAATATATTTTGTTGTTCAAATGTTGCATGTGTATTTACAATTGTTATACCTTCTTGATGAATTATTTCCTTTATGATATAATGACGTTTTTGTTTCTTATAACTGTTTTTGACTTAAAATCTATTATGTTGGATATAAGTATAGCTACCCTTCCTTTCCCTTTGCTTCCATGTGCACATAATTACTTTTCCATCACTTTACTTTGAGTTCCTATGTATCTCTAAATCTGAAGTGAGTCTCCTGTAGGCAGCATGTAGTTGGGCCTTATTTACTTATTTGTTTTTTATCTAACTAGCCACTATATTCCTTTTGATTGCTGAACTCAATATATTAATGTTCAGAGTAATTATCGAAATGTAAGACCTTGGTAATGCCCATTTTATTAATTGATTTCTAGTATTGTATTTCCATTTTTTCCCCCCTCTGCGTTTCCCTACATTTGTAAATTAGTAGTATTCTGTGGTGGTATCATCTGTTTCCTCTTTCTTTGTATTTTGAGACTCTGCTTTAGATTTGTTGCTTTACGATTACCCTGAGACTTACAGAAAATATCTTCCAGATAAAGTAGTCCATTTTAAGCTGATGGCAACTTAACTTCGATTTCATATCAGAGATCCACATTTTTATACCCCTTTTATTATCTTGATATCACAATTTACCTTTTTAGATTGAGTTAAAAATGACTGTATCTGCAGTTATTATTAGTATTCTTTTCCTTTAATCTTTATAATATTGTTAAGTGTTTAATACCACCATCCTATTATAGAATTAGAGTTTCTAATTTTGACTGTTTTTTTCACCTTTTTCAATGTGTTGCGTACTTCTGTATGTTTACATGTCACCAAGTAGCATCTGTTCATTTTGTCTGGAGGGTTCTTTCGAGCTTTTTTTACAGTGCAGGTCTAATGCACTATAAAATGAACTCCTTAAACTTTTGCTTGTTTGAGAGAGTATTTAGCTTTATTTTTGAAGAACAATCTTACTGAATAAATATATGTGATTGACTTTTTTCCCCTCCAAACTTTAAATCTGTTTTTACACACTTTCCTACTCTATAGGCTTTCTTCTGAGAAACCTGCTGATAGCCTAATTGGCATTCTTTTGTGGGTTACAATCTTTTTTTTCCCTCTAGCTACCTTTAAAATTCCCTCTTTAATTTTGGGCAGTTCATGATATGTCTTGGAGAAGACTTTTTTCCATTGCATAAGCTATTTGTTTCTTGAACTAAGATCGTTCGAGTCTTCTCCTAGGTTTGGGAAATTCTCAGCTATCATTTCTTTTTTTCTTCTTCTTTTTTTTTTTTTTTTTTTTTTTTTTTTGTCTTTCTGCCTTTTCTAGGGCTGCACCTGTGGCATATGGAGGTTTCTAGGCTAGGGGTCAAATCAGAGCTGTAGCCACCGGCCTACACCAGAGCCACAGCAGTGTGGATCCGAGCCACGTTTGTGACCTACACCACAGATCTCAGCAACACCAGATCGTTAACCCACTGAGCAAGGCCAGGGATCAAATCCGCAACCTCATGGTTCCTAGTTGGATTCATTAACCACTGCGACACGAGGGAACTCCAGCTATTATTTCTTTAAATAGACTTCCTCCCCTTTCTTCCTCTTTTCTCCTTCTGAAACTCTTATTATTCTAATATTTGTATGTTTGATTGAATCCCATGAGCTTTCAAACACTCTTCTTCTTCCTTTTTTACTTTGTTCTCCTCTGATTGCGTTACTCAAAGTTCTTGTCTTATAGACCACTTATTCTGTCTTCTATTTGATCTACTCTGCTGTAGTGGTCTCTATTGCATTTTTCATTGCATTCATTTAATTCTTCAGCTACAGAGTTTCTTCCTTTTTTAAAAAAATGATTTTGATCTCTGTTAAATTTCTCATTTTGTTCATTGTATTTTCCCCTGATTTTGTTAATTTTTTTTTCATTGTGCACTTGTTTGCCTCATTGAATTTCTTCAAACAGCTATTCTGAAATCTTTATCAGCTCAACTGCAAGATTCTGTACTTTTGAGCTCAGTTATCAGAGAATTATTATTCTCTTCTGGTGAAAAGATGTTGCCTTGACACTTCATGTTCCTTGTAGTGTTGCCTTGCTGCTTCTGCTTTTGAAGTTTCAGATATCTCCTTGAATCTACACTAGTTCCCTTCAGATGGGGGTAACTGTTCATCCAGTTACATCCGGTGTTTTTCTTTGCATTAGCACACTTTACTTTATACTCCTTGCTCCCTCTTGTGGTGGAATCCTGAAGCTGTTTGTCTTTGGTTACAACTCACCAGGCTGGCTGACTAAAATCTCTCTTTTATTTTCAGAAGGTGATGCTATATAGCTCAAGTTTGGGGTTTCTCCCTTGCCCACAGATCCTCATCTGTTTTCCTGATAGCACTTCTCATACTGAACCCCATCTTTTTATTTTTAAATCAAAGTACAGTTGATTTATGGTGTCGTGTTAATTCCTTCTGAAGAGCAAAGTGATTTAATTATGCATATACACACACACTCTTTTTTTAAAAATATTCTTTTCTACTATGGTTTATCCTAGGACATTGAATATAGTTCTCTGTGCTACAATGTAGCACCTTGTTGATTATGCCCTTCATGTATAATAGCTTACACCTGCCAACCCCTAATCCCACTCCTTCCCTCTCCCAACCCCCTCCCTCCTGGTAACCACAAGTTTGTTCTCTATGTCTGTAAACCTATTTCTGTTTTGCAGATAGGTGCTTTTGTGTCATATTTCAAGTGACATCATATGTCATTTGTCCTTCTGACTTCTTTTTTTTTAATTTTATTTTTAATAGGTTTTTTTTTTTTTTTTTTTTTTGTCTTTTTGCCATTTCTTGGGCTGCTCCCGCAGCATATGGAGGTTCCCAGGCTAGGGGTTGAATCAGAACTGTAGCTGCCAGCCTATGCCAGAGTCACAGCAATGCAGGATCTGAGCCGCATATGCGACCTACACCACAGCTCTCAGCAACGCCGGATCATTAACCCACTGAGCAAGGGCAGGGATCGAACCTGCAACCTCATGGTTCCTAGTCAGATTCATTAACCACTGTGCCACGACGGGAACTCCTGACTTAACTTCTCTTAGTATTATAATCTTTAGTTCCCTCCATGTTACTGTGAATGGCATTGTTTCATTCTTTTTTAAGGCTGAGTAGTATTCCATTGTATATATGTACCACATCTTCTTTATCTATTCATATATTGCTGAACATATAAATGAGCTGTTTGTATATTTTGGAAATTAAGGCCTTATATTGCATCATTTTCAAATATTTTATCCCAGTCCATAGTTTGTCTTTTCTTTTTGTTTATGTTTTCCTTTTCTGTGAAAAAGCTTATAAGTTTGATTATGTCCCATTTGTTTATTTTTGCTGATCTAAGAAAACATTGCTATAATTTATGTTAATGTTTTGTCTATATTTTCTTCTAGTTTAATGGTGTCATATCATATGTTTAATTCCTTAAGTCATTTGAATTGACTTTTATATATGGTGTGAGGGTGTGTTCTAACTTCATTGATTTTCATGTGGTTGTCCAACTTTCCCAGCACCACTTGCTGAAGAGACTTTTGCCTCCTTTGTCAAAGATGAATTGACCATAGATGTGTGGGTTTTTTTCTATGCTCGCTATTCTGTTGCATTGATCCCTATGTCTGTTTTTGTACAAATACCATGGTGTTTTGACTGTGGTAGCTTTGTAATATTGTCTGAAGTCTGGGAGGGTTATGCCTCCTGCCTCCCCCACTACCCCCAGGATTGCTTTGGCAATTCTGGGTCTTTTATGGTTCTGTATAATCCTATGGTTTCATAGGATTATTGGTTCTAACTATGTGGGAAATGTCATGGGTAATTTGATAGGGATTGCATTAAATTTGTAGATTGCTTTTAGTGGTATGGCCATTTTAGCAATATTAATTTATCCAATCTAAGATTATGGGACTAAAAAAAGTATATAATGATAAATGAGTCAATCCAATAAGAGAAGGTAACACTTAAAAAAATTTATGCATCTGACATAGGAATACCTAAATGTATATCAAAATACTAATAGTTCTGAAGGGAGAAATGGATAGCAATATAATAGTAGTTGGGAATAGCAATATTCATATTTTAACAATGGCTAGATCTCTAAAAGAAATCAATAAAAAACACTGGAATTAAAGTACACATTGCATCAAATGGATTTAATACAGTTTAAAATTTTTTTTCATCCAATAGCAGCAATACAGATTCTTAAGTGTACATGAAACATTCTCTAATGTACATCATAGGCCACAAACCAAGTCTTAAAAAATTTATGAAGTTCAAAATCTACCAATGTTCTCTTCTGACCACTATGGTATAAAACTAGAAGTCAGTTACAAGAAGAAACTGGAAAATTCACAAATGCATGGAGATTGAAAAAACATCCTCCTAAATAACTGATGATTCAAGGAAGAAACAAAAGAGAAATCAAAGCATGCCTTTAGACAAATGAAAAGGGAAATAAATATTCCCCTGATGAAGCAAGAGCAGTTATAAGAGAAAAGTTCATGGCGATAAATACCTACATTAAGAAAAAAGAAAGAACTCAAATAAACAACATTATTTTATACCTCAAGGAACTAGGGAAAAAAGAGCAAAAAAAGCTTAAAGTTAGCAGAAAGAAAGAAATAACAAAGGTCAGAGTGGAAAGAAATAAAATAAATGCTTAAAGACAGTGGAAAATATCACTGGAACTAAGAGCTGTTTTTTGAGAGATAAAAAAATAGACAAATCTTTTTCTAGACTTACCAAGAAAAAAAAGAGAGAGGACTCAAATCAGTAAAGGAGAAGTGAAACAAGAGAAATTGTAACTGAAACAATATAAATCCAAAGATAATAAGAGATAATCATGAATAATACTCATCAGTCAAAATGTTAGAGAATCTAGAAAATAGATGAATTCCTGGAAACATAAAGCCTATCAGAACTGAGTCATGAAGAATGGAAAATATAATAGATCTATTGCTAATAATAAGAGTGGATTAGAAATTAAAAAACTCCCAATAAACAAAAGCTCAGGACCAGATCACTTCACTGGTGATTTCTACCAAACATTTAGGTAGAATTAATACCAATCCTTTTCAAACTCCTCCACAAAACAGAAGATAAGGGAACACTTTGAAATTCACTTTATGAGTCCAGTCATGCCCTTATGACCAAAACAGGGCATGCAATAACACTACAAGAAAAGAAAATTACAGGTAATATCCTTGTGAGTACAGATGCAAAAATCATCAAAAAGTTATGGCAAACAGAATTTAACAATTCATTAAAATGAGCGTATGCTATGTAAAATGGCATTTATTCCTGGGATAGAAGGGTGGTTCATCATTTGTGAATCTATTGATACACCACATTGACAAATGAAGTATAAAAATCAAGTGCAAAAAGATATGAAAAAAGCATTTGATAAAATTCAACATCCATTCATTTTAAAAACTCTCAAAGACTAGGTATAGAGAAAATGTACCTAACATAATAAAAAAGTGTATATATGACAAGCCTACCGCTTAGATCATAGTCAATGGTGAAAAGCTATAAGCTTTTCCTCTAAAGTCAGAAATAAGACAAGGATGCCCACCTTCATTCCTTGATTCAATATAATCTTAGCCAGACCAGTTAGTCAAGCAAAAAAGTAAATGCATACAAATCAGAAGGAAGGAAGTAAAACTGTTTCTATTTTCAGATGACATATATGTAGAAAACTCTATAGAATCCATTATAGCACCTGAGAAACAAATTTGGTTAAGTTGCAGGATACAAAACCAATGTACAAAAATCAGTTGCACTTTTAAACACGTGTAAGGAACAATCCAAAAGAGAAATACAGAAATCTTATTTACAATTTCACAAAAGTATAAGATACTTAGCATAATTTTAACCAAATGGTGAAAGATTGGTACACTGAAAGTTATGAAACATTGATGAAAGTAATTGAAGAGAGATATTCCTTGCTCATGGATTGGAAGAATTAATATTAAAATGTTCATATTACCCAAAGCAATTTACAGATCCCGTGTAATCCCTATCATAATTTCAATGGCATTTTTCACTGAAAAATGTATGTTGGTAACAGAGTAAAGATCTTCAATGTCCTCACTAAAAGAAAAAGATAAATATTTGAGATTCTAAGTGTGTTAATTAATTGGAGGGTGTGATCCTTTCACAGTGTAGAGTATGATAAACCACCAGCATGTACACTTTAAATATTGTGTAATTTTAACAATTATACCAAGTAAGTAAGCTGAAAATAAAGGAAAATCCAAAGAGAAGAAGAAAAAGAGATAATACTAAAAAATGCAATGGTGATAATAAAAAATGTAGGCTATGAACTTGAATGAAACCTAAATCAGAATATCTTGTGATGGCTTTGGATTTCTAGCATTTAATGCGGAATGAGTATAGATAGGCTGGATAAAGTGTTGGTTGCAAGTGTATATTGTATAGTGGTTTATATAGTGTAACATGCTATATCTGAGGTGAATTAGTTACAGTCAGTGTTTTATTGCAGGCCTCTGATTACCTCCTGTCAAGCACACCTGAATGGATTCCATGGCAACTACAAATAATGTGACCGAGTTGATTATCACTGGTCTTTTTGAGGATCCAGAGGTGCAGAGGGTGTGCTTTGCAGTGTTTCTTCCTGTGTACCTGGCCACAGTGGTGGGCAATGGCCTCATTGTTCTGACAGTCAAAGTCAGTCAGAGTCTGCATTCCCCCATGTACTTCTTCCTGAGTTACCTGTCCCTGGTGGAGATCAGCTACTCCTCTACTGTCGCCCCCAAGTTCATCGCAGACTTGCTTTCCAAGGTTAAGACCATCTCCCTGGAGGGCTGTGTGGCTCAGATATTCTTCTTTCACTTCTTTGGAGTTGCCGAGACATTCCTGCTCACAGTAATGGCCTATGACCGCTATGTGGCCATCTGCAAACCCCTGCACTACACAGTCATCATGAGCCGGGCTGTGTGTCACCGTCTGGTGGCTGGTTCCTGGCTGGGGGGCTTTTTTCACTCCATGGTTCAGATTATTGTCACAGTCCGATTGCCCTTCTGTGGTCCCAATGTGATTGACCACTACTTCTGTGACCTCCACCCCTTATTCAAGCTCGCCTGCACTGACACCTCTGTGGAGGGGCTTATTGTGTTGGCCAACAGTGGATTATTCTCTATCTTCTCCTTTCTCGTCTTGGTGTCCTCCTATATCGTCATCCTGGTCAACTTGAGGAACCATTCTGCAGAGGGAAGGCGCAAAGCCCTCTCCACCTGTGCCTCTCACGTCACGGTGGTCGTGTTGTTCTTTGGACCTGCCATCTTCCTCTACATGTGGCCCCCTTCCACCTTCACCGAGGACAAACTGGTGGCCGTGTTCTACACAGTGGTCACCCCCATGCTGAACCCCATCATCTACACCCTCAGAAATGCAGAGGTGAAAATCGCTGTGAGGAGGTTGTGGGGTAAGAAAGTGAACTCAGGGTTGGAACAATAATGAAAACCTTAAAAAAAATTAGTATATGTTTGGTGACAAAATATACCTTCTGATTTTAGTCAACTATGAAGAATAGAACAAAAGTTCCCCTATTCATGGTTTTGTTTTTGTTTTTGTTTTTTTTTTTTGGTTTTTTTTGTAGATGAGCCTTTATATTCCATAATATAAATCAGAATGCTTTCATAGCCATTTGTATTTTGGGGAATGTTGAAAATTGATCTGCTTCACTTCTGCATGGTCTTTAGTGTAAAGGGCATCAACTTTAGCAAGTGATTACTTGGACTGGAATCCCACCTCTATCATCTTCTACCTTTGCAGCCTTGAGTTCATTCACTTTAGCCCTCAGTGGTAGCATGCTATAGTATGTGGGGAGATTGTGGTGCTGGGAGAAAGAAGTTTATGATTTGTTCTTTCCCTCGCTATCAATGTGATCTTATGGGAGTACCTTGAAGGTTTTCTACTTCATTTTGATTTCCCTACTTTATTAACCTGATTCCAATGTGTACAGTTGCACAGTAGGAGCTTTGTTTCGTGGGAGTAGGGCACTGTTAGCAATGAAATGGTCTGTGGGAGGTGAAATATAATAAAGCTATTAGTATCCACGAATGTCTTAACCGGAGCAATTTTATACGACCCTTCCCTTTCTAGACAGTTATCTAGGCATTGAGTTATGGCTTAAGCCAAATCTAACCTGTTGCCTATTTCAGTATGCCTGAAAGGATTTTACATTTTTAAATGGTTGAAAAAAATTAAAGTAGGATAGTATTTTGTGATACAATAAAAATTATATGAAATTCAAATTTTATTGCCCATATACAGGATTTTAGTGGACTCTAGTCATGCCCATTATTTTACTTTTCATCTATGGCAGTTTTTGTGTTACGACAGTATGCTTGTGATAGAGACTGTATGGTCTGCAAAGCCTAAATATTGTCTATGCAACACTACTGAAAACTTGCCAGCCCCTGGTTTAAGCCACAGTAACAATTATTAACTCCTCCGCACAAAATTTGGAGGTCATTGATTGCAGGGTTTTTTGTTATTCCTAAGATGCCCAAGTATGCATCTTCTTGGTGCCCCTTCTAATCTCTTGGCTGTCTGCTCATGGCTGTAAGATGTCTATGGCAGCTTGAGGTATTATATGCTCACGCAGGGGATGGAAGGGCTCTCATTTTATTTGAGGAGTATTTCCAAGGACCTCTCCAGAACATTCTTGTTTTGTTCTTATTGAGCAGAACTAGGTCACATGTCTGTACCTAGATGCAAATGAGACCAAGATAGTGAGTAGTGGCAGAAACATTAAAAGAATAAACTGACCAATTCATCTCATCATTTTAACTTGCAAAATAACTTTTCATAAGAAGAAGTATGTGTAGTTATAGCTCTACTTTTTTTTTTTTTTCATCTTTTTAGGGCCGCACCTGTGGCATATGGAAGTTCCCAGGCTAGGGGTCAAATCGAAGCCACAGCCACAGTAACGCAGGATCCGAGCAGCATCTGTGACCTACACCACAGCTCATGGCAATGCCAGATCCTTAACCCACTGAGCAAGGCCAGGGGATCAAACCTGTGTCCTGATGGATGCTAGTCAGATTCATTTTCACTGAGCCACGACGGGAACTCCTGTTTCAACTTTAATTTTAATCAAGGCTGAATTAATGACATTTGTGAGTAGCACTGGTGTAGAGCATGTTGATTTTGTGAAGTGCCATTATGGCCTTTGTAAGAACTTTCATTACAGAAAATTTAGTAAATATACTGATGTGGTCAAAGGAGATTAATAAACTCACATGTAACCAACATCCATTTAAATAAATACCAATCCGGATATTTTGTTTTATCTTTAGCAGGATATTTCAATAGCAATAGTATTGTGATTTGGGCTCAGATAATCTTTTCTGGAGTTCCCGCCATGGTGCAGTGGGTTAAGAATCTCACTGCAGCAGCTTGTGTCACCGCAGAGGTTTGATCCCCAGCTCAGTGCAGAGGGTTAAAGGATCTGGTATTGCCATAGTTGCGGCGTAGGTTACAGATGCTGCTCGGATTCAGTCCCTGGCCCAGGAACGTCCATATGCCATGAGTGTAACTATATACATTAAAAAGAAAACTTTGCTGTGAGGGTCTTCCTGTGGATTGTAGAATGTTTTTTATAGCTTTTCTGGGCTCTCCTCACTAGATGCTTGGAGTGCCTTCTCCCCACCCAGGTTGGGACAATAAAAAATGTCCCTCCAGATATTGCCAAATACCCTGTCAGAGGCAAAATCACCCATGGTTGAGAACTACTGTTCTATACCTTTATCCACATTAAAGCCAAGGAGAAGTACTATTTCAGTTTTCTGATACTTAAGGCCCTTATTCCTTGGACGAATCCTTGTAATGGTGTCATTTCACGTAAAGCCCCATGGGTGAGTTTGCCATAAGCAAGAGCTGTGTCCAAATGACCTGTGAAGAGCATAGAGCCCCAAAGCCTAAGGGCCCTGTGAATATCGGCTGAAATTAATTTAACATTTCCTATTGATTTCTGAAGTCATGTTTCCTACAGAGACGTCTGAGATGTTAGTATCCAGGTCCTGCTTCCCAGGAGGCTGTCTGCCTGATGAGGAAGGGGAGCCTGGCTCTCTGGGGACCCACCTGCTCTCACTTGATCATCATGCCTTCCCCCTGGTGTCTCTCCAGCAGAGTGAACGCAAGGCTGAGCTGCCAGAATTCTTATTTCTCTATGGAACACATGGGAGGCAAGTCTACTATGTTCTTGGTCTAAGTCAGGTGGAGCAGATCCAGTGGCTTAGTCTCAGCATTCCCAAGCCTAAGGCTGTCGGGGGAACAGATCCTCCATCTGGAAACTTCTGAGATGTAGGAGTTCTGATTAGTAGCTTGGCTTTACTGCTTTCTGACTAGCTAACTGGGAAACCCGCACAAGCTGAGGGCTTTTCTCAGGGCACAATAGTGTCTTTCTGTGGTCAGAACAGAAATAGGAACTGTGGTGAGAACAGCAAAGTTACAGAAACACTGGGGTGAGCATGTGTGTATTTTGTTTTGTAAGCATGTGTGTATTTTGCATGTGATGATTACAATTCCACTTTGAAAGCAAAGAGAATGTTGCAGAAGCCCATAGCTTTTTGCAAAGTGCTCTCACAGTGGTCTGGTCTTTGCCCGAGGCAAGTAGAGTGATAGATACTGGAATTCAGGGATGAAGAAGACATGACTATATGCTTTGTTCTTTTAATATTTAGTGAACACCAACAATGTACCAAATAAGTGCTAAGAAGGCTAGGGAAGATCTATACCCACAGTTTTCTTCATTCTGTGTTCATTCAGGAAATGCTATTTCCTGAAGCTGCTTCAGTTAGCACTGGAGATGAAGTGTTGAGCAAGATATCATTCCTTCCTTGAGCACGTTTACAATTTAGAGGGGCAGATGGTCACTTAACACAATTATGATTCAATGAGTAACGTGCTGTAATTCCACGGGGTCCTAGGAGAAGAAAAACTGACTATAAGGACATGTGGATTGGGAAGATGGATTTTCTGTCTCTGAGAAGCTTCCCAGGCAGCACAGTGGATGAATATTTAACTTCTGCTGGGATGGGGTGGGACAAAGATGTATGGCTTCTACCTGTGAGGTAGGTCTTATCTCCATGGTACAGTTTGGCTCTTGAGTCTCTGAGAGGTTAAAGAGATTTCTAGGGATCACTAAGATACCACTGGAAGAAACCAGGATGTAAATCCAAGAGTCTGGACTGACAGCAGTGCTTTCTTTCATGAGTGATTTGGTGAAATTCCCAAGTGAATCTGAGAGTTTATGGCTGTTCTCTGACTTCTCTTGGTTTCTGCAGTCATGAACTCTATTAGTGATGTCCTTGTGGTGGTGGCTTAATCACCTGGGCATGTCCTTTTTGTTAAGGGAAGGAAGCTTGTGGCATGGGTGGGTATCATGTGACCCCTGATCTCAGGTGCCCTGGATGCTGACTGTATTGGGGATGTCTTGATACCAACTGATATCAGTCACCTTGGACAAAGTCCAGTATGGATGAAGATAGACTGCTAATAAGTCAGTGACCAGTCTTGGTGATGCTTTGAAGTGTTGGAAGGCTGGACTTCAGAGAAGGATGTGTCACAGCCATGAGCGTGCAGCCTGGGTGAGAAGTGCTTTGTACTTCTATTGCCACTGGAGGGAAATGAAGGTAGCAGTGAAGAGGAGAATTGAGAATGAGTTGTAACTGGACCTTTGGAAGGAACTAGGTCACCTAATGGCCAAGAGTAGAAGGAAATAATTGGGAGGAGAAGAAGAAATAAGAGTGGGTACTGAGTGTCAAGGGACATGTCTTCAGAAGACTCAGAAGGGTATATGGAGAGGTGAGAATCCTATTCTGCAAACCAAAAATGGAAAAGGAACAAACGGAAGCTGCCAGCAAAAGACGAAAGGATTCAAATGCAATAGAGAGACAGTTGTCATGGAGACAGCAACACTGTCCTTGCAGCCCTACATCACCCAATGGGGCACTCAATCTTTGTAATAGGTTTTTCCTCCCTCTCATCTGTTTCCACAAGTCCAACCTGTACGTAGAAAGTGATTTTTACTTTCCAGTTGACTAACATTCCTAATGATTCCGCATTGTCCCCTGAGTAAACCTGAAAATCCCAATAGTCCTTTATGAACTGGACCTAGAATTTCTTTTTAGCTTTATGGTTACTGTTCTCCAGTTTATTCCAGACCCATTCAATACATTTTCAAAGCCTTTCTCTTTTCTTAGAATTCTCTTCCCTTCTTCTTTGTATAACTTAACTCCTACTCATCCTTCTGTATCCAGCTTACAAGTTTCTCAGACATGAAAGAGATTATTATATAATTCACCATCCTAATGTAGGAGTCTTCTTTTGTATCATTTCAGATCTCTCTACCTAAAATATTGCCTCCTGGTGGTGACATCATGGCTAACACACACAATGTGACAGAATTTATTTTTTGGGACTTTTTCCCAATCCGAAGGTGCAGAAAATCTGCTTTGTGATATTTCTGCTCTTGAACACAGCCATTGTGCTGGGGAATTTCATCACTGTGCTCACCGTCATGACCAGCAGAAGCCTCGGCTCCCCCATGTACTTCTTCCTCAGCTCCCTGTCCTTTGTGGAGATCTGCTACTCCTCTACCACAGCCCCCAAACTCATCTCAGATTTGCTGGCTGAAAGAAAAGCTATATCTCTGTGGGGCTGCATGTCACAGGTTTTCTTTACCCATTTCTTTGGTGGAGTTGAGATGTTCTTGCTCACTGTGATGGCCTATGACCGCTACGTGGCCATCTGTAACCCCCTCAACTATGCCACCATCATGAACAGGCAGGTGTGTGCCTTCCTGGTGGGAGTAGCAGGCACAGGGGCCTTTGTGCATTCCTCGGCCCAAATCCTCCTCATTTTCCGCCTGCCCTTCTGTGGCCCCAACATGATTGATCACTACTTCTGTGATGTGCTTCCCCTGCTCAAGCTTGCCTGCTCTGATACCTTCCTGATTGGTCTGCTGATGGTTGCCAATGGGGGGACCCTGTCTGTGGTCAGCTTCCTGGTCCTTTTGGTCTCCTACGCGGTCATCTTGCTCCATCTGAGGACTCAAAGCTCTGAGGGGCGGCGCAAGGCCCTCTCCACCTGTGGGTCCCACATCGCCGTGGTTACCCTGTTCTTTGGGCCCTGCCTCTTCATCTATCTGAGGCCTTCCACCATCCTGCCTGTGGACAAGGTGGTAGCTGTGTTCTACACAGTGATCACCCCACTCCTGAACCCTGTCATCTACTCCTTGAGAAATGCCGAGATGAAGAAAGCCGTGAAGAGGCTGTGGATCAGGACAGTGAAACTAGAGGAGAAATAGAGTCTGAGTCTTGGTGTTGATCCTTGGGTTTAGAATGATGTTGAGTCCAAACTGAAGGGACAGAGTGGGACGAAAGACAGATGCCAGGACTTGTTAGTTCTAGAATTTTTCTAACAGGTTCCCATTTTCAACAGCTTCACTGTAATCACTTGCCAAATGTTTTCTCTTATTGTTACTTGACTAACCATTTTTATGATAGATGTTTAGATTTTTTTATGATTTTTTTATTACTATAAGTAACAATGGGCTAAGTTTCTTTAATGGAAATCCTTAAATATTTTTAAAGCTCCTTTGCTATCGTACATTTACTCTGTTAAAATTTACAGTAAATTTTGATGCGTGGTGTTAAATCAATTCTCAGAGTGGTTGTAATCCAACACTGCCATTAAACTCTTTTTTTTATAAGAAATAAGATTTTACTTAGTCTCAAAATATCTCCCTACAAAATATTTATTAATCGCAAAAGGTTAAATTTGACTTTATAATCGGGAAATCTGGAAGACATTCCCTGAAACACCTATATGTTTATGGTACTTAGATTGAGAGACACGGAATGTCATTACTGTGACATTCCTACCAAAAATATGTAACCTCAGGAGTTCCCATTGTGGCACAGCAGAGATGAATCTGACTAGTATCCATGAGGATGCAGGTTTGATCACTGGCCTTGCTCAGTGGGTCGGGGATCCGGTGTTGACGTGAGCTGTGGTGTAGTTTGCAGATGCAGCTCAGATCCCATGTTGCTGTGGCTGTGGCTCAGGCTGGCAGCTGTAGCTCTGATTTGACTCTTCACCTGGGAACTTCCACATGCCATGGGTGATGCCTTAAAAAGAAAAAAAAAGTAATGTTAGTTTAATTTTGAAAACTGTCAGTTAAGCCCAAACCAAACAATATTTTGCAAAGAGAGTGGTCAAGATGATAGAATAGGAGGATGCTGGGCTCACCTATCTTCATGAACATATCAAAGCTCTAACTACAAATATAGTGATTTGTACTGAAATCTACCAGAGGACTAGCAGGATAACTCTTCTACAACCAAATCTGTAAAGAAATATTTACTGAATTCTGGTAGGAATGGAAGAGAAGGGATCAGGACCCATAACCTCTGGTTGGGGGATCCAGCAGAGGAGGGTGATATCTCAGGCTTAGGGATCCTCCCTGGGGAGTGAGGGTTTCAAAGTACATATTAGGCACCTCAGCCCTTTGGTGTCCATACCAGGAAGACAAGACAAGCCCCCCCCCCCCTTAGCTGAAAAACCAGTTGAGATTACTGGAGGCTATAAGAAACTGAGACTATGCTCTTAAACACACACACACACACAGGCACACACATGCTCATGGGTGCTTACTCCCAGTCACAGTATAAGGCAGCAGGTAGAAAACTTCCTGGGGTTCTTGTTTGCCTGCCAGGACCATCTCAGTGTGCTGTCCAGCCCACAGCAGGCTCCTGCTTCACCCCTATTCCTCCTGGTGTTTCTCCTCATTAAGACAGAGGCTGCCATTGCCAATGAGGATGGGCACACTTTGGGTTAACAAAGCCAGTTTGGACCCTGGTCTTGCCTCTAATCAGGATAGAGGCAGCCATTGCCAACATATGTTTTGGGAGAGAGCAAGGCTGGCTCCAGAGTGGATACAGCCACTGCTAGAACACCTGCCCCTGCACACACTCTCTGAAGGGAAGGAGGCTAGCTTGGGTGGAAACCTCCATCCCCAGAGTGTGTCGTGTGCACACTTGACAGGGGATGGGGCAGGCTCAGTTGTGTGGCACCAACCCCCCAGGCCCCAACCCATCCTGTAATGAAGGTAGAAACACTGGGAAAAAAGTGAAACCAACACACTCCAGACATGTCCCAAACCAGGGTAGAGACTGACACCACACCTGGGAGAAACCCAATTCCCTAAGGGATCCCTCCCATAGTAGGGCAGTGAGGGCCATTGAGTGGACCGCCAAAGCCACTGGGCACACATAGACCACATAGGAATGCTCCCACCAAAGAATGTGCCTTCAAGATCAGGATAGGTGACTAAAACACTGCTTTCACAGAGAGAGAGTTAAACAAAAGGAGAAAACTGAAGGATACACTTCAAACAAAAGAAAAACAACAACTAAAAAAAAAAATCCCAAAGAACCTAAGCAAAACAGAGATAAATAATTTGCAATTCAAAAGATTGTAATAAGAATGCTAACTGAATTGGTAAAAGAACAGGCAAACACTGAGAATTTTAACAAAGATTTAGAAAATATAAAAAAGAGCTAGTTAAAGCTGAAGAATAAAATAACAGAAATGAAAAATGCAGTGAATCAACAGCAGAATTAGGTGATTCATAAGAATGAATAAGTGATTTGGTAGATAAAATAATGGAAGTCACTAAACCAGAACAGCAAAAAGAAAAACAAATTAAAAAAAATGAAAATAGTTTAAAGGACTTTTGTCACAGCATCAAATGTACCAACATTCATATTATATGGCTCCCAGAAGGAGAAGAGAGAAAGGGGTAGAAAATGTATTTGATGAAATTATATCTGAAAACTGAACTTGAAGAAGGAAATTGATATGGTGGTAAGGAATCACAGAGAATCCCAAACAAGATAAACCCAGAGAGCCACATGAGGACATAATTAAAATGGCAAAAGTTAAAAAGAGAATTCCAGAGTTCCCGTCGTGGCGCAGTGGTTAACGAATCCGACTAGGAACCATGAGGTTGCGGGTTCGGTCCCTGCCCTTGCTCAGTGGGTTAATGATCCGGCGTTGCCGTGAGCTCTGGTGTAGGTTGCAGATGCGGCTCGGATCCAGTGTTGCTGTGGCTCTTGCATAAGCCGGTGGCCACAGCTCCGATTCGACCCCTAGCCTGGGAACCTCCATATGCCGTGGGAGCAGCCCAAAGAAATAGCAAAAAAAAAGACAAAAAAAAAAAAAGAGAATTCCAAAGGCAGTAAAATAAAAAGAGCCACATATAAGGGTACCCCCGTAAGGGTAGCAGCTGATTTTTTCAGCAGAAACTTTGAAAGCCACAAGGGAGTGGTATGATATAGTGCCGAAAGGGAAAAACCTACAACCTATGATATTCTGCCATCAAAGTTATCATTGGAATTGAAAGAGAGATAAAGAGCAAAAATTAAAAGAACTCATTAATACTAAACTATCCTTAGTTATTATTAACTTCTTATTAACTAAGAAGTGTTAGAGGGTCTTCTTTAAGAGAAAAGAAAAGGCTACAACAAGAAATAAGAAATGATAGGAAGGGAAAAATCCCACTGGTAAAGGCAAATATACAATAAAGACTGTGGATCAACCACTTAAATAAGCTAGAGTGAAAGTTAAAAGACAAAAGTTATAAAATCAACTATAACTATGATAAATAGTTAAAGGAAAGACATGAAGATGTAAAATATGACATCAAAAATATGGGGGAGGAGTAAAAATTATAATTCTAAAATTGAGATTTGTAGCATGTTTAAACTTCAATAACTATCAATTTAAAACAAGTAGATAAAATTATAGGTCATTGTGCCTGAACTCAATGATAACCACAAATAAAAAAACTATGGTAGATACACAAAAGTAGAGAGAAAGGAACACAAACATAACACTAAAGAAAATCATCAAACTACAAGGGAAGAGACTAAAAGAAGAAAAGAACAGAGAAGAACAACAACCAGAAAACAACAAAATCACCATAAGCCCATACCTATTAAGAAACACTTTAAATATCCATAGACAAAATGCTCCAATCAAAAGCCATTGGGTGGTTATTTGGATAAAATAAAGACCCATCCATTTACTGCCCAAGAGACTCACTTCAGTGCTAAAGACAACCACACCCACTGAGAGTGAGGGGATGAAATAAGGTATTCCACGCCAGTGGAAATGAAAAGAAAGTTGGGGTAGCAATTTACATAACAGACAAAGTAGACCTTAAAACAAAATCTGTAATAAAGGACAAAGAAGGACATTATATAATGATAAAGGGATCATTACAAGAAGAAGAAATAACATTCATAAACATAAGTGTCGAGTACAGGAACATCCAAATAAATAAATATTAACATAAAGGGAGGAATGAATAATAATACAATAATAGGAGGGGACTTTAACACCCCACTTACATCAATGGACAGAACATCCAGATGTTTAACATCCATTTAACATCCTATCCACCCTCCAATGCCCATTTGCAATGCTCCTGCCTTTCGGAAGCTTTCAGGATTATCCCAAGCAGATATGTCTTCTTCCCTCTTTGAATTCCCATGGCACTCAGAATCTTTTCAAGCTTTTACTACCTATATTTCAGTGTTTTATTTCCTTACCCTCCTTCCCCCCAGCTGTCACTCTCTTGGGAATATGTTATGAATCTTAACTTATATCTAGCTCTAAATGATATACAATGAAACAATAAACATTTGGTCAGTTAAATTTCTGAACGTCAGTAGTGCTTTAGACTATATGTGACTAATGGTTATTACATCTATTTTCATCTCAATTATCTGAATAATATACTAACATTATACCACTAAGACCAACCAATAATCACTGAGAATTGTTTCAGAGAATAAATATATGTGCAAAAAAAGAGCATGTATTGTGTGAATATTTTACTATTAACCAAGAGACTTCCAATTTTACCACTAACCAAGAATATTTTAATCTCATTTCATCCCAGAACACTCAGCTGATGTAGGTATGAGTCTCCTGTTTTATAAAGAGACTGAGGCTGTGGGAGGTCATTGCTTTGATACTGGTCACAGAGTTAGTAACTCCCAGTGTCTGAGTTCAAACCCAGGACTGCCTGATTTCTAGGCTCTTGCTCTCCCTGTGCATTCCTCTGCTTCTCTTTAAAGATCATCAGAATGCTGACATAGCTAAGCCTCTGAATTCTAAATCTGAGGTCTCATAATCTCCTTATTGTCAGGCATTTTTCCATGAAATCATTTTAATGTAAGGGATCTTTTTTTAATATAGCATGTACTGCCTTATGATGTTCACAAGTATTCCTGGGTCCACATAAAACCAGGGCCTGAGATACCAGATCTGGGAGTGGAGGGTAGGAAAGCAGCAAGATATGATAGTTCTGTTAGCTCAGCCTCCTGTTCTCATGACAGCAAAATCTGGTCACTGAACTGCCAGAGTTACCTAATATATGGGATCAAAACCCAATATATTGGTGAAGAAATTTTTTAAAATGCTGAAAAAAGGCAGCATTATTGAGAATAACATACATTTCAGAAAATGGGAAAAAGAAATCAAAAGATTAATGTGAATTGAGCATCCACCAATAATATTCCTAAAATTAGATCTCAGGGAAGACAAAGCTCACTTTACAGCTGAGAAAACTTCAGGGCAAGGACTCATCAGAAGCCCTTGATTTTGTTTTTTTGTTTTTTTTGGTAGCAGTTGTTTGCGAATAATGATTTAGAATCCAGAATTCCTCAGATACCTCCGGGATGGGTGCAGGGGCAGAGCAGGGGAGGATGGGAGGCAGCTGAACAGGTAGCTGTGGGATTTCAATAAAAGCCGCTGATTGTCTCATTAAAAATATGTTTTATATAAGATTTATGTTGATGAAAAACAGTCAAACCCTTAAAAAAGTTTAAACCTACTCCAATATGCTGTGTCTATACCTCTTTCTTGATTGGTCATAGTCAATCAAGTTTGGATGTGGAGTTGCAGACTTTAGGAAATGACTTCCATTCTGAGCAGGGGAAGCAAAGCCAAAGCTTCTTCTAAAAGTCATATCCAGAGAGTCAAGGAAAGAACCTCCCTGTTGAGAGTGAAGGTGTGCCTCAGAACACATAGCATGTCCCATTGGGGTGAATGCCCTTGAACATGTGGCATTGACTCAGCCCAGCCTGAAACTGCCTCCACTCCTGGGATGATGAAACTCTTGTGTCTTTCTATTATGGTTGCAGACTGTGGCATAAGACTTATGGCATTGAGTCTTCCTCGTAATCTTTTTCTTTTTTTTTAATTTGTGAGTCACAAAGGAAATAGAAATACCTTCTAGTCTGACCTCCTTGCCCATTAGATATTCCAAGTTTTATGATTCTTTGTACTTAAAATTTAATAAAAAATGTTTTGAAATAAATAGAAATAGAGAAGAACCTGGAAATAAAGCCCTTGCATGCTATCTCCCACTTGACTCTGACATGCAACAATTGAGATCTAATAATACTTGATATTAAATAAGCACCTACTAAGAAACTGCATCAAATACTTCTACACTCTCTCACTGTCGCCATCTTAGGTGGTGTGTAGTATCATCACCAATCTGAAATATGTGGAGAGAGAGTTTCTGAGGTGTCAAGCAACTTGCCCAATGTCATTCAGCTAGGGAATGGGAGAACTGGAAATCAGTTTTACAGAATCTGCACCTAGATTCTTGCTGACTGTGATGGTGCTGCCCAGAGCAGTTTGCCCTTGATGGCCTAAACACCAACTGTGTTGTTCCAAGTACTTGGTCATTTGGTTTTACAGAAGAATGTCCTTGCTGAGTTTTTTTTTGGGGGGGGGATGGTGAAGAGTATCACAAAATACCAGCTAGAAACAACGAGCATGTTTTACACTTATCATAAGACCAAATAAAAATAAAATATGGTAGAATTTCTTTTTTGTGAAATATGCTTAGGTAACTTATCTGCTATCAACGTCTTTTTGGGGGTCATACATGGTGATTATATTATTTTTGGTTATAGCATTCCTTCAATGGCAGGACCTGGCTGGCTATTTCCAAGGCTGTTTCTCCTTTTTTGTCCTGTGGTTAAAGATAACCATCTGATCAAACCATTTTCAGACTTTTAGAAGGGAGTAGGAAAATGATTTTGTAGTAAAATACATATATTTTCTTCTGGGAATTTCTGGGAGCAGGAAATGCTTAATAAGCTTGGGCAGAATGTCCCAGGAGAGGACAATTATTTCCTGGTTCCCACCTCTGGCATTGTCATTGCTTATTGTTCTAATTTTCATGTGTATCTGAGTTTGGCTCCTCTGAGTGAAACCCCTTTGTGCCAACCTCAGTGAGTATATGCCAAAGGCATTTTGGTTCTTCCTCTCAGTCTTCCGTCAATCCTGTATCAGGATACTAAGTCCCTGGGAGATGTAGGAACTGGAGCTTATTTAAGACCTTATAATACATGATGGAGGACTCTCTGGACTCTTCTGCTAGTAACAAATATAATTTGACTTTTTTTGCTACCACAGTAACAGAATGACTGTTGATACAAAGGGTGCTCAAATATAGGTCTGTGGGATTTCACTTTCCTTATCCCCACCGTCTAAAATACTGCCCTTGACAGTGAACCAGAGATAACAATCAGTGTCCTCCCGTCACTGATGTGCTCACTGTAGCCTTACTGCAGGTTTCCAAGGTTATTGTCAGGCCCAGAAGAGAAGTCCTGCCCATATAAAATGAGAAAATTAATAAAATGTATTTCCAAAGGTGACTGTGTTGAGATTTAAACTGATATATGCAAGGAGGTAAGCCTCTGTCTGGCACATATTAGTGTAAGTAAATATTAGCTCTTTGACATAAGATTATGTGCAGTTGTGAAGTCCTATATATGTATAATTTTTTAAGCCCTATAAGTATCATTTATTCCTTCAATCTGGAAATATACATTGAGCGCCTGCAATGTGTCAGGCAATGTTCTAAGCACTCAGCATGCATTAGAGAAGAAAAGAGACAGTGAACCTTGCCCATGGAGCTCATATTCTAGTAAGGGGAGGCAGACAATAAAATATCAATAGAATAAATTAATTATATTCTATATTTGAAAGCAGCCTGTGCTATGGAAAGAAGAAAAAGCAAAGCATAGCAAAAGGGGCTGGGTGTGTGCTGAGAGGTTGCAGTTTTAGCTTTCTTTTTAAAAAAATTTTCAATAAAGTATAGTTGATTTACAGTGTTCTGTCAATTTCTGCTATACAGAAAAGTGTCCTAGATATATATATATAAAACATACACACATTCTTTTTCTTATATTATCTTCCATCATATTCTATCACAAGTGATTGGATATAGTTCCCTGTGCTATACAGCAGAACCTCATTGCTTATTCATTCTACATGTAATAGTTTGTGCCTACTAACCTCAATTTCCCAGTCCATCCCACTCCCTCTGCCTCCCCCTTGGCAAGCGCAGGTCTGTCCTCTATGTCTGTGAGTCTTTTTCTGGTCTATAGATAGGTTCATTTGTGCCCCATTTTAGATTCCACATGTAAGTGATATTATATGGTATTTGTCTTTCTCTTTTTGACTTACTTTACTTAATAATGATTTTTACTTAATAATTTACTTAATAATGATTTTTAAAAATGATTTTTACTTAATAATGTCTTCTATTCCTTTTTCTCTTTCTATTCCCCACATTGTCCCTGCCCTTTCCCCCAAAGCTCTCATAGCTATCAGATTAATTATTCACTCTTCAGATATATTAATCACCTAGCATCTTATAAGTTTGTTCTTTTTTCCCCACCTGGGTTTATTCAATATAAGTCCCTGCCCAGCCCTTCCTCAGAGAAATGACTAAGCTGGGGAACAAAACACAGGAGGGCTGCTGAGGAGTGAGTGTGGATGGGGTGGAGCCTGGGGTGAGGTTAGGATGTACCTGGGACATTGGCTCAGCCTCAGTGCCCACCCCTGGACCACCAGCAGGCTCCAGGTGGGGTCAGTGAAGGTGTTTGTGAGAATAGGTTTTTGATTTTCTGCCAGTGTTTTAAGCCTGCATCCTTGACCCTGGTGCCTTTCCTGGTAGGAGCTAGAGATATAGCCGAAAAGAAACAGACAAAAATCCTTTTACTTATGGAGCTTATATTTAAGTGTGTGTGATAAAAGCTGACATTGAATTCTTCTAATATTCCTTTCTGGGACTATTTTAGAGTATTGATTCAATTATTTTAATAAGTATGAGACAATTAAGGCTTTCTGTTTCTTTTTGGATCAGTTTTAGTAGAAGGTTATATTCATTTCATCAAACCTTTTGAATTCATGAAATAAATTCATAGTTCACTTTTAATAGTTGGGAGGGGGATCCTTGATGGGCTTCCCTTACAGTTGAGAGATTATTAATGCCTCAATGAGTGTCCTATTCAGGGTCTGCTTGTTCCGCATTGATATTTCTCAGATAATCTTGTCCCCTGTAATGCTCCTATGATGCCATGTTTAATTTTATCAATTGATGCTGGAGATCTCAGTTGATCTGTATGCCAGAATTGCCATATAACATGTAAGGTACTATTACGACAGAGAATGGGAGCTCCACAGGGTGGAAAACTTGATGAACTCATTTCTGTGCTAATTCTGGAATGTTTTAGTGCACTGCAGTTAACATGAATCTTGTTTAATGGATTATATTATTTATCTTGTTTAAACTAACCATCTGGAAATGGACATAGGTCCAAAAAATTTCTTTCAAATAATCCCCAGATGGGCATTCCTGTCATGGCACAGCGGAAACAAATCTGAATGGGAACCATGAGGTTGCAGGTTCGATCCCTGGCCTCGCTCAATGGGTTAAGGATCCAGCGTTGCCATGAGCTGTGGTGTAGGTCATAGACTTGGCTTGGACCCCACATTGCTGTGGCTGTGGTGTAGGTCAGCAGCTACAGCTTCGATTGGACCCCTAGCCTAGGAACCTCCATATGCTGTGGGTGTGGCCCTAAAGACAACAACAACAAAAAAATCCCCAGATAAAAAATAATACCATTAACACCATTAACACACACACACACATCTCTTCAGTTGTGATACATCTCATCCTTTAATGTAATAAAGCCATTAAGGTTAGCAACGTGTTTAATTTTTTTCTTTTTAGGGCCGCACTCATGGCATGTGGAAGTCTCCAGACTAGGGGTTGAATTAGAGCTGTAGCCTCTGGCCTACGCCACAGCCACAGCCACAGCAGTGACATATCAGAGCCACATCTGCAACCTACATCACTGCTCATGGCAATGCCAGATCCTTAACCCACTGAGTGAGGCCAGAGATTGAACCTGAGTCCTCGTGGATACTAGTCAGATTCATTTCCTCTGAGCCAGACGAAACTCCAGTAACATGTTTTAAAATATTTTATTTCACATTTCTCATTCTTTAAATTTTTTGATATATTTAAAAATCTATCAAGTATCTTTTTTTTTTTTTTTTGTCTTTTTGCCATTTCTTGGGCTGCTCTCTCAGCATATGGAGGTTCCCAGGCTAGGGGTCAAATTGGATCCATAGCCGCCAGCCCATACCAGAGCCACAGCAACACGGGATCCGAGCCGCGTCTGCAACTTACACCACAGCTCACGGCAACGCCGGATCCTTAACCCACTGAGCGAGGCCAGGGATCGAACCTGTGTCTTCACAGATACTAGTTGGATTCATTAACCACTGAGCCACGATGGGAACTCCCCAAGTATCTGCTATTTAGGCTACACATGTAGATGATTTATTAAATGTATAAATTAAAACTTTTTAGTAGTAGAGGCAAGATTAAAAGTTGAGACAACTGCACTATTCCCCATGTTTGTTTTCTTCTTCACACTAATGCAATGTCTATTTCTTTGCTTCTTTATTTGTTTATTGTCTCTCTCCTACCAGGATTTAAGCTCCTTGAGGGCAGGAACTTTTTCATCTGGGCACACAGACTGCATTTCCTAACCTTCTTACCTCCATGTGGGCTCTTGTCACTAAAGCGTGGAAATAATGTTCCTGTTTAGGTTTGGTCCATAAAATGTCCCCAGTGATCCTTCATCTATCTCTCATCTTTGGCTGGCTGGGTGCAGATGACCCAGCAGATGGTTCTGATACCCTGGAGACTGGAAGTGTCACAAGTTGGAATGGGCCTGTATCCAGGAGTCATAGCCTGGTGGAGAACTGCCCACAAGTCCTGCCTGATAATACAGATCTGCATTGGACTTAGTGTGAATGAGAAATAAAGTTTTATTGGGATTAAGCTACTGAGTTTTGGGCTTTTTAAAAAAATTATTATTACTATTATTATTTTTTGTCTTTTTGTCTTTTCTAGGGCTGTACTCGCAGCTAATGGAGGTTCCCAGGCTAGGTGTCCAATCGGAGCTGTAGCTGCTGGCCTATGCCAGAGCCACAGCAAAGTGGGATTCGAGCTGCGTTTGCAGCCTACACCACAGCTCATGCAACGCTGGATCCTTAACCCATTGAGCGAGGCTGGGGATAGAACCTGCAACCTCATGGTTCCTAGTCGGATTCATTAACCACTGCGCCATGACGGGAACTCCATGGAGTTTATTTTTGTGTATGGTGTTAGGTGTTGGACTCTTTGTAATGACCCCAAGTTCATTTAACTCTTTTATGAATTTTGATTAAATTTTCCAAAATCCTATCTTAATCCTGTTTTTAGGGTGTGAATTGAAGAAAAAAAAAAGATAAATAGCAATCAATAAGTTACTTTTTTTCCTAGAGCTTTGCAATGTTTACAATCTGTTCATTTATTTATTTATTTTTTGTTTGATCCCGTCAACACCCTCGCTGATGTTTATAAGCCCTAATCACCAATCAGGGGTTGGAGCTTAGTTATAGAGAAGGGCATTGCAGAACTTGAAATAGAGGGATCCCGAGTTTAGGAGGGCTGGGGTGTGGTGGAAAAATCCGTGGAGCACGTGGGAACGAATGGGAGATGTGAGAGGCTATCATCCAGGGGCCATGAAGTGGCAGAGGCAAGGTACCCAGGTGAGAGTTGAGTACATCTGTGCAGTATGAAACAGACTGCCTGATTTCTTTCACAGCCCTGAGTACCATTCTCTCTGTGATAACAGGGACCACGCTGGTTTCATCTGCTGCTTCCCCATCAAGCAGCCCAATACCTGACGTAATTCATAATGAGTAAATGAATAGAGGATCTAAGAGTTTTTCCATATCTCAATTCTATTTTACTTTGATTTGATTTATTCTAGGAGGTGTTTGCTGATCCACTAAGGTGGAGAGCTCCATCCGTATGAAAGCTAATCAGAAAGGGACCCACCAGGGTTGCCAAGGCCACTCTCAGGAATACACTACTGCTCCTTTGCTGTGTTAACACTGGGTTAATACTGTAATATTAATATTTTCTTTCTTTTTGAATAAAAACATTCCTTGGGTCATTCATATCTGTTAGAACGCTGCAAGTTGTTGTTGTTGTTGTTGTTGTTGTTTTCTTTTTACAGCTCCACTGCAGCACCAAGGAAGTTCCCAGGCTAGGAGTCAAATCAGAGCGGCAGCTTCTGGCCTGCACCATAGGCACAGCAATACTGGATCTGAGCTGCATCTGTGACCTAATGTTTTAGCCCATAAATCTCCTGTTTACCCAGAGTGAACGTCTGCTCCTTTTGGAAGAATCTATCTAATTGTTATTCCCAGCCCATCACAACTGATTTTTTTTTCTGCACCTATCGCATGTGGAAGTTTCTGGGCCAGGAATCAAACTTGCAATTCTGATCTGTGCCTCAGCTGCGGCAACGCCAGATCCTTAACCCACTGTGCCAAATGGGAACAGCCACAATGGACCATTTAAAACTTCAGGATCATTCCTTTTTGAACCCCTAATGTGTATTCAAATGGCTTCAGTGAAAATCCTGACTGGGCCACTCATTGGTCATGGGAGGTAATCTTGAGCATGCTACTTATCTTCTCTTTGGCACAAGTCCTTCAATATAAAGATGGCACTCAACTTTTTTGGATCATTGTGGAGATGGAGTGAGCTAATGCATGTAGAGAGCTTGGGACAGAGCCCCAAATGATTACACATCAGTATGTGCTTGTTCTTACTCTCTTTCTAAAAAACTATTTCTATTCCTTGGTTGTTCTCGCTTTGATTCCTCCTCCCCGGAAGCTTTTGTTTGTAGATATTGCCTGTCTTTCCATTATCCTTTTAGTGAGACTTTTCCCTCTTGTCTGTAAGTCTGAGGATTTTTCTGTAGCAGAGTCATCTTGGACACTAAACTTTGGCTGGGTATATGAGCCTTTCTGACTTTGTTGAAATTCTTGTATATGGTTTTCTCGAGGTGATGGGTTCACTACATCGTGTCTCCTCATGACCAAGATAACTGCAATACGACCAGGAGAGTGCAATACATGTTTAGAGCTCTAGTCTTAATCTATTAGGTGTTTGCTTTTTAGGGCTGCACCTGCGGCGTATGAAGATTCCCAGGCTAGGTGTTGAATTGGAGCTGTAGCTGCCGGCCTACACCACAGCCACAGCAATGCAGGATCTGAGCCACGTCTGTGACCTACACCACAGCTCACAGCAATGCCAGATCCTTAACCCACTGAGAAAGGCCAGGGATTGAACTTGCATCCTCATGGATGCTAGTCATGTTTGTTAACCTCTGAGCCATGACGGGAACTCCTCAATCTTTTAGCTTTTTGTCTGTAGTTTAGGTTGATATGTCTGCAAGGAATGTGGAAAATGGAGGATGAATTCCTTCATTGCTAAGATTGTACCTACGTCCATTTTCCCCAAGCCACCAAGAGAAGGTATTTTTGGGTGGAGTGATTGTGGGTGAGAGTTTCAGATCTACTGTGGATCCAGGGAGCTGTGGGTGAACTCTGATTTTATTTGGCTTACAAATAATTTGTGATATCTCCATCATGATTTTCCATAGCTCATCTTTCAAGATGTGGAGAGAATGTTTAGAATCCTTCTTTCAGACTTGCAGTTGCTGAAATCACTAACTTTGGAGTTGCATGGGACAAAATCAGTGGATTGATGGCTAGCGTCTTGAAGGAGTGAGCTGGCCTAGAGGGATCCCTGAAGGTCATTTGTGATGATGCCAGGGGAAAAAGTAAAAGTATAATTTATTCCTTTATATAAACAGAAGAGGACATCGAGGCATAAAGAGGTTAAAAATCTGCTCAAGTTCACATTATCAGTAAGTGCCAAGGGAGTTCCTATTGTGGCTCAGTGAGTTACGAACACGAAATAGTGTCCATGAAGATTTGGGTTCCATCCCTGGCCTCACTCAGTGGGTTAGGGATCTGGAGTTGCTGGAAATTGTGGTGTGGGTTGCAGATGTGGCTCAGATCCCACATTGCTGTGGCTGTGGCATAGGCCTGCAGCTGCAGCTCCGACTTGACTCCTAGCCCTGGAACTTCTATATGCTGTAGGCGAGGCCATAAAAAGAAATAAAGTGCCAAGCCTGGGATGCAAATCCAGGTCGCAGATTATGTTCAGATTATAATTTGCAAAAGCAGTGGTTCACAAATACAAGGGAAAAGTTCAGTTTACTAATAAGGCGGGTTAATTATAGCTGATAATACTTTCTCCACCTCCAGTTTTCCTCACTTTACAAGTGAGAATACTGTGGCTTAGGAAGATGAAGTGAATCTCCAAAGGTCTCAGTTACATATGGCTGACTTAGGACCAGGCCTCCTGACTCCAGGTCAGGCACTATTACCACCAAGTTGTGCTGCTTAGGAAAGAGAATTATGAAACTCTGAAGCAGTTTTCTAAAATAAGAGGATGATACAATGAAAAGTGTGTGAATCTGACATCAGATACAGCTGTGGTCAAGTTGTTTTCTTACTTACTAGCCTTGGGATAGTAGGTAGGAGAAGAAATTTCACTGATGTTTAATTTCATCATCGATGAAGGAGAAAATAAAATCTGCTTTTCAGTCTCATTGTAATGATAAAACAGGATGGTGTATAACAAAGTTCTGAGTTACTCATTCAAGCAGACCAATTATAGGGACATATGATTTTCTTTGCCGGTTACCAAACTGGCTCCCCAAGAAAATTGGGAAACGTCATTCATCTACTAAGTTACTTCTCAGTTCATTTGAAATTGCTCTTTACAGCTTTAATAATTTCCAAAAGAGAGACCTGGATAGAAAAACAAAGAATGTTACCTACTATCATCAGTGGCCAAAAAAATAGAAATTTTTTAAAAAAGATAAAATTTAGAAAAAATATCCTTATATCCATTACTGGCTGGGATGAAAGAGAGAAAGAATTGACCTCATTTTGGTGACAACTGTGTAAATTGGGAGGTCCCTTTTGGTGAGAGATATTACAAATATTTATAATATCTGTACTGCTCTATTTTGTATACATCTGAGAAATTATTCTAGGGATCCAGAAATAATTTAATACATGCTGAGGTTTTTGTGGTGTTAGAAATAATGACATTATTAGATACATCCACTTAGAATAATATGCAGTCATTAAAAGTAATACTTTTTGGAGTTCCCATCGTGGTGCAGCAGAAATGATTCTGACTAGGAACCATGAGGTTGTGGGTTCGATCCCTGGCCCTGCTCAGTGGGTTAAGGATCCGGCATTGCTGTGAGCTGAGGTGTAGGCTGTAGATGCAGCTCAGATCTGGCATTGCTGCAGCTGTGGCATAGGTTAGCAGCTACAGCTCCAATTCGACCCCTAGCCTGGGAACCTCCATATGCCTCAGGTGCAGCCTTAAAAAAAAAAAATTAAAAAATGATACTTTTAAAGAGTTTCTAATGATATGGGAAATGTTTCAATTATAATACTAATCAGGATGGTATATTAAATATATGATGAGATTTCAAATGTGTAAATGAGAAGTGAGCAAAAATCTACATATGGAAGAAAGACTGGAAGAAAAATACACTAGAAAATTGATAGTTTTTCTTTTTGGATGGCAGGGTTAAGAGTAATTTTTTTCATCCCCTTTAAATATTTTCTGAAGTTTGCCTAATCATCATGTGTTATGTTTGTAACTACTTTTACTCTCCTTTTCCTTAGAGGATCTGCTGATACACAACCTTGGCAAAAAAGCAGAGATAACCACTCGGTCTTTTTTCTGTTCCTTTGTCCTCTCCATGGGCTGAGTAATCTGGGTTCTGAGATGACACATTATGATGTAGGAGGGGTACAACCTGAGGAGTCAGAAGACATGGGGTCTGCGTTCAATCTCTCACAACCTCGCTTCTGTGACTTGGGCTGCCTACTTAGTATTTTCAGCTCAAAATGTTAGCATTTTAAAACTAAAGATGTTTGCCCCAAATTCTCACCAAATCACTGTTCTTAATGAGTTTTTAGTAAAGAAAATGGGAAGTGATGATTTAAGCGGCCCCCTGTAGCCCATAAATGGATGAAATCCCTTTTGCAGTTTTTGAAGCCGTGTCACTTAGTGGGAGATTTCCAAGTCAGGGAAGTGATTATGAAACCATGCAGTTTATCACTGCATTTTTCCTCTCTGCAGGAAGCTTCTTTAATCCTGTCTAGGCATCATTCAAAGCAGGGGAAGGAGGATCAGATGTTGCAGAAGGATGGACCAGATGACCTGTTAGGATTTCTATTTGTTCTCTCACTCTGTCATGTTAGAATGTAATAAAAATTCTGATAAGAAGCTATTGACCTCCTTAGATGCCAGTGTAAGTTTCCTATATTGTTTGGGGTTTTAGTTTTTTATTCATTCAGCACATACTCATTGAGCACTGCTCTAGGTCTGGCAATAAGGATATCAAGCACAAAAAATTCCTGCTTTCAAGGAACTCCAAGTGTAGTGTAGGAGGGTGGGGGAAGACCCATGCAAGATAGCATGCAAAGAGCTAGGATGAAGATGCTATATGAATACAGCAGAGTCCTTATCGTCTATCCTAGGGTGGGTAGAAGAGGTCATCTTTCTTGTGGAGGTGATAGCTAAGCCTAGCATGTTTAAGAATAGGTCAGTTGAATTGGGAAAGGGAGTGTAGGATGGGGTGGGTGGGATGGTGGCAGTGAGGTGTGAATGAGCATGACTTGGTCAGGAATTTAGGAAAGTTTAATGTGGCTAAAGCACATGGTAGTGGACAGAGATGGGAGCTGAAGGAGAATATGGATGGGTCAGTTGGGCCCAGGCTTTTGTAATGAGACTAAAATGCCTAGATTTTATTTTGAAGGCTGAGAGGAGTCTTTGGAGATTTAAACTGGGTAATGACATGACTGAATGATTAAATGTTATAAGTATCACTGTGGTTGCAGTGTGGATGATTGAGCAGGTGTCTGGGGAAGATGTAAGGGGAGACCAACTGTGATGTTGTTGGAGCAACCATCGACTTATTTTGCTAATTAATCTAAATTTAGTGCTGAGAACTATGGTTGGGGTCTGGCAGGTACATAATCATGTTTTCAGAATAAATAAATGAATGGATGGATGAAGCTAAAGGAACAAGATTTGTGGGTGTGATTAATGTTGGAATTATGAGATGTACTAGTGAAGGGAGCAGTCAAGGTTGACTCTCATGTTATGGTGGATGGTGGAGGAAATATAGAAGGAGGAGCTAGTTGATAATGGGTGAGATGAGGAATTCAGTTTTTGAAGAGATGCCCACTGATTTTTTTTTTTCTTTTTAAGACCACACCTGCGGTATATGGAAGTTCCCAGGCTAGAGGTTGAATTGGAGCTGCAGCTGCTGGCCCAAACCACAGCCACAGCAACACCAGATCCAAGTTGTGTCTGTGACCTACACCACAACTCACAGCTACATTAAATCCTTAACCCACTGAGTGAGGCCAGGGATCAAACCCTCATCCTCACAGACATTATGTCAGGTTGTTAACTTGCTGAGCCACAGTGGGAACTCTGGTAAATCTCTTTTAACTCAAGTTCTTGTTGCAGCTCAGGATTCATGGATAGTCCAAGAACGGTACAGAGTTTTTCATGCTGGGACTTTCACAAAACCCTGAGGCGCCAAGAGTGTTATTTGTGCTCTTTTTGATTGTCTACCTGGTCTCTATTTGGTGCAACCTACTTATCATGATCACCATTATCTTCAGCCCACCTTGGGCTCTCCTATGTATTTTTTTCCTCTTCTATTTGTCCTTTACTGATACTTGCTATTCTTCATGTGTGACCCCCAAACTCAATGCTGACTCCTTGTATGAGGAAAGCAAATCATTGTACCCATTTCTTATGAGGGCTGCCTGGCTCAGTTCTCTGTTGCCCATTTTTTTGGAGGTGTTGAGATCTTTCTGCTCACAGTAATGGCCTGTGACTGCTACATGGCCATCTGCAAGCCCCTGTGCTATACGACCATCATGACCTGGCATCTCTGTGCCCTACTGGTGGGGCTGGCTTGGCTGGGAAGCTTTCTGCATTCATTGGTTCAGCTATTGCTGGTCCTTCTGTTGCCCTTCTGTGGACCTAAACTCATCAATCACTTTTTTTCTGTGACTTGTACCCCTTGCTAGAACTTGCCTGCACCAACACATATGTCATTGGTCCACTGGTAGTGGCCAACAGTGGGGTGATCTGCCTGTTGACCTTCCTCATGCTGGCTGCCTCCTACGTTGTCATCCGCATTCCTTGAGGTCCCACCATGCAAAGGGGAGGCGCAAAGCCCTCTCCACCTGTGGGGCCCACTTCATTGTTGTTACCTTATTCTTTGTCCCCTGTGTATTTATTTACATGTGGCCATCATCCACTTTATCCACAGACAAAACAGTGGCTGTTTTTTTTAAATGTTTTTTTCCCTAGATTGTTATGAGATTAATGTAGTTTGATAACATCCAATTTACTTCTAGATTAACCAAATAATATTAAATGGTGATAAGTATAACCTGCACATACATGATTTTGAGAAAAATTTAATACGTTAACTTCACCATACAACTATATTCTAATGGTATTCTTTTTAAACATAAAGAAATGGATCCCTATAAGACCAAAATAACCCAAAGGCCATGAGGTTAGTTTTTACTTTTTCCTTTTTTTTTTTTTGTTTAAACAAAATGTGCACCATGATGGTTCCACAAGTAAGGCAAATGCCTTGAATATGAAAGCTGTAGTTTGCAATGTACCACATTTAGAACCCAGGGGAAGTGAATCATTCTAATTAAACAATCAGGAAACACCATGACAAGTTGGTTTGCAGCATCCAAAGTGTCCATTTAAGTGTTTTTTTCTTAATGATCAGAGCTCCCACATTATCACCAGTTTCTTCATTGTGTTTTATGTGTGATCCATCATAGAGTGGGAACTTTTTGGGCCTCCAGCAGTGGCAGTACACAGGTTTATATCCCAAATCCTCCATGTCAAAAGCATGTACTACCTTGGGGTTGTCTTTCTGGATGTGAAGGTTTACCATAGATTTGTTGCAATGATCTTTAACATAAAATCTTTTGTAAGCTAGATAACCAAATGCAGCTCTCCCAGCAGCAATGGTAACTGCTGAGATCCATTCAACTCATACACTGGAAGTCGTACTCATGGTGCCGTCATTTGCAAGGATGTGCACAGGATGCTGAGCACAAACCGGCTCGTGTGGACAGCGGGGATTCAAAGGGCCACAAGCGATAGTTCTAAGGGCTCCAGGATGCTACCACGCAGGTGTCGTGGCGGGCCTAGTGACTGTATTTCATTATGTGTTTTTTTTTTCCCCTCTATTGTGTTTTGACACTCATGTTCAACTCCCTGATTTATACACTGAGAAATGCAGAGGTGAAAAATGCTATGAAAAATCTCTGGAACAAATGAACCATTGTGGATGGAGGATGCAGGTATAGTAGGGAAAGAAATAACCTGTTGTTCTCAGTAAGAATTCTTAAATAATAATAATAATAAAAAATACAAAGAATGGCAAAAAATTGGACATATACCTCACAACATAAATACGCAAATAGCCAATATGCACATGAAAACTTGCTCAGCCCCATTAGTCACCAGGGAAATATGAATGAAAACCATAATGACATACCATTATCCTCTTTAAAGAATAGCTCAAATTGCAAAGATTAAAATTTTAAATATTGGAGAGGATGTGAGATAACTTACACTCATATATTCCTGATGGGGCATAAGGAAAAGTAATAAATTAGTAAATAGAGCACCAAGACAAAGGGCCTTGTAAGTGGCCAGTATGCAAAAAATTCAGAAAACTAGAAATTTGTTTCTTAATGACATGCTCTGTAAAACATAAGTCATGAAATCAATTGACTTGCCCAATAGTCAAAATAAAATATGTCTTAACTATGAAAAAAAAAAGAATTCTTATTGTCATGATGAAAGCTCAGGAATCATTAAAAATGTCAAAATAAAACTGATTTGAATGTTTGACATTCCAGCTTATATATCTATGTTTCCTGTTATTGACCAGGCACATGTGTATATGTCACTTCATTTTTTTAAGTTTACCCTAGAGTGTGGAGCATGGAAATACCACTTCTCGCTCATCAGCTTGTGTTCGAGATGGTGCTCTGGTCAACCTGGGGCACTGAGAGTCTATCACAAGAAGGATCCCCTTGTTGAAATGTTACTAACCTGATCCTCCAACTGCACATCATAATACTGATCACAGTAGTCATTGATGGTTCACCTATAACTGATTCCTGTCGACAATGATATCAGAAAGCATCTATAGCTTGAGTCCTTGAGAATACATAAAATCAATTAAGAATGACTGAACCCAAATCATGGAAGTGTATAGAATAGTATTATAGTAAAATTAATATAGATATGATTATAGACTATAACTGTAATGAGGCATTAAATTCTGAAATAACTTTTGTGTACATGTGAACACATGTATATATGTATATATGTGAACACATGATATATAGTTTACTGAGCATTGACTTGATATTAGGCATTGGGTTATTAACCAGTTTATAAACAAGATCTCATAAGATCCTTATAAGAAGTTGACATTGTTTTCTTTCTACAAATGAAGAATCTTAATTCACAGAGGCTGATTTATTTAGCCAAGGTTGAGCTAGAATTTAAATCCAGATCTTTCTGCCTTCAAGTTTGAGTTTGCCAGCAGGCTTGGGGCTTTACTGATCTTCCTCTGCATGTTTTATTTTGTTTGTGTTTTCTGCTTGTAAGCATCCCGTTATCAATGTCCTTATTTTCAATCTCTGATTAGTAATTGCCCAGAGTCATTATCAAGTATATTATCAACTCAAAAGTTTCAAGTTATAATGAAACATACAAATGGAAAGCAAATCCTTCTCCTGGTAACAAGTGGATTAGAGAGAATCAAAGCCCTCTTGGAGTTCTCGTTGTAACTCAGTGGGTTGAAAACCTGACTATTATCCATGAAGGTACGGGTTCAATCTCTGGCCTTGCTCAGTGGTTTAAAGATCTGGTGTTGCCATTAGCTGTGGTGTAGGTCAGCAGCTGCAGCTCCCATTCCACCCTTAGCCTGGAGACTTCCGTATGCCACCACTGGGGCCCTTTTAAAAAAAAAAAAGCACCTAGTATTATTCTGGGAAACTTCAGCTCAGATGCATTCCTGAGATCAGTAAAACCTGCCTAATCTGTGCTTTGCCTAAGTAAGAAAAACAGTTTGAATCTTATCCAGTAGTTCAATCACATGAAGCAGTGAAATTTGGGATGCTATGCTTGGAGCTGGTTTAGATGTCCCTTTAATAAATCTCCCAGGTCCACTATTCTATGATGTTAGGACATAGAAAAAACAAAAAAGGACAAACCACCTGCGACCTGTTTATTTCCTCAGATCCAGCCAACCTAAGTTTTCTGTAATCTATGTTAAAGGTTAAATAAAGAGTTCCTGTCATGGCTCAGTGGTTAAGGAACCCGACTGGGAACCATGAGGTTGTGGATTCGATCTGATCCCTGGCCTTGCTCAGTGGGTTAAGGATCTGGCTTTGCCATGAGCTGTGGCGTAGGTTGCAGATGGGCTCCGATCCTGTGTTGCTGTGGCTCTGGTGCAGGCCAGCAGCTACAGCCCCAATTAGACCCCTAGCCTGCAAACCTCCATATGATATGCTGTGGGAAGCAGTTCTAGAAAAGGCAAAAAGACCAAAAAAAAAAAAAAAGGTTAAATAAGAAGAAATACAACTCACATAAAAATGCCAGGGAATAAATTTACTAAAATTCTCATTACTTTCCACAAAATAATTTTGTTTTTCATGGATAACACAAAAAGGAGACAATTTTTTTTTTTTGCTTTTTTTTTAAAGTAAATTTCTTTGTACTCCCAAAAATTTGAATTACGGAGATGAACGAGCTTCATATTTTGATTTGGGGGCACATAATTTCATTATTTGGCTAAACTGTACACTTAGCCCACTGATTGTTTTTACCCTCATATTCTGTATGAGGATAAGTAGGGCATTTTTAATATTTGTAATATTTTAATACATGCATAACTTAGGTCCTTAGCTCCTTAAGCCTCGTGAGGAATTTGTTGCCCAAAGCACTGATGACAGGGACTTCACAGACACCACTTATTGAATGTTTATTCCGTTCGGGCTCTGTACAAAGTCTTGACGTGCACTGTTTTCATATACTGCTCTTTGCAAACTCAGAGTGTAACAATACTCTTATTTTCATTTTATAGTTAAGAACATAGAGTCTTTGAGAAGTTGTCTATGATTACATAGAAAATAAATAGCAGAGGAAGTATTCAACCTAAATGAGCTTAAGTGACAGTATGGTATGGTGAAACCCACAGACTCTATACCAGGACTGCTTGGGTGCAAGTCCTAGCTCTGCCACTTATCCGCTGAGTATACTTCTATGGGTTTCTAAATGTGTCTCTCAGTTTCTTCCTCTACAAAATGAGGATAAAAACAGTAATCTACCTTATGGGGATGACAGGAGGATTAAATGAGCTGTTGTATGTAAAGCAGCTAGGACAGTGCTTGGCAAAGCCTGTTACATAGGTGTTGGCTCTTAGGACTGCTGTCTGTACTCTTAGTCACAGTGTTCTTCTCTGAAAAGATCCCCATCCATCAGACCTGTCACGTGCAGAAGCAGTAGTTGTCATCTTGTAATAAAGCTTGGAAAGAGAAAAAGGATGCAGCTTTCTGATCAGTACAGGAATCTTCTCTCCAGCATGCCTTATATCTGGCTGTCTCTTTCTTCCTTTGAAACTCAATGATTGTACTTGAATTCTTACCATATGATAGGGCATGAAGTCCTCGGCAAGTTGGGAGTTTCAGCTACTTTAAGAAGACTTAGGTTTCCCAGGAAAATAATAGATTGTTGGTGGGTGGGATGAGTGACAGCTTTTTGTTTAGCCAAAACTTAGATAAGCACAGGCATTTCCTGAATGTAATTAAGAATAAAGGGTGAGTAGGAATATTTGCCAGATGAGATTCTAATTTATATTTAGTTAAGATAGGACATCTATTCTCCCTCCTTCTGTAGCTTCCTTTATGCAGTGAATAGGCAGATAATCATTTAATAGAGTCTTTCACTGGTGGTCACAAAACCTTTTTTTTTTTTTAAACTTTGACTCCTCCCTGTAGGCTTCAGAGGAAATGGTAGGCTTTCACGAGCAGGATGTCACCAAACCCAGGGAAAGCAGAGCCCAGAAGTATGTATAATGTAGAAAGCAAGGGAGAAGAGTAATTTAACCTCTTATACACGATACTGTCCACAGCACAGGTGTGAAGTGGGAATAAATGCAAGGAGAGAAATGGAGAATTTGGTCAAGTTTCCAATTTCACCCAAGTCAGCTTCTCCCACTCCTCCTTCAGCTTGCTTTATATCAGTTTGTGTTACTGCTGGAAACACAACAGAAAGTGTAGCAAACCTCATGGTGAAGTCCAAGAAGAAAGATTTAATTCACAGGGTATGGACTATACATGCAGAGATTCAGGAGAGTCTTAATATTCATGGGTTTCTCAAGCACCTTTGTATGTTATGTGGAACTCTGCTGAAAACTGTCAGACGTACTCCAGTTGAATTAAAAAATCAATGTCTGCTGGATTTTCAATTTCAGGAGAAACCGAATAAATTAAAATAGAGGTAATTAAATTATCATTTTCACTTAATGACTTAGATATCTAGTGCCCAGTAATGCTAAAGCTAACAGACATGCTCCCGTCTTGTAGTTAACAGGATGAATTGGCACATGAATTTTGGAACAGAAAGGGTTAAGAGGAATAAAGGGAAGTGGGCATGGCTAAAAGAAATCTTTTCCCTCCCTACAATGACTTCTGTTCCAATCATGTTTCTCTCTTGACTTAACAGGCAATATTGTACCCACAACCTCTCTGTCCTTGGACTTTATGGCAATACCACACAATATCATAGAATTTTTCATGGTGGAATGCTCACAGAACCCAGAGATGCAGAGGGTTCTCTTTGTGGTCTTTTTGATCATTTATGTGGTCACAGTTTGTGGAAATATTCTCATTGTGGTCACCATCACTTTCATCCCACCCTGGCTTCTCCCATGTATTTTTTTCCTGGCCATCCTGTCCTTTATTGACACCTGCTACTCTTCCTTTATGGCCCCTAGACTCATTGTTAATGCCTTGTATGAGGGGAGATGCCTTGTATTTCTTATGAGAGCTACATGACTCAGCTCTTTGGATCCTATTTTTTTTTTTTTTGGAGATGTTGATATCACTCTGCTCACAGTGATGGCCTGTGACCACTACATGTCATCTGCAAGCCCCTGCACTACATGGCCATCATGACCTGGCATCTCTGTGCCCTGCTGGTGGAGGTGGCTTGGTTGGGGGGCTTCCTGAATTCACTGGCTTAGCTTTTGTTGGTCCTTCAGTTGTCCTTCTGTGGACCTAATGTGATCAATTACTTTTTCTGTGACTTGTATCCCTTGCTGGAACTTGCCTGCACCAACACATATGTCATTGGTCTGCTGGTGGTGGCCAACAGTGGGATCATCCGCCTGTTGACCTTCCTCATGCTGGCTGCCTCCTACTTTGTCATCCTGCATTTCTTGAGGTCCCACAATACAGAGGGGAGGCGCAAAGCCCTCTCCACCTGTGGGGCCCACTTTCCTGGTGTTGCCTTGTTCTTTGTGCCCCATATACTTACTTATATGTGTCCATCATCTATTTTATCTATGGACAAAAACATGGCAGTGTTTTGTGGTATCCTGACTCCTATGTTGAATCCACTCATTTATACCCTGAGAAGTGAAGAGGTAAAAAATGCCATGACAACTTCCTGCACATAGTAAGAAATTGCAGGTGGATAATGAATGGTAAAGCAGGAAAGAAAAACTGCTTTATTTCTGAAAGAGGAACAACTCCAAAGTTGTTTTTTTTTTGCCATACAACATCTTAATCCATTTTATCTATTCTTTAATCTTCACAGACTTTATTGGTTTACTTAGACTTTCACTTGAATTTCATATTTTAATTATATAATGACCATATGAGACATGTATGGCATGAATGATTGTTATCTCTTTTAGAAATGAGGAAACCGTGTCTTCTAATGTGGTTAATTGATTAAGGTTGTCTAGTTTTGAACTGCCTAAACCAAAACTCAGAATCAGTTATTATTATTTTTCGTTGGTATATGGAGTTCCTGGACCAGGCACCAGATCTGAGCCATAGTTGTGGCCACACCCGGATCCTTTAACACACTTACACCACAGCAGGAACTCCAAACTCAGGTATTTTTGATTCATCATCCCAATCTTTAAATAGAAATCTACGTTGACATCAATTGAGTCTGTGTGACAACTGAAATATAGAAATGAGAGAAAAAACACAGCAAATAACTTCACACATGCCATATATAGTTGTCAGTGTGTTGTAGGCCTGGTTTCTATTGCTTCTCATCACCCTTTATGACATCAGCAGCATAGCTGCACATTATAGCAGAGGGTAAGATCTTGGTTGGGAGACAGATTAACCTAAATTTGCATTTTAGGCTTCCTCATGGCATGATTCTGCATAAGTGACCAAACTTTTATGAGCCTCTGAAGCTCGCCTTTAAAATAATAATTAAAAAAAGACGAAAAAAAAAGATAATACTCATCCAAATTATTACTATTAGAATTAAACTAGATAATCTGTGTAAAGCTCTTAATCCAGTTTGTGGCACATATGTGCCCCAAATTTTAGCCGACATTATTTCCACTTCAACCCTTTCATAATCTTCCAAAAGAGGCTATTTTCTTTGGCTTTTCTATATCTATTAAATTTGAAATATATGCTCCACTTAGAACAGAATGGCTTATTTTTTGGCCAGTGATGCAATGCGGCATTTCCTTTTTATTGTTCCTAACTCCTTCTCTTTCAAACTCTAAGGGATTCCAGGATTCTGGAATTTAAAACACATACCCATGCCTATTCCATTCCTTTCCTGATTTTAGAAACTGATCACACCCCATTCCATGCTGCACTCTTTAAGACTGTAGGCTCTTGGAATTTCCTGGTGGCGCAGGTTAAGGATCTGGCATTGTCACTGCTGTGGTTCTGGTTACTGCTGTGGTATGGGCTTGATCCCTGGCCTGGGAACTTCTGCATGGTCCAAATGCAGCCAAAAACAAAACAAAACAAAAAGTCTGTAGGCTCCTATAATTTATAATAAGCTTATGCTTTGTTTAACAAATAATCAGTAATTCCTCATATTGCAATTATTCACTTTTTACACTAAAAAAAAAAACAAACAAACCTAGAAATTGGTATGTAAAACAGTTTCCCTCCTCTAAGTGGTCAGAATCAGTCACCAACTACCAATACATTCAGGAGATCATCAGGAAATAGTTATTGTGTTACCCCCAAACTTCTATGCCTAACAAAAAAAAAGTTGCACAGTTCTTCAGCAAAATAGTCTCCTTTGACTTTGCCACATTTTGATACTGTAGTTAATAATAACTAAGTATAACTGAGATCTTGAGTTCTATGTCTATTCGTTTCTGCTGTGAGATAATAAAAGTATAATTGAGCCAATTCTCCAATTAGCTAAGAACTATGAAATCAGAGTGAGGGTTACCAAAAAAGAGCCTATCTTTTTTGGCAGCTTGCCACAAATTAATCTCAAGGAGCTTTCTAGGAAAAAACAAAAAATACTTTAGTTGAAATTTGAAAAGCACTTTTATTTTTAGCTCAGTTAAAATAGCAACTAGCATATGGAGTTCCCCTCATGGCTCAGCGGTTAGTGAAACCAACGGGCATCCATGAGTACCTGGGTTTGATCCCATCCATAAGGACCCAGTGTTGCTATGGGCTGTGGTGTAGGTAGCAGACATGGCTTGGATCCCACATTGCTGTATCTGTGGCATAGGCCAGCGGCTATAGCTTCAATTTGACCCCTAGCCTGGGAACCTCCATATGCCGCGGGTGCGGCCCTAAAAAAAAGACAACAACAAAATATCAAATAGCATAAAGGACTGATCCGGGTGCCCGCTTGTTTGGTGTTGTCCAAATCAAGGTTCGCAATGGCCCAATTATCTTGTGAATGCTGCTTATTCTTGAAAATTTTCAATCTGCTAGAATAAATACATAAGTGAGTTTCACCAGAAGTGTGCTAGTTGGTTTAAAAAGTATTACAACTTTCACCAAGAAAGGGATATCTCCATTTTGGAGACTATATGAAATACCTTCCCTCCCAAACACTCGTCTATATTAAAACTTAGAAAACAAGAACGAAAGATTGGCAACACACACATGCATATGTGTGTGTAAATCCACTTACAAGCCTGTTACCTAGAGGTAATCACTGTCAACAATTTGTTAGCTTTCCTCCAGTTATCATCATCTTTTCCTCCTCCTCCACTTCTTTCAACTCCTTCTAGAAACTTGGTTAAGCCTCTACCCTCCTAAAAGTTACTCTCTGGGGCCAAATTTCTTTGTTCAAGTTACAAGACAAATCCTTTCTGATCCTCAGTTTTCTTGTCCCCAAATGGGCAACTTCATCCTTCTGTCCTTATGAAAGGAGAATGAGTATAAAGTGCATCGTGTCTGACAAGTAGTTGAGTCTAATGAGTGTTTCTCTCCCTGTCAGTGGGAAATAGAAGAAGACCAGAAATAATGTAAGGCTCTGAATTTTAAATACTGTTGAAAATATTCTTGTGGAATAAAAAGAGAACACTTGGATTTGAGATTTTTATTCCACAGCTCGTTGTTATCTGGCTATTGGTGAGCTACTTAAAACATAGTTTTCTACCTCCCTTGAATTTCCCCTACCTCAAGCAGAGTTTTCTTTTATTTATTTACCTATTTTTAATGGACCACAGCAGAATGAACACACATTCCTATCAGACACACTTACTAATGAAAAAAAATTACGAGAGGAAAGTACTACCATATAAGCCATTGGATACTCCTTTATGTATAAACTAGTGCAGATGGAGAAGAGAATAATTTCAAAGGACTTTCCTGTTAGATGGGCATCAAAACACTCATGAAGTTATAAACTACTGACTAGTCACTACTCAGGGCTTTGCAGACACATGCATTTCAGGTCTATCTGTGAAAGAAAGACCACCTTTGAATTGGTTTAAATGATGCAGGCCGGAGGGTTTCAGAAGAGAACTGTAAAGATTCCAGAGAAATGTGAGAAATTTAGTTTGTTGTTTGTTTCTACTAAGGGAATGCAGAATGGGTTTGGGAAAGTACACAAGCTTTGAGTTAGATGGACCTAGATTTGAATTGTGTCAGCCAAATTTTAGCTATTTGATCCCAAGCAATGTAATGAACCTCTCTTTACATATGTATTAATATATAATGACCCCTTGTTTCCTATTTTATGAAGTGGGAATAGCAATATTACTGCACTTATAGGGCTGTAGTGAGAATTAAATAACAAAATGGATACATAACACTTTGCACATAGTAAACACACAAGATGAGCTGTCAAAATTTTTCACACTAGCATTGATTTATTGATGTTCATACCTTCCTAAGGGTAGGTTCACCATTATGTTCAAGTAAAGAACTATTTTAGACAGAGGTAAGTTCCAGGGTTTGAGGCTTAAAATAAATGAAAGACATAAATTAAGCAGAAATTTGCTGCCTCCAAAACATATAAAATGAATGATTAGTTTAAGAATTCATTCACAGAAAGGGCTCAGGAGACCACTATAATCATCATTATCATAAGTGTCATCATCACTGTCTCTTTTTTTTTTTTTATCTTTTACAGCTGTTCCTGGGGCATATGAAAGTTCCTGGGCCAGGGGTCAAATCGGAGATACAGCTGCTGGCCAACGCCGCAGCCACAGCAATATAAGAGTCAAGTATCTGTGACATATGCTCTCAGCTTGTGGCAATGCTGGATCCTCAACCCACTGATCAACGTCAGGGATCAGACCCACATCCTCATAGACACTAGTCAAGTTCTTAACCTGTTGAGCCACAGTGGGAACTCCATAATCACAGTCTTTCTTTTTACATTATCCTAGTTCATTCTGTTTTTCTTGGGAGCTACAACTAAATGTCTGCAAGATAAATGTGATTTTTTAAACACTCAGTTGCTTGCAAGTACCTACAAAATGACCACTCATAGGAAATTATGGCAAAACATCTATTTTGTGATGGCCTTATGTGTACAGTGAGATCTAACCTGATATAGTGTCCTGCGAACATGAGAAATGCCAGCATCACATGATAGTCAAATTCCTTGTTGAGCTTCTTTCAGGGAGGTTAAATAAGCAGTAAGGTTATAAGTTTTGAAATCATCATATCTAATTCTGAAATAATTCAGAACTTCCTTTTGGCCTTAATACACCATCTATTGGTTCCTTTTTGAGTTGCTGTGTTAAAACAGGCCGTGCAGTGCTATGAGCTGCAGCATGAGAGTAGCAGTTAAAGTGGGGTCTTTTCCTAGAACTGAATCATCTGGATTTAAGTCCTAGCTCTCCCACTTAATAGCTTTGTAACTTCTTCTCCGTACCTCAATTTCCTCCTTGGGAAAATAGGAGAATAAGAGGACACACCTCGAAAGGTTATACAATGATAACTGGGTCACTTTGCTGTATAGCAGAAATGGACAGAACATTGCAAGTCAACTATAATAAAAAATTTTTTTAAACTGTTACTAAAAAAAAAAAAAAAAAATTCCCTTGTTGAGAAATCTCCTGAAGCAAGTTTCTGAGCTCTTCCCCAGACATCACAAGCTCTATGCAGGGACTGGCCTTTTGGTCTCTAGCACTGGGCTCTCCTTTCTCCTCTTCCTTCCAGAGGACCAGAAAAGGACAGGATCCATCATTAATGAGAACCTTTGAAAGCATCTCACAGTTGATCCAACCAGCTCTCCCATTTGCTTTTTTTTTCTTTCTTTCTTTGTGTTTTTTAGGGCCCCACCCACAGCATATGGACGATCCCAGGCTAGGGGTTGAATTGGAGCTGTAGCTGCCGGCCTATGGCACAGCCACAGCACCACCAGATCCGAGCCGTGTGTGCGATCTACACCACAGCTCATGGCAGTGCCAGATCATTAACCCACTGAGAGAGGCCAGGGATCGAACCTGCAACGTCATGGTTCCTAGACAGATTTGTTTCCTCTGAGCCATAATGGGAACTCCTTTTTTTTTTTTTTTTTTTTTTTTTTTCCATTTGTAACTATAGACATATTTAAGGACATTTTAATCCCAGAATAGGGACTTGGTGCTGGGCTGGCTCTTAATATCCAGAGATCTTCTCACTGGCTGGGATGATACATGTTAAAGTGAGGCTGGCACAGATGTCTGGTCTCCCTTCGATCATGCTGAGGGAATGGCAGTAGCAGTGTTCTTGGGCTCCTCTGTCAGGAACTGCCGTCCCCAGCACACCTTATTCTCTGGTGGCCTTTCTGAGATGCTGGATCAATATCTGAGCAGTTTTCATTAATTTTCAGCTGACTCATTTTTCCAACTTAAGCCATTTAATTCTCACAATTTAAGGAAGTACATAATGTTATTTTCCTTTTACAGATTAAAAAAAAAAAACAGGTAGGAGAAAAAGAAAACAGATAGAAGCACCTTGCTAACATTTACAAGACAGATGAATGCTGGAGATGAGAAATGAAGGTGTTTTGATCCAAAGCTATTAATCTCTGACTTCAAAGCATCTATTTCTAAGTTCTTTAGAATTTCATTATAGTCAAGGTGTGCATTATTTTCTATAATCCAGATTTGGGCTTGGTGTCCAGGACACACTTGTTATTAAATCATTGGTAATTTTTGTAAGTGTTTCATTTTCAGAATCTTCTATTCCTTTATCCATGTCTAAAACTAGACTTTAATGTACAGATATTTTCTGGACTAATGGAATTTATCAATTATGTTTCCTTTATTCTGGCCAACTTGGTTCCAACACTTTTTGTAGACTGTTGTGTAATACAGAGAATGATGGAAATGTAATTTTTGAAGAGTACATTTATGTGCAAACGCTCTCTTCCTGGGATTGTGTTAAGGAAAAAGTTTGGGTTTTTTTTATTGCTGTGGGGGGATAACATTTATAAACTTCTAAAACTTAGGAGGGTCAGAAAAAGTATATTTTGATAAATGTACTTTTGAAGACTCTTTCCCTGTTCTACATTTTTTCCATGTGTCATTGTTCTTCCTCTTTTAAAATAAAACTGTATTCTGCTGGGTATAATGAGTGTTCAAGAATATCACTATTGGAGTTTCTGTCATGGCACAGTGGAATGGAATCCGACTAGGAACTGTGAGGTTGTGGATTTGATTCCTGGTCTCATTCAGTGGGTTCAGGATCTGGCATTGCCGTGAGCTGTGGGGTGTCAGCTGCAGACATGGCTTGGATCCTGCGTTGCTGTGGCTGTGGTGTAGACTGGCAGCTGTAGCTCCAATTTGACCCCTAGCCTGGGAACCTCCATATACCACAGGTGTGGCCCTAAAATGCAATAATTAAAAAAAAAGAATGTCGGTATTGATATACTTAGTATCCACAATCAGGAAAATATTATGACATTAGTGGGTCCTTCATGCTTTTTTGTCCTCATGGGTTGTTTCTTCCATAAAAATATTAAAAATTCTTTTATGATAGCATTGGTATATACATCACTACAATCCAAATTGAATTATTAATTTTTTCTTCTTGTGTTAAAAGAAAAATTGCAGGGGTTCCTAAATGTATCTTCGGCTCTAGACTCTGTGCCCACTATGCTACAATGGGCATCCTCCCTGATCACAATATATGGGGTCATAAAGAAAACTGATCCAGATAGTATAATACTCCCAAGTTGATCAACTAAGAACAGGAATAAATCACCATGAAATACCACAAGATTTTTTTTCTTCGTACCCCACACAAAATTTATTTACCACCAGTTTTCATTATTTGTCCCCAGAGTTTTTTCAAGGCATCCTTCACTTCTGCATTTCTGAGCGTATAGATTAAAGGGTTCAGCATGGGGGTTACTATGGTGCAAAACACAGTCACAACTTTGTCAGTGGGGAAGGAGGTCATGGGTCTCAAGTACAGGAATGAACATGGTACAAAGAACAAGATAACAACTGTGACATGAGAGGCACAGGTAGACAGAGCCTTGCGACGCCCTTCAGAGCTATGAGTCTTCAGGGACCTCAGGATGGCACCATAGGAAGCAACCAGCATGCAAAAGATTACCAAACACAGGGACCCATTGTTGGCAGCAATCAGGGGCCCCAAGGTGTGTGTGTCTGTGCAGGCTAGCTCCAGGAGAGGGATTAAATCACACATGAAATGATCAATGACATTGGGGCCACAGAATGGTAACTGGACCATGAACAAAACCTGGATCCCTCCATGAATAAACCCTAAGGCCCCAGCCATTCCGACCAGGAAAGTGCACACAGGTGGGCTCATGATGGTCATGTAGTGCAAGGGCTTACAGATGGCTACATAGCGGTCATAGGCCATGACAATCAACATGATGATCTCAGATCCAGCAAAGAAATGTTCAGCAAAGAGCTGGGTCATGCAGCCCTTGAAGGATATGGTGTTTGTTCCAGAGATCAAGTCAAAGATCATTTTGGGTGCGATGGAAGAAGAGTAGAACACATCTATAAGGGACAAATAGGACAGAAAGAAGTACATGGGAGAAGCCAGGGCTGGGCTGATGAAGATGGTGACTGAGATGAGCAGGTTGCCTGCCAATGTGATCAAGTAGGTGGTTAACAAAACACCAAATAAGAGTTTCTGCAGTTCTGGATTCTGGGTCAGCCCCAGTAGGATGAATTCTGTGACATTGCTCACCCTTGCCGTCAACTCATCTTGGGATGAGAGCATGTGGTCCTTCTGGAAAGAGCACAGTGTTACTGAGTGATGATGTTTAAAATTCAATATGAAAAGATTTCATCCCCTCTTTAGTCGTGGATTGGGGGAGCTACACCTTCTACCCGCCTCTGAGATTTTACAGATAATCCTAAAGAAGAAAGGAAGGAGGGTAGATTTGTCCTTATTCATATTAATTGAATATATAATGACAAAACCTTAAAACATGACACTAAAAGCAAGATGTTATTGTGAACATTGACTTATGGTTGACTTCTAAACTTTCTTTGCAGCTCTAAAGTTCTCACAGATAGCTTTCTTTCACATTGGGGGGCAGGTTTCATCAATCATAATTATTATTTAAAGTTCAGCTTATCTATGGGCATGAATATTTTTAGGTATAGGCACACAATGTTCTTTTTAAAAAAGTCATCAACTGTGTATCAGATATGAGAGTAGCATCCAAGCCTTTCTCTGTCTATACCAGCTGTGTTGTCTGCGCTCTTCCTGCCTTCTGTCAAATGAAAGCACATGCACACACAGGGACAGGGATACAGATGGGGTTTTTGTCCCTCAAAATGGCAAGGAACTATCTTTATAACAGCTCATTGAGCAGCATTCACTCAACCGTCCAGGGTGTTTTGTCTGGCTCAGCGTGACTCTTCCACGCTCGCTCTTTCCCTGTCTTTGAATGTGAACATGTGAGTGGTACAGAGTTCCCTGAAAAGCTCTCGATATTCCTGAAATGAATTTTCTGTGCAATTGCTCTCTCATCACACCTAGAATCCTGCTCTGGATGAGATCTATTATACCCTCCTCACATTTTACAAATGGAATTAAATGAGCTGTGAAGTTTCCCTGAGTCTCCTACTGACGAGACAGAAATGTTACAGTCACCTGAGATAACCCACTTTCCCTTCCATCATGTTTAATCCATTAGGGTGAACTTGAAGTTTTAGCTGCTCACTGGTGGAAGTATTGACTCTATGTAAGAATACATTCTTCTTCTGGGGAACGATCTGGACGTGGATATTCAAAAGTGAGTACACGTTGTTATTAGAAAAGACTGTAAGATATTTTACTCTTTATCCCTTTCTCATTTTGCTTCCTTCTCCAGTCCTTGCTAAGAAGCATAACCATGTGTTTTTCCTCTAAAATTCCTGGGCACTGACTTCCTTGTCATGATCCCTCAGTGTCAGTAAGGATGAGGGAAGATCTTGTAATTTTCAAGAAAGCATAGTCTCTGAGTGGTTTCTTCTGTGTCCATGGCTCCTTTGGCTGGTGACTGTGTGGTTCATCATTCTTTTACGATTTCATTGACCCGCTCTAACTTCAATGTGGTGACATGGAATTCATGAAAAAGGGAAGGAATTTCTAATCCTTACAAACAGAGATGTGCAGACTCAATCTACTTAGTGGGACATAAATGTGAACCACGATCTTGTGAAAATGAGTAGTCGTTCTCAAGAGTGTCCTGCCTGGGAAAATCAGAGAGTGTTTTCTTCATTTGTTTTTGCCTGGGCCCATGGCACGTGGATGCTCTTGGGCCAGGGATCAAATCAGTGCCACAGAACTGACAGCCTCAGGTCCTTTACCTGCTGAGCCATCAGGGAACTGCCAGACAGTGTTTTCTCTTGCTCTTTTGGTATCATTGTGTCCACCTTCATTTTTAGAGAGAAGGATTAAGCCTCAATGGACAGACCTCCCATTCTAAGAACTATCTCAGTGAAACTGAATTGGCTAAATTAAGTTAATCTACTTAAATGTTGGGAAAAAGAATTAGTTATCACTCACCTGGATTGGTTGATTGTGTATCCTTACTGTTTAGATTAGGCCCAGTCACTGCTTCTTCCCCTCAGGCATTTGCCCTATAGCTGCAAATCTACATGCATTAGCCAGGGAGACACTGGAATTCTTCTCTCACTAGACAAGTCTCTTAGTCTGGTTTCAGTGTATTTTTGTTCTCACTGGCAGTCTGGATTTACTCAGAAAATGAATTGTTGTAGTTAGGAAACTTGGTTAGCTGTAAGATGTAATTTGGACTCACTTTCTTGGCTTCTACTGAAACCATAAACGAATCTTCAAAATATAATTATGAAAAGTTCTTCAAATGGAGAAGTATAAACTGTATGAGTAAATGAAATCCATTTGATTGAACATGCTTCTCTCCAGGCAATTCTGCCAAAGTGTTGTTTCCCAAAAAGTCTATGAGCAATGGGGAGAGAATTCCTTTTATTTCTGATACAAGCCCACATTCAAACTCATACTAGGCTTGGCAGCAGTGTCTCCCCAGGAGATCTTCAGCTTGTTGATGCATGGCCCTGTGGCTCTTGTTTCCTTAAAGGTCCTTCTTTGTAATTCATTCTTCGCTGACTCTAGAGAAATGTTTAAATAGCCTTTCACCAAGTGCAAGTTTGGGTAATGCGTTGACCTCTCAAGTCCTCCGAGGACTAGTAATTGGCCCTGCTGGCATCTTTTCTGAAGCATCAGCCAAAGCCTTGCCTTTACTCCCACTTGGCTCCCACAGACAACCTTAGAGGCCACGGTTAGAAATGCACTTGGGCTTTGGTGAAACATATGCCTCTGGCCATAGTTTAGGATGGGATTTGTGTAAGGTTCTTGGAAAAGTTTGTGTTGGGGCTTCCTTGTTCATTTTGACACAGGTGGGCCTGGCATAAGATATATGGGGGTAGTTTCAGGCATAGGTCAGAGCCCAGATGATGCCGGAAAGATGTTACCGGAGTCTGGGTTCTTTGTGCGGTCGAAGAATGGAGTCCGCAAAAACCCAGGCAACAAGCACACAAAGTCTTTATTACAGGAAAGCAAATAGCTCCCATGGCTGCTGTGTGGGGGGAGAAGTGCCCCCCTTCTCTATTGTCCTATAAAGGTTTTTAATTCCTTAAAGTGTGTGTGTGGGGTGTACCAACATGGGGTGCAGAAAGATGTGGTTTTCTCCCACTGGCCTTGCTCAATATCCTATATCAGTCCTTATCCAATAGGGGTTTTAGGTGTGGAAGTGTCCTGTAGGTCTCATGGTTTTCTTTGCCCTTTTCTTCCCATAAACTGAGTCACAGGGGCTTAGGGATTAATGTCCATCTGGGGGTAGGTACACCTCCTTATAGTAAAGAAGGCCTGTGGGGATGTTACTCCCTGGAGCCCTTCAGCCACAAGTGATAATCAATAGCCATACCAAAGAAGGCGTCTAAGCCCATGTTCCTCTACTGACTACCTGAGTTAGTATTCTGCCTCACAGAGAATGGACTTTTCTGTGAAAACATGATTCTTCTAAATGTATGGTTATGCTAAGAATGGAAATGTCACTTTTTGAAGTTATGTGCCAGGTTGACACCTTGAAACAGAGCAGGACCCTGTGCGGCTCCTAGACACAGATACACAGAGCAATATCTTTGAGATTTTCTGCCAAAGGAGTCATCATTCCAGAAAGAAGGTCTTACTTTGGGAACCACCATAGCTCATCGCAGGACACTCTGAGGCCAGATTAAAAGAATACAGGCTCTGAGCAAACTCTGATCCTTAGCAGCAAACCCACCCTTGAGCCATTTCCATAAAACTCCTCACCAAACCCTACCAGGGTGGGACACAATCCGGCTGATTCCCCTTTTGCCTGGCAAAGCAGTAAAGCTATTCTTTTCTTGTATGACCAAAACCTCATGTCTCCAAGGTCCAGTTTGGCGCCAGTGCACAGAGGCTGGGCTTCAGCAACAACATTATCCTGGGACATTGTGACATTTTTATTAGTGACTGAGAGACACAAGTGGCAGGGTTCCCAGCTCCCTAAGATTGAGTACGTCACGATCATATCAACTTCATTTAGGGTGAGTGGGCACCAGATTGCCCTGCTGTATTATTACATAGCTTTTTTGTGTCTGCCTCACAGAGAGAGAATCATGGGAACTTCACGTACTATGCTTTCACAGAGTAGCCATGGGAAATCACACCCAGACAGGCACTCCATGGATAAAGACACCCAGAGGGAGCAAAGAGAAACACTGTGGCAAAGAGGCTGCCTACAGCTTCCTCTCCCTCAGCTTCTGAGGTGATAAAGAGCTGGCTGGAACCCTGCGCAGAATTGCCTTTCTCTTTCAGCAGCCTTTACCTTGAAACCAGATCAACACACTCCTGAAGTTCAGAGCAGAGAGGGAAGCAATGATGTCAGCTCTATCCTCAACAGTGAACAGTTTTTCTCATGTGTTTGCTGCCTGCCTCTTGCACAGTCTGTCCCTCCCTTGATTTTTTTAAAAATTGTGGCAAAACACACATGGGATTTACCATTTAAATAATTTTGCTCGTGCAGGTCAGTGGCATCCAGTACATTCACATTGTGTGCAACCATCCTCACCAGCTATCTCCAAAATTTGCTCCTCTTTTCAGACTGAACCTCCACATCCCCTAAATCATTACTTCTCATTCCTGCTTTCTCCCAGCCCCTAGAAACCACTGTTATTCTCTGTGCCTGAGTTGGATTTTTCTAATATGTTGCACAAAAATGCAATTACATAGTATTTGTCCTTCTATAACTGACTTTTTCCACTTAGAATAGTGATCGCAAAGCTCATCTATGTTGTCACATAGGCCATGATTTCCTTCTTTTTAAAAACTGAAGAATATTCCATGTATATACAGCATATTAAAAAATGCATTCATCTATCGATTGATGTGTAGGTGGTTTCTACACCTTGGCTCTTATGAATAACGCTGAAGTGAATATAGCACTGCAAATATGTCCTTGAGATCCTACGTTATTTTGGATAAATACCCAGAAATGGGATTACTGGTTCATATGGTACTTCTATTTTTAATGTTTTGAGGAATGCCCATACTGTTTTCCATAGAGGCTGTCGCAATTTACATTCCCACCAGCAGTGTACAAGGGTCCCCTTTTCTCCCCATCGAGGTCAATAATTGTTTTCCCTTGTCTTTTCTATCATAGCAATTCTAACATGTATGAGGTAATAGCTCACTGTGGTTTTGATTTGCATTTCCCCAATGATTATTTATGTAGAATATCTTTCGTATTCTTGTTGGCAATGTGTGTGTCTTCTTTGGAGAAATGTTTATTCCAACCCTTTGCCCATTTAAGAATACAGGCTGTTTTTGCTATTGAGTTGTATGGGTTCTTTATATATTTTGGATACTAACTCCTCATCAGATACATGGTTTGCACATAATTTTTCCCATTCCAACACAGTTGCGTTTTCACTCTCTTGTTTCTTGTGTTGCAGAGAAGCTTTTAATTTTGATGTTGACCCATTTGGATATTTTCACTTTTGTTACTTGTGCCTTTGGTGTCCTTTCCAGAAATGTCCAATGTCACACTACCTCAAAAAATGTAATTGGACATTTCCAAGAAATTTCCAATGTCACACTACCTCAAAAGCACTGACCAACAACATCAGCCCTCAGGAAACATTCCACAGCAGTGACAAGCAAACACTGCCCAGCCACGGGGAGTACAACTCTACCATGAAAGAGAAAACAACAAGCAAGATGAAGAAGCTGAGAAACCACCCCCAGTTAAACCAACAGGAGAACTCACCTAAAGCAGTCAACAGGGAAACAGATCTCTGCAGTCTGAGAGACCTGGAGTTCAAAAGAGAAATAGTGAAAATACTGAAGGAATTAAGAGAAGATATGAACAGTAATGCAGACACCCTCAGAAAGGAACTAGAAAATATAAGGAGGAGCCAAGAAAAACTAGAACATTCATTTGCAGAGATGCAAACTGAGCTAAGGGCAGTAAAAACCAGAATGAATACTGCAGAAGAACGAATCAGTGATGTGGAAGATAGAATAATGGAAATTACCCAATCAGGTCCGCAGACAGAAAACCAAATCAAAAAGCATGAAAGCAATATAAGAGACCTATGGGATAATATAAAGCGGGCCAATCTACGCATAATAGGAATTCCAGAAGGAGTAGAAAAAGATAAGGCAATGGAAAATATATTTGAGGAAATTATTGCTGGAAACTCCACAAATCTAAAGGATACTGAGTTCAAGGTACAGTGCTCCAAACAAGTTGAACCCAAATAGACCCACACCAAGACTCATTATAATAAAAATGGCAAAAGTTAGTGATAAAGAGAGGCAGCAAGAGAAAAGCAGAATGTTACCTACAAGGGAACCCCCATAAGGTTATCAGCTGATTTCTCTACAGAAACTCTACAGGTCAGGAGGGAATGGCAAGAGCTACTTAAAGTGCTAAAAGGAAAAAATATGCAACCTACAATACTCTATCCAGCAAGAATATCATTTAAAATAGAAGGGGAAATAAAAATTTTTCCCAACAAACAAAAGCTAAAAGGATACAGCGATACAAAACCGAGGCTAAAAGAAATACTGAAAGGGCATCGCTAAACCAAAAAGAAAGGAAGGAAAGGAGGAAAAAAAAAATAGAAGAGGAAGAACTAGGACTGAGGAAACCACAATCAGAGAGCAGTCACTCAAATAAGCCAGCATACAGATTTAATCATGATCATGCTTCAAACAAAATAAAATTAAAAAGAAAAAAAAGAGTCCTCAAAATCATAAAATATGGGCAAGGGATGCTAGGAAATAAATAGACCCTTCTTTTTGTTTGTTTGTTTCTCTTCTTAATTTTAATATAGTAATGAAGTGTTTGAACCTACAGGACCATCAGGCTAAAGCACACAATTATAGGAAGGGGTTAGCAGACTTAAGAAACAGGGCAACCACAAGCCAAAACCAAACATCGCATTCACAAAAAATTAAAAAAAAAAAAACACTCAAGCAGATAATAACTGGAGACCATCCAGCCAAGAAAAGAAAGGAAGGAAGAATGGAGAACCATAGAATCAACTGGAACACGAGGTTCAAAATGGCAATAATAATCTATCAATTATCACCTTAAATGTCAATGGACAGAATGCCCCAATCAAAAGACACAGAGTGGCTGAATGGATAAAAAGGCAAAAACCTTCAATATGCTGCCTACAAGAAACTCACCTTCGGACAAAAGATACATATAGATTGAAAGTGAAAGGGTGGGGGAAAATATTTCATGCCAATAGACATGACAGAAAAGCAGGAGTCGCAATCCTCATATCAGACAAAATAGACTATAAAACAAAAGACATAAAGAAAGACAAAGAAGGACACTATTTACTGATTAAGGGATCCATCCAAGGAGAGGATGTTACTATCGTCAACATATATGCCCCAAATACAGGAGCACCCAGATACATACAACAAATACTAACAGACATAAAGGGAGAAATTGGTGGGAATACAATCATAGTAGGAGACGTTAACATCCCCCTCACACCAATGGACAGATCCTCTAGACAGAAAACCAATAAAGCAACAGAGATCCTAAAGGAAACCATAGAAAAGTTAGACTTCATTGATATCTTCAGGACACTACATCCAAAAAAATCAGCATACACATACTTCTCAAATGCTCATGGAACAGTCCCAAGAATCGACCACATATTGGGACACAAAGCTAACCTCAACAAATTTAGGAACATAGACATTATCTCAAGTATCTTCTCTGACCACAATGCCATGAAACTAGAAATCAACCACGGGAAAAGAAATGAGAAAAAACCTACTACATGGAGACTAAACAACATGCTACTAAAAAACCAATGGGTCAATGAGGAAATCAAGAAGGAAATTAAAACATACCTTGAAACAAATGATAATGAAGACACAACCTCTCAAAATCTATGGGGTGCTGCGAAAGCAGTGCTCAGAGGGAAATTTATAGCGATACAGGCCTTCCTCAAAAAAGAAGAAAGATCCCAAATGGACAACTTAACCCTCCACCTAAATGAATTAGAAAAAGAAGAACAAAAAAGACCTAAAGTCAGCAGAAGGAAGGAAATTATAAAGATCAAAGAAGAAATCAATAAAATAGAGATTCAAAGAACAATAGAGAAAATTAATAAAACCAAGAGCTGGTTCTTTGAAAAGGTAAACAAAATTGACAAACACCTGGCCACACTCACTAAAAAGAGGAGAGAAAGAACTCAAATAAACAAAATGAGAAATGAAAAAGGAGAAATCACAATGGATACTGCAGAAATACAAAAAACCATAAGAGAATACTATGAACAACTATACGGCAACAAGTTTGACAATCTGGAAGAAATGGACAATTTTCTAGAATCCTACAGCCTGCCGAAACTGAATCAAGAAGAAACAGACCAACTGAACAGACTGATCACTAGAAACGAAATTGAAGAGGTCATAAAAACACTCCCTACAAATAAAAGTCCAGGACCAGATGGCTTCACAGGCGAATTCTATCAAACATATAAAGAGGACCTGGTGCCCATCCTCCTTAAACTCTCTCAGAAGTTTGAAGAAGAAGGAATACTCCCAAAGACATTCTATGATGACACCATCACCCTCATTCCAAAACCAGACAGAGATACCACCAGAAAAGAAAACTATCGGCCAATATCTTTGATGAATATAGATGCAAAAATTCTCAACAAAATCTTAGCCAACCAAATCCAACAACACATCAAAAAATCACACACCATGACCAGGTAGGGTTCATCCCAGGTTCACAAGGATGGTTCAACATACGCAAATCAATCAACGTCATACACCACATTAACGAAGGAAAAGTCAAAAATCATATGATCATCTCAATAGAAGCAGAAAAAGCATTTGACAAAGTCCAACATCCATTCATGATCAAGACCCTCGACAAAGTGGGTATAGAGGGAATATTCCTGAACATAATCAAAGCCATTTATGACAAACCCACAGCAAATATAATCCTCAATGGGGAAAAACTGAAAGCCTTCTCACTCAAATCTGGAACAAGACAGGGATGCCCACTCTCACCACTGCTCTTCAACATCGTTTTGGAAGTCCTAGCCACAGCAATTAGACAAACCAAAGAAATAAAAGGCATCCATATAGGAAGAGAAGAGATCAAACTGTCACTGTATGCAGATGACATGATACTATACATAGAAAACCCCAAAACTACTTGAACGGATTAATCAATTCAGCAAAGTAGCAGGATAGAAGATTAACATTCAGAAGTCAGTCGCATTCCTGTGTACCAGCAATGAAATACTAGAAAAGGAATACAAAAATACAATACCTTTTAAAATTGCACCTCAAAAAATCAAATACCTCGGAATACACCTGACCAAGAAGGTAAAGGACTTACATGCCGAGACTATAAAACTATAATCAAAGAAATCAAAGAAGATGTAAAGAAATGGAAAGATTTCCCATGTCCATGGATTGGAAAAATCAACATTGTAAAAATGGCCACACTACCCAAAGCAATCTACAGATTCAATGCAATCCCTATCAAATTACCCATGACAGTTTTCACAGAACTAGAACAAACAATCCAAAAATTTGTATGGAAAAACAAAAGACCCAGAATCGCCAAATCAATCCTGAGAAACATATGTATGTCTTCTTTGGAGAAATGTTTATTCCAACTCTTTGCCCATTTAAGAAATCAGGCTATTTTTGCTATTGAGTTGAATGGGTTCTTTATATATTTTGGATACTAACTCCTCATCAGATACATGGTTTGCACATAATTTTTCCCATTCCAACACTGTTGCATTTTCACTCTCTTGTTTCTTGTGTTGTAGAGAAGCTTTTAATTTTGATGTTTTTTTGTGTGTATTTTTGCTTTTGTTACTTGTGTTTTTGGTGTCCTTTCCAAGAAATGTCCAATGTCACGAAGTTTTTCCACTATGTTTTATTCTAGGATTTTTACAATCTCATCTTTTAAATTTAAGCTTTTAGTCCATTTGAGTTGATTTTTGTGACTGGTGAAAGATGAGGGCCCAATTTCAGTCTTTTGCATGTGGATATCTAATTTTTCCTGCACCATTTAGTAAAGACACTATTCTTTGTCCATTGTGTGCTCTTGGCATCCTTGTCAAAGATCAGTTGACCATACGCATATGCATGGGTTTATTGCTGGGACCTCTATCTGTTCCATTGGCCTCTATGTCTGTCTTTGTGTCAGTCAGTACCACACTGTTTTAGGCATGTAGGAACCTTCCCAGACTGGTTTAGAAATAAGTAAGTGTAAGCAGAAAGGTGTAGATTCTAGATGGTAGTTCCCTTAACTCTATCAGGGTGTCATCCTCCTGTTTTGTCTTGCTTCTTTTGGCCACACCCTCAGCATGCAGAAGTTCCCATGCCAAGAAACAAATGGCACCTCAGCAGCCACCAAAGCCCTCAAGCCACTGCATTGACATTGCTGGATCCCTAACCCAGTGAGTCACAAGAAAACTCGCAGTACCAGTTTTAATTTCTCTAGCTTCATAATATAGTTTGAAATCAGGAATAGGGATGCCTTCAACATTCTTCTTTCTCATGATTTTTTTTTTTTTTTGTCTATTCAGGGTCTTTTGTGGTTCTGTTCGAATTTTGGGATTGCTTTTTCTAGTTCTGTGAGAAATGCCACTAAGATTTTGATAGGGATTGTCTAAACTTTGTAGAGGGCATTGAGTAGTATGGAGAGCTCGACAATATTGAATCTTATAATCCATGAACATAAGCTGTCTTTTCATTTATTTGTGTGTGTGTGTGTTTACTTTCACCAATGGTTTGCAGTCTTTGGTTTAGAAGTCTTTCATATTTGTAGTTAAGTTTATTTTTAATTATTTTGTTCTTGTTGATGCTCTTGTTAAATGGGATTCTTTCCTTATTTTTTTCTTTTCTTTTGGGTTTGTCTTTTTAGGGCTGCACCCATGGCAGAGGAAGGTCCCCTAGCTAGGGGTCTAAATGGAGCTACAGCCACTGGCCTGCACCACAGCCACACAATGTGGGATCTGAGCCGTGTCTGGGACCTACACCACAGCTCACAGCAATGCCAGATCCTTAACCCACTGAGCGAGGCCAGGGATTGAACCTGCGTCCTCATGGATCCCAGTCAGATTTGTTTCCACTGAGCCATGTCATGATGGGAACTCCATGGGATTCTTTTCTTAATTTCCTCTTTTGATAGTTTGTCCTTAGTGTAGTATACAGAAATAGAAATGATCTTTCACATTGATCTTATATCCTGCTGCTTTACTGAATTTGGTAATTAGTTCTAACCGTTTCTTTTTTGTGTTTTTGTTTCTTTTTGTGTGTGGAGTCCTTCATGATTTCTACAAAAAGTTCATATCATCTGGAAATAGATACTTTTACTTCTTTCTTTATGATTTGGATGCCTCTTATTTGTTCTTCTTGCCTAATTGCCCTGGCTAGAATTTCCAGTGTTATGTTGAACAGAGCAATGAGACCGGGAATGTGTTCCCATTCCTAACCTTTGAGGAAAAGATTTCAGTTGTTCATGTGTTCAGTTGTTGAATAAAGAAGTTCTTTAATTATTGAGTGTGGTATAATCTGTGGGCTTGTCATATATGACTTTCTGTATATTAGGTTGGGATAATTTCCTTCTACTCTTAGTTTGTTGAGAGTTTTGTCATAAAAAGCTGTTGGAGCTGGTCAACTGCTTTTTCTGCATCTATTGATATTATCACATGATTTTTATCCTTTATTGTGCCATGCGGTATATCACGCTTACTGATTTTTGCATGTTGACCCATCCTTGCATCCAGGGATACATCCCAGGTAATTTTGGTGTACAGTCCTTTTAATATGCTGTTGAATTCAGTTTTCTATATGTCACTCAGGTTTTTTGTTTGTTTGTTTGGTTGGTTGGTTGGTTCATTGGTTTTTTTTTTGCATTTATGTTCATCAGGGATGTTGGCCTCTAATTTTCTTTCCCTCTGGTGTGTGTGTTTGGCTTTGGTGAACAGAGTAGTGTTACCCTTATCAAATGAGTTTAGAAGTGTTTTTTCCTCTTTAATTTCTTGTAAGAATTTAAGAAGGCTTGGCATTAGTTCATTTTAAAACCTTTGGTAGAATTTACCAGTGCATCAACCCATCTTGTCTTGCTTTTTTTTTTTCTTTTTCTTTCTGAGGAGTTTTTGAATACTTCCTTAATGTCCTTGCTTACTGTTGGTGTGTTCAGATTATTTCCGTTTTTTAAAAAAATTGAAGTGCATTTGATTTATGATGTTGCATTAGTTTCAGGTGTATAGCACAGTGATTCAGTTATGTAATTTTTTCCAGATTATTTTCCTTTATAGGTTATTAGAAAATATTGAGTTCTACTTCCCTGTGCTATACTGTAGGCCCTTGTTGGCTATATATTTTATGTATGGTAGTGTGTGTATGTTCATCCTAAATTCCTAATTAATCCTGCTTTCCATTCCTTTCCCCCTTTGGTAAGCATAAGTTTGCTTTCTGTGTCTGTGATTCTATTTCTCTTCTGAGCATAGGTTCATTTGTATCATTATTTTTGTATTTCACATATAAGTGATATCATATGATATTTGTCTTTCTCTGTCTGACTTACTTCACTTAGTATGATAATAGGTAGGTCTGCCCATGTTGCTACCAATGGCATTATTTCACTTTTTATGGCTGGGTAATATTTCATTGTGGGTGTCTATATGTGTGTGTGTGTCACATCTACTTTATCCATTCCCCTGCCAATGGACACATTTAGGTTGGTTCCATATCTTGGCTATTGTAAATAGTACTGCCATGACCCCTGGGGGTGCATGGATCTTTTCAAATTATGGTTTTCTCCAGATATATGCCCAGAAGTAGGATTCCTGGATCATATGGTAGCTCTATTTTTAGTTTCTTAAGGGAATCCCTGCTGTTTTTCTTAGGGACTGTGCCAATTGATATTCCCACCAACAGTACAGGAGAGTTCCCTTTTCTCCACACCTTCTCCAACATTTATTATTTGTAACCTTTTTGAAGATGGTCCGTCTGACCAGTGGGAGGTAGTGTTTCTTTTGTTCATTTGCTTTTGCTTCTTTTTTTTTTAAGCATATAGTCGATTTATCCTGTTGCATCCATTTCTGCTGCTCAGCATAGTGACCAAGTCACACACATATATACAAACAATCTTTTTGTCATATTATCTTCCATCATGTTTTGATTTGCATTTCTCTAATAATTAGCAATTTTGAATATTTTTTCGCGTGCCTGTTGGCCATGTGTGTGTCTTCTTTGAAGAAATGTTTTTTTAGACCTTCTGATCATTTCTTTGATTGGGTTTGTTTCTTTTTTTTGGTATTGAGCTGTATAAACTGTTTGTATATATTGGAAATTAATCCCTCGTCAGTTGCATCATTTGCAAATCTTTCCTCTCATGCTGTAGGTTGTCTTTTCATTTTGTTTATGGTTTCCTTTGCGGTGTGAAAGCTTTTAAGTTTAATTAGGTTCCATTTGTTTATTTTTGTTTTTATTTCCATTACTCTAGGAGACAGATTTAACGAAAAAAATGCTGTGATTTATGTCAAAGTGTGTCCTGCCTATGTTTTCCTTTAGGAGTTTTATAGTATAGTATATTATCTTGTAGTCTTACATTTAAGTCTTTAATCCATTTTGAGTTTATGTTTGTATAAGGTGTCAAAGAACGTTCTCATTTCATTCTTTTCTTTTCTTTTCTTTCTTTTTTTTTTTTTTTTTTTTTTTTTTGCTTTTTAGGGCTGCACCTATGGCATATAGAAGTTCCCAGGCAAGGGACTGAATCAGAGGTGCAGGTACTGTCCTATGCCACAGCCACAGCAACCCAAGATCCAAGGCGTGTCTGCAAACTGCACCACAGCTCATGGAAATGCCTGATGCTTACCCCGCTGAGTGAGGCCAGGGATTGAACCCATGTCCTCATGGATACTAGTGAGATTCTTAATCTGCTGAGCCACAACAGGAACTCCTCTAATTTTATTCCTTTTTTTATTTTTTTTTACATTTTTTACATTTCTTTTTTTATTAAGATTTTTATTTTTTCTATTATAGTTGATTTACAATGTTCTGTCAGTGTACATTTCTAAAATGTATTTTTAAAATACACATTTAAAAATATTGTTCTAGGTATCCATGGGGACAACAAATTTCTTCTCTAGAGCTATAAAATTACAAGTGACTCAATATCTTTTTAACTGGACATGGTTTTCTGTTGTCAACTCTGCCATGGTTTATTTTCTTAAAGTCCTTGCTTAGTGGGGTGAGAATTTGTCTCTGAGTAAAAGTTTTTTGTCCCACTCTGTTTTTCCTGAAAACCCATACCAAGCTTGAGAACAGCATCTTCATCATTCATATTTCCACTTTGCTGGAAAACTCCCCATCAAATAAAATGCATGTGTATGTGTGTATATATATATATATTAAACGGATTCACTTTTTTGTAAATTGGAAACTAACACAGTGCAGGGCTCTGCTGATGTACTGACTTTTCAAATAATCAGATGATTAGTAAGCAGTACTGTTGGAACCTGCGGAAATGGATGCTGACAACTTTTACTTATTGCCAGGTGCTAAGATAAATATCATTAAAACAATCTGAGTATGCAGTTGGGCCTGAGTGTGAAGTATGTACCAGCTCATGCTTGAGATTAGATTAGGGTGGGGTATATCTGAAACATTGATTGGAAGGTCTGACTGTGGTTTTCTTGATCCTGGCTTTGCTTTGGTGCTGGGTTTAAGCCTCACTGTGTTCAGATGAAAAAAGTCTCCCTTTGATGATGATCCATGTTTGGTTGTCCTTAGAAATGCCAGTCTTCAGGTTGTTTACCTACATTTCCTGGAAGACTGACCTTTTCATTCAAGATTGACCAAGAGGCTTTAGAATTCCTGTTATTCTCATTCCTCAGGTTAGGTGATTTAAAGGCATGGATATAACTTTTTTTTTTTTTCATGTGGGCATAGGATGCCATATACCATAATCTATTTGGGGGAATAATGGTTGTTTCCTAATCCGCAATGGGGAATCATGAGGCATCAAGTTAGAGGTTTTGCTTATATGCAGAAGTGATTGACAAGAATCACACTCAGCCCAAGTTCTCTGGGGAAGGCACCTGCAGGCGTGTGGAGAAAATCACTGTAAGGAGGAAGGCTCTTTCCTCTTTCAGCTTCTGATGTGGAGTCAGTGGCAACCTTGAGAGGAATGGTCTGGGATGATGTTCCTGACAGGGGACTTTGCGTTCAAGCTCTTCCTCTCCCGCAGGAGCTGATGAAAAATAAAGAAGAGTATCCTCCCCAGTCAGAATGATGTGCCATTGGGAGAACAGCTTTTTTTCACAAAAATTTTTTTTTTCCTTTTCTCTCTCTCTCTTTTTTTTTTTTTTTTTTTTTTTTTTTTTTTTTGCTTTTTCTAGGTCTGTATCCGTGGCACATGGAGGTTTCCAGGCTAGGGGTGTAATCGGAGCTGCAGTAGCCAGCCTATCTACAGTAGCAGCTCATGCAAATGCCTGATACTTAACCCGCTGAGTAAGGCCAGGGATTGAACGCATGTCCTCATGGATACTACTCAGATTCTTTTTTTTTTTTCCCACTGTACAGCAAGGGGGTCAGGTTATCCTTACGTGTATACATTGCAATTACATTTTTTCTCCCACTCTTTCTTCTGTTGCAACATGAGTATCTAGACATAGTTCTCAATGCTATTCATCAGGATCTCCTTGTAAATCTATTCTAGGTTGCGTCTGATAAGCCCAAGCTCCTGATCCCTCCCACTCCCTCCCCTTCCCATCAGGCAACCACAAGTCTCTTCTCTAAGTCCATGTTTTTCTTTTCTGAGGAGATGTTCATTTGTGCTGGATATTAGATTCCAGTTATAAGTGATATCATATGGTATTTGCCTTTGTCTTTCTGGCTCATTTCACTCAGTATGAGATTCTCTACTTCCATCCATGTTGCTGCAAATGGCATGATGTCATCCTTTTTTATGGCTGAGTAGTATTCCATTGTGTATATATACCACCTCTTCCGAATCCAATCCTCTGTCTATGGACATTTAGGTTGTTTCCATATCCTGGATATTGTGAATAGTGCTGCTATAAACATGTGGGTGCACGTGTCTCTTTTAAGTAGAGCTTTGTCCAGATAGATCCCCAAGAGTGGGATTGCAGGGTCATATGGAAGTTCTATGTATAGATTTCTAAGGTATCTCCAAACTGTTCTCCATAGTGGCTGTACCAGTTTACATTCCCACCAGCAGTGCAGGAGGGTTCCCTTTTCTCCACAGCCCCTCCAGCACTTGTTATTTGTGGATTTATTAATGATGGCCATTCTGACTGGTGTGAGGTGGTATCTCATGGTAGTTTTGATTTGCATTTTTCTTATAATCAGCGATGTTGAGCATTTTTTCATGTGTTTGTTGGCCATCTGTGTATCTTCTTTGGAGAAATGTCTCTTCAGGTCTTTTGCCCATTTTTCCATTGGGTTATTGGCTTTTTTGCTGTTGAGTTGTATAAGTTGCTTATATATTCTAGAGATTAAGCCCTTGTCGGCTGCATCATTTGAAACTATTTTCTCCCATTCTGTAAGTTGTCTTTTTGTTTTCTTTTGGGTTTCCTTTGCTGTGCAAAAGCTTTTCAGTTTGATGAGGTCCCATGGGTTTCTTTTTGCTCTAGTTTCTATTGCTTTGGGAGACTGACCTGAGAAAATATTCATGATGTTGATGTCAGAGAGTGTTTTGCCTATGTTTTCTTCTAGGAGTTTGATGGTGTCCTGTCATATATTGAAGTCTTTCAGCCATTTGGAGTTTATTTTTGTGCATGGTGTGAGGGTGTGTTCTAGTTTCATTGCTTTGCATGCAGCTGTCCAGGTTTCCCAGCAATGCTTGCTGAATAGACTTTCCTTTTCCCATTTTATGTTCTTGCCTCCCTTGTCAAAGATGAATTGGCCATAGGTGTCAGGGTTTATTTCCAGATTCTCTATTCTGTTCCATTGGTCTGTCTGTCTGTTTTGGTACCAGTACCACACTGTTTTGATGACTGTGGCTTTGTAGTATTTCTTGAAGTCTGGGAGAGATATGCCTCCTGCTTGGTTTTTGTTTCTCAGGATTGCTTTGGCAATTCTAGGTCTTTTGTGGTCCCATATAAATGTTTGGATTGTTTGTTCTAGTTCTGTGAAAAATGTCATGGGTAATTTGATAGGGATTGCATGGAATCTGTAGATTGCTTTGTAGTATGGCCATTTTTACACTATTGATTTTCCCAATCCAGGAACATGGAATATCTTTCCATTTCTTTACATCTTCTTTGATTTCTTTGATTAAAGTTTTCTAGTTCGTGGTATATAGGTCCTTTACCTCCTTGGTCACGTGTATTTTGAGGTATTTGATTTTGTGAGGTACAATTTTAAAAGGTATCGTATTTTTGTATTCCTTTTTAATGTTTCATTGCTGGTATACAGAAATGCAACTGACTTCTGAATGTTAATCTTCTATCCTGCTACTTTGCTGAATTGATTAATCAGTTCAAGTAGTTTTGGGGTTGAGTCCTTAGGGTTTTCTATGTATAGTATCATGTCATCTGCATACAGTGACAGTTTCATCTCTTCTTTTCACATATGGATGCCTTTGATTTATTTGGTTTGTCTAATTGCTGTGGCTAGGACTTCCAAAACTATGTTGAAGAGCAGTGGTGAGAGTGGGCATCCCTGTCTTGTTCCAGATTTGAGTGAGAAGGCTTTCAGTTTTTCCCCATTGAGTATTATATTTGCTGTGGGTTTGTCATAAATGGCTTTGATTATATTCAGGAATGTTCCCTCTATACCCACTTTGGCAAGGGTCTTGATCATGAATGGATGTTGGACTTTGTCAAATGCTTTTTCTGCATCTATTGAGATGATCATATGATTTTTGACTTTTTTTTTGTTAATGTGGTGTATGATGCCGATTGATTTTCATATGTTGAACCATCCTTGTGAACCTGGGATGAACCCTACCTGGTCATGGTGTATCATTTTTTTGGTATGTTGTTGGATTCGGTTGGCTAAGATTTTGTTGAGAATTTTTGCATCTATATTCATCAATGATATTGGCCGATACTTTTCTTTTTTGGTGGTATCTCGCTCTGGTTTTGGAATGAGGGTGATGGTGGCCTCATAGAATGTCTTTGGGAGTATTCCTTCTTCTTCAACCTTTTGAAAGAGATTAAGGAGGATGGGCACCAATTCCTCTTTATATGTTTGATAGAATTCACCTGTGAAACCATCTGGTCCTGGACTTTTATTTGTAGGGAGTGATTTTATGACCTCTTCAATTTCATTTCTAGTGATCAGTCTGTTCAGTTGGTCTGTTTCTTCTTGATTCAGTTTTGGCAGGCTGTAAGATTCTAGAAAATTGTCCATTTCTTCCAGATTGTCAAACTTGTTGCCGTATAGTTGTTCATAGTATTCTCTTATGGTTTTTGTATTTCTGCAGTATCCGTTATGATTTCTCCTTTTTCATTTCTCATTTTGGTTATTTGGGTTCTTTCTCTCCTCTTTTTAGTGAGTGTGGCCAGGTGTTTGTCAATTTTGTTTACCTTTTCAAAGAACCAGCTCTTAGTTTTATTAATTTTCTCTATTGTTCTTTGAATCTCTATTTTATTGATTTCTTCTTTGATCTTTATAATTTCCTTCCTTCTGCTGACTTTAGGTCTTTTTTGTTCTTCTTTTTCTAATTCATTTAGGTGGAGGGTTAAGTTGTCCATTTGGGGTCTTTCTTCTTTTTTGAGGAAGGCCTGTATCGCTATAAATTTCCCTCTGAGCACTGCTTTCGCAGCATCCCATAGATTTTGAGAGGTTGTGTCTTCAGTATCATTTGTTTCAAGGTATGTTTTAATTTCCTTCTTGATTTCCTCATTGACCCACTGGTTTTTTAGTAGCATGTTGTTTAGTCTCCACGTAGTAGGTTTTCTCTCATTTCTTTTCCCGTGGTTGATTTCTAGTTTCATGGCATTGTGGTCAGAGAAGATACTTGAGATAATGTCTATGTTCCTAAATTTGTTGAGGTTAGCTTTGTGTCCCAATATGTGGTCAATTCTTGGGACTGTTCCATGAGCATTTGAGAAGTATGTGTATTCAAACAAACAAAAACAAGGGTCTATTTATTTCCTAGCATCCCTTGCCCACATTTTATGATTTTGAGGACTCATTTTTTTCTTTTTACTTTTATTTTGTTTGAAGCATGTTCATGATTAAATCTGTATGCTGGCTTATTTGAGTGACTGCTCTCTGATTGCGGTTTCCTCAGTCCTAGTTCTTCCTCTTCTTCTTCTTTTTTTTTTTTTTTTCTTCTTTCTTCCCTTTCCTTCCTTTCTTTTCGGTTTAGAGAAGCCCTTTCAATATTTCCTTTAACCTGGGTTTTGTGTTGCTGTATTCTTTAAGTTTTTCTTTGTTTGGAAAAATTTTTATTTCCCCTTTATTTTAAATGATATTCTTGCTGGATAGAGTATTCTAGGTTGCATATTTTTTCCTTTTAGCACTTTAAATATCTCTTGCCATTCCCTCCTGGACTGTAGTGTTTCTGTAGAGAAATCAGCTGATATTCTTATGGGGGTTCCCTTGTAGGTAACATTCTGTTTTTCTCTTGCTGCCTTTAGGATCCTCTCTTTATCACTAACTTTTGCCATTTTTATTATGATGTGTCTTGGTGTGGGTCTGTTTGGGTTCAGTTTGTTTGGGGCCCTCTGTGCTTCTTGTATCTTGAACCCAGTATCCTTTAGATTTGGGAAGTTTCCATTGATAATTTCTTCAAATATATTTTCCATTCCCTTATCTTTTTCTACTCCTTCTGGAATTCCTATTATGCGTAGATTGGCCCGCTTTACATTATCCCATAGGTCTCTTATATTGCTTTCCAGTTTTTTGATTTGGTTTTCTGTCTGTTGACCAGATTGAGTGATTTCCATTATTCTATCTTCCACATCACTGATTCGTTCTTCTGCATTATTCATTCTGGTTTTTACTGCCCCTAGTTCAGTTTGCATCTCTGCACATGAATGTTCTAATTTTTCTTGGATTCTCCTTATATTTTCTAGTTCCTTTCTGAGGGTATCTGCATTACTGTTCATATCTTCTCTTCATTCCTTCAGTATTTTCACTATTTCTCTTTTGAACTCCAGGTGTGTCTGACTGCAGAGATCTGTTTCATTGTTGACTGTTTTAGGTGAGTTCTCCTGTTGGTTTGACTGGGGGTGGTTTCTCAGCTTCTTCATCTTGCTTGTTGTTTTCTTTCTCCTGAGGGAGTTGTACTCTCCATGATCGTGCAGTGTTTGCCTTGTCACTGCCGTGGAATATTTCCTGAGATCTGACATTGTTGGTCAATCTTTTTTGAGGCAGTGTGGCTTTTCTGGAGTGTTGATGGGGCTAACAGTGTTTCTTTGAAGCAAAGGAGGACTTCCTGAGGGCAGACAGGACTGGGAGGTCCACACCGTGATGGTAGCAGATTTCACTTGGTCATGCAGAGCTTGCTCTGGTGTTTTTAGGCTGTGGGGTTCTCACTGGGGGTTGGCGGTGTTGGGCAGCTGCTCTTCAGGGGTGCATCACCCCCTGGGGGCTGGAGCTATCTGGGTCACTGAGAACCTAAGAGGCTCTTCCCTAGGGCAGCCCAACTCAGAGAGACAGCCTGAGAATGTAGGCGGATCTTTTCACAGTCTGGCCAAGCTTGTTGCAGCTTTTCTGGGCTGCAGGGGCTCTTCTAGGGGGCTGGTGGTGCTGAGCAGTTATTTCACGGGAGTGGGGCACCCCCTGGGGGCTTGGGCGGGTAGCAGGGCTGTTGGGGTCCCAAGAGGCTCCTCCTCAGGGCAACCCAACTCAGAAAAACCGTCTGAGATCTTTTCCTGACTCGGCCAGGCTTGTTGCAGCTTTTCTGGGCTGCAGGGCGTCCTGCCTGGAGCTGGCAGTCCTATGCAGCTGGTCCACTAGAGCATCCCCTGGGGGCTTGGGCGGGTAGCAGGGCCATTGGAAACCTAAGATACTCCTCCCCGGGGCAACCCGACTCAGAAAAACTGTCAGAGAATTAGGCAGATCTATTCACAGCCTGGCTAAGCTTGTTCTAGCTTTTCTGGGCTGTAGGCCTTTTCTCAGGTGCTGGTGGTGTTTGGTACTGCTCTGCAGAAGTGTAGCCCCTCCAAAGGGCAAGCAGGCCTGTGCAGGGACAGCCCCTGTGGTGGTAGGCTTCAGGCAATTGTTGAGGCCAGCCCTCCTGGATGGCAGGCAGCCCCAGGTCGGGTGAGAGCGTAGGGCGTGGCAGGGATGGGGGGAGGGGATGCACTGTGAAGCAGAGCTTTCAGCTACCTAGCGGGCCTGTAAGCTTGCTGTGGCATGGGAGGTATTCTATGGGGACCTACCCCTTCTTCTCTCCCCTCCCCGGCACGGGCGCAGACCAGGCTCTTCTCCCAGGTTCCCTCTGATGCAGCTTTCCACTTCCCCGCCCCTAGAGTATTGCTCCCTTCCTATGTGACAGCTTTGTTTTCTAGTCTCCCAGGCAGTCTCTGCCCCATCAAATGGTTTCTAGACCTCCCAAGCAGTTTCCGCTCTGCCCCGCCCCCCTAGCCCGGGGACTAATCTCTGGAGCCGAGGTCTCGGTGCCCAGCCCCCACCCAGGCATCCCCCAGCCCCCTCTCGGGGACTAACCTTCAGAGGCGAGGTCTCGGTGCCCAGGCCCTACCCAGGCGTCCCCAGGCCCTTTCTCAGGGATTAACCTTCAGAGGCAAGGTCTCGGTGCCCAGCCCCCACCCAGGCATCTCAATTTTTGGTGACTGTGCCCGTAGTTCAGATGGTCCGTTGGGTTCTTATCGGCTTTTCCGTACTCTAACTTACTGCTACACTCTTCTCTGCATCTGGAGATTCCTCCGGTTCGTTTGATCTTTCCCCCGAGTAAGTGACTTTCCAGGGTGCGGGATCCCTTTCTCCTCCGCAGTTCCCTTTTGGGAGCGCCCGTCCTGCTCGGATTCACCTTCTCTCCCTCTCCTCTTTTCTCCCGTTCTGCCCAATAATGTCACGAACTTCTTGCCGTGATTGGAGTTTAGGTTCCTCTGCCAGCGATTGGTTGCTGTTCTGTGCGCGTCATTTCTTCTGTAGATGTGCTTTTTTTGTTGTGTTTGTGGGAGAGGGCGAGCGTGTCCCCCTACTCCTCCACCATCTTGTCCTCTCGATACTAGTCAGATTCTTAATCTGCCGAGCCCCAAGAGGAACTCCTTTAATTTTATTCTTTTATTTATCTGAGCTGCATCTGTGACCTACACCACAGCTCAGGGTAACGCCGGATCGTTAACCCACTGAGTGAGGCCATGGGTCCAGCCCACAACCTCATGGTTCCTCATTGGATTTGTTTCTACTGTGCCATGCCAGGATCTCCAAAAATGTAATTTTTGAAAAAGCACATTTATGTGTAAATGCTCTCTTTTTGGGATTGTGATAAGGGAAAAAATTTTTTTTAATTTTCTTTATTGCTATGCTAGGGTACGATTTATAACTTTCTCAAACTTAGGATGGTCAGGAAAAGTGTTTTGATAAATGTCCTTTTTGTGGACTTCCTGCTATTCTACAATTCTTTTCTCATGTATAGGTGTTTTTCATCTTTTAAAGTAAAACTTTAGCTATGCTGCTGGATATAATGAGTGTTCAAGAATATCGCTACTGGGAGTTCCCATTGTTGCTTAGCAGTTAACAAACTGACTCGAGTAGTATCCATGAGGACAAGGGTTCAATTCCTGGCCTTGCTGAGTGGATTGAGGATATGGCGTTGCGGTGAGCTGTGGTGTAGTTCACAGCCACGGCTTGGGTTCACATTGGTTTTTCTCTGACATAGGCTGGCAGCTACAGCTTGGATTGGACCCTAAACCGGGAACCAACAAATGCCGTGGGTGCAGCCTTAAAAAGACAAAAAGACAAAACAAAAATATCGCTATTGATGTGCTTCATAGCCAGAGTCCTGAGAACATTTTGACGTTTGTGAGTTCTTGGGACTTTTGTGTCCTCATGAGTCCTTTCCTCCCTAAAAATATTAAAACTGTGGTTTTGCAACTGCATTGGTATATAGATGACTGCAATCCAGGTTGTGTTATTGATTGTTTCTTCTTATTTTAAGAGAAATTAAAAATTGCAGGGGCTCCTAAAACTATCTTGGGCTCTAGGGTCTGTGCCTACTATGCTTCAATGGGCATCCTCCCTGATCACAATATATGGGGTCCTAAAGAAAACTGATCCAGATAGGATAATACTCCCAAGTTGAATCAACTAAGAACAGGAATAAATCACCATGAAATACCATAAGATTTTTTTTCTTCGTACCCCACACAAGAATTATTTACCACCTGTTTTCATTATTTGTCCCCAGAGTTTTTTCAAGGCATCCTTCACTTCTGCATTTCTGAGCGTATAGATTAAAGGGTTCAGCATGGGGGTTACTATGGTGCAAAACACAGTCACAACTTTGTCAGTGGGGAAGGAGGTCATGGGTCTCAAGTACAGGAATGAACAAGGCACAAAGAACAAGATAACAACCGTGACATGAGAGGCGCAGGTAGACAGAGCCTTGCGACGCCCTTCAGAGCTATGAGTCCTCAGGGACCTCAGGATGACACCATAGGAAGCAACCAGCATGCAAAAGATTACCAAACACATGGACCCACTGTTGGCAGCAATCAGGGGCCCCAAGGTGTGTGTGTCTGTGCAGGCTAGCTCCAGGAGAGGGATTAAATCACACATGAAATGATCAATGACATTGGGGCCACAGAATGGTAACTGGACCATGAACAAAACCTGGATCCCTCCATGAATAAACCCTAAGGCCCCAGCCATTCCGACCAGGAAAGTGCACACAGGTGGGCTCATGATGGTCATGTAGTGCAAGGGCTTACAGATGGCTACATAGCGGTCATAGGCCATGACAATCAATAAGACGATCTCAGCTGCACCAAAGAAATGTTCAGCAAAGAGCTGGGTCATGCAGCCCTTGAAGGATACGGTGTTTGTTCCAGAGATCAAGTCAAAGATCATTTTGGGTGCGATGGAAGAAGAGTAGAACACATCTATAAGGGACAAATAGGACAGAAAGAAGTACATGGGAGAAGCCAGGGCTGGGCTGATGAAGATGGTGACTGAGATGAGCAGGTTGCCTGCCAATGTGATCAAGTAGGTGGTTAACAAAACACCAAATAAGAGTTTCTGCAGTTCTGGATTCTGGGTCAGCCCCAGTAGGATGAATTCTGTGACATTGCTCACCCTTGCCGTCAACTCATCTTGGGATGAGAGCATGTGGTCCTTCTGGAAAGAGCACAGTGTTACTGAGTGATGATGTTTAAAATTCAATATGAAAAGATTTCATCCCCTCTTTAGTCGTGGATTGGGGGAGCTACACCTTCTACCCGCCTCTGAGATTTTACAGATAATCCTAAAGAAGAAAGGAAGGAGGGTAGATTTGTCCTTATTCATATTAATTGAATATATAATGACAAAACCTTAAAACATGACACTAAAAGCAAGATGTTATTGTGAACATTGACTTATGGTTGACTTCTAAACTTTCTTTGCAGCTCTAAAGTTCTCACAGATAGCTTTCTTTCACGTTGGAGGACACGTATCATCATCATAATTATTATTTAAAGTTCAGCTTGTCTATGGGCATGAATAATTTTAGGTATAGGCACACAATGTTCTTTTTAAAAAAGTCATCAACTGTGTATCAGATATGAGAGTAGCATCCAAGCCTTTCTCTGTCTATACCAGCTGTGTTGTCTGCGCTCTTCCTGCCTTCTGTCAAATGAAAGCACATGCACACACAGGGACAGGGATACAGATGGGGTTTTTGTCCCTCAAAATGGCAAGGAACTATCTTTATAACAGCTCATTGAGCAGCATTCACTCAACCGTCCAGGGTGTTTTGTCTGGCTCAGCGTGACTCTTCCACGCTCGCTCTTTCCCTGTCTTTGAATGTGAACATGTGAGTGGTACAGAGTTCCCTGAAAAGCTCTCGATATTCCTGAAATGAATTTTCTGTGCAATTGCTCTCTCATCACACCTAGAATCCTGCTCTGGATGAGATCTATTATACCCTCCTCACATTTTACAAATGGAATTAAATGAGCTGTGAAGTTTCCCTGAGTCTCCTACTGACGAGACAGAAATGTTACAGTCACCTGAGATAACCCACTTTCCCTTCCATCATGTTTAATCCATTAGGGTGAACTTGAAGTTTTAGCTGCTCACTGGTGGAAGTATTGACTCTATGTAAGAATACATTCTTCTTCTGGGGAACGATCTGGACGTGGATATTCAAAAGTGAGTACACGTTGTTATTAGAAAAGACTGTAAGATATTTTACTCTTTATCCCTTTCTCATTTTGCTTCCTTCTCCAGTCCTTGCTAAGAAGCATAACCATGTGTTTTTCCTCTAAAATTCCTGGGCACTGACTTCCTTGTCATGATCCCTCAGTGTCAGTAAGGATGAGGGAAGATCTTGTAATTTTCAAGAAAGCATAGTCTCTGAGTGGTTTCTTCTGTGTCCATGGCTCCTTTGGCTGGTGACTGTGTGGTTCATCATTCTTTTACGATTTCATTGACCCGCTCTAACTTCAATGTGGTGACATGGAATTCATGAAAAAGGGAAGGAATTTCTAATCCTTACAAACAGAGATGTGCAGACTCAATCTACTTAGTGGGACGTAAATGTGAACCACGATCTTGTGAAAATGAGTAGTCGTTCTCAAGAGTGTCCTGCCTGGGAAAATCAGAGAGTGTTTTCTTCATTTGTTTTTGCCTGGGCCCATGGCACGTGGATGCTCTTGGGCCAGGGATCAAATCAGTGCCACAGAACTGACAGCCTCAGGTCCTTTACCTGCTGAGCCATCAGGGAACTGCCAGACAGTGTTTTCTCTTGCTCTTTTGGTATCATTGTGTCCACCTTCATTTTTAGAGAGAAGGATTAAGCCTCAATGGACAGACCTCCCATTCTAAGAACTATCTCAGTGAAACTGAATTGGCTAAATTAAGTTAATCTACTTAAATGTTGGGAAAAAGAATTAGTTATCACTCACCTGGATTGGTTGATTGTGTATCCTTACTGTTTAGATTAGGCCCAGTCACTGCTTCTTCCCCTCAGGCATTTGCCCTATAGCTGCAAATCTACATGCATTAGCCAGGGAGACACTGGAATTCTTCTCTCACTAGACAAGTCTCTTAGTCTGGTTTCAGTGTATTTTTGTTCTCACTGGCAGTCTGGATTTACTCAGAAAATGAATTGTTGTAGTTAGGAAACTTGGTTAGCTGTAAGATGTAATTTGGACTCACTTTCTTGGCTTCTACTGAAACCATAAACGAATCTTCAAAATATAATTATGAAAAGTTCTTCAAATGGAGAAGTATAAACTGTATGAGTAAATGAAATCCATTTGATTGAACATGCTTCTCTCCAGGCAATTCTGCCAAAGTGTTGTTTCCCAAAAAGTCTATGAGCAATGGGGAGAGAATTCCTTTTATTTCTGATACAAGCCCACATTCAAACTCATACTAGGCTTGGCAGCAGTGTCTCCCCAGGAGATCTTCAGCTTGTTGATGCATGGCCCTGTGGCTCTTGTTTCCTTAAAGGTCCTTCTTTGTAATTCATTCTTCGCTGACTCTAGAGAAATGTTTAAATAGCCTTTCACCAAGTGCAAGTTTGGGTAATGCGTTGACCTCTCAAGTCCTCCGAGGACTAGTAATTGGCCCTGCTGGCATCTTTTCTGAAGCATCAGCCAAAGCCTTGCCTTTACTCCCACTTGGCTCCCACAGACAACCTTAGAGGCCACGGTTAGAAATGCACTTGGGCTTTGGTGAAACATATGCCTCTGGCCATAGTTTAGGATGGGATTTGTGTAAGGTTCTTGGAAAAGTTTGTGTTGGGGCTTCCTTGTTCATTTTGACACAGGTGGGCCTGGCATAAGATATATGGGGGTAGTTTCAGGCATAGGTCAGAGCCCAGATGATGCCGGAAAGATGTTACCGGAGTCTGGGTTCTTTGTGCAGTCGAAGAATGGAGTCCGCAAAAACCCAGGCAACAAGCACACAAAGTCTTTATTACAGGAAAGCAAATAGCTCCCATGGCTGCTGTGTGGGGGGAGAAGTGCCCCCCTTCTCTATTGTCCTATAAAGGTTTTTAATTCCTTAAAGTGTGTGTGTGGGGTGTACCAACATGGGGTGCAGAAAGATGTGGTTTTCTCCCACTGGCCTTGCTCAATATCCTATATCAGTCCTTATCCAATAGGGGTTTTAGGTGTGGAAGTGTCCTGTAGGTCTCATGGTTTTCTTTGCCCTTTTCTTCCCATAAACTGAGTCACAGGGGCTTAGGGATTAATGTCCATCTGGGGGTAGGTACACCTCCTTATAGTAAAGAAGGCCTGTGGGGATGTTACTCCCTGGAGCCCTTCAGCCACAAGTGATAATCAATAGCCATACCAAAGAAGGCGTCTAAGCCCATGTTCCTCTACTGACTACCTGAGTTAGTATTCTGCCTCACAGAGAATGGACTTGTCTGTGAAAACATGATTCTTCTAAATGTATGGTTATGCTAAGAATGGAAATGTCACTTTTTGAAGTTATGTGCCAGGTTGACACCTTGAAACAGAGCAGGACCCTGTGCGGCTCCTAGACACAGATACACAGAGCAATATCTTTGAGATTTTCTGCCAAAGGAGTCATCATTCCAGAAAGAAGGTCTTACTTTGGGAACCACCATAGCTCATCGCAGGACACTCTGAGGCCAGATTAAAAGAATACAGGCTCTGAGCAAACTCTGATCCTTAGCAGCAAACCCACCCTTGAGCCATTTCCATAAAACTCCTCACCAAACCCTACCAGGGTGGGACACAATCCGGCTGATTCCCCTTTTGCCTGGCAAAGCAGTAAAGCTATTCTTTTCTTGTATGACCAAAACCTCGTGTCTCCAAGGTCCAGTTTGGCGCCAGTGCACAGAGGCTGGGCTTCAGCAACAACATTATCCTGGGACATTGTGACATTTTTATTAGTGACTGAGAGACACAAGTGGCAGGGTTCCCAGCTCCCTAAGATTGAGTACGTCACGATCATATCAACTTCATTTAGGGTGAGTGGGCACCAGATTGCCCTGCTGTATTATTACATAGCTTTTTTGTGTCTGCCTCACAGAGAGAGAATCATGGGAACTTCACGTACTATGCTTTCACAGAGTAGCCATGGGAAATCACACCCAGACAGGCACTCCATGGATAAAGACACCCAGAGGGAGCAAAGAGAAACACTGTGGCAAAGAGGCTGCCTACAGCTTCCTCTCCCTCAGCTTCTGAGGTGATAAAGAGCTGGCTGGAACCCTGCACAGAATTGCCTTTCTCTTTCAGCAGCCTTTACCTTGAAACCAGATCAACACACTCCTGAAGTTCAGAGCAGAGAGGGAAGCAATGATGTCAGCTCTATCCTCAACAGTGAACAGTTTTTCTCATGTGTTTGCTGCCTGCCTCTTGCACAGTCTGTCCCTCTCCTTGATTTTTTTAAAAATTGTGGCAAAACACACATGGGATTTACCATTTAAATCATTTTGCACGTGCAGGTCAGTGGCATCCAGTACATTCACATTGTGCGCAACCATCCTCACCAGCTATCTCCAAAATTTGCTCCTCTTTTCAGACTGAACCTCCACATCCCCTAAATCATTACTTCTCATTCCTGCTTTCTCCCAGCCCCTAGAAACCACTGTTATTCTCTGTGCCTGAGTTGGATTTTTCTAATATGTTGCACAGAAATGCAATTATGTAGTATTTGTCCTTCTATAACTGACTTTTTCCACTTAGAATAGTGATCTCAAAGCTCATCTATGTTGTCACATAGGGCATGATTTCCTTCTTTTTAAAGGCTGAAGAATATTCCATGTATATACAGCATATTAAAAAATGCATTCATCTATCGATTGACATGTAGGTGGTTTCTACATCTTGGCTCTTATGAATAACGCTGAAGTGAATATAGCACTGCAAATATGTCCTTGAGATCCTACGTTATTTTGGATAAATACCCAGAAATGGGATTACTGGTTCATATGGTACTTCTATTTTTAATGTTTTGAGGAATGCCCATACTGTTTTCCATAGAGGCTGTCGCAATTTACATTCCCACCAGCAGTGTACAAGGGTCCCCTTTTCTCCCCATTGAGGTCAATAATTGTTTTCCCTTGTCTTTTCTATCATAGCAATTCTAACATGTATGAGGTAATAGCTCACTGTGGTTTTGATTTGCATTTCCCCAATGATAAATGATGTAGAATATCTTTTCATATTCTTGTTGGCCATGTGCGTGTCTTCTTTGGGGAAATGTTTTTTCAACCCTTGCCCATTTAAGAAATCAGGCTGTTTTTGCTATTGAGTTGTATGGGTTCTTTATATATTTTGGATACTAACTCCTCATCAGATACATGGTTTGCACATAATTTTTCCCATTCCAACACAGTTGCGTTTTCACTCTCTTATTTCTTGTGTTGTAGAGAAGCTTTTAATTTTGATGTTGTCCCATTTGGATATTTTCACTTTTGTTACTTGTGCCTTTGGTGTCCTTTCCAAGAAATGTCCAATGTCACACTACCTCAAAAAATGTAATTGGACATTTCCAAGAAATTTCCAATGTCACACTACCTCAAAAAACACTGACCAACAACACCAGCCCTCAAGAAACATTCCACAGCAGTGACAAGGCAAACACTGCCCAGCCATGGGGAGTACAACTCTACTGTGAAAGAGAAAACAACAAGCAAGGTGAAGAAGCTGAGAAACCACCCCCAGTTAAACCAACAGGAGAACTCACCTAAAGCAGTCAACAGGGAAACAGATCTCTGCAATCTGAGAGACCTGGAGTTCAAAAGAGAAATAGTGAAAATACTGAAGGAATTAAGAGAAGATATGAACAGTAATGCAGACACCCTCAGAAAGGAACTAGAAAATATAAGGAGAATCCAAGAAAAATTAGAACATTCATGTGCAGAGATGCAAACTGAGCTAAGGGCAGTAAAAACCAGAATGAATACTGCAGAAGAACAAATCAGTGATGTGGAAGATAGAATAATGGAAATCACCCAATCAGGTCCGCAGACAGAAAACCAAATCAAAAAGCATGAAAGCAATATAAGAGGCCTATGGGATAATATAAAGTGGGTCAATCTATGCATAATAGGAATTCCAGAAGGAGTAGAAAAAGATAAGGGAATGGAAAATATATTTGAGGAAATTATTGCTGGAAACTCCACAAATCTAAAGGATACTGAGTTCAAGGTACAGTGCTCCAAACAAGTTGAACCCAAATAGACCCACACCAAGACACATTATAATAAAAATGGCAAAAGTTAGTGATAAAGAGAGGCAGCAAGAGAAAAGCAGAATGTTACCTACAAGGGAACCCCCATAAGGTTATCAGCTGATCTCTCTACAGAAACTCTACAGGTCAGGAGGGAATGGCAAGAGATATTTAAAGTGCTAAAAGGAAAAAATATGCAACCTACAATACTCTATCCAGCAAGAATATCATTTAAAATAGAAGGAGAAATAAAAATATTTCCCTACAAACAAAGTTAAAAGAATACAGCGATACAAAACCCAGGCTAAAAGAAATACTGAAAGGACTTCTCTGAACCAAAAAGAAAGGAAGGAAAGGAGGAAAAAGAAAAAAAAAACAAAGAAGAGGAAGAACTAGGACTGAGGAAACCACAATCAGAGAGCAGTCACTCAAATAAGCCAGCATACAGATTTAATCATGAACATGCTTCAAACAAAATAAAATTAAAAAGAAAAAAAAGAGTCCTCAAAATCATAAAATGTGGGCAAGGGATGCTAGGAAATAAATAGACCCTTCTTTTTGTTTGTTTGTTTCTCTTCTTAATTTTAATATAGTAATGAAGTGTTTGAACCTACAGGACCATCAGGCTAAAGCACACAATTATAGGAAGGGGTTAGCAGACTTAAGAAACAGGGCAACCACAAGCCAAAACCAAACATTGCATTCACAAAAAATGAAAAAAGAAAAAAAACACTCAAGCAGATAATAACTGGAGACCATCCAGCCAAAAAAAGAAAGGAATGAAGAATGGAGAACCATAGAATCAACTGGAACACGAGGTTCAAAAAGGCAATAAATAATCTATCAATTATCACCTTAAATGTCGATGGACTGAATGCCCCAATCAAAAGACACAGAGTGGCTGAGTGGATAAAAAGGCAAAAAACCTTCAATATGCTGCCTACAAGAAACTCACCTTAGGACAAAAGATACATATAGATTGAAAGTGAAAGGTGGGGAAAAATATTTCATGCCAATAGACATGACAGAAAAGCAGGAGTCGCAATCCTCATATCAGACAAAATAGACTATAAAACAAAAGACATAAAGAAAGACAAAGAAGGACACTATTTACTGATTAAGGGATCCATCCAAGGAGAGGATGTTACTATCGTCAACATATATGCCCCAAATACAGGAGCACCCAGATACATACAACAAATACTAACAGACATAAAGGGAGAAATTGATGGGAATACAATCATAGTAGGAGACGTTAACACCCCCCTCACACCAATGGACAGATCCTCTAGACAGAAAACCAATAAAGCAACAGAGATCCTAAAGGAAACCATAGAAAAGTTAGACTTCATTGATATCTTCAGGACACTACATCCAAAAAAATCAGAATACACGTACTTCTCAAATGCACATGGAACAGTCCCAAGAATCGACCACATATTGGGACACAAAGCTAACCTCAACAAATTTAGGAACATAGACATTATCTCAAGTATCTTCTCTGACCACAATGCCATGAAACTAGAAATCAACCATGGGAAAAGAAATGAGAAAAAACCTACTACGTGGAGACTAAACAACATGCTACTGAAAAACCAATGGGTCAATGAGGAAATCAAGAAGGAAATTAAAACATACCTTGAAACAAATGATAATGAAGACACAACCTCTCAAAATCTATGGGGTGCTGCGAAAGCAGTGCTCAGAGGGAAATTTATAGCGATACAGGCCTTCCTCAAAAAAGAAGAAAGATCCCAAATGGACAACTTAACCCTCCACCTAAATGAATTAGAAAAAGAAGAACAAAAAAGACCTAAAGTCAGCAGAAGGAAGGAAATTATAAAGATCAAAGAAGAAATCAATAAAATAGAGATTCAAAGAACAATAGAGAAAATTAATAAAACCAAGAGCTGGTTCTTTGAAAAGGTCAACAAAATTGACAAACCCCTGGCCACACTCACTAAAAAGAGGAGAGAAAGAACTCAAATAAACAAAATTAGTAAAGAAAAAGGAGAAGTCACAATGGATACTGCAGAAGTACAAAAACCATAAGAGAATACTATGAACAACTATACGGCAACAAGTTTGACAATCTGGAAGAAATGGACAATTTTCTAGAATCCTACAGCCTGCCGAAACTGAATCAAGAAGAAACAGACCAACTGAACAGACCGATCACTAGAAATGAAACTGAAGAGGTCATAAAATCACTCCCTACAAATAAAAGTCCAGGACCAGATGGCTTCACAGGCGAATTCTATCAAACATATAAAGAGGACCTGGTGCCCATCCTCCTTAAACTCTCTCAGAAGTTTGAAGAAGAAGGAATACTCCCAAAGACATTCTATGATGACACCATCACCCTCATTCCAAAACCAGACAAAGATACCACCAGAAGAGAAAACTATCGGCCAATATCTTTGATGAATATAGATGCAAAAATTCTCAACAAAATCTTAGCCAACCAAATCCAACACCACATCAAAAAAATCATACACCATGACCAGGTAGGGTTCATCCCAGGTTCACAAGGATGGTTCAACATATGCAAATCAATCAACGTCACACACCACATTAACGAAGGAAAAGTCAAAAATCATATGATCATCTCAATAGATGCAGAAAAAGCATTTGACAAAGTCCAACATCCATTCATGATCAAGACCCTTGCCAAAGTGGGTATAGAGGGAACATTCCTGAACATAATCAAAGCCATTTATGACAAACCCACAGCAAATATAATACTCAATGGGGAAAAACTGAAAGCCTTCTCACTCAAATCTGGAACAAGACAGGGATGCCCACTCTCACCACTGCTCTTCAACATCATTTTGGAAGTCCTAGCCACAGCAATTAGACAAACCAAATAAATCAAAGGCATCCATATGTGAAAAGAAGAGATGAAACTGTCACTGTATGCAGATGACATGATACTATACATTGAAAACCTCAAAACTACTTGAACGGATTAATAAATTAGGCAAAGTAGCAGGATGGAAGATTAACATTGAGAAGTCAGTCGCATTCCTGTGTACCAGCAATGAAATACTAGAAAAGGAATACAAAAATACAATACCTTTTAAAATTGCACCTCAAAAAATCAAATTCCTCGAATACACCTGACCAAGGAGGTGAAGGACTTATATGCCGAGACTATAAAACTATAATCAAAGAAATCAAAGAAGATGGAAACAAGTGGAAAGATTTCCCATGTTCATGGATTGGAAAATTCAACACTGAAACAATGGCCACACTACCCAAAGCAATCTACAGATTCAATGCAATCCCTATCAAATTACCCATGACATTTTTCACAGAACTGGAACAAACAATCCAAAAATTTGTATGGAAAAACAAAAGACCCAGAATCGCCAAATCAATCCTGAGAAACATATGTATGTCGTCTTTGGAGAAATGTTTATTCCAACTCTTTGCCCATTTAAGAAATCAGGCTATTTTTGCTATTGAGTTGTATGGGTTCTTTATATATTTTGGATACTAACTCCTCATCAGATACATGGTTTGCACATAATTTTTCCCATTCCAACACAGTTGCGTTTTCACTCTCTTGTTTCTTGTGTTGTAGAGAAGCTTTTAATTTTGATGTTTTTTTTGTGTGTGTATTTTCGCTTTTGTTACTTGTGCCTTTGGTGTCCTTTCCAAGAAATGTCCAAGGTCATGAAGGTTTTCCACTATGTTTTATTCTAGGAGTTTTCCTTTAGTCCATTTGAGTTGATTTTTGTGACTGGTGAAAGATGAGGGCCCAATTTCAGTCTTTTGCATGTGGATATCTAATTTTTCCTGCACCATTTAGTAAAGACACTATTCTTTGTCCATTGTGTGCTCTTGGCATCCTTGTCAAAGATCAGTTGACCATAAGCATATGCATGGGTTTATTGCTGGGACCTCTATCTGTTCCATTGGCCTCTATGTCTGTCTTTGTGTCAGTCAGTACCACACTGTTTTAGGCATGTAGGAACCTTCCCAGACTGGTTTAGAAATAAGTAAGTGTGGAGTTCCCGTCGTGGTGCAGTGGTTAACGAATCCGACTAGGAACCATGAGGTTGCGGGTTCGGTCCCTGCCCTTGCTCAGTGGGTTAACGATCCGGCGTTGCCGTGAGCTGTGGTGTAGGTTGCAGACACGGCTCGGATCCCGCGTTGCTGTGGCTCTGGCGTAGGCTGGTGGCTACAGCTCCGATTGGACCCCTAGCCTGGGAACCTCCATATGCCCCGGGAGCGGCCCAAGAAATAGCAACAACAGCAAAAGACAAAAAAAAAAAAAAAAAAAAAAAAAAGAAATAAGTAAGTGTAAGCAGAAAGGTGTAGATTCTAGATGGTAGTTCCCTTAACTCTATCAGGGTGTCATCCTCCTGTTTTGTCTTGCTTCTTTTGGCCACACCCTCAGCATGCAGAAGTTCCCATGCCAAGAAACAAATGGCACCTCAGCAGCCACCAAAGCCCTCAAGCCACTGCATTGACATTGCTGGATCCCTAACCCAGTGAGTCACAAGAAAACTCGCAGTACCAGTTTTAATTTCTCTAGCTTCATAATATAGTTTGAAATCAGGAATAGGGATGTCTTCAACATTCTTCTTTCTCGTGATTTTTTTTTTTCTATTCAGGGTCTTTTATGGTTCTGTTTGAATTTTGGGATTGCATTTTCTAGTTCTGTGAGAAATGCCACTAAGATTTTGATAGGGATTGTCTAAACTTTGTAGAGGGCATTGAGTAGTATGGACAGCTTGACAATATTGAATCTTACAATCCATGAACATTAGCTGTCTTTTCATTTATTTGTGTGTGTGTGTGTGTGTGTGTGTGTGTGTGTGTTTACTTTCACCAATGGTTTGCAGTCTTTGGTTTAGAAGTCTTTCATATTTGTAGTTAAGTTTATTTTTAATTATTTTGTTCTTGTTGATGCTCTTGTTAAATGGGATTCTTTCCTTATTTTTTTCTTTTCTTTTGGGTTTGTCTTTTTAGGGCTGCACCCATGGCAGAAGGAGGTCCCCTGGCTAGGGGTCTAATTGGAGCTACAGCCACTGGCCTGCACCACAGCCACACAATGTGGGATCTGAGCCGTGTCTGGGACCTACACCACAGCTCACAGCAATGCCAGATCCTTAACCCACTGAGCGAGGCCAGGGATTGAACCTGCGTCCTCATGGATCCCAGTCAGATTTGTTTCCACTGAGCCATGTCATGACGGGAACTCCATGGGATTCTTTTCTTAATTTCCTCTTTCGATAGTTTGTCCTTAGTGTAGTATACAGAAATAGAAATGATCTTTCACATTGATCTTATATCCTGCTGCTTTACTGAATTTGGTAATTAGTTCTAACCGTTTCTTTTTTGTGTTTTTGTTTCTTTTTGTGTGTGGAGTCCTTCATGATTTCTACAAAAAGTTCATATCATCTGGAAATAGATACTTTTACTTCTTTCTTTATGATTTGGATGCCTCTTATTTGTTCTTCTTGCCTAATTGCCCTGGCTAGAATTTCCAGTGTTATGTTGAACAGAGCAATGAGACCGGGAATGTGTTCCCATTCCTAACCTTTCAGGAAAAGATTTCAGTTGTTCATGTGTTCAGTTGTTGAATAAAGAAGTTCTTTAATTATTGAGTGTGGTATTATCTGTGGGCTTGTCATATATGACCTTATGTATATTAGGTTGGGATAATTTCCTTCTACTCTTAGTTTGTTGAGAGTTTTGTCATAAAAAGCTGTTGAAGCTGGTCAACTGCTTTTTCTGCGTCTATTGATATTATCACATGATTTTTATCCTTTATTGTGCCGTGTGGTACATCACGTTTACTGATTTTTGCATGTTGACCCATCCTTGCATCCAGGGATACATCCCAGGTAATTTTGGTGTACAGTCCTTTTAATATGCTGTTGAATTCAGTTTTCTATACATCACTGAGGTTTTTTGTTTGTTTGGTTGTTTGGTTGGTTGGTTGGTTTTTTTTTTTTTTTTTTTTGCATTTATGTTCATCAGGGAAGTTGGCCTCTAATTTTCTTTCCCTCTGGTGTGTGTGTTTGGCTTTGGTAACAGAGTAGTGTTACCCTTATCAAATGAGTTTAGAAGTGTTTTTTCCTCTTTAATTTCTTGTAAGAATTTAAGAAGGATTGGCATTAGTTCATTTTAAAACCTTTGGTAGAATTTACCAGTGAACCAACCCATCTTGTCTTGCTTTTTTTTCTTTTTCTTTCTGAGGAGTTTTTGAATACTTCCTTAATGTCCTTGCTTACTGTTGATGTGTTCAGATTATTTCCTTTTTTAAAAAAAATTGAAGTGCATTTGATTTATGATGTTGCATTAGTTTCAGGTGTACAGCACAGTGATTCAGTTATGTAATTTTTTCCAGATTATTTTCCTTTATAGGTTATTAGAAAATATTGAGTTCTACTTCCCTGTGCTATACTGTAGGCCCTTGTTGGCTATCTATTTTATGTATGGTAGTGTGTGTATGTTCATCCTAAATTCCTAATTAATCCTGCTTTCCATTCCTTTCCCCCTTTGGTAAGCATAAGTTTGCTTTCTGTGTCTGTGATTCTATTTCTCTTCTGAGCATAGGTTCATTTGTATCATTATTTTTGTATTTCATGTATAAGTGATATCATATATTTGTCTTCTCTGTCTGACTTACTTCACTTAGTATGATAATAGGTAGGTCTGCCCATGTTGCTACCAATGGCATTATTTCTCTTTTTATGGCTGGGTAATATTTCATTGTGGGTGTCTATATGTGTGTGTGTGTCACATCTACTTTATCCATTCCCCTGCCAATGGACACATTTAGGTTGGTTCCATATCTTGGCTATTGTAAATAGTACTGCCATGACCCCTGGGGGTGCATGGATCTTTTCAAATTATGGTTTTCTCCAGATATATGCCCAGAAGTAGGATTCCTGGATCATATGGTAGCTCTATTTTTAGTTTCTTAAGGGAATCCCTGCTGTTTTTCTTAGGGACTGTGCCAATTGATATTCCCACCAACAGTACAGGAGAGTTCCCTTTTCTCCACACCTTCTCCAACATTTATTATTTGTAACCTTTTTGAAGATGGTCCGTCTGACCAGTGGGAGGTAGTGTTTCTTTTGTTCGTTTGCTTTTCCTTCTTTTTTTTTTTTAAGCGTATATTCGATTTACCCTGTTGCATCCATTTCTGCTGCACACCATAGGGACCGAGTCACACACATATATACAAACAATCTTTTTGTCATATTATCTTCCATCATGTTTTGATTTGCATTTCTCTAATAATTGGCAATGTTGAATGTTTTTTCACATGCCTGTTGGCCATGTGTGTGTCTTCCTTGAAGAAATGTTTTTTTAGACCTTCTGATCATTTCTTTGATTGGGTTTGTTCCTTTTTTTGGTATTGAGCTGTATAAACTGTTTGTATATATTGGAAATTAATCCCTCGTCAGTTGCATCATTTGCAAATCTTTCCTCTCATGCTGTAGGTTGTCTTTTCATTTTGTTTATGGTTTCCTTTGCGGTGTGAAAGCTTTTAAGTTTAATTAGGTTCCATTTGTTTATTTTTGTTTTTATTTCCATTACTCTAGGAGACAGATTTAACGAAAAAAATGCTGTGATTTATGTCAAAGTGTGTCCTGCCTATGTTTTCCTTTAGGAGTTTTATAGTATAGTATATTATCTTGTAGTCGTACATTTAAGTCTTTAATCCATTTTGAGTTTATGTTTGTATAAGGTGTCAAAGAACGTTCTCATTTCATTCTTTTCTTTTCTTTTCTTTCTTTTTTTTTTGCTTTTTAGGGCTGCACCTATGGCATATAGAAGTTCCCAGGCAAGGGACTGAATCAGAGGTGCAGGTACTGTCCTATGCCACAGCCACAGCAACCCAAGATCCAAGGCGTGTCTGCAAACTGCACCACAGCTCATGGAAATGCCTGATGCTTACCCCGCTGAGTGAGGCCAGGGATTGAACCCATGTCCTCATGGATACTAGTGAGATTCTTAATCTGCTGAGCCACAACAGGAACTCCTCTAATTTTATTCCTTTTTTTATTTTTTTTTACATTTTTTACATTTCTTTTTTTATTAAGATTTTTATTTTTTCTATTATAGTTGATTTACAATGTTCTGTCAGTGTACATTTCTAAAATGTATTTTTAAAATACACATTTAAAAATATTGTTCTAGGTATCCATGGGGACAACAAATTTCTTCTCTAGAGCTATAAAATTACAAGTGACTCAATATCTTTTTAACTGGACATGGTTTTCTGTTGTCAACTCTGCCATGGTTTATTTTCTTAAAGTCCTTGCTTAGTGGGGTGAGAATTTGTCTCTGAGTAAAAGTTTTTTGTCCCACTCTGTTTTTCCTGAAAACCCATACCAAGCTTGAGAACAGCATCTTCATCATTCATATTTCCACTTTGCTGGAAAACTCCCCATCAAATAAAATGCATGTGTATGTGTGTATATATATATATATTAAACGGATTCACTTTTTTGTAAATTGGAAACTAACACAGTGCAGGGCTCTGCTGATGTACTGACTTCAAATAATCAGATGATTAGTAAGCAGTACTGTTGGAACCTGCGGAAATGGATGCTGACAACTTTTACTTATTGCCAGGTGCTAAGATAAATATCATTAAAACAATCTGAGTATGCAGTTGGGCCTGAGTGTGAAGTATGTACCAGCTCATGCTTGAGATTAGATTAGGGTGGGGTATATCTGAAACATTGATTGGAAGGTCTGACTGTGGTTTTCTTGATCCTGGCTTTGCTTTGGTGCTGGGTTTAAGCCTCACTGTGTTCAGATGAAAAAAGTCTCCCTTTGATGATGATCCATGTTGTTTGGTTGTCCTTAGAAATGCCAGTCTTCAGGTTGTTTACCTTCACATTTTCTGGAGACTGTGATCTTTTCATTCAAGATTGACCAAGAGGCTTTAGAATTCCTGTTATTCTCATTCCTCAGGTTAGGTGATTTAAAGGCGTGGATATACCTTTTTTTTTTTTTTTCCCATGAGGGCGTAGGATGCCATATACCATAATCTATTTGGGGGAATAATGGTTGTTTCCTAATCAGCAATGGGGAATCATGAGGCATCAAGTTAGAGGTTTTGCTTATATGCAGAAGTGATTGACAAGAATCACACTCAGCCCAAGTTCTTTGGGGAAGGCACCTGCAGGCATGTGGAGGATATCACTGTAAGGAGGAAGGCTCTTTCCTTGTTCAGCTTCTGATGTGGAGTCAGTGGCAACCTTGTGGGGAATGGTCTGGGATGATGTTCCTGACTGGGCACGTTGCATTCAAGCTCTTCCTCTCCCTCAGGAGCTGATGAAAAATAAAGAAGAGTATCCTCCCCACTCAGAATGATGTGCCACTGGGAGAATGGTTTTTTTCAGAAAATTTTTTTTCTTTGCTTTTTCTAGCACCCGTGGCATTTGGAGGTTCCCAGGCTAGGGGTGTAATCGGAGCTGCAGCAGCGAGCCTACACCACAGCAACAGCGACATGTGAACTGAGCCACGTCTTCAACCTACACCACAGCTCATGGCAACGCCATGTCCTTATCCCACTGAGTGAGGCCATGGAATCCAGCCCGCAATGTCATGGTTCCTAGTTGGATTCGTTTCTGCTGCACCATGCTGGGAAATCTGAAAATGTAAGTTTTAGAAATGTATATTTATGTGCAAATGCTGTCTTTTTGGGATTGTGGTAAGGGAAAAGTTTTTTTTTTAGTTTTTTTTTTTTTATTGCTGTGGTTGAATAAGATTTATAAACTTCTAAAACTTAGGAAGGTCAGAAAAAGTATATTTTGATAAATGTACTTTTTGAAGACTCCCTGCTGTTCTACAATTCTTTTTTCATATATAGTTGTTTTTCATCATTTAAAGTAAAACTTTAGCTATGCTGCTAGCTATAATGAGTGTTCAAGAATATCGCTACTGGGAGTTCCCATTGTTGCTTAGCAGTTAACAAACTGACTCGAGTAGTATCCATGAGGACAAGGGTATAATTCCTGGCCTCACTCAGAGGCTTTAGGATCTGGCATTGTGGTGAGCTGTGGTGTAGTTCACAGACATGGCCTGGATTTGCATTGCTGTTGCTATGGCATAGGCTGGCGGCTACAGCTGGGATTGGACCCTAACCCAAAACTAACAAATGCCGCGGGTGCAGCCTTAAAAAGACAAAAAGACAAAACAAAAATATCGCTATTGATGTGCTTCATAGCCAGAGTTCTGAGAACATTTTGACGTTTGTGAGTTCTTGGGACTTTTGTGTCCTCATGAGTCCTTTCCTCCCTAAAAATATTAAAACTATGATTTTGCAACTGCATTGGTATATAGATGACTACAATCCAGGTTGTGTTATTAATTGTTTCTTCTTGTTTTAAAAGAAATTGAAAATTGCAGGGGCTCCTAAAACTATCTTGGGCTCTAGGGTCTGTGCCTACTATGCTTCAATGGGCATCCTCCCTGATCACAATATATGGGGTCCTAAAGAAAACTGATCCAGATAGGATAATACTCACAAGTTGATCAACTAAGAACAGGAATAAATCACCATGAAATACTATAAGATTTTTTTTTCTTCATACCCCACACAAGATTTATTTACCACCTGTTTTCATTATTTGTCCCCAGAGTTTTTTCAAGGCATCCTTCACTTCTGCATTTCTGAGAGTATAGATTAAAGGGTTCAGCATGGGTGTTATTATGGTGTAAAACACACTCGCAGCCTTGTCAGTGGGGAAGGAGGTCATGGGTCTCAAGTACAGGAATGAACAAGGCACAAAGAACAAGATAACAACTGTGACATGAGAGGCACAGGTAGACAGAGCTTTGTGACGCCCTTCAGAGCTATGAGTCCTCAGGGACCTCAGGATGACACCATAGGAAGCAACCAGCATGCAAAAGATTACCAAACACATGGACCCACTGTTGGCAGCAATCAGGGGCCCCAAGGTGTGCGTGTCTGTGCAGGCTAGCTCCAGGAGAGGGATTAAATCACATATGAAATGATCAATGACATTGGGGCCACAGAATGGTAACTGGACTATGAACAAAACCTGGATCCCTCCATGAATAAACCCTAAGGCCCCAGCCATTCCGACCAGGAAAGTGCACACAGGTGGGCTCATAATGGTCATGTAGTGCAAGGGCTTACAGATGGCTACATAGCGGTCATAGGCCATGACAATCAACATGATGATCTCAGATCCAGCAAAGAAATGTTCACCAAAGAGCTGGGTCATGCAGCCCTTGAAGGATATGGTGTTTGTTCCAGAGATCAAGTCAAAGATCATTTTGGGTGCGATGGAAGAAGAGTAGAATGCATCTATAAGGGACAAATAGGACAGAAAGAAGTACATGGGAGAAGCCAGGGCTGGGCTGATGAAGATGGTGACTGAGATGAGCAGGTTGCCTGCCAATGTGATCAAGTAGGTGGTTAACAAAACACCAAATAAGAGTTTCTGCAGTTCTGGATTCTGGGTCAGCCCCAGTAGGATGAATTCTGTGACATTGCTCACCCTTGCCGTCAACTCATCTCTGGATGAGAACATGTGGTCCTTCTGGAAAGAGCACAGTATTACTGAGTGATGATATTTAAAATTCAATACAGAAAGACTTCATCCCCTCTTTAGTCGTGGATTGGGGGAGCTACACCTTCTACCCACCTCTGAGATTTTACAGATAATCCTAAAGAAGAAAGGAAGGAGGGTAGATTTGTCCTTATTCATAGTAATTGAATATATACTGACAAAACCTTCAAACACGACACTAAAAACAAGATGGTATTGTGAACATTGACTTATGGTTGATCTCTAAACTTTCTTTGCAGCTCTAAAGTTCTCACAGATAGCTTTCTTTCATGTTGGAGGACACGTATCATCAATCATAATTATTATTTAAAGTTCAGCTTGTCTATGGGCATGAATATTTTTAGGTATAGGCACACAATGTTCTTTTTAAAAAAAGTCATCAACTCTGTATCAGATATGAGAGTAGCATCCAAGCCTTTCTCTGTCTATACCAGCTGTGTTGTCTGCGCTCTTCCTGCCTTCTGTCAAATGAAAGCACATGCACACACAGGGACAGGGATACAGATGGGGTTTTTGTCCCTCAAAATGGCAAGGAACTATCTTTATAACAGCTCATTGAGCAGCATTCACTCAACCGTCCAGGGTGTTTTGTCTGGCTCAGCCTGACTCTTCCACGCTCACTCTTTCCCTGTCTTTGAATGTGAACATGTGAGTGATACAGAGTTCCCTGAAAAGCTCTCGATATTCCTGAAATGAATTTTCTGTGCAATTGCTCTCTCATCACACCTAGAATCCTGCTCTGGATGAGATCTATTATACCCTCCTCACATTTTACAAATGGAATTAAATGAGCTGTGAAGTTTCCCTGAGTTTCCTACTGACGAGACAGAAATGTTACAGTCACCTGAGATAACCCACTTTCCCTTCCATCATGTTTAATCCATTAGGATGAACTTGAAGTTTTAGCTGCTCACTGGTGGAAGTATTGACTCTATGTAAGAATACATTCTTCTTCTGGGGAACGATCTGTTCGTGGATATTCAAAAGTGAGTACACGTTGTTATTAGAAAAGACTGTAAGATATTTTACTCTTTATCCCTTTCTCATTTTGCTTCCTTCTCCAGTCCTTGCAAAAAAACATAACCATGTGTTTTTCCTCTAAAATTCCTGGGTACTCACTTCCTTGCCATGATTCCTCAGTGTCAGTAAGGATGAGGGAAGATCTTGTAATTTTCAAGAAAGCATAGTCTCTGAGTGGTTTCTTCTGTGTCCATGGCTCCTTTGGCTGGTGACTGTGTGGTTAATCATTCTTAAATGATTTCATTGACCCGCTCTAACTTCAATGTGGTGACATGGAATTCATGAAAAAGGGAAGGAATTTCTAATCCTTACAAACAGAGATGTGCAGACTCAATCTACTTAAAGAGACATAAATGTGAACCACAATCTTGTGAAAATGAGTAGTCGTTCTCAAGAGTGTCCTGCCTGGGAAAATCACAAGAGTGTTTTCTTCATTTGTTTTTGCCTGGGCCCATGGCATGTGGATGGTCTTGGGGCGGGAATCAAATCAGTGCCACAGAACTGTCAGCTTCAGGTCCTTTACCTGCTGAGCCATCAGGGAACTGCCAGACAGTGTTTTCTCTTGCTCTTTTGGTATCATTGTGTCCACCTTCATTTTTAGAGAGAACGATTAAGCCTCAATGGACAGACCTCCCATTCCAAGAACTATCTCAGTGAAACTGAATTGGCTAAATTAAGTTAATCTACTTAAATGTTGGGAAAAAGAATTCTTTACCACTCACCTGGATTGGTTGATTGTGTATCCTTACTGTTTAGATTAGGCCCAGTCACTGCTTCTTCCCCTCAGGCATTTGCCCTATAGCTGCAAATCTACATGCATTAGCCAGGGAGACACTGGAATTCTTCTCTCCCTAGACAAGTCTCTTAGTCTGGTTTCAGTGTATTTTTGTTCTCACTGGAAGTCTGGATTTACTCAGAAAATGAATTGTTGTAGTTAGGAAACTTGGTTAGCTATAAGATGTAATTTGGACTCACTTTCTTGGCTTCTACTGAAACCATAAACAAATCTTCAAAATATAATTATGAAAAGTTCTTCAAATGGAGAAGTATAAATGAAATCCATTTGATTGAACATGCTTTTCTCCAGGCAATTCTGCCAAAGTGTTGTTTCCCAAAAAGTCTATGAGCAACGGGGAGAGAATTCCTTTTATTTCTGATACAAGCCCACATTCAAACTCGTACTAGGCTTGGCAGCAGTGTCTCCCCAGGAGATCTTCAGCTTGTTGATGCATGGCCCTGTGGCTCTTGTTTCCTTAAAGGTCCTTCTTTGTAATTCATTCTTCGCTGACTCTAGAGAAATGTTTAAATAGCCTTTCACCAAGTGCAAGTTTGGGTAATGCGTTGACCTCTCAAGTCCTCCGAGGACTAGTAATTGGCCCTGCTGGCATCTTTTCTGAAGCATCAGCCAAAGCCTTGCCTTTACTCCCACTTGGCTCCCACAGACAACCTTAGAGGCCACGGTTAGAAATGCACTTGGGCTTTGGTGAAACATATGCCTCTGGCCATAGTTTAGGATGGGATTTGTGTAAGGTTCTTGGAAAAGTTTGTGTTGGGGCTTCCTTGTTCATTTTGACACAGGTGGGCCTGGCATAAGATATATGGGGGTAGTTTCAGGCATAGGTCAGAGCCCAGATGATGCCGGAAAGATGTTACCGGAGTCTGGGTTCTTTGTGCAGTCAAAGAATGGAGTCCGCAAAAACCCAGGCAACAAGCACACAAAGTCTTTATTACAGGAAAGCAAATAGCTCCCATGGCTGCTGTGTGGGGGGAGAAGTGCCCCCCTTCTCTATTGTCCTATAAAGGTTTTTAATTCCTTAAAGTGTGTGTGTGGGGTGTACCAACATGGGGTGCAGAAAGATGTGGTTTTCTCCCACTGGCCTTGCTCAATATCCTATATCAGTCCTTATCCAATAGGGGTTTTAGGTGTGGAAATGTCCTGTAGGTCTCATGGTTTTCTTTGCCCTTTTCTTCCCATAAACTGAGTCACAGGGGCTTAGGGATTAATGTCCATCTGGGGGTAGGTACACCTCCTATAGTAAAGAAGGCCTGTGGGGATGTTACTCCCTGGAGCCCTTCAGCCACAAGTGATAATCAATAGCCATACCAAAGAAGGCGTCTAAGCCCATGTTCCTCTACTGACTACCTGAGTTAGTATTCTGCCTCACAGAGAATGGACTTGTCTGTGAAAACATGATTCTTCTAAATGTATGGTTATGCTAAGAATGGAAATGTCACTTTTTGAAGTTATGTGCCAGATTGACACCTTGAAACAGAGCAGGACCCTGTGCGGCTCCTAGACACAGATACCCAGAGCAATATCTTTGAGATTTTCTGCCAAAGGAGTCATCATTCCAGAAAGAAGGTCTTACTTTGGGAACCACCTAGCTCATCGCAGGACACTCTGAGGCCAGATTAAAAGAATACAGGCTCTGAGCAAACTCTGATCCTTAGCAGCAAACCCACCCTTGAGCCATTTCCATAAAACTCCTCACCAAACCCTATCAGGGTGGGACACAATCCGGCTGATTCCCCTTTTGCCTGGCAAAGCAGTAAAGCTATTCTTTTCTTGTATGACCAAAACCTCGTGTCTCCAAGGTCCAGTTCGGCGCCAGTGCACAGAGGCTAGGCTTCAGCAACTAGATTATCCTGGGACATTGTGACATTTTTATTAGTGAGTGAGAGACACAAGTGGCAGTGCTCCCAGCTCGTTAAGATTGAGTAAGTCACAATCATATCAACTTCATTTAGGGTGAGTGGGCACCAGATTGCCCTGCTGTATTATTACATAGCTTTTTTGTGTCTGCCTCACAGAGAGAGAATCATGGGAACTTCACGTACTATGCTTTCACAGAGTAGCCATGGGAAATCACACCCAGACATGGATAAAGACACCCAGAGGGAGCGAATAGAAACACTGTGGCAAAGAGGCGGCCTACAGCTTCCTCTCCCTCAGCTTCTGAGGTGATAAAGAGCTGGCTGGAACCCTGCACAGAATTGCCTTTCTCTTTCAGCAGCCTTTACCTTGAAACCAGATCAACACACTCCTGAAGTTCAGAGCAGAGAGGGAAGCAATGATGTCATCTCTACCCTCAACAGTGAACAGTTTTTCTCGTGTGTTTGCTGCCTGCCTCTTGCACAGTCTGTCCCTCTCCTTGATTTTTTTAAAAATTGTGGCAAAACACACATGGGATTTACCATTTAAATCATTTTGCACGTGCAGGTCAGTGGCATCCAGTACATTCACATTGTGTGCAACCATCCTCACCAGCTATCTCCAAAATTTGTTGCTCTTTTCAGACTGAACCTCCACATCCACTAAATCATTACTTCTCATTCCTGCTTTCTCCCAGCCCCTAGAAACCACTGTTATTCTCTGTGTCTGAGTTGGATTTTTTCTAATATGTTGCACATAAATGCAATTATGTAGTATTTGTCCTTCTATAACTGACTTTTTCCACTTAGAATAGTGATCTCAAAGCTCATCTTTGTTATCACATAGGGCATGATTTCCTTCTTTTTAAAGACTGAAGAATATTCCATGTATATACAGCATATTAAAAAATGCATTCATCTATCGATTGACATGTAGGTGGTTTCTACATCTTGGCTCTTGTGAAAAACGCTGAAGTGAATATAGCACTGCAAATATGTCCTTGAGATCCTACATTATTTTGGATAAATACCCAAAATAATGGGATTACTGGTTCATATGGTACTTCTATTTTTAATGATTTGATGAATGCCCATACTGTTTTTCATAGAGGCTGTAGCAATTTACGTTTCCACCAGCAGTGTACAAGGGTCCCCTTTTCTCCCCATTGAGGTCAATAATTGTTTTCCCTTGTCTTTTCTATCATACCAATTCTAACATGTATGTGGTAATAGCTCACTGTGGTTTTGATTTGCATTTCCCCAATGATTATTGATGTGGAATATCTATTCTTATTCTTGTTGGCCATGTGCATGTCTTCTTTGGAGAAATGTTTATTCCAACCCTTTGCCCATTTAAGAAATCAGGCTGTTTTTGCTATTGAGTTGTATGGGTTCTTTATATATTTTGGATACTAACTCCTCATCAGATACATGGTTTGCACATAATTTTTCCCATTCCAACACAGTTGCGTTTTCACTCTCTTGTTTCTTGTGTTGTAGAGAAGCTTTTAATTTTGATGTTGTCCCATTTGGATATTTTCACTTTTGTTACTTGTGCCTTTGGTGTCCTTTCCAAGAAATGTCCAATGTCACACTACCTCAAAAAATGTAATTGGACATTTCCCAGAAATTTCCAATGTCACACTACCTCAAAAAACACTGACCAACAACACCAGCCCTCAGGTAACATTCCACAGCAGTGACAAGGCAAACACTGCCCAGCCACGGGGAGTACAACTGTACCGTGAAAGAGAAAACAACAAGCAAGATGAAGAAGCTGAGAAACCACCCCCAGTTAAACCAACAGGAGAACTCACCTAAAGCAGTCAACAGGGAAACAGATCTCTGCAGTCTGACAGACCTGGAGTTCAAAAGAGAAATAGTGAAAATACTGAAGGAATTAAGAGAAGATATGAACAGTAATGCAGACACCCTCAGAAAGGAACTAGATCATATAAGGAGTAGCCAAGAAAAACTAGAACATTCATTTGCAGAGATGCAAACTGAGCTAAGGGCAGTAAAAACCAGAATGAATACTGCAGAAGAACAAATCAGTGATGTGGAAGATAGAATAATGGAAATCACCCAATCCGGTCAGCAGACAGAAAACCAAATCAAAAAACATGAAAGCAATATAAGAGACCTATGGGATAATATAAAGCGGGCCAATCTACGCATAATAGGAATTCCAGAAGGAGTAGAAAAAGATAAGGCAATGGAAAATATATTTGAGGAAATTATTGCTGGAAACTCCCCAAATCTAAAGGAAACTGAGTTCAAGGTACAGTGCTCCAAACAAGTTGAACCCAAATAGACCCACACCAAGACACATTATAATAAAAATGGCAAAAGTTAGTGATAAAGAGAGGCAGCAAGAGAAAAGCAGAATGTTACCTACAAGGGAACCCCCATAAGGTTATCAGCTGATTTCTCTACAGAAACTCTACAGGTCAGGAGGGAATGGCAAGAGCTACTTAAAGTGCTAAAAGGAAAAAATATGCAACCTACAATACTCTATCCAGCAAGAATATCATTTAAAATAGAAGGAGAAATAAAAAATTTTCCCAACAAACAAAAACTTAAAGAATACAGCAACACAAAACCCAGGCTAAAAGAATTACTGAAAGGTCTTCTCTAAACTAAAAAGAAAGGAAGGAAAGGGAGGAAAAAGAAAAAAAAAAGAAGAGGAAAAAATAGAACTGAGGAAACCACAATCAGAGTGCAGTCACTCAAATAAGCCAGCATACAGATTTAATCATGAACATGCTTCAAACAAAATAAAATTAAAAAGAAAAAAAAAGACACATCAAAATCAAGCAATGCTAGGAAATAAATAGACCCTTGTTTTTGTTTGTTTGTTTATCTTCTTAATTTTAATATAGTAATGAAGTGTTTGAACCTACAGGACCATCAGGCTGAAACACACAATTATAGGAAGGGGTTAGCAGACTTAAAAAACCAGGGCAACCACAAGCCCAAACCAAACATTGCATTCACAAAAAATGAAAAAAGAAAAAAAACCACTCAAGGAGATAATAACTGGAGACCATCCAGCCAAAAAAAGAAAGGAAGGAAGAATGGAGAACCGTAGAATCAACTGGAACACGAGGTTCAAAATGGCAATAAATAATCTATCAATTATCACCTTAAATGTTGATGGCCTGAATGCCCCAATCAAAAGACACAGAGTGGCTGAGTGGATAAAATAGCAAAAACCTTCAATATGCTGCCTACAAGAAACTCACCTTAGGACAAAAGATACATAAAGATTGAAAGTGAAAGGGTGGGGAAAAATATTTCATGCCAATAGACATGACAGGAAAGCAGGAGTTGCAATCCTCATATCAGACAAAATAGACTATAAAACAAAAGACATAAAGAAAGGCAAAGAAGGACACTATTTAATGATTAAGGGATCCATCCAAGGAGAGGATATTACTATCATCAACATATATGCCCCAAATACAGGAGCACCCAGATACATACAACAAATACTAACAGACATAAAGGGAGAAATTGATGGGAATACAATCATAGTAGGAGACGTTAACACCCCCCTCACACCAATGGACAGATCCTCTAGACAGAAAACCAATAAAGCAACAGAGATCCTAAAGGAAACCATAGAAAAGTTAGACTTCATTGATATCTTCAGGACACTACATCCAAAAAAATCAGAATACACGTACTTCTCAAATGCACATGGAACAGTCCCAAGAATCGACCACATATTGGGACACAAAGCTAACCTCAACAAATTTAGGAACATAGAAATTATCTCAAGTATCTTCTCTGACCACAATGCCATGAAACTAGAAATCAACCATGGGAAAAGAAATGAGAAAAAACCTACTACGTGGAGACTAAACAACATGCTACTGAAAAACCAATGGGTCAATGAGGAAATCAAGAAGGAAATTAAAACATACCTTGAAACAAATGATAATGAAGACACAACCTCTCAAAATCTATGGGGTGCTGCGAAAGCAGTGCTCAGAGGGAAATTTATAGCGATACAGGCCTTCCTCAAAAAAGAAGAAAGATCCCAAATGGACAACTTAACCCTCCACCTAAATGAATTAGAAAAAGAAGAACAAAAAAGACCTAAAGTCAGCAGAAGGAAGGAAATTATAAAGATCAAAGAAGAAATCAATAAAATAGAGATTCAAAGAACAATAGAGAAAATTAATAAAACTAAGAGCTGGTTCTTTGAAAAGGTAAACAAAATTGACAAACACCTGGCCACACTCACTAAAAAGAGGAGAGAAAGAACCCAAATAAAATTAGAAATAAAAAAGGAGAAATCACAATGTATACGCAGAAATACAAAAAACCATAAGAGAATACTATGAACAACTATACGGCAACAAGTTTGACAATCTGGAAGAAATGGACAATTTTCTAGAATCTTACAGCCTGCCGAAACTGAATCAAGAAGAAACAGACCAGCTGAACAGACCGATCACTAGAAATGGAATTGAACAGGTCATAAAAACACTCCCTACAAATAAAAGTCCAGGACCAGATGGCTTCACAGGTGAATTCTATCAAACATATAAAGAGGACCTGGTGCCCATCCTCCTTAAACTCTTTCAAAAGGTTGAAGAAGAAGGAATACTCCCAAAGACATTCTATGAGGCCACCATCACCCTCATTCCAAAACCAGACAGAGATACCACCAGAAAAGAAAACTATCGGCCAATATCTTTGATGAATATAGATGCAAAAATTCTCAACAAAATCTTAGCCAACCAAATCCAACGACATATCAAAAAAATCATACACCATGACCAGGTAGGGTTCATCCCAGGTTCACAAGGATGGTTCAACATATGAAAATCAATCAGCATCATACACCACATTAACGAAGGAAAAGTCAAAAATCATATGATCATCTCAATAGACGCAGAAAAAGCATTTGGCAAAGTCCAACATCCATTCATGATCAAGACCCTCGCCAAAGTGGGTATAGAGGGAACATTCCTGAACATAATCAAAGCCATTTATGATAAACCCACAGCAAATATAATCCTCAATGGGGAAAAACTGAAAGCCTTCTCACTCAAATCTGGAACAAGACAGGGATGCCCACTCTCACCACTGCTCTTCAACATCATTTTGGAAGTCCTAGCCACAGCAATTAGACAAACCAAAGAAATAAAAGGCATCCATATAGGAAGAGAAGAGATCAAACTGTCACTGTATGCAGATGACATGATACTATACATAGAAAACCCTAAGGACTCAACCCCAAAACTACTTGAACTGATTAATCAATTCAGCAAAGTAGCAGGATAGAAGATTAACATTGAGAAGTCAGTTACATTCCTGTATACCAGCAATGAAATACTAGAAAAGGAATACAAAAATACGATACCTTTTAAAATTGCACCTCAAAAAATCAAATACCTCGGAATACACCTGACCAAGGAGGTAAAGGACTTATATGCCGAGACTATAAAACTATAATCAAAGAAATCAAAGAAGATGTAAAGAAATGGAAAGATTTCCCATGTTCATGGATTGGAAAAATCAACACTGTAAAAATGGCCACACTACCCAAAGCAATCTACAGATTCAATGCAATCCCTATCAAATTACCCATGACATTTTTCACAGAACTGGAACAAACAATCCAAAAATTTATATGGAACCACAAAAGACCCAGAATCGCCAAATCAATCCTGAGAAACATATGTATGTCGTCTTTGGAGAAATGTTTATTCCAACCCTTTGCCCATTTAAGAAATCAGGCTGTTTTTTGCTATTGAGTTGTATGGGTTCTTTATATATTTTGGATACTAACTCCTCATCAGATACATGGTTTGCACATAATTTTTCCCATTCCAACACTGTTGCATTTTCACTCTCTTGTTTCTTGTCTTGTAGAGAAGCTTTTAATTTTGATGTTTGTGTGTGTGTGTATTTTCGCTTTTCTTACTTGTGTTTTTGGTGTCCTTTCTAAGAAATGTCCAATGTCACGAAGTTTTTCCACTATGTTTTATTCTAGGAGTTTTACAATTTCTGGTTTTAGAATTTCATCTTTTACATTTAAGCCTTTAGTCCATTTGAGTTGATTTTTGTGACTGGTGAAAGATGAGGGCCCAATTTCAGTCTTTTGCATGTGGATATCTAATTTTTCCTGCACCATTTAGTAAAGACACTATACTTTGTCCATTGTGTGCTCTTGGCATCCTTGTCAAAGATCAGTTGACCATACGCATATGCATGGGTTTATTGCTGGGACCTCTTTCGGTTCCATTGGTCTCTATGTCTGTCTTTGTGTCAGTCAGTACCACACTGTTTTAGGCATGTAGGAACATTCCCAGACTGGTTTAGAAATAAGTAAGTGTAAGCAGAAAGGTGTAGATTCTAGATGGTAGTTCCCTTAACTCTATCACGGTATCATCCTCCTGTTTTGTCTTGCTTCCTTTGGCCACACCCTCAGCATGCAGAAGTTCCCAGGCCAAGAATCAAACGTGCACCTCAGCAGCCACCAAAGCCCTCAAGCCACTGCAGTGACAACACTGGATCCCTAACCCACTGAGTCACAAGGAAACTCGCAGTACCAGTTTTAATTTCTCTAGCTTTATAATATAGTTTGAAATCAGGAATAGGGATGTCTTCAACATTCTTCTTTCTCATGATTTTTTTTTTTGTCTATTCAGGGTCTTTTGTGGTTCTGTTTGAATTTTGGGATTGCTTTTTCTAGTTCTGTGAGAAATGCCACTAAGATTTTGATAGGGATTGTCTAAACTTTGTAGAGGGCATTGAGTAGTATGGAGAGCTCGACAGTATTGAATCTTACAATCCGTGAACATAAGCTGTCTTTTCATTTATTTGTGTTTGTGTGTGTGTGTGTGTGTGTGTGTGTGTGTGTGTGTGTGTTTACTTTCACCAATGGTTTGCAGTCTTTGGTTTAGAAGTCTTTCGTATTTATAGTTAAGTTTATTTTTAATTATTTTGTTCTTGTTGATGCTCTTGTTAAATGGGATTCTTTCCTTATTTTTTTCTTTTCTTTTGGGTTTGTCTTTTTAGGGCTACACCCATGGCAGAGGGAGGTCCCCTGGCTAGGGGTCTAATTGGAGCTACAGCCACTGGCCTGCACCACAGCCACACAATGTGGGATCTGAACCGTGTCTGGGACTTACACCACAGCTCACAGCAATGCCAGATCCTTAACTCACTGAGCCTGGCCAGGGATTGAACCTGCGTCCTCATGGATCCCAGTCAGATTTGTTTCCACTGAGCCATGTCATGACGGGAACTCCATGGGATTCTTTTCTTAATTTCCTCTTTTGATAGTTTGTCCTTAGTGTAGTATACAGAAATAGAAATGATCTTTCACATTGATCTTATATCCTGCTGCTTTACTGAATTTGGTAATTAGTTCTAACCGTTTCTTTTTTGTGTTTTTGTTTCTTTTGACTTCTACAAAAAGTTCATATCATCTGGAAATAGATACTTTTACTTCTTTCTTTATGATTTGGATGCCTCATTTCTTTTTCTTCTAATTGCGCTGACTAGAATTTCCAGTGTTATGTTGAACAGAGCAATGAGACCAGGAATGCGTTCCCATTCCTAACCTTTGAGGAAAAGATTTCAGTTGTTCATGTCTTCAGTTGTTGAATAAAGAAGTTCTTTAATTATTGAGTGTGGTATTATCTGTGGGCTTGTCATATATGACCTTATGTATATTAGGTTGGGATAATTTCCTTCTACTCTTAGTTTGTTGAGAGTTTTGTCATAAAAAGCTGTTGAAGCTGGTCAACTGCTTTTTCTGCATCTATTGATATTATCACATGATTTTTATCCTTTATTGTGCCGTGTGGTACATCACGTTTACTGATTTTTGCATGTTGACCCATCCTTGCATCCAGGGATACATCCCAGGTAATTTTGGTGTACAGTCCTTTTAATATGCTGTTGAATTCTGTTTTCTATACATCGCTGAGGGGTTTTGTTTGGTTGGTTGGTTGTTTTTTTTTTTTGTTTTTTTTTTTTTTTTGCATTTATGTTCATCAGGGAAGTTGGCCTCTAATTTTCTTTCCCTCTGGTGTGTGTGTTTGGCTTTGGTGAACAGAGTAGTGTTACCCTTATCAAATGAGTTTAGAAGTGTTTTTTCCTCTTTAATTTCTTGTAAGAATTTAAGAAGGATTGGCATTAGTTCATTTTAAAACCTTTGGTAGAATTTACCAGTGGACCAACCCATCTTGTCTTGCTTTTTTTTTTTCTTTTTCTTTCTGAGGAGTTTTTGAATACTTCCTTAATGTCCTTGCTTACTGTTGGTGTGTTCAGATTATTTCCTTTTTAAAAAAAAATTGAAGTGTATTTGATTTATGATGTTGCATTAGTTTCAGGTGTATAGCACAGTGATTCAGTTATGTAATTTTTTCCAGACTATTTTCCTTTATATGTTATTAGAAAATATTGAGTTCTACTTCCCTGTGCTATACTGTAGGCCCTTGTTGGCTATCTATTTTATGTATGGTAGTGTGTGTATGTTCATCCTAAATTCCTAATTAATCCTGCTTTCCATTCCTTTCCCCCTTTGGTAAGCATAAGTTTGCTTTCTGTGTCTGTGATTCTATTTCTCTTCTGAGCATAGGTTCATTTGTATCATTATTTTTGTATTTCACGTATAAGTGTTATCATATGATATTTGTCTTTCTCTGTCTGACTTATTTCACTTAGTATGGTAATAAGTAGGTCTGCCCATGTTGGATTATTTCTCTTTTTATGGCTGGGTAATATTTCATTGTGGGTATATATATGTGTGTGTGTGTGTCACATCTACTTTATCCATTCCCCTGCCGATGGACACATTTAGGTTGGTTCCATATCTTAGCTATTGTAAATAGTGCTGCCATGACCACTGGGGTGCATGGATCTTTTCAAATTATGGTTTTCTCCAGATATATGCCCAGAAGTAGGATTCCTGGATCATATGGTAGCTCTATTTTTAGTTTCTTAAGGGAATCCCTGCTGTTTTTCTTAGGGACTGTGCCAATTTATATTCCCACCAACAGTACAGGAGAGTTCCTTTTTCTCTATCCCTTCTCCAACATTTATTATTTGTAAACGTTTCAAGATGCTGGTTATTCTAACCAGTGGGAAGTAGTGTGTGCTTCTTTTTTTTTTTTTTTTTGCTTTTCTGGTTTTTTGGTTGTTGTCTTTGTTAGAGCATAGTGGATTTTCAGTGTGTGTCAGTTTCTTCTGTACAGCATAGTGACCCAGTCACACACATATATACAAACCATCTTTTTCTCATATTATCTTCCATCATGATTTCATTTGCATTCCTGTAATAATTAGCAACGTTGAGTGTTTTTTCATGTGCCTCTTGGCCATGTGTACATCTTCTTTGAAGAAATGTCTATTTAGAACTTCTGATCATTTTTTGATTGGGTTGTTTTAGTTGTTTTTTGGTATTGAGCAGTATTAACTGTTTGTATATATTGGAAATTAATCCCTCATCAGTTGCATCATTTGCAAATCTTTCATCTCATCCTGTAGGTTGTCTTTTCATTTTGTTTATGGTTTCCTTTGCTGTGTGAAAGCCTTTAAGATTAATCAGGTCCCATTTGATTAATTTTGTTTATATTTCCATTAGTCTAGGAGACAAATTTAAAAAATATTGCTGTGATTTATGTCAAAGTGTGTCCTGCCTATGTGTTACTCTGGGAATTTTATAGTATAGTATAGTGTAGTCTTACATTTAGGTCTTTAATCCTTTTCAAGTTTGCTTTAGTTGTATAAGGTGTTAGAGAATGTTACAATTTCATTCTTTTACTTTTTTTACATTTTACGTTTCTTTTTAAGATTTTTATTTTTTCTGTTATAGTTGATTTAAAATGTTCTGTCAGTGTACATTTCTAAAATGTATTTTTAAAATACACATTTAAAAATATTGTTCTAGGTATCCATGGGGACAACAAATTTCTTCTCTAGAGCTATAAAATTACAAGTGACTCAATATCTTTTTAACTGGACATGGTTTTGTGATGTCAACTCTGCCATGGTTTATTTTCTTAAAGTCCTCGCTTTTGGGGTGAGAATTTGTCTGTGAGTAAAGGTTTTTTGTCCCACTCTGTTTTTCCTGAAAACCCATACCAAGCTTGAGAACAGCATCTCCATCATTCATATTTCCACTTTGCTGGAAAACTCCCCATCAAATAAAATGCATGTATATGTATATATATATATATATATGAGAAACGGATTCACTTTTTTGTAAATTGGAAACTAACACAGTGCAGGGCTCTGCTGATGTACTGACTTCAAATAATCAGATGATTAGTAAGCAGTACTGTTGGAACCTGCGAAAATGGATGCTGACAACTTTTACATATTGCCAGGTGGTAAGATAAATATCATTAAAACAATCTGAGTATGCAGTTGGGCCTGAGTGTGAAGTATGTACCAGCTCATGCTTGAGATTAGATTAGGGTGGGGTATATCTGAAACATTGATTGGAAGGTCTGACTGTGGTTTTCTTGATCCTGGCTTTGCTCTGGTGCTGGGTTTAAGCCTCACTGTGTTCAGATGAAAAAAGTCTCCCTTTGATGATGATCCATGTTTGGTTGTCCTTAGAAATGCCAGTCTTCAGGTTGTTTACCTACATTTCCTGGAAGACTGACCTTTTCATTCAAGATTGACCAAGAGGCTTTAGAATTCCTGTTGTTCTCATTCCTCAAGTTAAGTGATTTAAAGGCATGGATATAACTTTTTTTTTTAATCACAAGGGAGTAGGATGCAGTATACATCTGCATACCTGCCAATCTATTTGGGGGAATAATGGTTGTTTCCTAATCAGCAATGGGGAATCATGAGGCATCAAGTTAGAGGTTTTGCTTATATGCAGAAGTGATTGATAAGAATCACACTCAGCCCAAGTTCTTTGGGGAAGGTACCTACAGGCGTGTGGAGAAAGTCACTGTAAGGAGGAAGGCTCTTTCCTCTTTCAGCTTCTGATGTGGAGTCGGTGGCAACCTTGAGAGGAATGGTCTGGGATGATGTTCCTGACTGGGCACTTTGTGTTCAAGCTCTTCCTCTCCCTCAGGAGCTGATGAAAAACAAAGAAGAGTATCCTCCCCACTCAGAATGATGTGCCACTGGGAGAAGAGCTTTTTTTCAAAAAAAATATTTTAAAAATCATAGTTGATTCACAATGAATTACCAATTTTTGCTGAACAGCAAAGTGACTCGGTCATACACAATATATGCATTCATCTTTGTCTTCTTTGAGCAAAAAAGTGAGAGTTCCTGGGGGCCCAGAGAAACACTTATTCAAGTATGTGGGACTGGAATTCCATCAACTTGACTCCTTGGTTGTGGTTTTGTCCTGGGAAGGGGATGCCAGCAGAGGCAGGATGACTGGCCCATAGTGGAAATTTCTTGGCAATGACAGAGAATAACTACAATGCTGATTGATCATTTCAAGGAGACAAGAAGGAAACTGGGTTTTGTAATCTTTCCTATTTTTTTCCTCCTGGGGCCTGAACCGTTAGATTTATGAGGACCCAGAGATATTTTGAGAGTGCTCTGGTAGTGATGGAATGGTTAAATAACTCCAAGAGATAATGAATTTAATAGAAAAAGCAGGTCTCCTAATTTATAGAAGGAAGGATGTGTTGGAAAGGGAAATGAGCTAGTCCTGAGAATTTGGCATCAGAGGGAAGGGTATGAGTGAGGTGGCAATAAACTAAGGAGGAACAAAGTGATTGCTGAGATTGGAGAAGAAAGAAGTATTTCCTAGTTTTGGTCTTGGATGTGTACAGATGGCAGTTCAGTTTGAACATAAACATTAATGGCAAAAAAATTAAAAATTTGATAATTAACAAATTAAGATTTCTGAGAATAAAGATGGTACTTGCATGCAGAACACATATAGATATCACAAAATTAAATAGGAAGCATTGCATCTATTTTAGTAATTTGAAATTAAAGGCAAAAAGGGATTATGGATCTAGGTATTGGTGAAGATGCTCGAGCTTCAGAGGAGGATTCTGTTTTGGTTCCTATTTTCCTGACAAGTGGGAGGCATAGTATTCTCCTGAGACAAATGGAAAATTTGCAGGGATAAAGTTTATAGAGAATAGGTAAAATTGAACATAGGCTAAAAAGAATGTGTAGGAAGAAGGAACTGTTTGGAACAGCCGGAAAGTTTGCTCAAGAAGCTTTAGAGACAAAATTCATGTTAGAGTTTTATTTTGGCTGGCAAACCTTAGTTTATAACTTTGTTCAGGTTTGTCTTATATCTGAGGTAACAGGGAAAAGACGATGGTGTATACATCTGTGGGTTAAATATTTCGTTAGTGTACTGCATCACACTGAAGCAGAAAATACTCTATTTGGACTCGTTCTGTAAAGATGGCTATTCATCCATTCTCTGCTCTTTAAGAATCAAGATGATGACCGAAGTTGTGTTACCTTTTTCTCCCTTGAACAGTTATAAGTCTTTTAAAAGATAAAGTTTGTTAGTGTATTAGGATAAGATGCATTTGCTGGAGTTCCCGTCGTGGCGCAGTGGTTAACGAATCCGACTAGGAACCATGAGGTTGCGGGTTCGGTCCCTGCCCTTGCTCAGTGGGTTAACGATCCGGCTTTGCCGTGAGCTGTGGTGTAGGTCACAGATGTGGCTCCGATCCTGCATTGCTGTGGCTGTGGCGTAGGCTGGCAGCTACAGCTCCGATTCGACCCCTAGCCTGGGAACCTCCATATGCCATGAGAGCACCCCAAGAAATGTCAAAAAGATAAAAAGAAAAAAAGATGCATTTGCTGTGGCAACAAATGACTCCTGAACTCTCAGTGGCTTAACACATACAATTTTATTTCCTGTCAAGGCCTAAGGCTTTGAGAGGTAGGTCACCCTCTAGGGCAGCTCTCTTCTGTCAAGTTACTCAGTGAAACAGATGCTCTCACCACGTGGTCCTGCCAACTCAATGTGTGTCTTCCAGGCTTGCTGCAGCAGGAAAAAAGAAACTGAAAAAGTATGGAGAGCAGCATACTGACTCCTAAATGTTTTCAGCCTATATGTGACACACCTCACTTGTGCAAATGTCCTACTCAGTGGAGTTCCCTGGTGTCTCAGTGGCTTAAGGATCTGGTGTTGTCACTGCTGTGGCTCAGGTTATTTCCATGGTGTGGGTTAGATCCCTGGCCTGGGAATTTCTGCGTGCCACGAGTGTGCCAAAAAAAAGAAAGAGAAAAAGAAAAAAAAAAGAAAAGATGTTTCCTAGATCTGCCTTTGGACAAAACCAAGAAACAAATATTGTCCTACTTAAAAACAAAGGCCCTGGAAAATATGGTAGTAACACATGGATTCCTAGTGATCAGCAAATGGAGGGGCCACAATTGAGAAAAATGGATCTCCCATTTAGAATGAATTGTTTACTAAAAATTTGAATATTAATCTGTTTGTAATAAATACTTAATATAAGATCTAGGTATGCCCATGGAGTGATTTGAGTTAATTAGGTCCTCAGAAATGGAGAAGTGAAATTTCTAGGATTTGCAAAACTTCTGTCCTGACTCAGATCTGGAATCCTCTTCCTTTATCTTGGTCCTTTCTCTTAAAACTGCACTGTCTATGTCTCCAATTATTTCCTTTCTTACTCATCTGCAGTTGGTCTGAAATTTTCTATACAAATTTGAACATGTATACTTTCTATCTTGATTACTTAGGCACCACCAACTTAATTTTTTTTGTACCGGTTACTTTTTTTTATCTATTAGCTACGGCATAAATGTATGCAATAAAAGATACTTTGAATGTCTTTCATCAAAAAAAACATTGTGCCACAGAGTATCTTATGCCTGGGAAATCATATGAAAGAGTGCTCCACATTTGTACCTGGAGGAATTTTATATCCCTCCTTGGCTTTAGGCAGAGAAAATAATTTATTCTGAGAGCCCAGAGTATAATGTCAATGGTCCCCCCTGGAATCGGGCAGCAGTGCAGTACTAGTTTTGAGGATGAGTCCTGCCTTAATGATGCTCTCATTTCTCAAAACCACTTTATTTCTGTTTGATCTCTGTCTCCCACAATAAGAAATCTATACTGACTACAGTACTTGGGATTAAAACTATGCATTTTTATTTATTTATTTATTAAAATTTTATTTTCCCACTGTACAGCAAGGGGATCAAGTTATCCTTACATGTGTACACTACAATTACATTTTTCCCCCACCCTTTGTTCTGTTGCAACATGGGTATCTAGACAAAGTTTTTACTTTTTGGACTTTTTTTTTTTTTTTTCGTTTTAGAGAGGCACCCGAGGCGTATGGAGGTTACCAGGCTAGGGGTCGAACTGGAGCTGTAGCTGCTGACCTACACCACAGCCACGACAATGCTGGATCCAAGCTGCATCTGTGATCTACACCACAGCTCATGGCAATGCCGAGTCCTTAGCCCACTGAGGGAGGCCAGGGATTGAACCTGCATCCTCATGGATGCTAGTTGGGTTTGTTAACCCCTGAGCCATGATGGAAACTCCTGCATTTTTATTTTTTGTTTTATTGAAGTATAGTTAATTTACAAGGCTATGGTAATTTCTACTGTATAAACAATTCCTTTTTAAACAAAATACTTAGCTGTTAGGCTTATTGTTTAGATATTTTAATTATTTAGCCTATTGGTTATATAAGCTTTACCTGAAGCTTTACAGAGAATTGTTATACTGAATCTATGAACTCAAAGGTTTTCCATACCCTGTGATTTGTATGTTGATGAGCAATGTCCTTTGACTAATAGTAATTTATAGATTCAAAGAAGTTTCTAATTCAGAGAGACTTTAGTCATCATTTAATCAAATCTTGATATTTTGTGAGAAAGGAATCACCAAAGATTTCAGAAAGCAAGATGAGAAAACTATATTTAAAGTCACATATTTTGACCTCAAGGACCCTCATCCCTTCTATTAGTCATAATTGTCTTTAAAATATAGAATAGATTTTGTTTTTGTCTCCTCTACTCACTTGAATTGTTATCCAAGGTTACTTTTGGGCTCCAGAGCTTCCTCATGGCATTTTTCACCTCTGAGTTTCTGAGGGTGTAGATTAAAGGGTTTAACATGGGTGTTACCACAGTGTAAAACACAGCCACCGCTTTATCAATGGGGAAGGTGGTCATGGGCCGAAGGTACACGAACATACACGGTACAAAGAACAGGATGACTACGGTAACATGGGAGGCACAGGTGGAGAGAGCTTTCCGCTGTCCCTCAGGGCTGTGCGTTCTCAGTGAGCAAAGGATGAGGACGTAGGAGGCAGTAAGAATAGAAAAGATGACCATACACATCAGCCCACTGTTGGCAGCAACAAAAAGTCCAAAGAGGTGAGTGTCAGTGCAGGAGAGTTTGAGCAGGGGGAAAAGGTCACAGATGAAATGGTCAATGACATTGGGGCCACAGAAGGGCAACCAGACTATAAAAAGAATTTGAATCAGGGCATGAAGAAATCCCCCGGCCCAGGCCAGGGCCACCAGAAGGCCACACACTTGCCTGTTCATGGTGATCATGTAGTGCAGGGGCCTGCAGATGGCCACGTAGCGGTCATAGGCCATCACCGTCAGCAGGATAATCTCAACTCCTCCAAAGAAATGCTCTGCAAAGAGCTGAGTCATGCACCCGCTGAAGGAGATGGTTTTCTTTTCAGCGAGTAAGTCATATATCATTTTGGGGGCCATGGTAGAAGAGCAGCAGCCATCTAGGAAGGACAAGAAAGAAAGAAAAAAATACATGGGGGAGCTCAGGGCTCTGCTGGTGGTGACGGTCATGACAATGAGCAGGTTGCCTGCCACCGTGAGCAAGTAGATGACTGTAAACAGAGCAAACAGGAATTTCTGCACAGCTGGGTTCTGGGTCAGGCCAAGCAGGAGGAATTCTGTCACGTTGTTCATTTGCTCTGTTAATCCAGTCTGGCGTTTGGATAATTGATTTATCTGCAAATAGCACAGGGATTACTATCATGGAGGATACATTTCAACCAAGCAAAGTAATTTCTGTCAGCGATTATTTTCTGCAAGACTGAGAAAAACCCCAAGCAGATAAAGCCAAGACTTAAAGTTGGGCCATATTATTAGTCACATACTGAACATATAGCCCCCCTTTTTTTCTCTCTCTCTACCTCTCTGACACACACACGCACATGCGTGCATGTGCACGCACACACACACAAACAGTTTTATGACTGTTGATATTCCAGGCACCTTTCCCTAATTGTACATCAGTGGATATTCTCCCCCATATTGGCATAGTATTTTCTCCCATGGAACAACAGGAGTACGTATATATATGTACGGCTGGGTCACTTTGCTGTACAGCTGAAACTGGCAGAACATTGTAAATAACCTATAACAATAATAAAAAAAGCAGAGACTTGAAGTCGTAAGAGTTACTCTCGTTTCTTCTCTTATCACTTGTAATGATGAGGCTAAACTGTTTGTTATTCTTATTTAAAAAATAATTTTAAATTTTTTTTTTATTTTATGGCTGCACCTCTTGCATATAGAAGTTCCCAGGCCAGGGACTGAATCCGAGCCAGAGCTGTGACCTATGCAGCAGCTGTGGCAACAAAGGATCCTTTAACCCACTGAGCCAGGCGGGGGGATTGAACCTGCACCTGCCCATGGCCTGAGCCGCTGCAATCATATTCTTAACCCACTGCACTATGGCAGGATCATCCTTCTTATTTTTCACTTGTTTCGTGGTGAATACAGAACATTAAATAAATTTGATTTGCAATTAGGAATAAAGTAGTCATATCTCAGAAAAACTGAACTGAATGAATGTTTAAAATTCCAGTAAGATTACTGGCAGTTAGATCTGTGAACTTACATTACATTCAATAGAATTGTCTAAGAGTACCATCAAACAAGAAGAAAAAAGAAGAATATTCTGAAGAGGATAAAACGGCAAGATGCGATGCAATATCCCTTGGATTTATTTGAAACTTTTGGAGTTTCACTATTTGGAGAACTACTGCATTTAGATTTCAGAGGAATTTTGCAAATCAAACTTAATTTAGGGAAGACTATGAAAAATTCTCCGCATCTATTTAGAAAACAGGTACTTTTAGTATGGAAATTAAAGCATCACAGTTTGTTTGGCAGAATGTGTTCTGTGTAGTCAGACAATTTTTTAAAAATTCTATTCTCACTGATTAGTAGCTATGCGATTTTATGTACAGCCCTTAGTCCTACTGCAACTAAACTTCCTCATATATAAATTAGGAAAAATAACAAATGACATAGAGGAATTGAAGAATATCATTGTTACCTAGGACAAGATTTTATCCTAAAAGTAAATTGCATAATTTTCCACACTCTACATTCTTGATAAGACAATAAAAATGAAAAGACTCCCATATATCATTATTCTTATTCTTGAAATATTCGACTGCTATAATATTAAAGAAAGAGAATAAATGAAGAGGGAAAAAATTAACTAAGTACTCAAGAGGTTAGAGAAACCTCTTATATTCATAAGAAAGGTTGAATGAAGAAATCAACACATCAGGAAATAGAAAAATATTAGAGTTGATAAATGAATTCAAAAGCGTTTTAGTATTTTAAAGGTTAAGATAAAACTCATTAGAGCACAGATAATCGGAATAAGGCCATCGGTTTTAAAGAAGATTTATAAGAATATTATGCATAGTTCATAAAATATTTTTAAACAACTGGATAGACATTTTTGAAAATAAAGCAAATCTCGGAGTTGCTGTCGTGGCGCAGTGGTTAACAAATCCGACTAGGAACCATGAGGTTGCGGGTTCTATCCCTGGCCTTGCTCAGTGGGTTGGCGATCTGGTGTTGCTGTGAGCTGGGGTGTAGGTTGCAGACTCGGCTTGGATCCTGCGTTGCTGTGGCTCTGGCGTAGGCTGGTGGCTACAGCTCTGATTCAACCCCTGGGAATCTCCATATGCCGCGCAAGCGGCCCTAGAAAGGCAAAAAGACAAAAAAAAAAAAAAAAAGAGAGAGAGAGAAGAAAATAAAGCAAATCTCTTCATGTCATCACCAAAAATATAAAAAGCAAAAGAGAAATAGAGAAAAAAAAAGTGGGAAAGTGGGAATTACAGACCTTAAATTGAACATAAATTTGTTGAAAAATAGAAAAACAAACATATCTAAACTCCTAATGAAGAAGAGTTAAGCAAAATGAAATGGTATAAAAACCAGGACAAAGTTAATGGATCAACTACATAAAGACATAGTCCACACTAGAAAAATGTTTTCAACAAGTGTAACAGGTAACCATTATTATAAAAATAGTTTTTACAAAAAATGTTCTACTTATAGCATTGTAAAAATAAAGGGTAAAACTAATGAAAAGAAAATTCTTAGACACCTTAGATGTCTTAAAAAATCTATTTCATAAGTCAACAAATAAATAAAATTTAAAAACACTGAAATACTATCAACTGGCAAAATAGCACAGATTTATGACAGTTATATTGCTTAGAGCTGGTGAGTGTGTTTTGACACAAAATATTCTGGAAAGACATTTGGCCGTAGATAATAAAGACTTTATAACTGGTCTTGCGCCTTGGTCCAGTACTCATTATGCTTGGGAATCTATTCCAGATATGGAATATGGACAAAAATTAGGCATAAATGTTATATTCCAAATTTTTCATAATAATAAAAATGGAAACAATCCAAATGTCTACATAAAGATGAACAATTAAATAGAGTTATGAAATATCAGGTGAACATTAAGGTTATCTGCAAGGAAAATTAGAAAGATGAGAAAGATTAGATTCTTCCAACATAATAGTGAATGCAAAACACAAGATATTAAACAGCTTATATATTACGACCTAAATTGTCCAAAATGACATATATACATAGTACCTGGAAAAACTATTCTAAAGATGGATAGTGCTTATTTGAATTATGGGCAGTTTTTAATCCTCTTTTAAAAATTTTAGGATCCAAGGTTTCTACAGAGGGAATATATTACCTTTATAATAAGTAGACTAATTTAATAAAAGAGATAATACCCTAGTCACTTATGATGGAGCATGATGGAGGATAATGTGAGAAACAGAATGTATATATATGTGTGTGACTGGGTCACTTTGATGTATAGTAGAAAATAGAACACCATATACCAACTATAATGTAAAAAATAAAAATCATTAAAAAAAGAAATAATATTCTGTATGACTCCTTTTCTTAGTAGACTAAGTATGTTCATCATTCTTCATAAAAAACTACCATAGTAGCAACATGTTTAAATCTAACTCACCTGTAAATTGAAGATCCTAGAATCACCTGGAGGAAAAAAAAAAGTAATAAAGAAATAACAGATTGTACCTACCTCCCTGGATTCATTTGGGAAAGAAGTAATAAGTTCATGTCATAATAAGGCAATATTCATAAAGCACACTTTGCCTGGAGGTAGCAGCCATGGACTCCTCACTGATGGCTGCTTTAAAGATTTATTCATTTTTATCTTAAGTGTAGTTCCTTTTCCTCACTTGATGACTTGAAAATGGTTGCTGAAAGAGACTTTTTAAATAATGCTGAGATCATGGACTCGGTTCATGCCACCATGTGAGTGTGAGTCACAGCATCTTAGCTCAGATAATGATCTCTAGTCAGACAACTTCCAAAGCATTTGGCTTCAAAAGAAAGTGAAAAAGAAAAACCTAACCATTGGAGGATATCTCTATATGCCACCTTAACTATACATAGGTCATTCTTTTTTGATGTCCAAATGAAGCATATTAAAAGAGCGCTTGATCTGAGGTCTATCCTTATTTAAAGCCCCAACAATAAATCAGGGGAGTTCCTGTCGTGGCGCAGTGGTTAATGAATCCGACTAGGAACCATGAGGTTGTGGGTTCGATCGCTGCCCTTGCTCAGTGGGTTATCGATCCGGTGTTGCTGTGAGCTGGGGTGTAGATTGCAGACTCGGCTTGGATCCTGCGTTGCTGTGGCTCTGGCATAGGCCGGTGGCTACAGGTCTGATTGGACCCCTAGCCTGGGAATCTCCATATGCTGTAGGAGCGGCCCAAGAAATGGCAAAAAGACAAAAAAAAAAAAAAATAGGGATTGCAAGCACCATAAAATAATCAGCAAATAAAACTTGCTTTGAAGTTGCCAATTCCCTGAAGTTAGCTCTTTTAAACATTTTTCTTAGTAAGCCTGTGCTCAGCCTGGAGAGATCTCCTTTGGTTCTTGGAAGTCTGGATCCCAGTGAGTTGGAAACTCAAAACCATTGGCTTCTGTGGTCCATGCTGGTTATATTTATATGGTCTTCCTGAGTTTATCCTTATCAATATTTGTGTGTGCGCTGACAGAGAAATATTTAAATAGGTATTATTCAAGGGCAAGGAATTAGGAAGTCTCTGATTTCTCAATTCCCAGAGGATTAGAATTAGCAGCTTTAACCAAGAAGACAGCCAAACCAGTTTATTATTTCTCTCTTGTGGCCATGGCATCTGTGACTAAGAGGAGGGGGACAGCCATCTGGGCTGGGTTTGCAGCCCCTCTCTGATTGTTTAGGAAATGATTTCAGAGTCTGGGACCCAAGGCATAGAATGTTCTAGTCATTGGATTATGGATGCCTGAGCCTATCAGTGTGTATAAGACAACTTTACTACTGCCTGCCTCACAGAGTTCTAGGGAGGATTAACCAAGATGACGTGTGAAAATGACCAAGTCCTTGCAAAACTGCTCTTCTACTGTTAATGCCCTGTGGATAGAGACATGTAGGTGAGAGAAACTGCATATAATGATAAAAACTCTGAATCACGATTAAGAGTTTTGCTGGATGTTCTACTTGATAGCTATGTGATCATGGGCAAGTTCCTCATCCTCTCTTTACCTGGGTTCCCGCACCTGTAAAAAGGCGATGATGAGAGATAAGAGCATCTATCACAGAATGTCATGGGAGTTCTATGAGATACCATATGTATCTCATATGGTACAACAGTCCCTCCCTGGCATAGAGTAAAACTCCCTGTGGTCTGTTGTCACTTTCCATATAGGAAATCAGAGCTCATGGTTTGACTGATTCAGATTTCCAGAAAGAATTGTTTCGACTTAACTTAGCTTCTTTACTCTTATTGTTAATACAATCTGGGCAAATACAGAAATTAAGAGAGAAGAAAGGCTAGGTTTTAAAATGCTGAGTACTGATTCAAAAGTCATTATAATTCAGAAATCGTTCTATGAGTGTTTGGCATTCTCTTCACCAAAAAAATCTGACACAGAGTTGAGAGTCCTTGAAAGTTTACTGGAGATAAAAGAAACGTGGATGCAAATGAGACCTAACAAATACTATAACACTTTATATTTACATCACTCAGCTAATTGTGGTATTTCATCTAATTCTCGCATAATCTGCAAGTGGGAGGTATAATTCTATTTTATGTGTAAGAAAATTGATGCTCACCGTGACTGTCATTTGACCAAGATCAAAAAGCTAATAATCAGTAGAGTTTGGGTTGACATACAGCCTGAACTAAATGCAAAGCAATGATGTTATTCTAGTGCACTGGACACCACTGCCATGATATATTTTATGCCCTGGAAATGGTAGGAGAGCAGGTGCTGATTCACACCAGCTGTGCATTTTCAAGAGGCTTTGGTTCTACCCTCAGTGGAGGGCAGGACACATTCCTCAGACAGATCCCATGTGCAGCAGTGACCATAAGTGAGAATCATAGGGAAAAGAGAATACTTCTTATCTTCCTTTCCTACCTTTAGGTCCCCATCTCAGAGATCTGCCTAAATATAATCTTGGGAGTTTTCATTCTGGAAATTTCCTGATGATTGCAGAGATGTTCAGACTTAGGACCAGGGACATCCATCCTCTGTATGACTGGGACATGGTAGAGTCCTGGAGAAATAATACACCAAAGACACGAACTTAGGTGTGATTCCAGGTTCTTCTTTTTATTGTAAGATTCTATGCATGTCACTTAATTGATCAGAACCTGTAAAACAGCTTAAATAAATTGGGGTTATTGAGTAGGACATCAAAAGATAGCATGCAAAATCGTCCATCTAGTACATTATGCATAGAGAACTTTTGGAAAATATTTTATAAGATAAGTTGAGAGTAATTTTTGCCTTTTCCATACCTGTAATACTATTGACCATCATTTACTGACTCCTGACTTAACTCTGTATTCTTGGATAAGTTACTCAATTGTTGTGTCTCGGTTTCTTCTATCTTATAAATAGAGATAATAATAACTCGTAGGTTCTTATTAGAGTCAAATTACTGTTCTGAGATATGGGGTTGAGGATGTTTGTTTTTAAAAAGGAAAGAGCTGATCATGTTTAAATGCTGGTGAGAAGAGCTAAAAGAGAGAAGGCAGGGGAGAGGGAGAAGTTGGAAGAAGAGGAGGAAGAGGAAGAAGGAAAGAGATTGGGAGAGGGAAGAGGAGGGGAAAAGGAGATAGAGGAGGAGGAGTTGGGGGGAAGGAGAAAGAAAGTTACAGACATAGGAGAAAAAAGGGAGTAATCAATCAAGGCATGTTAAGTATGGCAGAGAGTGTTAGTTGTCCACAGAGTAGCTATTCCCATCTTTCCTTTGACCAAAATTCAGTTTGTTCTGGGGTCAGGTGGCCATGTTTTTGTGGGAAAGTGTGGTCTAACCCCAGCCATAGTGTGAATCTGGATTAGTCTAAAGTAATTATGACAATATTCTTCTTTCTAGTGATAAATTTAGGGATAGGCATGTTACACAATTCTAGCTAATAAGGCAAGAGAGGAGTTCCTGTAGTGGCGCAGTGGTTAATGAATCCGACTAGGAACCATGAGGTTGCATGTTCGATCCCTGCCCTTGCTCAGTGGGTTAAGGATCCACTGTTGCCGTGAGCTGTGGTGTAGGTTGCAGACGCGGCTCGGATCCCACGTTGCTGTGGCTCTGGTGTAGGCCGGTGGCTACAGCTCTGATTCGACCCCTTGTCTGGGAACCTCCATATGCCGCAAATGACGCTTCTCCAGTCCTAAAAAGGGTAGTGAAAAAAATTTCTCTTTTCTGAATAATACCTTTTGCAAGGGATGCTAGAATTGCTACCCAATGGTAATCAGTGGGGTTTTGGACTGGTAAGTTAACCAAAACAGCTAAGAAGAACACACCAAAAGATGATTGCTAGCTTTTCTTAGAGGAAAATATAGGCAAAAATTCTCTGACAAAGCCATAGAAATGTTTTCTTAGGTCAGTCTCCCAAGGCACTTGGGGATTAGAATACTTGGATTCTGGAGTTCCTGCTGTGTCTCAGTGGATTAAGAATCTAACTAGTGGAGTTCCCATCATGGTTCAGTTGTTAGCGAATTTGACTAGGAACCATGAGGTTGTGGGTTCAATCCCTGGCCTTGCTCAGTGGGTTGAGGATCCAGTGTTGCTGTGAGCTGTGGTGTAGGTTGCAGATGTGGCTCGGATCTTGCATTGCTGCGGCTGTGGCATAGGCCAGTGGCTACAGCTCTGATTGGACCCCTAGCCTGGGAACCTCCATATGCCACAGGTGCAGCCCAGGAAAAGACAAAAAGACCCAAAAAAAAAAAAGAATCCAACTAGTATCTGTGAGGAAGGGAGTTCGATCCCTGAACTTGCACAGGGAATAAGAATCTGTTATTGCTGCAAGTTATGGCATAAGTTGAAGATGTGGCTCAGATCTGGTGTTGCTGTGGCTGTGGCATAGGCCAGCAGCTGCAGCCCAGATTTGACCCCTAGCCAAAAAGGAAAAAAAAAAAGAAGATGATTTGGATTCTTGTCTTCTTCTACTAATCAGTTATCTGTGTTTCTTCTTTGGGCCTCAGTTTCCTCATCTTTAAAGGGCATATGAGTTGATATTTTAGCACAAAAGAATTCTGGATTTGTCAAATTGACCCTTGATTAACATCTGATGCTATGTTTCATAGGTTAGTGAAAGAAGTGCTATGGATTACATATGGTCATAGGTGGTGGCCTTGTCCAGAGTCTGGCATTGCTGATTCCTAGAAGTAAACTAGGATCTATATTCAAGATGCACTAAGTTCTAAAGAGCTAGAGACAGAATTCTGGTTTTGAATATAAGCTCCTCTATTTATCTTTCTTTTTTACTATTATAACTTGGGCAAGTTATTTACCTTCTTCTAACCAAAGTGTCCTTCCCTTTGAACTATAGATGATAGTGTAACAACCTCACAAGATTATTCTTCAAAATCTGGCAATTCCGACTCCCAGAAGTAAACTGTGTTTCTGCTGGGGAGCAATTACGTGCCAAACAGAGACAGACATCCTGGATTTGCATACTGTCTTCTCTATTAGTTTTTCCTTATCATTGACTTCTGGGCAAGACATTCATCTTCTTGTAACCATGATTTCATTTTCTTTAAAATACAGACAAGAGTTTACTAACTTCATAAGACTGTCTTGAAGATTATGTCAAATAATGCATATAAAGCACTTAGTATAGTGTCTAGCACATTGCAAAACTCAAATTAATGATTATTACCAGAATTATATAGTGTAAAAATTAATCTCTAATTATATTAAGAATGAGAGAAGCAGATTTAGAGTAAAAGTTTGTATTTCATAATGTTAGTATTGGGAATTTAACAAGTGATAGAGATTTCTCTGCTTAGGGAGAAGTTTGCTGAAGTTCTTTCCTCTCATTTGCAGTTTGGTTGCCTTTTGGTGGAAGATCAGGATTATTTTGTGAGAGTAACACTTTACTTACGTTTCCCATTTTTCCAAAAATATAAGAGGATTTGAGTGTTATTAGGCACTGTCTAGGTCTAGAACAGAGGGAGAGAGTAATCCTGTGTTTCAGTCTGTCAATTAACAGAGACTATCAAAGACATCCATAAGAGAACTGTTTTAAAAATATGTGCTAGGAAGTTCCCATTGTGGCTCAGTGGTAACAAGCCCAATTAGTATCCATGAGGATGCATGTTCAATCCCTGGCCTCACTCAGTGGGTTAAACATTCGGTGTTGCAGTGAGCTGTGGTGGAGGTTGCAGACATGGCTTGAATCCTGTGTTGCTGTGGTTGTGGTGTAGGCTGGGAGCTGCAGCTCTGATTTGACCTCTAGCCTGGGAACTTCCATATGCTGCAGGTGTGGCCTAAAAACAAAACAAAACAAAACAAAAGTTCTAACTACCTCAAGGTTTACAAAAAAAGTTAAGTAATAAGTGAAATAATGAGGATGAATGAGTCAAGTTTGGGGTTTTCATCTGATTTTGATTTTGAAATCTCACCTTTGGTGCAGACCTTCATGGAATTATAAAAATTAAACAGTTTGGTTGTTGATCCCCAGGGCCATCTTCTCTAGAGAAGAGTTGGCAATTAGAAGTGCATTCAACTTTCTTCCCAAGTGTTCTTGGCCCTGGACGGATTCTCTGATGCACTGGGCTGTCCAGAAAGGGGACCACGCTCCTGGGGCTTGGAACCCTGAAGCTAGCTTCATGATGAAGCATCTATGGGATCACCCAGAAGAGGTTTCCTTTCTGGGTACTTTGTTGTTACCTCGCCCAGATACAACAGGGAAAATTCATTTCACCCTTCACCACCCTTTTGCTTTAAGAATAAATAAAGATGAAAGGAATAATGGAATCTTAAGTTTAGGAAAAAGTGAAAATTAACAATGACAATCCTTAGTTTTATATACTATCTTAAATTTTAATTGAGTGCTTGTATATTTCTTCATCATGTAAATGGAATAGACTTTGCATCAAAGGGATGTGGTGGTTTATCCAGACTTAACTTATTGACTATAGTATAAGTAGTATGGATTAAAATCAGGGTCTGTAAAAAAAAAAAAAAAACAGAATTTTGTGTATTTAATTCTTTCATGGTTCTTTTCCCCTTTCCTGTCTTTTTCTCTTTTTCTTTTTTTTAAAGGTAAAGCATTCTTTTCCAGAGTTTTTATCTTCCACACCACATAGATGGAGAATGAAAGGAATGTGATCAAATTCATTTTAATCAGTATTACCCAGAAGCCTCAAATGCAAAACATAGTGTCTGTGGTATTTTTGGTTTTAACATGATAACTCAGGCAACCTGCTCTGTGGTTACGATTACCACCAGCCAGGCTCTGAACTCCCCTGTGTACTTCCTGACTCATCTTTCCCTGATAGACACAATTTATTCTTGTTCAGCTAACTCCTAAGCTGATTGTGGACTCCTTAACAAGAAGAAAGTTATGTCCTTTAATGGGTGCATGGCTCAAGTCTATGCTGAACACATTTTCAGTGCTACTGAGATTATCCTATTGAGGGTGATGGCCTATGACTGCTACATGGCCATCTGTAGACCTCTGCACGACACGGCCATCATGAGCCACAGGCTGTGTATTCTGCTGGGAGGGGCCTGGACTGGAGGACTTCTCCATGCAACCTTTCAGATTCTTTTTATTGTTGGGCTGCTCTTCTGTGGTCCCAAAGTCATAGATTACTTCATGTGTGACTTGTACCCTTTACTGAAACTCGTCTGCATGGACACTCATACCCTGGGTCTCTTTGTTGAAGCCAGCAGTGGGTTCATCTGTCTGCTTAATTTTTTCCTCATGTTGATTTCCTTTTTGGTCATCTTGCATTCCCTAAAGAACTATAGCTTGGGGGCAGAGCACAAAGCCCTTTCCACTTGTATCTCTCACATCACAGTAGTTGTCTTACTTTTGTGCCCTGGATCTTTGTGTATCTGTGCCCAGTGACCACTCTGCCCATTGATGAAGCCGTTGCTTACTTTCATACAATTAGGCATACAGTTGCTCATAGTAGTCTCTCATGATCCTTTGTATTTCGGCAGTGTCAGGTGTAACTTCTTTATCATTTCTAATTTTTTTTTTTTGGTTTGAAAACTCTTGCTTTTTTTTTCTTGATGAGTCTGGCTAAAGGTTTATCAATTTTGTTGATCTTTTTCTTTTTTTTTAAATTTTTAAATTTTTTTCTTTATTACTCAAATGAATTTATCACATCTGTAGTTGTATAATGAACATAACAATCCAATTTCTTTTTTTCTTTTTTTTGGCATTTATTTATTTATTTATTTTTATAATTTTCTTATTTTCCCACTGCACAGCAAGGGGGTCAGGTTATCCTTACATGTATACATTACAATTACATTTTTCCCCCACCCTTTCTTCTGTTGCAACATGAGTATCTAGACAAAGTTCTCAATGCTATTCAGCAGGATCTTCTTGTAAATCTATTCTAAGTTGTGTCTGATAAGCCCAAGCTCCCGATCCCTCCCACTCCCTCCCCCTCCCATCAGGCAGCCACAAGTCTCTTCTCCAAGTCCTTAATTTCCTTTTCTGAGGAGTTGTTCATTTGTGATGGATATTAGATTCCAGTTATAAGTGATATCATATGGTATTTGTCTTTGTCTTTCTGGCTCATTTCACTCAGGATGAGATTCTCTAGTTCCATCCATGTTGCTGCAAATGGCATTATGTCATTCTTTTTTATGGCTGAGTAGGATTCCATTGTGTATATATAAACACAGCCCAGGCACATCCCTCCACCCTCCAAACTGTCTCCTCTGGAGACCATAAGTTTTTCCATGTCTGTGAGTCAGCATCTGTTTTGCAAAGAAGTTCAGTCTGTCCTTTTTTCAGGGTCCACATGTCAATGATAGCATTTGATGTTGGTGTCTCATTGTATGGCTGACTTCACTTAGCATGATAGCTTCTAGGTCCATCCATGTTGCTAAAAATGTTGGTATTTCGTTCCTTTTAATGGCTAATATTCCATTGAGTATATGTACCACATCTTCTTGATCCACTCCTCTGTCGATGGACATTTAGGTTGTTTCCATGTCTTGGTCATTGAAAAGAGTGCTGCAATGAACATCAGAGTATATGTGTCTTTGCAAGTCATGGTTTTCTCTGGGTAGATGCCCAGGAGTGGGATGGCTGGATCAAATGGTAGTTCAATTTTGAGTTTTCTGAGGCATCTCCATACTGTTTTCAGAGTGGATGCACCAATTTACAATCTCACCACCAGTGTACTAGGGTTCCATTTTCTCCACACCCTCTCCAGCACTTATTGTTTGTAGACTTTTGGATGATGGCCATTCTGGCTGGTGTAAAGTGGTTTTGATTTGCATTTCTCTAATAGTGGTTTTGATTTGCATTTCTCTAGTAATGAGTGATGTTGAACATCTTTTCATGTGTTTTTTGGCCATCCATATGTCTTCTTTCAAGAACTGTCTGTTTTGATGTTTTGCCCATTTTTGGATGGGGTAATTTGTTTTTTTGGTATGGAGCTGCAGAAGGTGTTTATCAATTTTGGAGATGAATCCCATGTCAGTTGATTCACTTGCAAAGATTTTCTCCCATTCTGTGGGTTGTCTTTTTGTTTTGTTTAGGGTTTCCTTTGTTGTGCAGAAATGTTTAAGTTTGATTAGGTCCCATTTGCTTATTTTTGTTTTTATTTTCAATATTCTAAGAGGTGGATCTGAGATGTTGCTGTTTTTTATGCCAGAGAGTGTTGGCCTATGTTTTCCTCTAAGAGTTTTATAGTGTCTGGTCTTATATCTAGGTCTTTAATCCATTTGGAGTTTATTTTTGTGTATGGTGTTAGGGAGTGTTCCAATTTCATTCTTTTCCATGTGTCTGTCCAGTTTTCCCAGCACCACTTATTGAACAAGCTGTCCTTTCTCCATTGAGTTTTCTTGCTTCCTTTGTCATAGATGGGTTGACTGTAGGTATGTGGCTTTAATTCTGAGGTTTCTATCCTGTTCTACTGATCTATATTTCTTTGTGCCAGTACCATATGGTTTTGATGATTGTTGCTTTGTAGTATAGTCTGAAGTTTGGGAGCCTGATTCCTCCAGCTCCGTTTTTCTTTTTCAGGTTGTCATTGGCTATTCTGGGTCTTTTGTGCTTCCAAAAAAACTTTAAAATATTTTGTTCAAGTTCTGTGAAAAATGTCCTTGGTAATTTGATGGGATTGCATTGAATCTGTATATTGCCTTAGGTAGTATAGACATTTTGATAATATTAACTCTTCCAATCCATGAGCATGGTATCTCTTTCCATCTATTTGTGTCATCTTTGATTTTTTTTATCAGTGTGTTAGTTTTCAGAGTACAGGTCTTTTGTCTCTTTAGGTAGGCTTACTGGTAGTATTTTATTCTTTTGGATGCAGTGTTAAACGGGACTGCTTCCCTAATTTCTTTTTCTGCTCTTTCGTTGTTAGTGTATAGAAATGCTGTCAATTTCTGTGTGTTAATTTTGTATCCTGCGACTTTGCCAAATTTATGGATGAGCTCTAACAGTTTTCTGGTAGAGTCTTTAGGATTCTCTAGGTATAGTATCATGTCATCTGCAAATAGGGATAGTTTTACTTCTCCCTTTCCAATTTGGATTCCTTTTATTTCTTTTACTTCTCTGATTGCTGTGGCTAGGACTTCCAAAACTATGTTGAAGAGTAGTGGCGAGAGCGGACATCCTTATCTTGTTCCTGATCTCAGCAGGAATTCTTTCAGCTTTTCACCATTGAGAAGGATGTTTGCTGTGGGTTTGTCATATATGGCCTTTATCATGTTGAGGTAGGTTCCCACTATGCCCACTTTCTGAAAGGCTTTTCTCAGAAATGGGTGTTGGATTTTGTCAGAGGCTTTTTCTGCATCTATTGAGAGGATCATATGGTTTTGATTCTTCAGTTTGTTAATGTGGTGTATCACACTGATGGATTTGCAGATATTGAAGAACTCTTGCATCCCTGCGATAAATCCCATTTGATCATGATGTACAATCCTTTTAATGTATTGCTGGATGTGGTTTGCTAGTATTTTGTGGAGGATTTTTGCATCAATGTTCATCAGTGAAATTGGCCTGTAGTTTTCTTTTTTTTGTGGTATCTTTGTCTGGTTTTGGTATCAGGGTGATGGTGGCCTCATAGCATGAGTTTGGGAGTATCCCTTCCTCTGCAATTTTTTGAAATAGTTTCAGAAGGAGAGGTGTCAGCTCTTCTCTAAATGTTTGATAGAATTCGCCAGTGAAGCCATCTGGTCCTGGACTTTTGTTTGTTGGAAGATTTTTAATCACAGTTTCAGTTTCAGTTCTTGTGATGGGTCCATTCATCTTTTCTATTTCATCTTGGTTTAGACTTGGAAGATTGTACTTTTCTAAGAATTTGTCCATTTCTTCTAGGTTTTCCATTTTATATGCTTATAGTTGCATATACTAGTCTCTTATGATCCTTTGTATTTCTGTGATGTCCGTTGTTACTTCCTTTTCATTTCTAATTTGATTGATTTGAGTCCTCTGTCTTTTTTGCTTCATAAGTTTGGCTAAGGGTTTATCAATTTTGTTGATCTTTTCAAAGAACCAGCTTTTCATTTCATTGCTCTTTTCTATGATTTTGTTTCTATTTCATTGATTTCTGCTCTGATCTTTAGGATTTCTTTCCTTCTATTAACTTTAGGTCTTGTCTGTTCTTCTCTCTCAAGCTGCTTTAGATGTAAAGCTAGCTTGTTTATTTGAGCTTTTTCTTGTTGTCTGAGGTGGGCTTGTATTGCTATAAACTTTCCTCTTAGAATGGATTTGTTGTATCCCATAGGTTTTGGAGTGTTATATCTTTGTTGTCATTTTCTTCTAGGTATTTTTTATTTACTCTTTGATTTCTTCAGTGATCCATTGGTGGTTTAGTAGCATGTTGTTTAGTTTCCACCTGCTTGTGTTTTTTGCAGGTTTTTTTTTCTTGTTGTTGATTTCCAGTTGTATAGTGTTGTGGTCAGAAGAGATGCTTGATATGATTTCAATTTTCTTAAATTACTGAGGTTGGATTTGTAGCCAAGGATGTGATCAATCTTAGAGAATATTCCATGCACACTTGAGAAGAATGTGTATTCTGTTGCTTTTGGATGGAATGTCCTATAAATATCTATTAAGTCCATCTGGTCTAATGCTTCATTCAGGGCCTATGTTTCCTTATTGATGTTCTGTCTGGATGATCTGACCATTGCTGTGAGTGGGGTGTTAAAGTCCCCCACTATTATTGTGTTATTGTCGAGTTCTCCTTTTAAGGTTGTTACCAGTTGCTTTATATATTGTGATGAACCTGTGTTGGGTGCGTAGATATTTAAAATTGTTATATCATCTTCTTGGATTGATCCTTTGATCATTATGTAATGACCTTCTTTGTCCCTTAAAATAGTCTTCATTTTAAAGTCTATTTTGTCTGTTATGATTATTGCTACTCCAGCTTTCTTTTCATCCCCATTTGCATGAAATATTGTCTTCCATCCTCTCACTTTCAATTTGTATGTGTCCCTAGAAGTGAAGTGGTTCTCTTGAAGACAGCGTATATATGGGTCTTGTTTTTGTATCTATTCAGCCAGTCTATGTTTTTTGATTGGGGCGTTTATTCCATTAACATTTAGGGTAATTATTGATGTGTATGTTCTTATTGCCATTTTAAAAACAGCTTTGGATTTGTTTTTCTTGCTCTTTTTTCTTCCCTTCTTCTCCTGTTCTCTCCTCTTCTGGTTTGATGACTATCTTTAGTGTTGCATTTGAGTCGAGTTTTCTTTGTTTGTGTATCAATGGTAGATTTTTGGTTTGCAGTTATTCCAAAGTTTTGATATAAGTCTATATGTATGTGAGATTGTTTTAAGTTGTTGTTCTCTTCATTGCAAGTTCATCTGCAGTGTCCTGCATTTGTACCCACCTCTTCTCATGATTTCTGATTTTGGTGGTATAATTGTGCATGGATGATTTTGTATCTTTATTGTATATATACCTTTACTGGTGAGCCTTGTCATTTGTGGTATTTTTGTTTCCTGTTGCTGTCTTTTCTTTTCTGCCTAGAGGAGTTCCTCTAGTATTTGTTGTAAGGCCGGATTAGTGTTGCTGAGTTCTCTCAGCTTTTGCTTATCTGGAAAGCTTTTGATTTCTCCTTCAAATCTGAATGAGAGCCTTGGTGGGTAGAGTAATCTTGGTTGGAGGTTTTTTCCTTTCATCACGTCAAGTATATCATGCCACTCCCTTCTGGCCTGCAGAGTTTCTGCTGAAAAATCTGCTGATAACCTTATTGGGGTTCCCGTGTATGTTATTTGTTTCTTTTCCCTAGCTGCTTTCAGTGTTTTCTCTTTGGCTTTAATTTTGGTCAGTTTGGGTAATATGTGCCTCAGGGTATTCTCCTTGGGTTTATTTTATATGGTACTTGTTGTGCTTCCTGGATTTGAGTGAGTGGTTCCTTTCCCATGTTAGAGAAGTTTTGGGCTATTATCTCTTGGAATATTCTTTCTGTCCCCTTCTCTCTCTCTTCTCCTTCTGGCACCCCTATAATATGGATGTTGGTGTGTTCAACCTTGTCCCAGAGTTCTCTGAGACTCTCTTCATTTGTTTTCAATCTTTTTTCTCTTTTCTGTTCTGCACCTGTAATGTCTACTAATCTGATCTCCACTTCACTCTTTGGTTCTTCTGCCTCCTGTATTCTGCTGTTAGCTGCTTCTAGTGAATTTTTGATTTCAGTTATTATATTTTGCATCTCTTCTTGTTTAAGTTGTATATCTTGTATCTCTTTTGGTCAGTGTTTCCTGTAAGTTATCCGACTTTGCCTCCAGTTTATTTCCAGTGTCTTGCATCATCTTCAGCATCAACAGTCTAAAGTCTTTTTCCTGGAGGCTGAGAATCTCCTCATGGCTTAGCTGATTTTCTGGGGTTTTTCCGTTCTCCCTCATCTGAGTTATAGTTCTCTGTCTTATCGTTTTTATAGGTTTTTGGTGTGGTGACCTTTTTACAGATAATAGAATTGTAGCCTCTCTTCCTTCTGGTGTCTGCCCCCCTTGTGTCTGAAGTCAGTGTGGGGGCTTGGTGTAGGCTTCCTGATGGGAGGGGCTCATACCTGCACATTTGTAGGTGGAGCTGATTCTAATCCCTCTGGTGGGTTGGGCTTAGTCTCTGGATGGGATTCAAGGCAGCTGTGTGCCTGAGGGGTCTTTAGGTAGCCTGTTTACTGAGGGGTGGGGCTGTGATCCCACCTGGATTGTTGTTTGGCCTGGGGCTTCTCAGTGCTGACTGATGGGTGGGGCCAGATTTCCCCAAAATGGCCACCTCCAGAGAAAGGCATGCTGGTGGATATTCCCAAGAGCTTTGCTTCCAATGTCCTTTCCTCACAACAAGCCACATTCACCCTTGTTTTCCCAGGATGTCCTCCAAGAACTGCAGTCAGGTTTGACCCAGATTCCCATTGAGACTTGGCTTTGCCCTGGGACCCAGTGCAGGTGAAAGTCTTGTGTGTGCCTTTTCAGAATGGGGTCTCCATTTCCCCCAGTCCTGTGGAGCTCTTGTGCACAAGCCCCACTGGCCTTCAAAGCCAGATGCTCCAGGGGCTCTTTCTCCCAGTGCCAGATTCCCACACATGAGAGTTTGATGTGGGTCTCAGAACTCTCCCTCCTGCAGGTGAGTCTGTGAACCAGTTAGCTTCCAGTCTGTGGGGCTTCCCATCTGGGAGGTATGGGGTTGTTTATTTCATGAAATCACCCATCCTAACTCTTGATGTGACTTCCTCTTTGTCTTCTGGAGTAAGATACCTCTTTTAAGGTTTCTTTTGATTGAAGATTGCTCAGCCTTTAGTTATGAATTTTGTTGTTTTTTTCAGCCTATATCTCTTTTACATAAGGCTTTTCTTCTCCCAGCATAATGTGGTTGAGGTCCACCCACATTGCCATGTCAGTATATCCTTCTTGCAAGGAAATGTAATAAATCTTGATATTTCCATCACTTAACCATAATAGAAATGTATTTCCCACTCATGTCAACATATAAGAACATTCTTGATTCAAAGACAGCTTTCCTGGATGTGGAGAGCTTGGTGACTTTGGGACCTTGTCATTTGTAGTTTCACTTTTTCCTAAGGCCTTGATATGTCTGTATCGGACAGAGTTAGTGGGTGGTGGCAGTTTGGGTGTGCTTAGACTTGCATTTCCCTACTTTGAAATATCACGAGTATTAGATCAGGAACCAGCAGTTCCTGAAGATACCTCATGGTTTCCTGCCGGATGTTTCCAGAAGATCCTGCATATTCAGCTCAGAGTCTGGAAACATGTATAATTTGCAGTTCTTAACAAACCATATACATCACAGTGAAAATGCTGAATACCAAGCCAAAGAGATAATCTGAAAACATAGGCCGAACACTCTGAGATAAACCACAACAGTATCTTCTCAGATCCACCTCCTTAGGCGCATTCATCCTCCATCTCTTCCATCTCTTCCCCTTTGCTTCTCTCGGTGAGTTTACTAAACCATGTGATTCAAACATCTTAGATTGGAACTTGAGTCTTTAGGTTCCTGACCTCCAAGGCAGGTGACTTGTAATGTCCTGTGTCATGTTCATCTGCTCTGCACTATCTCCCTCTGTCCTTGCCTACACACAAGGATTTGGAGGTGCAGGCCGAGAAGTGAGGTAGTGGCACCAGGACAGAGCCAGCCAGCTTCGTCGCACAGGATGGAGGCAGGCAGGCTGGTGGAAGGTTGTTCTGCTGGGAGATGCTGTAGAAGCACTGGGATAGACCCAGTGGTCTTGCCATGCAGGGATGGAGGCAGGCAGTCTCTCCATGCAGGAGCAATCAGCTCAGGATGGAGTGGTTCTGGGTCGAATGGAATTTCCCCCCCAACTGACACCTTGCAGTATAACAGCTCTGACCTGGGCTCTTTTAATGAGCCAATCTGGTCTGTAGTCACCAGCAGAAAAATGCTCCTGCTGATTGCCTCAGAAGTTGCAACCAATAGTCAGGTGGTGGTATACTGCAAGTTTTATGCCCACCTTCAGAGACAGGGGTCCACCCTGGGTAGGGACTGACCTCTTCTATGATTATTAACATTAATTGATACATGAACTTGGTATATTAAAAAAGAAAGAAAGTGGGGGTTCCTTGGTGGTGCTGTGGGTTAAAGATCCAGCATTGTCACTGCAGTGGCTTAGGGAACTTCCCAATGCCTCAGGCATGGCCAAAGGCAGGGGGGAGAAAGAAAATAAAGAAACAGGAGACAAAGATATAAGCACTTTTTAGATATGTATATGTAAAAAAATTGAAGATTCAGAGTTCTGGTTGTGGCTTAGCAGTAACAAACCTGACTAGTATCCACAGGATGTAGGTTCAATCCCTGTCCTCCCTCAGTGGGTCAAGAATCCAGCATTGCAGTGAGCTGTGGTGTAGGTCACAGATGCAGCTCAGATCTGAGGTTGATGTGGCTGTGGCGTAGGCTGGAAGCTATAGCTCCAGTTTGGCCACTAGCCTGGGAATTTCCAGATGACTAAATTTCTAATTTAGGGTGCAGCCCTAAAAAGAGAAATTAACTTATGAATTTAATAAAAGTATTGAAGGCTATCATGTAGAACAAAACTAAAACCTCTTCATGTCAATTTTCATTTTGTAACATTCAAATTAATGGTTACAACATTATAATAATGCTCAAGGTTTTTTGTTTTTTTTTTTTTAATTATTATTTTCCCACTGTACAGCAAGGGGGTCAGGTCATCCTTAGATGTATACATTGCAGTTACAGTTTTTTCCCCCACCCTTTCTTCTGTTGCAACATGAGTATCTAGACATAGTTCTCAATGCTATTCAGCAGGATCTCCTTATAAATCTATTCTAGGTTGTGTCTGATAAGCCCAAGCTCCCGATCCCTCCCACTCCCTCCCCCTCCCATCAGGCAGCCACAAGTCTCTTCTCCAAGTCCATGATTTTCTTTTCTGAGGAGATGTTCATTTGTGCTGGATATTAGATTCCAGTTATAAGTGATATCATATGGTATTTGTCTTTGTCTTTCTGGCTCATTTCACTCAGTATGAGATTCTCTAGTTCCATCCATGTTGCTGCAAATGGCATGATGTCATCCTTTTTTATGGCTGAGTAGTATTCCATTGTGTATATATACCACATCTTCCGAATCCAATCTCAAGGTTTTAAAAATCTCTTTGCACACAGGAAATATTCATTAATAATATTTGAATAGCATACAAGGTTCATCTACAGAATATTTGAGGATATCAATATATGTCTTAATAAAAGATGTACTTATATAGTGAATTCATATAAAAATTAAAATAAACTATTTTTGAACATGGTGATAAAAATTGAGATTTCTCTTATTAATATCACTTTTTAATAGACTATCTTAAAAGAATAATTGTAGACTTACAGAAAAATTACCAAAAAATATATACAGGGATTTCCCATCACCAATATACTGTTCACCAAAAACTTAGCATGAATATGATACATTTGTTATGAATGACAAACCAATATTCATTTTTACTAAAGTTTGTAGTTTACAATCAGGTTTGGGTTACTCTGTGTTGTAGAGTTTTATGGACTTTACAGTGTGCATAATATCATGCTTCTACCTTTAAAATATCAAACAGAATGATTTTGCCTCCTTTAAAATGTCCCACACTCAACCGATTCATCCCTTTACTCAATCTGCTTAAATCCCCAACAACCACTGATTTCTTTTTTACTCTTTTGACAGTTTTACCTTTTACAGAGTGTAAATTCATAATTTATGTAAATGTTTCTATTTCAAAATTTAAAAATCCTCCTTTGTGTTGTCTCATTGTTTTATCCTGTTGACATTGTAAAATTCTCTAACATCCCCTGTTTGTCCTCTTTACTTCTAGCTCATATAAATATGTCTTCCTTAATTTGGATTATCTATGCTATAAACATATTAACCCAATATTATGAACATGTTACTATAACTGGCCTGGTCCAAGAAACCTTAATACCAGTCACTAAATTAAAAAGAACCTAATTAGGGTGATAAATTGGATTTTATAAAAAGAATTCTCTCATAACTACAAATCCAAATGTCAAACCTTTTAAGTTCAAAGACCTACCTCAGAAGTGTGCATTTTCTCAGTATTTTATCACTGTTCTGGAAGGACTAGGTAACACAAGGTAACAATTTGAAGTGAAGGCTCAAGAAGTTATCTAGAGCGATAACTGTATTAAATATTGTCCCTTATAACATGAAGTTTCTATAGTTCTTTGAATCGGATACTTTCTCTTGACCAGAAAGAACTGCTTACTACATTAAAGGTCCATTAGTAGACATGAGACCACAGTGTTTGATAAAGGAAATAGTTGAAAGAGGTAAAACCTGCTAATATATGAATATAAGCTTACAGACCGGTATGAAGAAGCAGACAACACCAGAAATCATCTTGAAAAATGGAAGATAAAATGCTAGATGAAACCAAAGTGACACTAGGTAGGTAAGAGAGACAGAGACACAGCAATGAAAAGCCTCTAAAGCAGTGAACCTTACATAACTCTTTGTACCTGACTCCATCTCTTCCTCTACATAAAGCTGATGGAACACTAAAGATTGTTGTGTTTATAGTGCTCCCTTTTCTAAAGGAACCAAATATCCATGTCCCATGATAAGATTAAATGAATACCACAGTAAGATATAATATTCTTGAGGGACTAATTCTCAGTCAATCTAAGCTATGAAGAAAAAATTGAAACTTCCATTCATCTTTGTCATCTGAGATCAACGTCTTGCTCCATAGCATCCTCATGGCATTTTTCACTTCTACATTCCTCAGCGTATAAATCAGAGGGTTGAGCAGAGGGGTTCCAATTGTATAAAAGACAGATATCATCTTATCCATGGAGAAGGTGGTTGCAGGGCGTGTGTATATAAATATGCAGGGACCAAAGAACAAGATGACCACAGTGATGTGGGAGATGCAGGTGGAGAGGGCTTTTTTCCTCCCCTCTGCACTGTGGTTTCTCAGAGAATACAAGATGATGACATGGGAGACCATCAGCATGACAAAACTCTCTGTACAGATGACTCCACTGTTGGACACCAAGGGTAGGTTGGTCACATAGGTGTCTGCACAGGCAAGTTTCAGCAAAGGCTGCAAGTCACATATATAATGATCAATCACATTGGGACCACAGAATGGTAAACTCAAGGCTAGAAAAATCTGAGCTAAAGAATGCACACAGGATCCCACCCAGGCCACAGCCACCAACACACCACAGACTCCATGACTCATGATTGTCGTGTAGCGCAGAGGTTTACAGATGGCCACATAGTGGTCAACAGCCATGAGGATAAGGATGAAGATCTCCAGGCAGCCAAAGAAATGGAATGAAAAGACTTGCATTATGCATTCATTAAAGGTGATAGTGGCATTCTTCAAAAGGGCATCCACAATCACTCTAGGAGCTATAGAAGTAGAGAAGCAGGTATCAGATAAGGTTATGTGGAAAAGGAAGAAGTACATTGGACTGCCAAGTGTCTGGCTGGTCTTGATGGTAGCAATAGTGAGCAGGTTACCTATCAATGTCCCCAAGTAGAAAATCAAGAAAGTGACAAACCCTATTTTCTTCCTAACAGGATCCTGGGTCAACCCAAGCAGAATGAACTCAGTCACGTTATTTTTCAGCTGCATGATTTCATGAATGAAGGGAAAGGTTGAATGTGAAATGCTTTATCTGCAAAAAATTAAAGATATTCACTTATGATGTGATATCTAATGTGATGAAATATTTTAGAAAAAAAGTAGTAAACATTAGAGACATTCTAACTGTGGTTTCTTAACAATTTTCTCTAACTCTTTGTTCCTTAATTTTTCATGACCACTGCATAGGTTGTTATGAGTCTCAGTAAGCTTACGAATATGATACTCTTCAGTAACAGTCTTCAAATAATCCCCCTGACTTAGATGTAACTCATTAATTTTGCTAATTTTATGAATGCTAATTTTATGAATGCATATAGTGCTCTATTGTGTAATTTCTTCTTTTTTTTTCACTGCACAAAAAAGATTAGTAAAAATAATGGTATGACCTCCATAATAAAACTAATGTAGAAGCCAAGAATTAAAAAGAAGTAAATGTAGCATTTTCAAATTTATCCTGCTCTCTCCTTCTATCCTGGGACTATTTTAGATGCTTCTGTTTTCCTTGAACTTTAGAATAAAATGGTCCAGCTGGGCTTCTGTGATTGCCTGTGAGAAGGGAAATGCATTCTCCTGCTCTCTGAAGACTTTCACTATAGCTTTTCTTACAATATAAGAATTTTTATTGCTCGCAGCACAAGAATTCATGTGCTTATTCTACTTTTCATTTTTAAAAAAGAATATCAAAATGCTACATATTCTCAGGATATTTGTCCTCCACAATTTCAATCCAACTGCCTGGTATAATGTAGGTGTTAACTGACTCGGAAATGAACATTCCCTACCATCTTTAAAATGTGATCATATTTATGTCATTGTTGTACTATTGTGATTTTAAAATATAGTAAGATCAGGAGTTCCCGTCGTGGTGCAGTGGTTAACGAATCCGCCTAGGAACCATGAGGTTGCGGGTTCGGTCCCTGCCCTTGCTCAGTGGGTTAAGGATCGGGCGTTGCCGTGAGCTGTGGTGTAGGATGCAGACGCGGCTTGGATCCCGCGTTGCTGTGGCTCTGGCGTAGGCCGGTGGCTACAGCTCCGATTCAACCCCTGGGAATCTCCATATGCCGTGGGAGCGGCCCAAGAAATAGCAACAACAACAACAACAACAACAAAAGACAAAATAAAATAAAATAAAATAAAATATAGTAAGATCAAGTTTACAGAGTCTTACATCAAATTTGTAGGGTCTTCTATCTATCATTATGGTAGACAGAAAAATGTGCTTTCTATTTATGAAGCCCAAAACAACAACCCTATGATCATTTTTGAACAAGTAGTGACTCAAGTATACATCCTCAAAAAGAATATGAGTTTCAGAGTTCCCATTGTGGTTCATTGGTTAGTGTATCTGACTAGTAACCATGATGTTGCGTGTTCGATCCCTGGCCTCGCTCAATGGGTTAAGGATCCGACATTGCCCTGACCTGTGGTGTAGGTCACAGATGTGGCTTGGATCCTGTGTTGCTGTGGGTCTGTGTCATAGGCTGGCGGCTACAGCTCTGATTGGACCCCTACCCTGGGAACCTCCATATGCCATGGGTGCAGCCATGGAAAAGACAAAAAGACAATAAAATAAAATAAAAATAAAAAGAATGTGAATTTCCAATAGAATGTAAGACATTGAGACCTGGATACCTACACAAATGATCATCTGAAGCATTTAGATTGTTTTACATAAATAATTGGCCCTTAGAACATGCTGTAAGAAGCTTTGCATTTTTCGTATCTTCCTGATATTGATTAACATCTTTTGGAGTTCCCATCATGGCTCAGCAGTTAACAAACCTGACTAGCATCCATAAGGACACTAGTCCCTGGCCTTGCTCAGTGGGTTAAGGATCTGGCATTGCTGTGAGCTGTGGGGTAGGTCACAGATACATCTTGGATCCCACATTGATGGGGTTCTAGGGTAGGCTGGAAGCTACAGCTCCAATTCGACTCCTATCCTGGGAACTTCCATATGCCATAGGTGTGACCCTAAAAAGACAAAAAAAAATGTATTTCAGTATGATTTTACTATGTATATGACTACATGTCCAAGTTTATTTTTCCAAAAGATGGTTGACATTTTCCCTCATATTTTTAAAAGAATCTGACAAATACATGGATTAGATTAGTTTGGAGGCAAAATAGCATCAGTAAAATAGCACAGTAAACAGCATCAGTAAATAGCACTCCTCTTCCAAATGTAAGGCCAGTTATTGTTCACCTTTATTATACATTTAAGCCTACTCATTGTTGTGTTTCCTCTGATCCTTCTCTAAGAGGTAGTTATTTATCTCTCAAACTAAATCTTTGATGTGAGCCAAGAGCAGATCAAAATCATATGATATCATTTGAAAGAACAGAAAGGGCAATACTTCTACACTGCGGTAGACAATATTCTTGTCAAAGCTGTCATGTGAAGCTGGAAAAGCTGGCCTTCTCCAGAGGCTGTGTAAAGGTCAATATCTCCACTAAACTTTTCTGTAATTTTGAACCAGGAATAATCTAACATTTTAGTACCCAGAGTTCCTAACAAAACTTATTTTGCTAAGCTATCTTATGTATAAACCATTTGTAAGCATTTCTGTATTCTTCCATCTCCAGAAAATATACTACAATTGATGGATTAAAGTCTTCTGTCCCCACACAACAATACGTGAGTTTCACACACCTGATGCTCATAAATATTTGTTGATTTCTAAAGATCATTCCCACCCTCATGGTCATGTTTCATTCTATTAATTTCTTATATTAATGGTAAATCTTATTTTAAAAAAAGTTAGATTGTTCATTTCCCCCTGTTTCTTCCTCAGAGTATGAGGGAAATATAATTACAAGATGCATGGAAATATGTTAGCAAGTGATGGTGGATTATTTTGTAATGATGCCCCTCTGAGTACTAGATTGAAATAATATGTCACTTTCTTGTTGGAAGGCACTCTGAATTTCCAGTTCCACTCATCCACTTTTGACAGCAGCTGTGAACTGGAGTTTAGCACTTGCCATCTGCCTCTGCATGGATTAAACCATGAACTACTTCAACTGCAGACCCACAGCATGCCCTGAGCAGAGCTTAGGGTGAAGACCAGGAGTGAGGCACGCTGTGCTCTGGGAAAAGTGGAAGAGCAGGTCTTCAGATAGATATTGTTAGGAGATTTTTTGAGCCCACTTCTTGCATCTCTTCATTTCTCTAAAAAAAAAAAAAAAAAAAAAAAAAAAAAAAAAAAAAACACACAAAAAACACTAAAGCCCTTCATGGTGGTGTCTGCTCCTCATGACTAGTAGTAACATTCATGACACCAGAGGCAAACTTCATAAAATGTGTGCATGGCTGCATGCACCTTTAACACATATGTTGGTATTTCCCCTTTTCTCTTTGGGTCAGGATTTCAGAGCTCCTGGGTTGTAATAAGTGGACAAAACAAAATATGTCATCAGTCAATGCAGTCACTCCCAAGGGTGGGATGGTGAGCCCTGAGGGAACTCAGGAAAGAAACAAAGAATACTGGCCCACAACTGAGGTACCTGTTGAAGGAATGAGTCCAGTAAGCCCAGACATTTACATCTTCCCATAGAAATAGGCTTTCTGTAAATCTTCTTCTGTAACTCTGGTGACATGTAAGTCTCTTCTTCCTACTACCTTCCCTTTGTTGCAAAATCTCATATATCCTAGCTTCCCCTGCCTCACCTACTCAGAGGGGCTTCTCTGGGCTACCTAAGATACTGTCTCCTAGGCTTAAGTCCTAATTTTGCCCCACATAAAACTTAATTCCAGCTTTCATGTTGTGCATTTTTTTAAGTCTACACAGCCCTCTCACAGAACTCTGAAAAAAATGTTCTTCTCTGCATTCCAGGATGGAATCTTAAAATCCATAAGATCTTAAAAATTCCATATTTTAAGACATAATGATGTAAGATATTGCTATCCTAAAGAATATAATACTCTAAAGTTTTCTTTACGTATAATTATCCAGATAAAATCAAGTCAATTTTAATTTTTTTTCCCACTGTACAGCATGGGGACCAAGATACACTTACATGCATACATTTTTTTCCTCCCTTTGTTCTGTTGTGATATAAGTATCTAGACATAGTTCTCAATGCTACACCGCAGGATCTCACTGTAGATCCATGCTGAGAGCAATAGTTTCCATCCATTAACCCCACGCTCCTGATCCCTCTCACTCCCTCCCTTACCTCCTGGGCCGCCACAAGTCTATTCTCCAAGTCCAGGATTTTCTTTTCTGTGGAAATGTTCTTTTGTGCTGTATATTAGATTCCAGTTATAAGTGATATCATATGGCCTTTGTCTTTCTCTTTCTAACTTATTTCACTTAGTATAAGAATCTCTAGTTCCATCCATGTTGCTGCAAATGGCATTATTTGTTCTTTTTTATGGCTGAGTAGCATTCCATTGTGTATATATACTACAGCTGCCTAATCTTCCTAATATGTTGATGGACATTTGGGTTGTTTCCATGTCCTGGCTATTGTGTATAGTGCTGCAATGAATATTCAAGTGCACGTGTTTTTTTAAAGGAAATTTTTGTCTGGATATATGCCTAAGAGTGGGATTGCTGGATCATATGGTAGTTCTATGTACAGATTAATAAGGTATCTCCAAAGTGTTCTCCATAGTGGCTGTACCAGCTTACATTCCCACCAACAGTGCAGGAGGGTTCCCTTTTCTCCACAACCCCTCCGGAACTTGTTATTTGTGGACTTACAAATGATGGCCATTCTGACTGGTGTGAGGTGGTATCTCGTGGTAGTTTTGATTTGCATGTCTCTAATAATCAGTGATGTTGAGCATTTTTTCATGTACTTGTTGGCCATTTGTATATCTTCTTTGGAGAACAGTCTGTTCAGGTCTTTTTCCCATTTTTCCATTGGGTTATTGGCTTTTTTGCTGTTGAGTTGTATAAGTTGCTTGTGTATCCTAGAGATGAAGCCCTTGTCCATTGCATCATTTGAAACTATTTCCTCCCATTCTGAAAGTTGTCTTTTTGGTTTCCTTTGCTGTGCAAAGGATTGTCAGTTTGATTAGGTCCCACTGGTTTCTTTTTGCTCTTCTTTCTGTTGCCTTGGGAGACTGACCTGAGAACATATTCATGAGGTTGATGTCAGAGAGTGTTTTGCCTGTGTTCTCTTCCAGGAGTTTGATGGTGTCTTGTCTTCTATTTAAGTCTTTCCACCATTTTGAGTTTATTTTGGTGCATGGTGTGAGGGTGTGTTCTACGTTCACTGCTTTGCATACAGCTGCCCAGGTTTCCCAGCAATGCTTGCTGAATAGACTTTCTTTTTCTCATTTTATGTTCTTGCCTCCTTTGTCAAAGACAAATTGACCATAGGTGTCAGGGTTTATGCGTGGGTTCTCTATTCTGTTGCATTGGTCTGCTGGTCTGTTTTGATACCAGTACCACACTGTTGTGATGACGTGGCTTTGTGATATTGCTTGAAGTCTGGGAGAGTTATGCTTGCTGCTTGGATTTTGTTCTTCAGGATTGCTTTGGCCATTCTGGGTCTTTTGTGGTTCCCTATAAATTGTTGGATTGTTTATTCTAGTTCTGCAAAAAATGTCATGGCTACTTTGATAGGGATTTCGTTGAATCTGTAGATTGCTTTGGGTAGTATGGCCATTTTTACAATATTGATTTTTTCCAATCCAGGAACATGGAATATCTTTCCATTTCGTTACATCTTCTTTAGTTTCTCTGATTCATGTTTTATAGTTCTCGGCAAGTATGTCCTTTACCTCCTTGGTCAGGTGTATTCTGAGGTATTTGATTTTTTGATGTGCAATTTTGATAGGTATTGTATTTTTGTATTCCTTTTCTAATATTTCATTATTGGTATACAGAAATGTGATTTCTGAATGTGAATCTTATATCTTGCTACTTTGCTGAATTTATTAATCAGTTCAAGTAGTTTTTGGGTTGAGTCCTTAGGGTTTTGTATGTATAGTATCATGTCATCTGCATACAGTGACAGTTTTATCTCTTCTCTTCCTATTTGGATGGCTTTTATTTTTTTTGTCTATTTAACATGTAGGTATAGCTACTGATCCTCTTCATACTCAGTAACAAGATGGAAACAAAGGTTGGAGTTGTTAGTACCTTATTGCCCAAAGGTACTGGGGAAATAGAAAAAGAAATACAAATACAAGGAGATCCTGCTGAATAGCATTGAGAACTTTGTCTAGATACTCATGTTGCAACAGAAGAAAGGGTGGGGAAAAATGTAATTATAATGTATACATGTAAGGATAACTTGATCTCCTTGCTGTACAGTGGGAAAATAAAACTAAAAAGAATTTAAAAAAATTAAAAAAAAAGAAATACAAATAGATGGTGAAGAATAGAAAGAAGAGAAAAAATGTCATTGGTAGAAGAGGAGGGAGATCACTCGCACCCAGTGCCCTAAGTTGTCTTGTGTATTAGAAGACAAACTTTTATAGCTCTTGTAATTTATTTGCAAGTATAATCCAGGGAGTGTAAGGTGGTGCTTTGGAATTAATTTCTTTGCTGTGAGCTTCACACATCCCCAAACGTGGATCTACAGACTTAGAGCAAGTAGTACCTTGATTAACTATAAACCTCTTTTTGCAAACTGAATTGATATCTCATATTTTTTTCAAATGGATATCCAACTGTTTTTCTAACTTATGTTAGTAAATGTACACTTATTAATGAAGGTGTTTCATTGAAATAATTTTACTTACCATATATTTTGCAACAGCCTGTATGTTTGTCGCTGTATATAAGTTACATTTTGTGTTTCCCATAAATATTGCACCAGATAAGAATGAACAGTGATGTTTCATGTGAGAGAAAACTGAAATGCACAGAAGTCAAGCAGCTTGCAAGGTTATGTATTTGGGAAGTTCAATCCTGAGAATGATATTCATGATTGTTTCATTTCATGGTTTATCCTCTTGCCACACATTATTTTATATGCTCCTAAGTGGAAACAAGGATTCATAAGTGATTATAACAAAAGTTGATTCAAATGTCTGAGTAATGGTATCTATGATTGAGGAGCTGAGAATGAATAGTGAGACAATGAGGACAGGTTGAAATTGAGGTAGCCACAGGATATATGTATGAAAATACTCATTTGGGTTTTTTCACAGTTTGAAATGGATGTCAGGACTCTAAAACTAGATTTTGGGAATCTTTGCTTGTAAATGAGAGTTTAAATTATTTGGAAATTGGGGAAGGTCATCCAAGAAAACAGAGAGAATAGAGAATTGAGCCACTCTTCTGGGTAGGGTTAAACTAACATAAAGAATCCCAGAGTGGTCTCAAGAAGCTTGTGAAAAAATCATAAGTGAAACCATGAATAGTAGTGATATCATACTTAAAGGAGTGGAGTTTCATAAAGATGTGAGTGGGTGTTCTGTGTACAAAGGGCACATTAGCACTTGTGACTAAAACTCAGACACCTGTAAATCCTGATTTACATATCCAATGAGTAGAACAATTTCAAATAGAAAAAATGTGCTAGAAACCATGCATTTTATTTCCATTGCTCAGAAGCCTAAAGTTCTGTAAACTAACACTAACTGAGGACAGAAATCATGACTGTTTGGTTCTCCAGCATTATCTTTATCATAGCAAACAATAATTTGTAGCATGCAATTTCTCTCTCTCTCTCTCTCTTTTTTTTTTTTTTTTTTCATTTTTTAAGGAAGGCGAAGAGATCTGAAGGTAGTTTGTGGAGGAAGCCAGGTCAAAGAAATGTGCTTTTTAACAATGGAAAGGAAGGAGTTGCCATCATGGCTTAGCTGTTAATAAACCCAACTAGTATCCATGAGGATGCCTGTTCAATCCCTGGCCTTGCTCCGTGGGTTCAGGATCCAGCATTGGCTGTGAGCTGTGTAGGTCGCACCCACGGCATATTGAGGTTCGTAGGCTAGGGGTTGAATCGGAGCTCTAGCTGCTGGCCTATTCCACAGCCCAGAAATGTGGGATCCAAGCTATGTCTGTGAGCTCCTTACTTTGAACACTTTTGATCAACCCTTTGATTTATACACTAAGGAAGGCATAAGTGAAAAATGCCATGAGGAAGTTGTGGACCAAGAAGTTGGTTTCAGATGACAGGAGATGAATAGAAGTTTCAGTTTTCCTCATAGTTTGGATTGACTGAAAGGAAGTCCATACCAAATAAGATCTTTTTCTTATGGAGTTAATATAATCCTAACATGTGGTGTGAATATTAATTTCTTTAGGAATATAAGCCATGTGAACACACATGCTAGTGTTGAGTCAAGTTTATGTAGAAGAGACGGTCTTACAGTCATGTGAGAACCTTGTCTTCGATGGTCACTGCTGGGTCTCTGCCTCTCTGGTCTGCCGACTATCCCTGTGGTTTGATCTCCTGTTTCCACTGCCCTGTGTGTTGACTTGTGTTTATAGTTATACTTCTATTTGCTTATAACCACGGCTCGACAGGTGTTCCTTCCAAAGAGTTTATTTACTAGAAATGGTGGTCTCGTGTCTCATTGTGGACCTTCAACTTGTTTGTTCTTCCTGACTCAGGAAAAAGCACCAGGTTCAAGTAAGCATAGCATCTTCATATTTTAAAGGACAATATATTTAATCTAAGAAACCTCTCTTCTTTTTCTTGGGGTTATATTGGAAATTCTTATCATATGTTTACCTAGATTCTTCTAGAACAGTGACAGAACAGAATGAGAAAATTCACCCTTTTAGGGAGTTCCCATCATGGCACAGTGGTTAACGAATCCAACTAGGAACCATGAGGTTGCGGGTTCGGTCCCTGCCCTTGCTCAGTGGGTTAAGGATCTGGCGTTGCCGTGAGCTGTGGTGTAGGTTGCAGACGCGGCTCGGATCCCACGTTGCTGTGGCTCTGGCGTAGGCCGGTGGCTACAGCTCCAATTTGACCCCTAGCCTGGGAACCTCCATATGCCGCAGGAGCGGCCCAAAGAAATAGCAAAAATCCAAAAAAAAAAAAAAAAGAAAATTCACCCTTTTGTAGGAGTATTTTTTCCTTAGGGAGGTTCTGACTGTTGGGATTATATTAATAGTCTATCTGTAAAAAAATCCTTTCTGCTCTTAAAATGACCCTTTATATTTGGGAGGAAATATTTTCTTATCTGTTGAATCATACTCATTTCAATAATTTGTTTATATAATAGTGGGTTATTATGATTACAACATAGATGATCTGAATGAAGGCATATTCAGGTGAGCTAGAAGTAAAGCATACATGTAGTTGATCGTAGGGAATTGGAAAATAATAATCAATTAAAGGAAGTATGTTATACCCAGGAGGAGTGTTTTTAGGCTTTGAAACATAAATAGTTACATCAGAGATGTGAATGGTTTTTAGTGAGTTTTGGTATAATTCAGAAAAGAGTAATTTGAGAAGGATGTAGGCATTTAAAAATTATATTTATATAATTACAAATATAATATATGAAAATTATATTTACACCATGGAGATTGACATCATCTTTTGTCAGCATTCATCAACAGTATGGTCTCTAGTTACATGATCATTAGGAATCTTTTTTTTTTTTTTGCCTCTTTGTCTTTTTATTTGGAAGTTCCCAGACTAGGGGTTGAATTGAAGCTGTAGCCTCTAGCCTACACCACAGCCATAGCAATGCAGGATCTGAGCTGCATCTGTGACCTACACCACAGTTCACAGCAACACCAGATACGTATCCCACTGAGTGAAGCCAGGGATCGAACCCACATCCTCATGGATGCTTGTTGGGTTCGTTAACCACTGAGCCATGATGGGAACTCCAGTTTGTTGCCTTATTTGTATTTTAACCATATAGAAAACTTGATATGAGTATTTTTTTCTTATTTGGAACTTCTATTTCTGTTTAAATATTACTAAATTATATCAATTTTAATAAATTTATATTAACTTTATTGTCCCAAGAAGTTTACATTTTTTTTTAGTTTGAGAAAAATATTTATTTCTGAGTGTGGGGCCAAAAACCTGTTAATTCCAAGATGAAATCCAATGACATATATACATCACCTTTTTATTATTTTTTTTCAGGCTGTACCTGCAGAAAATGTAAGTTTCCAAATTAGAGGTTGAATCAGAGCTGCAGCTGCAGGCCTATGCCACCACCACAGCAATGTGGGATCTTAGCCTTGTCTGCAACCTACACCATAGCTCATGGCAATGCCAGATCCTTAGCCCACTGAGCAAAGTTTGGGGTTAAACCCACATCCTCACGGACACTGTGTCAGGTTCTTAACCCACTGAGCCACAGTGGGAACACCTACCTCACCTTTTAAAAATCAGATTGTATATTTTTCATGGCTAATCTATCTCAAGCAGTTTATATCACTGATCACAGCTGCTACAGTTTGATTTCTGCTTTTGCAAGGTTTGCATAGTAAAAGATTCCAGTTTATAGGGTTTCAGTTGAAGCCTTCTATTTCAAGACAAGGAAAATATGAAAAGGGTTGTATCCCAGAACCAATCTGGGTACCTCCGCAAATGCACTCTATATAATATGTCTTCTGGACAGGCTTTGGATTTAGAACTCCCGTGTCACTGTCACCACATCTCTTGCAGACAGAAATGTATAATCAAATTCCTGCTTAGGAGGCTATACTACAGATAAGAGAAATGTAAAGAGGTCTGAATGTATACCCTCACAGGATTTTTTTTTTGAAGTCAGTGGTCTGATACAGCAAGAGTGGGACTCTGAAATCTAAAATAGACACACTTGCATGAAGAAGAGTGAGAAGCATGAACTCACAAATATTCTTGCAAGGCCCTAGTTGTCCTAAGTAGCTTCCTCTTTCTTGAAAGAGAGAAAAGAACAGTCAGCCCTAAGAAGAAAAAAAAATGCAAATTAATAGAAAAACATGAATCACAACTACACACTCACAGAATAACACTTATGTAGGAGTCTGCTCCAGAACCCTAACTACTAATGACATTCTAGTTTATCCTAAGGCACCAGGGCCCTTAATATTAACTTGATTTTAAAAAGATATATTCTCTGTTTTCAAGAACTAAATGAGCCTGATCATACCCAGTGCATCATTCATTTTTTCTAACATACCAACTGTAATTTTATTATGATATGCAAGAAATAAAACAACTAATTGCTGTTTGCCTTTTTTTTTCATGGTAAAGAGCACCTAGGAGATGAATATTCATTAAAAATCTTCAGAGAACTTCACAATATGTGATTGGCAGGAATACACTGGTCACTTGGCAGGAAGGATGAGGTGAGGACCTTTATATAGGTAGCAATAGATGAATAATTAGATATTAATAGGTGACCACTAACCTTAGAAAGTTGTAGGAAGATGAGTCTTGTTAACTACAAGCCTTCATTTTGCAGGTTTTGGATCAGAGCTAAATTACAGAGAAAAATGAAAAAGTCACTCTGTCCTATTTGTGGTCTAACAATCCAGTCCCCCTTTGCTTTCATTTGAAGATGAATTTCTACTGCTCATCTTCCCATTCACTAGTTTTGCCATCTTACCTGAAAACAGAAACTCTTCATTTCATATTTAAAGTAGAAGAAATAAAAGAGTTATTTGGAATTTCCAAGTATACATATTTGTAGGCATAATTTTGGGGTAATTAAGCAGTATAATGGAGATCTTATATGTTTCTCCTCTCACCCCCCCCCAAAAAAGAAAAAAAATCCACCCCCTTACTTGGGCTGTGTGCACTTGAGAAATGGTGGGATCATGACCTGTGCTGGCTGCTGACATCCTGGGAGCAGTGAGAGAATAAGGATCTTGCATTCACTGTGTAGATTTTCACTTCATCTTAGTACCTGCTAATGTACATTTCATCACTGCTCTCTCCAGTGATACCTGAAACTCTTTAGTTCAATTAAAAATAAATAGGAGTTCCCATTGCGGCACAGGGGAAATAAATCCAACTAGTAACCATGAGGTTGCAGGTTTGATCTCTGGCCTCGCTCAGTTAAGGATCTGGCATTACCATGAGCTGTGATAGAGGTCACAGATGAGGCTTGGGTCCTGCATTGCTGTGACTGTGCCATAGGCCAGCAGCTGAGGCTTGGATTCAACTGCTAGCCTGGGAACCTCCATATGCCATGGGTGCAGCCCTAAAAAATAAATAAATAAGCAAACAAACCTCCAGTCTTTTGTGAGATGGTGTAGAGGAAGTACTGCCCAGCTATGGAGAAAGTGGGATAGAGAGAGAAAATAGTCTTCTTGCAATTCAAAGTGCATTTCCCTCCTACATTCTATGGAGCTTGATGCTCTAAGCTCTTAGCATCTCAGGAGTTTTGCAGGTGAACTACATGCTCTTATCCCCTATCCTATCCTATTTATCTCCATTCTCAAACATTTGTAACTTCCTCTATCTGTAAAATCAGTTACTTATCACCCTTCTCTATGTTTCAAAGAACATGTGGAAGTCTTTCACTAACTGATATTTCCTGTTGTTCCTTTTATCACTATGGATTAACACATAATTTGGGGTTTTTTCATTTGTTGTTGTTGTTGATGTTTTAGCTCCACACCTGTGCCATATGAAAGTTCCTGGGATAGGAGTCGAATCAGACACCGGCTACTGCACAATGACAGATCTGAGCCATATCTGTGACCTACACCACTCAGGGCAATGCAGGATCCTTAAACCACAGAACAGGGCCAGGGATCAAACCCACATCCTCATGGATACTAGTTGGGTTTGGGTTCATTACCACTGAGCCTGAAGAGGAACTCCTTGGTTTGCATTTTCTACACTTTGTCCTTCATGTTCACTGTTCACTTAAAAGGTCTGCTTTCATACGGCTCTGGTTTGTCAAGACACAAATTCTTTCTCCACATATCTTTTACAATATTCTCCCCTTTCCCATCAGCCTCTTAGGTCCCTATTCAGAATTTCAGAGAGGAAATCCCCAATCAATCTGGTTTGTCCTTGAGCTGAATAGACTAAACTTAGGTCATTGGCCAATCTACAGAGTAACCAACTCCCCCAGTCAGGCATCATCCTGGGTACAATCTGCTGTGATTTAAAGGGGGGGTGGGAAGGGTAATGGGATAAAAATATGGCACCTGATCGTATTTGTTTAGCATGGACTGTTAGCCAAGTATTTTGAGGAAAATGAGGAAAATATGATAGTATCTAATCAAACATTTACCTAGACACTTAGATACATTTGACTTGCTTTCTCTTTGTTTTTCTATTAGCTTTATTGAGATATTAACATCTAACATATGTAACTATAAGGTATATAATGTGATGATTTGATACAGGTACATATTAGAAAATGAGCATCAGATAAATTTACTTAATACCCCCACCCCATTAATGACATTGTGTATGTGTGTGTGGTGATAACATTTAAGATCTAACTCTCTTAACAACCTTCAAATATATAATTCCTTTTTGTTAGCTATAGCCCCCATGCTGCACATGAGACCCTCAGAACTTATCCATTTTATAGGTGGGGGTTTGTATCCTTGAACTAATATCTTCCCTCTCCACCGCTCAACCCCTGGAAACTGCCATTCTCCTGTTTCTGAGGTTGGCTTTTTCAGATGCTGCATATAAATAAAAACATACACTTTGTCTTTTGCATCTGACTTACTTCAATTAGGCTTCAAATTCCATCCATGTGGTCCCAGAAGGTAGGATTTCCTTCCTTCTATGGCCTAATAATGTTCAATTTCATGTATATCTCACATCTTCTTTATCCATTTATCCCATGATGAACATTTAGGTTGTTGCCATATTTGGCTCTTGTGGAAGATAGTGCAATGAACATGAGAGCAAAAAATATATTTTAGAGGGAGATACTCCACAATGGTGGAGTAGCAGGACATAAGGCTCACCTACTCCCACAAATAGATTGAAAATAGAACTACATGTGGAAGTACCGGCAGAGAAAATTTGAGAAAAACTGACAAAAGAACTCCAAATTATGATAGACCAAGAAAGATGTTACACAACCAGATAGGATAAGAGAAAGAGGAAAGAAAAAGAACAGAGAAAAAATAAGCAAAAGGAAAGGAGATGGGACCTGCTCTCTCAGGAGGGAGCTGGAAGGAGGGATAGTTCCTACACCCTAGCAAGTTCCCCCAGCAGCAAGAAGATCAGCCAAAAGCAGGGGAGGAACTCTAGAGAGATGGTGTGAGGCAGTTAAAAAGGAAATGGTTCTCCACAAACGGTCAGTGCTATGGGCAATGGGCAACTGTACACGGGTGCCAGCAAGTGTTGGAAACTAAAACGTTGGCCTTAGAGATCAGACCCAAAGAGGGAGCTGGGGCTGGCAACATGGGAATAAAAAGAGGATTGGCGATGAGGAAATGGCCTGGAGGGACTAGAGTGTAGGGCGACCACAGTGGAGAGCATTTAAGCAGAGGCAAGACCAACTGCAGAAGAGCCCATTCGTGAAAGGAGGGCTGGCTGCCTGTGCCCACCCCCTGCTGATCAGGGAAAACACAGGGATCTGAAGAGACTCATGCTAGTGGTGCCCAGTCAGCCCCAGAAGAGATGCCAGTGGCAGTGCCCATTCCCTGTGAGACCAGTAATCTTCTCAAGCAAGGCAAACACAGGTGTCTTGGCTCTACCCAGAGACTCTTCAGACACTTGCACCAGCATTGCCCACTCAGCACCAGAGATCTGCCAGTGACAATACCCATTCCTGTGAGAAGGCTGCCAGTGTCTGCTCCATGCCCAAGGTGTGGGCTGCCTGACTGGAGAAAAGCACAAGTTGCAGGGCCCCTGCCAGTGGCCCTGCAAAGGCCCATATTAGTGGCACTCATCTCACACCAAGGCAGCTGGGAAAGGCCCATTAACCCACCTTCCAACCCATAGCGGCTACAAAGAGCACTCCACGCAGCAGTAAGGCAGGGGAAGGGACCACTAGAAACACACATCTTTCAGCTAAAGAGAAAACCTGTGAACCATAATTAGGGAGAAGTCCCTGAGCCCTGAGGCTTGAGAGAGAGATCCCTAGAGTGGCCAAGCAAGGGGAGTGCTAGCAGAACAGTGGCACCTACTCTTATACCTACTGAGAGCAGTGGAGCCTTCTTGGCAAAGGGAGGGGGCAGCAGGAGAAACTGCTGACATAGCAAGCTATGAAAATTAGCCCTCAAAGCTACCTGCTCTCAGGAGGGGCTTTAGTAGACACTGCTACCCCTGCAAGCTACAACAGCAGTCCTTCCAGTGGTGAATCACTGCCACCTACCTCACAGACCCATATCCTTTGCAGCCACCCAGCTACAGGAGAAGAAGTATGATACCATGACTCCCAACACATGCTCTGAGTATACATGAAACATTACCACCCCTCTGCACTCCAGGGCTCTCCATACCAACTGTAAAGGGGAGGATAAGCAGAAAGGTAGACACTGAGATGATAAAGAAGCAGCTGTCAGACAAAGGAATGAGACAAAAACACACAAAAACCTCTAAATGAGGAGGAGATAGGCAATTTACCTGAAAAGGGATTCAGAGTGTTGAGAGTAAAGATGATCCAAGATCCTGGAAAAAGAATGGAGACCCAGATGGAGAACTTAAAGAAATGTTTAACAAAGAGTTAGAAGATTTAAAGAGCAAGATGGATAGCACCATAGCTGAAATGAAAAATAATCGGGACGGAATCAATGGCAGGTTAATGGAGGCAGGGGAATGAATAAGTGAAATGGAAGACAGAGTGGTGGAAATCACTGCTACAGAAAAGAATAAAGAAAAAGGCATGAAAAAACTGAGGCGAGTCTAAGAGACCTCTGGGACGACATTAAATGTACCAACATTTGCAACATAGGGGTTGCAGAAGGAGAAGAGAGAGAGAAAGTGCCATAGGAAATATTTGAAGAGATTATAACCAAAAATTTCTCAAATCTGGAAAGGAAATACCCAAGTGTAAGAAACAGAGAATTCCATACAAAATCAACAAAACGAAATAGTAGAATTCCACAAAATAAACCCAAGAAGAATTGCAGCAAGACACATACTAATCAAACAGACAAAAATTACGTTCAAAGACAAAATATTGAAAGCCACAAGGGAAAAGCAACACATCGCATATAAAGGAACCCCCATAACGATAACAGCTGATCTTTCAGCACAAATTCTACCAGCCAGAAGGGAGTGGCAAAACACATTTGAGGTGATGAAGAGGAGGAACTTTGAACCAAGAATACTCCACCCAGCAAAGCTCTCATTCAAAGCTTGGGGAGGGAAGAAATCAAATGTCCCATTTGTAGAGGACATGGCTTTCTAGAAAATCTCAGGGTAGCAGCAAAAACACAGGTAGAAGGACAGTGGGCTTGGCAAGCTCATGTGCCAGGCCACGGGCTCCTCCATGCCATGACAGCTGCATGGAATCCAAAGGATGACACCACACCAGCTACAGTCACACCTCAGAAGGTAAGGTACTTAGGCATGAACATATTGCAATGTGGGTAGGACTGCAGGCCACAAATTGCAAAATGTTGGTAAAAGAGATCAGAGGTCCAAATAAACACAGAGACACCATGTTTGCAGATTGGAAGACAATGCAGTACAATGTTTTCCTAAATAAAATGGCCTCATCGAATGAAAAACTTTTGTTCTGCCAAAGACTCTGTTAAACAGATGAAAGGATCACTACAGACTGGGAGAAAATATTGGAAATGGTGAGTTCTGGAATATAGAAGGAACTCCAGAGAGTCAACAGTGAAAAAAGAATATTCCAATTATGATGTCAGCAAAGGACACACCTGGACACTCCCCAAGAGGTTATAAGCACAGCTGGCTCATAAGCTCACATCATGAGCCATGAGAGGAATCAGCTCAAAGCCACATGAGATGCCACTACACAGCCATCAGAACAGCTAACATAAAACAGTGACCACACAGCAGTCTGCCAGGGACCTCGAGGATGTGACCTGGGAGCTCTCAACCCTCCCTGCCCTGCCACAGCAGCTTGTCACAGAGAGAACAAGACCCAGTGACCCCATGCCTGGGTGTTCACCCCAGAAATGAAAGACACTGTTTGCACAAGCCTGTTCCCAACAGGCCCTGGATGAAAACAAGGGGCAGATGTGGTCCAGCCCCACCACTGATGTGTCAGCAGCTGTAGGGTGAAAGCCTACAAGGGGTAGATCACCATTTTTGTGGCCTAAACTTAGCATCTCTCCATCAATGCCAAATAGACATGCAGAGACAGAATTGTGGCTAATGGAGAAAAAAAATTGTTTTTGTTGCTTTGCCAGGGACAGGAGGCCACAGCAGGCTAATGCCTTAAAGACTGCACTCCCTTTGGGAGAATTGTGGGGCGTTTTATAGAAAAAGGCAGGAAAAAAAACAGGCTATCAGATAGGAGTCAGGATTGGGGAAAACATGCATTCTTCTCTCTTTAGGGGAATCTTTGTCATCAACGCTGGTGTCAAGAGATCTCGGCATGATCGTGATGGTGGTCTTCTGGGTTATTGCCTAGAACAACAGCACTTGGGGGAAAGGACACATTGATCAGAGATTAGAACAAACCAGGAAAATCCCTGAAAAACATCAAGTGCTAATCATCTTTACCCCACAGGCAGTTGCGCTCAGGGTGCCTCATCTTTAGCTTATCAGGGATTGTGTTTAGGGTGCAAATAAGCCCGAGAGAAGGACAAGGAAGGACTCTAGGCTGTTCAGTTTGAAAGTATTCATTTCTAAAAGAAGCATAAGGAATATAACTTTTCTCTTAGGTGTACAAGATGCCCATGTCATTCTGTGTATCCCTTGAGGGGGAACCAGGATCCTGGCCCCAAGGCTGTAGTATTGTTTCTCGACTATTCCTTGCTCAGGTCTGAGTACTAATAAAGAGGGGACACAGAAATATGTGGGGTCTTCAAAGGTTTCAAAGGGAGGGAAAGAGTCCAGCTTGAGAGAAGAAGGGAAGGGGAAAGATCAACAAAGTCTCTTGTCCCTTACCCTGTTGGGTCACTCTGGCCAGTTGTCTGTGTCAGAAGGTGACCAGCGACCAAAGGGTCCCAGCTGCAGCCACTGAGTCTGGTCCACCAGCTAGTGAGCTGGTCCTCAAGTACCCCAAGTGGTGGGGATGTCAGTCATAGCAAAGAAGGGGTATCCCACGAATGTCACGGATTCAGAAAAGCTTTTCCAAGCCAGCTTTCTCTAATAACTGCATATCAAATAAAAGAGCCCATTTTGACTATTTTTAGGGCAAAGACATTCCCTTTAATACTCAGATACTTACAAGTATACGTTTGGTATGTATAGAAACCTGGCTGAGGCATTCGTTGGAGCCTGGCTTTCTGGTGCTCCTCATTTTTGTTTGAGACTCCATTTCCCATTTCAAAGTTGAATTTGTCAGAGATGAAGTTTACTAATGCCATTGTGTGGTGGGCCAGTGTTCTGCTTGAGAACTTAATTCCTCTAGATTTTAGCCCAGACTTGCTTTAGCTCTCTCTTACATGTCTCGGCTCCCCCAGTGGCATCTAGGACACCACCCATGCTCAGATCACTGAATGGTCAGTTCTCATTCTTGTCCCTGGTTAAGCAGGTTTTAATGAATGAGTGGGTTTCCCTATGGGACCACTGCATGGCATGAGGACTCAGCCTCCACCCCCATGCATTACATTTCTCAGTCACCTGAGAAAACCAAAACCAGCCAGGAGTCGTCTTGTCCCTTTTCGTCAGAGCAAATGCTCTCAGGTAACACTTTCATCTCTATCCCAACAAAATTATATTGAGGCAGCCAAATTTTGGAATGGCATCAGATCAACATCCTACTTCACCACTCAGTCCAGACCGCAGTCTCTTTTCTAGGGTACCATCAGATGGAATTAAATACTTGAGCACAAAAATGAAAGGAAAACCGAAATCCTGGCCAGCCAAAAGAGACGCACAGAATTACAAATGAGATCTCCCAAAAGAAAAATTTCCAAATGGGAACCAAAGTTTCCCCAGATGGACAAGGTCAAGGGGGCCCACCAAGCCTTGGACCTTGATCCAAATTGACTTCCAAGTCCCACTAAGCCTGGGACCTTAGTCCAAGAGGTGCCTTACAGATGGGGTCTCCCAAAAGGAAAATTCCCAAACAGGCACTAAAGTTTGCCCAGATGGACATGGTCCAGGTGGCCTCAGAGTGCATGCGGCAGGACCTACCCAGATGCTGGCAGAGGTGTCACAACATCCTAGATGCTCCTTTTCTCCTTCCCAAAAAGGTTTCTTGGGAAGTGATAGGTTCCCAAGAGGATAGAGACACAGACCCTCACCCACTCATGTGGCTGTCCACCTTGGAGACTTGCTGTGGACACCCTTTCCTTGAATGTGGGTGCTCAAGGTGGGCAACAAGAAACAATGGCCTGTGGAAAACAAATGCTGCATAGATTAACCACCTATAAGGATTAACTGACCTCTGTCATGGGACTTGACCCCCTACCACTCGCTTGACCTTCCCCTCCTCCTTCTTCATTGTTCCTGCCACAAGTTCCCTCCATGAACTCCAACCACAGATCCTTTAGAAGACCAGCACCTCCTCACAGTCAGAGCTGGTGCCCTCTAGAGCTCAGTCTGTCCCTTTCTGATGCCTTAATAAATCTCTCTTGCTTTACCGACTTGGCCTCGTGCTTTCCTCCCTCAGCAAATGTAACAGGAATATAGGGTCTGCAATTAATAGAAGGAGAGAACTCATATAAAGATTACAACAGAAATTAATAACTTAGAGACAAAACAATTGAGAAGGTCAATGAAACTATAAGTTGGTTCTTTGAAAAGATCAACAAAATTGATAAACCTTTAGCCAGACCCATCAAGAAAAAAAAGCAAGAGGTTTCAAATGAAAAAAATTAAAAATGATAAAGAAATTACACCTGACAGTGCAGAAATATAGAGGATCATGAGAGACTACTATGAGCAACTGTATGCCTAATTGTATGAAAGTAAGCAACAGCTTCATCAATGGGCAGAGTGGTCACTGGGTGCAGATACACAAAGATCCAGGGCACAAAAGTAAGACAACTACTGTGATGTGAGAGACACAAGCGGAAAGGGCTTTGTGCTCCGCCCCCAAGCTATAGTTCTTTAGGGAATGTAAGATGACCAAATAGGAGATCAACAGGAGGAAAAAAATAAGCAGACAGATAAACCCACTGTTGGCCTCAACAGAGACCCAGGGTATGAGTGTCCATGCAGACAAGTTTCAGTAAAGGGTACAAGTCACACATGAAGGGATCTATGATATTGGGACCAGAGAAGACCAGCCTGACAATAAGAAGAATCTGAATGGTTGCATAGAGAAATCCCCCAGTCCAGGCCACTCCCAGCAGCAGAATACACAGCCTGTGGCTCATGATGGCCGTGTCGTGCAGAGGTCTACAGATGGCCATGTAGCATTCATAGGCCATCACCATCAGTAGGATAATCTCAGTATCACAGAAAATGTGTTCAGCATAGACTTGAGCCATACACCCATTAAAGGAGATACTTTTCTTCTTGTTAAGGGCGTCCACAATCAGCTTAGGAGCTGAGGAAGAAGAATAAATTGTGTCTATCAAGGAAAGGTGGGTCAGGAAGAAGTACATGGGGGAGTTCAGAGCCTGGCTTGTGGTAAGAGTAACCACAATGAGCAGGTTGCCTGAAAGAGTTATCATGTATACAACCAAAAACACCACAAACACTACGTTTTGCATTTGAGGATTCTGGGTACAACCAATTAAAATGAATTGGGTCACATTCCTTTTTTCTCCATTTTTGTGGTATGGTTGAAAGAATGCTTTACCTAAAAAAAATAGAAGAAAGGAAAAATGAACCACAAAAGGATGAAATACTTCAAAACTCTGCCTTTTAACAGTATTCTTATAATTTCTCAGATGATTCCTTCTCTTGCCAAAACTGTGTAGTGGAAGAGCTACCTCAAAATTTCTTTTAGTTGACCTTCTTAGGGTTTTTTTTTTTTTTAATTCTGGACTCAAAATTATTTTTATAAGACATATGAAAACCAAAAGAAAGAAAGAAACTACATCTCCTTTGGTCTTTGTAATCACCAAAACTATCAATATAATGGACTAACGTAGTGATTAGAAGTAATAACTTTGGAGACGAATAAGACTTTAAAATGTATGTGTGAAGTAACTTGAAAAAAATGATATAATAGTTTGCATATTCTAAGCATATAAAAATAATATAGGTAAAATTAGTGAATGATACTCAATTTGTATTTAAAGATGCTAGGTTTTATACGTGCCATTTAAGAATAAAACTCAAATTTTAAAAATTTCACTTATAAAATTTAATATAGATTTTGTCTTCTACACATTAAAATTTAATATGTAGAAGAGGTGATGCAGAAATAAATTGTTATACTTACGACTTTTGCTCCCGAATGAGAGATTATGTGTAAACTTTATTTTTTTAATATTTTCAAAATCTACAGTTTATATTACTAATTTTATGGTCAGGAAATATAATTTCCATGTTTTGTCTTAGACTTCTCAAGTTGAAATAATGAATTTTTAAAGTGATTGGGATAGGTATGGGAAAACAAACATAGGGAAGTGGACATTAGCACATTGTGAGATCCAAAACATATTGTCTGGATATAATTCTGTTAGTCGCTCTAATGTACTGATGAACTTGTTGTTATCAGTTCACCTAATGGACATAGAGTGAGGGCTTGACTGGGTAACAAGGGCTTGAGAAGATCAGGGCAGAGGGTGAGGCTGCCCTGATTGCCCCATGGATCCCTTATAATCATCCTAAATCTCATCTTTAGTCTATCAAAGATTATTGATATCTGATTTTAATTTATACAATTTATACTGACAGCCAATAAGTCAAGCCTGGATAATCAAATAGGTCAGTGCAATGCAAAGTCTATTTCCATTTACCTGATGAGGAAATACACATAGTATTCAAACTTTAAGGTAAAATATTAAACTAAGTATTGTCAGTATTAATTTTCACTTTTTCCTAAACCTAAGATTCCATTATTCTCTTTCTACTTACATTCTGAAAACCACAAGGCAGTGAAGTGTAAAATGAATTCTGTCTGTTATGTGTAGTCAATAATAAGGCACATGGAAAGGAAACCTCTTCTGGGTGATCCCACAAGAGCTTCATTGAGAAGCTAGCATTAGGGTTCCAAGCCCCAGGAGAGGGGTCCCCTTTCTGGACAGTCCATTGCATCAAAGAATCCTTCCAGGAACAAAAACACTGAAGAAGAAAGTTGAGTGCACTTCTAAGTGCCAGTTCTCCTCTAGAGAAGATGACCCCTGGGAGAATCAACAACCGAAAATCAGACAAAAATCCCAAACTTGATTTATTCATCCTCATGATTTCACTTATTACTTCAGATTCTTGCAAACCTTGAAGCAGTTAGAATATATTTTTAAAACAGTTCTCTTGCACAGTTTTCACTGGCTCCTTTTGTCCCACACAACACAAAAATGAAGGCCCAAACAAAACAACTTTGTCTATGTCAAACTAAATTAATAAAAATTCTATTTTGAACTTGAGGCAGACCAATATTTCTCAGATATGACACAATGAGCATGAACCCTAAGAAAAATGAAAAGTTAAAATTGGTCAAACCTTGGCTCATCAGGTGAAACTGTTTGAAAATGAAAATGCCAACAGCAGAAATTGACAGAACATTGTAAATCAACAATGATAGAAAAAAATAAACTTTAAAAAAAATGAAAATGCAAGCCATAGACACAGAGACTTGGAGAACGTTTTGCATATGTGCCATTTAAATATATGGCTAAGAACCAGTGTCTAGAATATATAGAATACTTCCAACTCAAGAATAAAAAAAAAAAAAAAAAACCTAGCCCATATTTTTAAACTGTGCAAAGAACTTGAACAGTAACATCACAAAAGAAGATACACAAAAGGCCAATAAGAAGATGAAATATACATTCAATATCATTAGTGATCATGGAGATACAAATTGAAACTTCATGCTACATACCCTCATGCATAGCTAAAATGAAACTAATTAACACTACCAGGTCACAGGGTATGGAACGTCTGGTTTCCATTTCTTCATATGGCTTCATATATCTCTCCACATTTTTTTAATGCTGCCCAGAATTCCACAATGATCAGTTCATGAATCCATGAAGTAAATGTAATCTGGGTTCCTGACTATTCGCATTCCCTTCTAAGAAATACAAAAAGCAACTTTTTAAATTTTTTTAGATTTTATTGACTTTTTAAATCATTTATTTATATACATATATTTCTTCTACTGTAGAGCATGGAGACACAGTTACATATACATGTATACATATTATTGATTTACAGTGTGGTATTAGCTTCTGCTACACAGCAAAGTGATTCAGTTATACATATACACATATCCATTCCCATATAAACTGTCATTAGATATTGAGTAGATTTCCCTGTGCTATAGAGCAGGTCCCCATTGACCACCCATTCCATAAGCAGTAGATGGATTGGCAGCTTTAGAAAAACAACTTTTGAGTCAAGTACTTCAAAATGGTTGACATTAATTTTATGCCATTGCTGATCTTTTTAGCAATCATTAGTGGGCATCCAGAAAAAGTTTAATATTTGAGGTAAAATAGAAGCTCTATTTGTGATACAATTCAATCAGGAAACTACATCACCATTCTGAAACTGACAGCACTAATGCCCTGAACCTAGCAAGAACCCACGTTGGGACTTGAACCCAGCCAGGACTTGAATCCAGCCTAAACCCAGATTGGAACTTGAACCCATAGTTTTATTTATTTATTTATTTATTTGTTTGTTTATTCCATTTATCTGTTTTGTTTGTTTGTTTTTCCTGCTGTACAGCATGGGGATCAAGTTACTCTTACATGTATACATTTTTCCCCCACCCTTTCTTCTGTTGCAATATGAGTATCTAGACATAGTTCTCAATGCTACCCAGTAGGATCTCCTTGTAAATCTATTCAAGTTGTAGCTGAAAACCCCAAGCTCCCAATCTCTCTCCCTCCCTCCCTCTCCCATCAGGCAGCCACAAGTCTATTCTCCAAGTCCATGATTTTCTTTTCTGTGGAGATGTTCATTTGTGCTGGATATTAGATTCCAGTTATAAGTGATATCATATGGCATTTGTCTTTGTCTTTCTGACATGTTTCACTCAGTATGAGAGTCTCTAGTTCCATCCATGTTGCTGCAAATAGCATTATGTCATTCTTTTTTATGTCTGAGTAGTATTCCATTGTATATATATACATGACATCTTCCTAATCCAGTCATCTGTTGATGGACATTTGGGTTGTTTCTATGTCCTGGCTATTGTGAATAGTGCTGCAATGAACATGCGGGTGCATGTGTCTTTTTTAAGGAGATATATGCCCAAGAGTGGGACTGCTGGGTCATATGGTAGTTCTATGTATAGATTTCTAAGGTATCTCCAAACTTTCTCCATAGTGGCTGTACTGGTTTACATTCCCACCAACAGTGCAGGAGGGTTCCCTTTTCTCCACAGCCCATCCAGCACTTGTTATTTGTGGACTTATGAATCATGGCCATTTTGACTGGTGTGAGGTGGTATCTCATGGTAGTTTTGATTTGCATTTTTCTTATAATCAGCGATGAGCATTTTTTCATGTGTTTGCTGGCCATCTGTATATCTTCCTTGGAGAACAGTCTATTCAGGGCTTTTGCCCATTTTTCCATTGGGTGGTTGGTTTTTCTGCTGTTGAGTTGTATAAGTTGCTTGTGTATCCTAGAGATGAAGCCCTTGTCAGTTGCATCATTTGAAACTATTTTCTCCTGTTCTGAAAGTTGTATTTTGTTTTCTTTTTGGTTTCCTTTGCTGCGCAAAATCTTGTCAGTTTGATTAGGTCCCATTGGTTTATTTTTGTTCTTATTTCTATTGCTTTGGGAGACTGACCTGAGAAAATATTCATGATGTTGATGTCAGAGAATGTTTTGCCTATGTTCTTCTGGAGTTTGATGGGGTCTTGTCTTCTATTTAAGTCTTTCCACCATTCTGAGTTTATTTTGGTGCATGGTGTGAGGGTGTGTTCTACTTTCACTGCTTGGCCTGCAGCTGTCTAGGTTTCCCAGCAATGCTTTCTGAATAGACTTTCTTTTTCCCATTTTATGCTCTTGCCTCCCTTGTCAAAGATGAATTGACCATAGGTGTCAGGGTGTATTTTCTGAAATGCACAGTTTTAAATTAGAATCACTCACACTGTATCTGGACTAGTGAGGGTCAGGTTTTTCATGCCTCCACACAGAAGGCATTCACCAAGAGACAAAGTAATAGGCAGGAAATAGATTTATGAAAATACGATGCTCATGAGATATTTGAGCAGGAAGGCAAGGGGGCTCTGCCCCAAGGATTTGGTGGGCTACAGTGTTTTTCACCCAAAGGAAATGGGGGTTGGAAAAAATACTGCCTCTTTCTCTTTCTTTGAGTAGTAACTCCTCCTTTGTATCTGGTCATGGTGCTCATTTAAATCAGCAGAAAGGCAGTCCTCAAACTCCTGCCCTTGGTCTGAATCTGAATGCAGACCTCACCCAATGACCTGAGGTATATCTCATGCCTCCACAAGTCAAGCAAGCCTGCCTTGTTCTGATGGCCTTCTTGAGCAGTTCGTAACTTACAGTGATCTCACAAAGTCCCCTAGGCACTCCTTTCTATATACAGTCATTTTTGGGGGGATTTCTACAATCACCTCCATACCGATCATTTCCATACACTGCAATTTTGCCACCTTGCTGTGCGCATGACATTCAGTTTTCTTAATGGTCCAGGCTTAGATAGAGAAAGGGGCTCTTGGTTAGGTTAGGTTACAAGTTTAGAGATGATTCTCTTCCCATTCAATAATGGGTGTTTCTCAACACATCTCTGCAGATACTTGCTTCTAAAACAAACCTTTCTATCAAAGCTGATAATTAATTCCTAGGAGAGAAAGCAGCAGCCATGAGACAAGGTCCCTGAAGCTTATAGAAATCTTTTTAAATGTCTTCTCGACAAGAGCAAGATGAAAATGAGTTTGATTGCCATTCACCTCTCCAGAACCAGCTTCATCATGGACAGAGTGAACTTTTTGACCTCTACACTATCTGCCTCTTGCCCCACAGAACCAGACCCATTTATTTAAGATCACTTCTTCATAGCCTTTCAAAGGAATCCATTCTAAATGCAAACGAGGAATAATGTTTCCAACAGAGTTTCTGTGAAGAACGTTTGAAGCTTTAGGAAAGGTGGGAAGATTTAGGCTTATAAGAACTCTTCCTTTTTGAATCAAGTTTATTGATGTATACTTGACATGCCAAAAACTTGGCATATATTCAGTGTATATGATTTCTTAATAATTGTTTATTTGATAGTGAATTATATGAATAAGCTCTTCCCAAGTCTGACATATATTTTATATTTAGAATGACTTATGACAAGAAGCAGCCAGTTTAAAAAAGTAATTGGTTTTGTATACCCCAACACATCAAGACCATCTAAGACAACTAAGGTAAGTTTTGCGATAGTGCTGACCCTTGCTAAAGATTGTTCCTTACCATACACAGGGCTCATTTTTCAATTCTTTTCAGGTATAGTAATAGAGTATTTCATCCTCTCTCCAACTGCTGAAAAGATCATTTATAATTAATATTAACCTTAATTTGACAGTTGAAAATTTTGAGGCTCATAGAAATAAAGCCAATGATAAGACCCAACTCTCTGATATCAGACACCATATTCTGCCATTAGATATCTCCTCATTCAACTATTATATGTAGTCTACTACTGGGGTTCTGGGGTTTGCTTTCTACCCTTTTACTGGACTTCAGGCATTTCATCCAAGATTCACAAAGGTCTTCAGTAGAATAATATCCAAGGTACCTCTTATTCAAATTCCTATCCATCCTTTCACTCATATTCTCAATAACCTTCCATGGTTCCTCATTTCCTAGATACTAAAGCAAAAATTCTCCAGGTTTGCAATGATAGATTTTTATGCCCAACTTCTACCTGCTTTTCAGAGTTAGGTGCCAATATGTGGGCTGTGTGCTATGTACTATGTCAAATTAGACTCAATCCCTCAGGATGATGAAGTGTACACAGGTGGCCTCCTGTGTATACTCTTAAGAAAGACTTTACTTAGAAGATAATTTAAATTATCTATACTCTTATGAAAGACTTTACCTGGGAGATAATTTAAATTATCTTTATGAACTCACAATCTTTTTTTCCAACACACACATATACACACACAAACACACACTAAAAGAATTCAAGACTTGGGAGATCCTGTTGTGGCAGAGTGGAAGGGAATCTTGAGGATGCAGGTTTGATCCCTGGCCCTGCTCAGTGGGTTAAGGATCTGGTGTTGCTGTGAGCTGTGATGTAGGTCACAGACACGGCTTGGATTTGGTGTTGCTGTGGCATAGGCTGGGAGCTGTAGATCCAATATTACCCCTAGACTGGGAACTTCCATACGCCACAGGTACAGCCCTAAAAAACAAACAAACAAAGAAAAAGAATCCAAGACTTAATAGAATTTAGAGACTTATTATATGGTACAATGGGAAGTGTACCAAAGTCAAGGTGGCATTCATAAAAATGGTTTTCTTTTCAGGTAATGCAATTAACCATCACATGATATACATGGAGAATAGGAACAATGTGACAGAGTTTGTTCTTCTGGGGCTCACACAGAATCCAGAGATGCAGAAACTCTTATCTGCTGTGTTTTTTGTCATCTATATTATCACTATGGTAGGAAATGTGCTCATTGTGGTCACCATCACTGCCAGCCCATCCCTGGGGTCCCCCATGTACTTTTTCCTGGCCCATCTCTCCTTCATTGATGCCTGCTATTCCTCTGTCATTACCCCCAAAATGATTATAGATTCACTCCATGGAAAGAAGACCATCCTGTTTGATGAGTGTATGATCCAAATCTTTGGGGAACATTTCTTTGGAGGTGCTGAGGTCATCCTGCTGACTGTGATGGCCTATGACCGCTATGTGGCCATCTGCAAGCCTTTGCACTACATGACTATCATGAATCGGCGAGTGTGTGGCCTGCTGGTGGGAGTGTCGTGGGTGGGAGGCTGTCTTCATGCAACCATACAGATCCTCTTCATCTCCAGATTACCCTTCTGTGGTCCTAACATCATAGATCACTTTATGTGTGATCTGAACCCTTTGCTGGAACTTGCCTGCACTGATACCCACACTCTGGGGCTCTTTGTTGCTGCCAACAGTGGCCTCATCTGTCTTTTAAACTTCCTTTTCCTGCTGGTCTCCTATGTGGTCATTCTGTGCTCCCTAAGGACCTACAGCTTGGAGGCGAGGCACAAAGCCCTCTCCACCTGCATCTCCCACATCACAGTGGTTGTCTTATTCTTTTTGCCTTGTATATTTGTGTACCTGAGACCTGCAGGTACTTTATCAATTGACAAAGCAGTTGCTTTATTCTACACTACCATAACCCTCATGTTAAATCCCTTAATCTATACCTTGAGAAATGCCCAGATGAAAAATGCCATTAGGAAATTGTGTGTCAGGAAAACTTAGGTGACAAATAAATATGACTTGGGCCCAACATTGATTTACCTGAGGCTATGGTCAAAAGACTGTCTCAGCAAGGAATATTTATGGGATAAAGAAATCAACTAACTGTTATGAATCATATCCCCTGCATTGAGTGGAGCAGAAATAGGTGCAAGAAAATAGAGAATAACATAATGTGGGGCCACTCTTTTCATATTTAGAAAATTCTACCACAATGGAAGGATTTTAGAAGAATCTTAGAAGAATTTTAGAAGAGCCTTACTAGATTAAAGAAGATACATGGATTCATATGTTAGCCTTCTAATAACAAATTAAATAATTAAATTTTCCATTATTGGGCAGCATTCTCTGTAATACTCCAAGGACGTATACAGTTAATATTATCATTTTTCAAGTGAGAAAACTGGTATCAAGGGGAAGATATCAAAAAAGATACACTGGAGAGCCAGGAAACTGACTGATTTCCTATATCATGCCCTGAACTGTCAAGCAATGATGATAGCAAAATCAGACAACTATACTAGTTATCATTTATTGAGACAGGGCCTGTGCTGAACACAATGTACATATTCATTTATTATCTCTCACTAAAAATTGAGTGATCTTTCATTAATAACTGTGCTTGTGTGAGTGCCTGTAACATTAGAGTAAGTAACTATTTTGGGGCTATAAAAGCATTGGCCCTACTTATCTCTGAGGGTTAGACATTGAAGGTGAAGCTTATATACACCATCTCCACATTACCTTGTAGGCTTCAGGACCATCATGTATTGTTCATATCACCCATGCTATGTAGGTAACACATCAGAAAGAGTAATGATTCAAATAGAAGAATATTTTGATATCAGAAAAGGATTTAAATATAAACTACTTGCCTGCAACATAACAATCTTTTCTACAAGGTAGCAAAATAGCAGGTGCATGATCAATATTAAATGAATGAGTCAAAGTACAAAGGAAAATGAGTGACTTCAATAATTAAAAAAATGCAAAAATGTAGTGCTGAAGGCCAGGGAATTATTTCCTACTTTTGCCTGATTCAACTCTAGGGACAATTTTGGCTATACCTCTTGGGGAACTATAGTTTGTTTTTGTTACTGCTTACACTGAGGATGAGGTAACAGAAAGGGAAATTATGATTTTCAGTGTGTGAGCAAGTAGTTTAGGTTGATATGCTCCCTGTCCTCAGCAAGATTTCATTATCTTATTAATATGAGCTGTTTCTGTTATATTTTCTCAACCTGTTTACTTTTTAGAAACATTTCATTATTAAAAGCTGTTTTTAAAAATACACATCTCTGTCTAACTACAAAAAATTTCAGGATAAATATATTCCTTTTTTTCCCTTTTGTCATTAATTCATTAATGAGAAATATTAAATGACAAATATTAAATATTTCTGAGCACATGAAATGTATCAGACATGTTTCTGGGGCTTCAGTGGTGAATAAAAAGAGATCTGAATTCTGCCTCCAAAGAGCTTAGGAACCATTGAAAAACTCCCAGGAGGGAGTAGAAAATTACAGCACAGTGTTATAAATGAAAAAACAATGAAGTACAGGGAACTATGAAATCATGTTGGAGGGACGCACATCAGGGAAAGCTGGATGAAAAGGCACCAAAAATGGGACACAATGGATGAAAAGGAGTAAGATGGCAAAGTGAAGAGACATGAGGCTGGAAGGTTGTCCTAGAAATGGAATTGAAGCAGAAATGTATAATTGAAATATGTGTTTTTGATTACTCAGATATATATAAGAAAGAGAAATGAAGAAATCTCGAGCATATAGATGGCAATTAGGAGTTCCCATCATGGCTCAGTAGTTAACAAATCTGACTAAGAACCACAAAGTTGTGGGTTTGATCCCTGGCCTTGCTCATTAGATTAAGGATCTGGCATTGCCATGAGCTGTGGTGTAGGTCACAGATGTGGCTCAGATCCTGCATTGCTGTGGCTCTGACATAGACCAGCAGCTACAGCTTCAATTGGACCACTAGCCTGGGAATCTCCAGATGCCATGGGTGTGGCCCTGAAAAGACAAGTGATGAAAAAAAGAAAAAGAAAAAGAAAAAAAAAGATGGCAATTAAAGCCAAAAAAAAAAAAAGGTAGACATCAAAGTACAAAGGAAAATGAATGAATTCAGTCATCCCTGGGTGGATTTCAGCGGTCTCTCAAAAGAGCATAGCCATTTTGATATGTTTAAGGAAGAAAACAAAAAAAAAAAAATATTGATCCCAAAATAGAACTCCTAAAAATGTCAATTGCTATATTACTAGGAATTCACTAGGATGCCAAATTCACAAAATAACAATAGGCTATGAAAAAAATCAACCCTGTATCAGAATATTTGTCTGCAAATCTATAAATTGAGAGTTAATGGGTAAATGTCCTTAATTTCTCCAAAACAACTTTTAATTTTATATCATCCAAATTACAATTAAAATATGAGAATAAAATGAATACATTTTGATATGCAAAGGCAGAGGCAGGTTTACCAGTTGAGCATTATGAATAAGAAATATACCTCAGCAGAACACAAGCAAACTAAATTTAGCATATTCAAAAGATTATACACCATGACCAAGGAGGATTAATCCCTGGGATGCAAGATTTCTGTAAAATATGTGAATCAATCAATGTGGTAAACCACTTCAGAGAATGAAATATTAAAAAAAACCCACGTAATCATGTCAATAGATACAGAAAAAGCATTTAAGTACAACAACCATTCATGATAAAAACTCAACAAATAGATTTTGAAGGAAGTTTCCTTAATGCAATAAAAACCATTAATGAAAAGCCCACAGCTAATATGGTAACCAATGAGAGAAAACTGACACTTTTCCTCTAAGACCCAGTGAAAAGTAAGGATGCCCATTCTCATCATGTCTATTCAACATAGTATTAGAAGTACTAGGAGTTCCCACTGTGGCTCAGCCAGTTAAGGACTCAACATTGTCTCTGTGAGGATGCAGGTTCTATCTCTGACATGACTCTGTGTGTTAAGGATCCAGAATTTCCACAAGTGACAGCATAGCTCACAGATGCAGTTCAGACCTGGTGTTGCTGTGGCTGTGGTGTAGGTCACAGCTGCAGCTCCATTGCAACCCCTGGCCCAAGAACTACCATATGCTGCAGGTGTGGCTGTAAAAAGAAAAAAAAGTACTAGCAAAACCAATCAGAAAAGAAAATGAAATAATAGGCATCCAAATAGAAAGTCTGCAGATGACATGATTATATATATTTAAAACACAAAAAACTCTAAAAATGAATAAATGAATCCAGTAAAGATGTAGAATAAATACAAAAATACAAAAATTGTTTGTATCTCTTTACAGCAAACTATATGAAAAGGGAATCAGAAAAAGACCCCTTTTTATGAGAATATCAAAAAGAATTAAATACTAGGAAGAAATTTAACCAGTGAGCTGAAAGTCCTCTACACTAAAAACTGTAAGACATTAAAGAAAGAAATTGAAAAAGACTTAAATAAATGGATAATAAATAAATGGAAAATAAATTTTCCAGTAAAAATATTTATTGGATCATGAGAATTAATACTGTTAAAACATCCATACTACCAAAAACCATCTAAAATACAATGAAATTCATATCAAAATTCCAGGACATTTTTCGCAGAATTAGAATATACTGTCCTAAAATACATATGGAACCACCAAAGACCTTGAGTTGCCAAAGCAATACTGAGAAAGAAGAACAAACCTGGAGACATCTCACTTCCAAATTTCAATTTATATTTCAAAGCTATAGTAATCCAAAAAGGATGGTACTGGCATAAAATAGACACCCAAAACAACAGAACAGAATTGAGATCCCATAAATAAACCCTTGCCTATATAGTTACCTAATATTTGACAATGGCGCCAAAACACCTCAATGGGGAATAAATAGACTTTTCAGTAAATAGTGATAGGTAAAGTTATATTCACATGAAAAAGAATGAAACTGGACCTGTATTTTCTACTATGTACAAAAATCAACACAAAAAGGAACAAGACTTAAATGTAAAACCTGAAACTGTAACGATGCCAGAAGAAAACATAGAGTAAAAGCTTATTAACATTGGTCTGCATAATGATTCTTGACTATGACACCAAAAGCTCAGGCAACAAATGTAAAACTAAACAAGCGAGACTACTTATTTATCAAACAAAAAAATCTGCACATTAAGGAAACAATCAGGAATTCCCTTATGGTGCAGTGAGTTAAGGACCCAGCATTGTCACTGAAGCAGCTTGGGTCACTGCTGTTGTGGAGGCTCAATCCCTGGCCCAGGAATGTCCACATGCCACAGATGTGGGAATAAAAATTTAAAAGAAACAACCAAAATGTGAAAAGGCAAGCAAAATAATGGGAGCAAATGTTTGCAACCTTTGGATCTGATGATGGGTTAAAAGCCAAAATATATAAGAAAATCATACAACTCAATAGCAATAAAAAGTAAATAATCCAGTTTTTAATTGGGTAAAGGAATGGATAGATATTTTTTGAAGGAATACATAAAAATGGCTAAGAGGCATGTGAAAAGGTGCTCAACAATATTAATTATCAGGGAAATGCAAATCAAAACCACAATGAATATCACCTCACACCTGTTAGGAGGGCCATTATAAAAATTAAAAATAAGTTAATATTGGCCAGAATGTCTAGAAATTGGAACCCATAGGCACTGTTGGTGGGAAGACAAATATGTCAAGCCATTATGAAAAAAAGTATGGAGACGCTTTAAACAACTAAAATTAGAACTACCATATGATCCAATATTATTTCATCTACATATCTACCTAAAGGACAAAAATCAGTACTGTGAAGAGATCTCTACATTCTCATGTTCATTGCAATATTATACACAGTAGTCAAGAGGAAAACACATCCTACGTGTCCATCATCAGATGAGTGGATAAAGAAATGATAGCACATATATACACAATAGAATGTTATTCCGCCTTTAACAAGAGGAGATCCTGCTTTGCAACAACATGGATGAAAGAGCAAAACATTATGCTAGCTGACTGCAATAAGCCAGACACTGAAAGGAAACAACTGCATGATCTCACTTCTATGTGGAATCTTAAAAAGTAAAATAAGTAGAATCAGAGATCAGAAATATTGTGACCAGAATTGGGGAAGTAGGAAAAATGAAGATATGTTAGTCAAAAGGTACAAAGTCATGCAGGATAAATAAATCTAGAGATTTAATGCATCAAATAGTATAAATCTAGAGATTTAATGTATTGAATACTATACATTTGCTAAGAGAGTAGATTTCAAGTGTTCACACAACACACAGCAAAAAAGTAACCATGTAAGTAGAAGAATATGTTAATTAGCTAGATTTGCTTTGCTTCTACTATGGTATTATGGGATTTTGTGGATTCGCTTTGTAACCCCTTGTTATTAGTCCTTTTTTTCATATTTCTTGAATTCTTTTGGATGGCATAGGTTTATATTTCTCAAGAGTTTTGTTTTCTTCATTCTACTTTTCCCATTACAGAGTTAAACACTGTAGTTCTATTCTTTCATGGACTACTTTAGTAATGTCTTTAGTGACTTTAGTAACTGTTACTAACATCTTTTACACTTTAATAAAATCTAAAACTAATCTTTGCCTTTACCATAGTCCGGATCTTTTTTGTATAGAGATGTTCATTAGCAAGAACAAGAAAAACCAGGCACTTAAGCAATTAAAAATAGACTGGAACAGAGTTATTGGTATGAACAAGTAAAGCTTTAATATGCTTACAACATGTCCAACAAAAAAATCATTCAAATTCAGTGGCAGAGTATGTCATTTAATATGTAAATATTTTCTTTTCACTTGTGACACCAAAATAATTAATAATTGTATGTGAACTTATTCTGTTCAAATTATAGTTTTTCTTCTGGCTGGACCCTGACTCCTACAGGATGGAAAATATCTAATTCAATCTCGGCCTATTAGGTGTTTCATGAATCACATCTCTTTTTACCACATAACCAAGATTTAATGAACAAGAAAATTCATGACAGAATTTATACCAAGGCAGAGTCTAAAGCAAAGGAATATTATTAAACAGGTTATTTTACCTCAGCATTTTTGAGGGTATAGTTTAAAGGGTTTAACATAGGGGCTATCATAAAATGGAAAACCTAGACGAAATGGACAGATACTTACAAAGGCACAACCTACCAAGACTGAATGAGAAAAAATAGAAAATATGAATAGAGGAATCACAGTGCTGAAATTGAAAATGTGATTTTAAAACTTCCAAAAAACAAAAGTCCAGGACTTGATGGCTTCTCAGCTGATTTCTACCAAACATTCAAAGAAGAGTTACCACCTCTTCTTCTAAAACTTTTCCAGGAAATTGCAGAGGAAGGAACACGTCCAAGTTCATCCTGGGAAGTTACCACTACCCTGATTAAAAAAAAAAAAAACACTAAAAAAATTACAGACCACTATCACTCATGAACATAGTTGCAAAGATCCTCAACAAGATATTAGCAAAGCACATGCAAATATACATTTTGAGGATCATATACCATAATCAAGTAGGATTTATCTGAGGGATGCAAGGATTCTTCACTATCTGCAAATCTATCAATGTGACACACCACATCAACAAACTGAAAGATAAAAACTATATGATCATCTCAATAAATTCAGGGGAAAAAATTGACAACATTTAATACCCATTCCTGATAAAAACTCTCCAGAGAGTGGGCACAGAGGGGAACTACCTCAATATAATAAAAGTCATTTATAACAAACTCACAGCTAACATCATTCTCGATGGTGAAAAACAAAGCATTTCCACTAAGATCAGGAACAAGATAAAGCTGTCATCTTTTACCAATGTCATTCAAAATGGTTTTGAAAGTCCTAGCGATGGCAATCAGAGAAGCAAAAGAAGTAAAAGGAATGCAAACTGGAAAAGAAGTAAAACTATCACTGTTTGCAGATGACATGATACTATACCTAGAAAATCCTGAAGACACCACCAGAAAACTATGAGTGCTCATCAATGAATTTGATAAAGTCTCAGGATACAAAACTTTTAACTCAGTTTTATTACATTTATAGTTCTACAATGATCATCACAACCCAATTCTATAGCATTTCTATTCCAAAGCCCCAGCCTATCCCCCCATCCCCAACCTGTCTCCTTTGGAAACCATATGCTTTTCAAAGTGTGTGAGTCAATATCTGCTCTGCAATGAAGATCACTGCATCCTTTTTGAGATTCCATATAGAAGTGATAGATGACATTGGTGTGTGTTATAAAATTAAGACACAGCAGTCAATTGCTTTTCCATATACCAACAATGAAAGATCAGAAAGAGAAATTAGGGAAACCATCCCATTTTACACTGCATCAAAAAGAATAAAATACCTAGGAATAAACCTACCAAAAGGGACAAAAGACCTGTACTTTGAAGACTAGAAGATGCTGTTGAAAGAAATCGAAGACACAAATAGATGGACAAATATACCATGCTCTTGGATTGGGATAATCATTATACTCAAGAACAACAACTCTACCTAAGACCATCTACAGATTCAATGCAATCCCTATCAATGTCATTCTTTAGAGAACTAGACAAAATATTTTAAAATACATGATGGAGGATATTGTGAGAAAAAATGTATATATATATTATATATGTGTATATATATGTATATGTATGTATGACTGGGTTACTTTGCTATACAGCAGAAATGGACAGAACATTATAAGTCAACTATAAAAATATTAAAATAATTTTAAAAATAAATGAAATTTGTATGGAAACACAAAAGACCTCAAATAGCCAAAGCAATATTGAAAAGAAAAAATAGAACGGGAAGAATCAGGCTCCCTAATGTCACAATTTACTGCAAAGCTACAGTTATCAAAACCATATAGTACTGGCACAAAAATACAAATATAGATCGATGGAACAGGATAGAAAGCCCAGAAATAAACCCAAGCACTTATGGTCAAGTGATCTATGACAAAGGGGGCAAAAATATACAGTGCAGGAAAGATAATCTCTTCAAAATTCGTGCTGGGAAAAGGCAGTGACATGCAAAGCAATGAAATTAGAACATTTTCTAACACCATACATAAAAATAACCTCAACATGGATTAAAGACCTAAATGTAAGGCCAGAAACTCTAAAACTCCTAGAGAAAAACATAGGCAGAACAGCTCTTTGACATAAACCACAGCAACATCTTTTTTGACCCACCTCCTAGAATAAAGACACACACACAAAATAGTGGGACTTGCTAAATTCAAAAGTTTCTGCACAGCAAAGGAAACAATTAAAACAATGAAAAACAACCCACAGAATTGGAGAAAATTTTTGCAATTATTCAGCTGACAAAGTTTAATATCCAAAATATACATACAAGTCAACAACAAAAAAACAAGCGAGTAATTAGAAAATGGGCAGAAGATCTAAATACATTCTCCAAAGAAGACATACAGATGGCCAGCAGACACATGAGAATTGCTCAACATCACTAATTATTAGAGAAAGGCAAATCAAAACAACAATGGGGTACCATCTCACACCAGTTAGAGTGGCCATCCTTAATAAGTCAACAAACAACAAATTCTGGAGTGGATGTTGAGTTAAGGGAACCCAGCTTCACTGTTGGTAGGAATGTAAATTGGTAAAACCACTATGGAAAACGGTGTGGAAATTCCTCAGAAAACTAAATCTAGAGCTACCATATGACCCAGAAATCCCATTTGTGGGCATCTATCCAGACACAATTTTCTTTTTTTTTTTTTATTTTCCCACTGTACAGCAAGGGGATCAAGTATCCTTACATGCGTACATTACAATTACATTTTTCCCCACCCTTTGTTCTGCTGCAACATAAGTATCTAGACAAAGTTCTCAATGCTACGCAGAAGGATCTCCTTGTAAATCTATTCTAAATTGTGTCTGATAATCCCAAGCTCCCAATCCCTTCCACTCCCTCCCTCCCTCTCCCATCAGGCAGCCACAAGTCTATTCTCCAAGTCCATGATTTTCTTTTCTGTGGAGATGTTCATTTGTGCTGGATATTAAATTCCAGTTATAAGTGATATCATATGGTATTTGTCTTTGTCTTTCTGACATGTTTCACTCAGTATGAGAGTCTCTAGTTCCATCCATGTTGCTGCAAATGGCATTATGTCATTCTTTTTTATGGCTGAGTAGTATTCCATTGTGTATATATACCACCTCTTCCTAATCCAATCATCTGTTGATGGACATTTGGGTTGTTTCTATGTCCTGGCTCTTGTGACTAGTGCTGCAATGAACATGTGGGTGCATGCCAGACACAATTTTCATTGAATAAGATACATGCACCCATATGTTCATAGCAGCACTATTCACAATAGCCAAGACATGGAAACAACCTCAATGCTCAAGAGAAAATGGATTAAGAAGGCATGGTACATTTATACAATGGAATACTACTCAGCCATAAAATAGGACAAAACAATGAGGTTTGTAGCAACATGGATGGAACTAAAGACTCTCATACAAAGTGAAGTAAGTTGGAAACAGAAAGACAGACAATATAGATATCACTTACATGTGGAGTCTAAAACATGGCACAAATGATCTACTACAAAACAGAAACAGATCATGGACATGGAGGACACCCCTGTAGTTGCCATTGGGGTTAGGGGGAGTGGGATGGATTGGGAGTCTGGGGTTAGCAGATGAAAACTTGCATTTGTAGTGGATGGGCAATGGGATCCTGCTGTATAGCACAGGAAACTATATCCAATCACTTGTGATGGATCAGGCTGGAAGATAATGTGAGAAAAAGAATGTGACATATATCTGGGTCACTTTTCTGTACAGCAGAAATTGATAGAACATTGTAAATCAACTATAACAAAAAATTTTATATATATATATTAAGATAGCATTTTTATTTCCTTTGGATATATACCCAGAAATGGGATTGCTGAATCATATGATAGTTTGATTTTTAATTTTTCAGGAATATTCAGTATGTTTTCCACAATTGCTATATTAATTTACATTCCCACCAGCAAAAGGGTTCCCTTTCCTCCATGCCCTCACAAACACTGTCTTTTTGATCATGGCCATTCTAGTGATACTTTTTCTAGGTACAATTAGTTTCTGAATGAGTCTAATATCCTGTGCAAAAACTCTTAATTATGTTTATTGAGTTATCTCAGAAATTGAATCTTTCAAATTCAGAATTTTTAAAAAATTATTTTATTTTTGAATTTGAGAACATAATTTCTAAATTTCCCCTCTCACTTAAGCATATTTATCTCTGCCCCTTAAAGATTCTTTTGAACTCTGATGAATGGTCTTTTTTTTTCTTCTTCACCTCTTCCTGGCATATGGAAGTTCCCAGGTCAGGGATTGAACTGCACTGCTGCTGAAACTCTGGTGGATCCTTAATCCACTGCACCATGGCAGGAACTTCTCTGACCAGTATTTTTTAATAGCTTCATAGATCAATCTAAGGCTTCAATGTCTTTGTTTCAAGTTACATTATTTCTTCATTTCTAAAACATATTCAGCTCCACATAAGCAGAGGGGATATCTGCCTACAAGATGTTAATTGCTAATTTAAGAGTGGTGGTATGTCTACATTTGGTCTGATCCATTATAGAGTTTTGTATATGTGTGAATATATATACTTTTTAATTATTTTTGTTTGCAACAGAAACTCACAATTCTGCATTAACATTCTTGCCTGTCAGCATCTTATAGACACCAGAAAAAGTTTCAGCCTGGTGCTCCACGTTGTTCTGCTGTGCTTTATCCAAGTGAAGCTTTGTGAGCCAGCTGCCATCCAATTTTACACAGATTCTCTTGCCCATGATTTCACTGACCAAAGTCACATAGACATTCTGGCTTCAACATTTGTTTGGTATCTATGAAATCATCCTGGACTTCTGGCACCTCACCCAAAATTATTTTCCTTCTTTTGAATACTCACAATTTATATCTAATTAGGTTTTGATACTGTTGCTATGTTGCCTCTTTCAGCCACTGTCCTGTTAACATTCACATGCACACACACCACAAACATCACACACACAGAAATAATCATTCCTCCTTGTGATATTTTTGACACTAAAAGCACAACAATTAACTTGTTTAGGTGGTGAAACATAATTATAAGTGTAGTTCAAGAAAAATGTAACAATAAATCCTTTCAATTTTATGTTACTTTTCCATCATCAGATAATCAAGACCATGAAGTTTACTTCAGGAAGTTATTCTGTTGTTGCCATTGAAGTTCTATTAGAATGGACTGTGTAATTTGGAAACAAATGTACAACTTGAATTCTACGTATACAATTAATTTAAACATGGTTTTGAAATATTCAGCATATTATTTTACTACCTTATTTGAAATTGAATATCCAAAAATATTTACTAAATTCTCACTGTGTCAAGTGTGATACTACTCTTCACAGTCATTGCATTGGTAAAGGACTTTAGCCACAGTCAAAGTATACTAGTTAGTACTTATCTATCCTTGTCAAATTGCCTCTTATGCACTTCTGTGGAAATATTACTATTAACTGTTACCATAGTTACCAGCAGATTGTGATGACTGTTTTCAATACTTGTCATCATTACAATTTAATTATCAGATACAAATTGAGAAAGAGTAGACCTTAATATCATCAAGTTAATAATTCATTTAGAACATAAAAAAGAACACCAATATTTTAGAAAAACAAAACCAAAAAAACAGAGTAACAACAAAAGTCCTCAGATTATCTATGAAAGGTAAAACAAATAGTCTGGTGAAATTATCTATTGTGAATGTAATTGGATGACTTGGGTATGGAATTGGTTTCAGGAAAAGCAATGAAAGAGGATAGCTTTGTGGAAATGGGGACATTAAAATTTTCCTTTAATTCCATTAAGAAAAAGCCTAGGAGCTCCCTCTGTAGCACAGCAGACTAAGGATCTGGTATTGTCTCTGAGACAATCCGGGTTCAATCCCCAGACCCACACAGTGGGTTAAGGATCAGGTGTTGCTGCAGGTGTGGCACAGTTTGCAGCTGTGGCTGAGATTCGACCCCTGGCCTGGGAACTTGCCTGTGCCTCAGGTGCAGCCAAAAACAAATGAAGAAAAAAAGCTGAATACTTTCAATGTCAATAAATAATTAGCTTTAGTGATGAAAGCAGAGGAAGACTTAATAAGTACAATGAATGCATTAGGGTTCCTTCCCTGTGTAGAAAGTAATAAGACTGATTTAAAACTTTTTGGCCACTGACCATAAAACCTACCTTTGATATTTAACATCATATATTTGAAACAATCTAAAAGAATGCATTTTTAAAAGTTTGAAAAGTCAGAGTGATAGGAAATTAAAATCACTAGAGTTATTTTTTTCTCCTTTGTCCAAGAAGCACCATAGGGATTACATCCAGGTCCCTCCAGTGCCTTTAAATCATGCTCCTCACTCTTTCAGACCAGATATTCCAGGAAGCCCCAAACCCCATGCATTTAGCAAAGTAGATCTTGCTGGTCATTACTGAATCAAAGGGGAAAAACACAAGAAACAAAGGCCCATATGCAGCTGACATTTTCCTTGCAGTTTTGTGATATAATTCTTATTTCTTATTCTGATTCTGAGCATACATGAATCTAGCTTTTAAGATATATTTATTATAAATATAACTTGAAAGCTAGATACGAAGCCATGAGACCTTTTCATTGCCTTTTTCCTCTAAGAGATCTTATCTAGAATTTTGATTTAAAATATATAATTTATATATTAATTAATTAAATATATATATTTCATTTATTGTCATGAGTTCAAGAAGTCAAGGCTATCTCTTCAAATACTGATTGGAACTGGCTGTTGTTAAATATGTGAGTTCTTTATTTTTCTTTGTCGTTCACCACCTTTCTTCCTGCTTAATTTTTGCATGCATGTGTCTATATAAAGTCATCTCTTTGAACAGCTATATAATCACCTATCCTTATCTGCTTTTTTCCCCAAATAAATTATTTTTCCATGAATATATATTCTGAAAAATGTATCTGCTTGGTAACTATCTCTTTTATTTTATTTTATTTTTTTGTCTTTGTTGTTGTTGTTGCTATTTCTTGGGCCGCTCCTGTGGCATATGGAGGTTCCCAGGCTAGGGGTCGAATCGGAGCTGTAGCCACCGGCCTACGCCAGAGCCACAGCAACACGGGATCCGAGCCGCGTCTGCAATCTACACCACAGCTCACGGCAACGCCGGATCATTAACCCACTGAGCAAGGGCAGGGACCGAACCTGCAACCTCATGGTTCCTAGTCAGATTCGTTAACCACTGCGCTACGACAGGAACTCCGGTAACTATCTCTTTTATAACCTTTTCTGGCTTCTAAGCCTATCGGCTGTGTCATGTTACAATTTGGCATTTTCACTGTTCACAAAAACATTGTCTGTTTTAACAGAAAATGACAATGGAAATGCCCTCTGGAAATCCTGGTTTTCAAACCTGGGACTGTTAGATGCTAGGATAGGAGGCAAAGAGAATTTTAGAATATTTTGCAACATATTTTGGATAGAAAAGCCAAGATAAAAAATAAAAGTTGGAAATATTAAATAGTTAAATAAAACAAGAAAGAAGCACAATAAAGATGATAAAAATGACGATTGATAAATTACTTAGTCAGTCTCTTGATATTAAAAAATAGGTCTTGGCAACTGAACGTGTCCATGGAAATTATGGTTCCTCATTTTCTTAAGAGGAAATAGATACTCAACAAATATGAGGTGCTTTCCCCTAAACCACATAATCAGGAAGTGGCAGGTAAGGAGCAGAATCTACATGTCCTTTCCTCATGTGTCTTAGGTCTGTCATGATGTGCAGTAATCCCTGAAATTTGAAATAAATTGGGTAGTATAGTAGGAAATGTCAGTGGCCACAGTTGGAGAAGTTCAAATTGTATAACTAATAGCTATTTCTTCAACAAAGATCATAATTTATTATTCAAACTGAAAAAAATGCAGCAAACTAAAAATGACCTATGTAAAATATATGAACAAAATAAGTCTTTTCTTGAAGGGTTTGATCCAAGTATTCCTACTTATAAAAGGGAGATTATCTTTTGTAAGGTTCTGGAGGTCTTCATAAATGAATTTTTACCTTGATTTCAGTTCTCTCACTTGTGAAATGGGAACTTCTATTACGTACCCCATTTCCTGGTAGTTACTCAGGGATTTTCAGTAGTGGCCAATTGTTGAACTAGTTCCTAACTTCTCTAGAAATTTATATTCAGTGGCATGTTAAACTCATTGAAGACAATTTATTCCTGAGCTCCCTTTGTTTTATGCATAGGGAAACATTGATAGGATATGAGTCCTTTTTTGAATTAATAATGAAAGAGTTAATATTTAGTTAGTTCTTGTAATGTATCAGATGTACATATCTGTATCTAAATGCTTTATAGGGATCTTTTAATTGGATTCTCACGAGACTCCTATGTGGTAGGTACTATTATTATCACTGTTTTCAGTTGGAAAAACAACAACAGCAAAACAACAAACAAGCCTCAGAGAATACATAACATGACTAATATTCATCAGTTAGGTAGAGGGACATATGCTGAAACCCATTTGGTGTAACTCAAGCACCCTCACTTACCACGTTAACCTGCCTTCCTTGCAAGAACAATTGCCAATTGTATTTTAGAAATAAAGATTAGTCAGTCTTTTTTCCTAAGAAACATTTTCTGGGGGATGGAGGAAATCAAAATAACGCTGAAAATAAGGACTTGGTTGGTTGCAGTTTTTCACTTTTTGTTCCTTTTAGATTCTGTGTTAAGGCAGAGTGAACATGAGTTTTTTTTTTTTAATTAACTAATTTATTTATTTATTTATTTATTTTTGTCGTTTTGCCTTTTCTAGGACTGCTCCCACGGCATATGGAGGTTCCCAGGCTAGGGGTCAAATCGGAGCTGTATCCGCCAGCCTACACCAGACCCACAGCAATGGAGGATCCCAGCTGTGTCTGCAACCTACACCACAGCTCACAGCAACACTGGATCCTTAACCCACTGAGCAAGGGCAGGGATCGAACCTGCAACCTCATGGTTCCTAGTTGGATTTGTTAACCACTGCGCCACCAAGGGAACTCCAAACATGAGTTTCTTAACTGTTCCTTTTAGAATGCTTTCCAGTGTAGGTTTTTTAATTGAACTTGTAGAAGAGCTGATGTTTTCAGTTAATTAAAAGCAGTAGATATGAATGTTCTTTCCACTGAATGCACCACATATCGGATAGCTTTTGTGTAGCACAACCTAAGTATTCAGCATCCTCTGTTCCAAATGTATTGTTTTCTTCCATTAAAACTATAATAAGAGTCAGTATTAGTTCAGCAAAACAAAGAGGCAGGAAAAAGAGCAAATGATAAATTTGAGTCTTCAATAATAATGGCTATTACATTTAACAAAAGATCTTGGGATTTACTTAAATCTTATCACATTTACTCAAGTATAAATAGACTTTTTAATGCTGATGTGAAAATGGTATTGGGGTTCCCGCATGGGTCAGACTGGTATCCATGATGATGCAGGTTCGACCCCTGGCCTCACTCAGTGGGTGAAGGATCCTGCATTGTCATGAGCTGTGGTGTATGTTGCAAACATGTCTTGGATCCTGCAGGCTGTGGCTGTGGCATAGGCTGGCAGCTGTAGCTCTGATTCAACCCCTAGCCAGGGAACTTCCATATAATGAGGTTGTGGCCCTAAAAGATGAAAATATATATATATCATGGCCACAGGAGCAGTGCAAAAAAAAAAAGCAAGAAAAGAACATATCATGTAAAAGGAGATGAAGATATTGACATAAATGTCAATGCATAATGTATAGATGTGTCCTGTTTCCTTATATCAGATATCTCCTTATAGAGGATGGGAAGGGGAATAGAAATGTATCAGTCTGTTTTGTTTACATCTTTTATGACAACTTATGGCATACAGTGCTCAGGGAGTAACATCCATGTCCACATTTACTAGAGTACTTGGGGAAAAAAAGTGCTAAGTAATGAGGAATGAGTTATGTATGTTTCCTGAATTCTAGGAAAAGACTGTGGTTTATGTTTTACTTTAATAGCATTCATTATGTACTGTATTTCTCTTAAACCATATTACAAAATAATGAGTCTTAAAATTAATTATGGAAGTAATACTCAAATGTGTTGTCTTTTTTGTTTGTTTTCAGTGCCACCAATTACTTTATTTTATTTTTTAAGTGAAAGTAGAGTTGATTTACAATGTTGTGCCAATTTCTGAAGACATCAAAATATATACCACTAAAATCCCTTTTGGCCATCACTTTATTTCTGAGAAGTAAATCTTTCCTTCCTCATGTTTTCCTATTGATTTATAAGCACAGATGTTCTTATAGAAACTACACAGTATTCAGTGGATGTTATTTTTAACATACAAGCTATTATACTGTGTTTATCTTTGAGGACCTGTTTGTATTTTGCATTCAAAACATATCTTAGTGATGTGTGCCATAGTTGTGTGCAACATTAAAATTTCTGCATAGTTTTCCATTGTAATAACACACCGCACCTTATTTCCATTCTACTTTCAGGTATTAAGATCATTTCCATTTTCCCAGCTGGAATAAGTCTGCATTAAATATCCTTTTGTGCATTTTCTGTGGAGGTTATACTAGGTCACTCATCAAAATGTTATATGAACAGGCTTTGTATTTTATTCTCACAAAATGACCCTAGCCACAACAGTGATAATGCTGGATCCTTACCCTGCTAGGCCATCAGCGAACACCCATAAATCCTTTTTAATTATTTCTCAAATATTTGTTCTAGTTTTGTTCAATGCATTTGCATCTTTCAACTATCTAGAATATGATTTTTCTGTGTCTTTTGAGGTATTTCACTCCTCCACAGGGAGATCCAAAATCTTAAACATCAGTTGCTGAAAAGTCATTATTTCACATCAATTTCAAATGTCAAATTAGGCATAGAATAAATTCCAATATATTTTTATTTATTTATTTTTAAAAGAAAATTTGTTTTTAATTTATTTTTTAATTGTTATTTCCCTCAACATATTTTTTTTTTTACTGTTTTTAAGTCCAGCAATTTTCTTTACCAACAACACTTTCACTGACCTAGCTTTTTAATATGCTTCAGTTCTGAAAGGTATGTCTATCTTTTTGTCCTTTCTTTGCAAAAGTTAGGCTCACTACTTTGGATATTAATAGTTTCTGAATTCTGGAATCACATTCTCTAATTTCATGGACTATTTTGTCAGGACTTTCGTTTTCCTTATTAAATGTGATGGTTAATTTAGGAAAATACTTTTTTTTAAAAAAAGTCAGATGTAACAAAGTGCAGTGTGTAGTTGCTGTTATAACCTTCACAAACAGGCTGACAAATGTTATCAATGTGTAGGGTTTATCATTTTATAAAACTGAGCCTTGACGTTAGAGTTTTTGTAATACATTCTAGGTCATGTTACAAAAGGGAAGGAGGAGATGTGGTGCTATGTTTTGCACCAAAGAAATATTTCCTTTTCAACTAATATATTCCAGGACTCAATCCCATGGGCATATGATGAGCCTGGCAAGGAGGAGATTCAATTCAAAGACAATCAAGGTGATGTAAAGAATTGAGTGAAAAAGCATCTCTGAATGCCATCTGCCCCTCCAAGGGTGCTGTCACAAAAGGAAGTGCCTGAAAGTGTGACCAAAGGACAAAAATGATGAGATCTCCTGGGTTAGACTGGAAGTGAACTGGGAAGTAAGGGTGATTTCAGGAAGCCATAAATGTCTTAGAAGCCCATACAATGGAGCCTTTTTCACCAAAGATGTTATTGTTACTCTTTTCCTCTCTCCATTTTAAAAAGGTTCATGAAAAATATTTCAGGCACTTTCTGAAACTGTCACCCAGATATTTAAAATTATGACCTCATGGAACTTTAGTGCCATGACAAAACTTTTGGAACTTAGCACAGATGTAGTCACTGGGAAGGGCTAAGAATTAGAGTGACCTTCTGGCCCTTGAAGAACAGACAGCCCCAGAACTCTTTCATATATAACAGAGACTCAAAAATCACTCTCAAAGTTTAATACTGAAAGTGTACTCCAAAATTGACCCCCAAAAGGAGTGTTTCATCTTTTAACTACTTACCCTGCTATTCACAGTCAGTGTGAGGCATTGAAGTTCATCGGCATTGCAATGATTTGATTATTGGTGCTGTGACTGTCACCATATGTCTGCTCTAATAGATGTAACTTGTGGGTAGTGACACTATTTTGTATCTTGCTGTACCCTTGCATCAAGATAGTGATTTGTAATATAATAGGCAACTGACGTATATTAGTTGACTAACTGAATGACTTTTAAAATAGATAATTTCAAAAAGTAGCATGTTTCAAGCATACTAACTTCCTCTTCGAAACGATTAAATGCTCAGAAGCCATGGGACATGAAAACATCACAGAATTCATCCTCCTAGGTCTTTTTAGTGATGAGAAGGTGAAGGTTGCCTGCTTGGTGCTGTTCTCACTTTGCTACATTGCAATCCTCTCAGGAAATCTGCTCATTCTCCTCACCATCCGGGGAAGCCGCCTCAGTGAACAGCCCATGTACTTTTTCCTCAGCTACTTGTCCTTCATGGATGTCTGCTTTACCTCCACCGTGGCCCCCAAACTCATCACCGACTTATTGGCCCGGCAGAAGATCATCTCCTACAACAGCTGCATGGCCCAGATGTTTTTTGCCCACTTCTTTGGGGCCACTGAGATCTTCATCTTGGTGGCCATGGCCTATGACCGCTACGCAGCCATCTGCCGACCTCTTCACTACATGGTCATCATGAACAGCCAGGTGTGCGATGTCCTCGTAGTGGCTTCTGCTCTCGGAGCATTTATCCATTCAATCCTGCAGGTGCTGATTGTTCTCGGACTTCCCTTCTGTGGCCCCAATCAGATAGACCACTATTTCTGTGATGTGTTCCCCTTGCTGAAGCTGGCCTGCGCCGACACTAGCCTGTGGGTGATCGCAATCGTTACCACCACAGGGGGGCTGTCCATTTTGACCTTTGTGGCCTTGGTCATTTCTTACGTCATCATCCTGTCCACTCTACGGACCCGCTCCTCCGAGGGCCACAGCAAAGCCCTCTCCACCTGTGGCTCCCACGTCACCGTCGTGTTCTTGTTCTTCTTGCCCCTCATCTTCACCTATGTCCCCACGGCTGATTCTGTCGGTAACGACAAGATTTTTGCCCTGTTTTACACCATGATCGCCCCCATGTTCAACCCTCTCATCTACACACTGAGAAACACAGACATGCAGAATGCCATGAGGAAAGTGTGGTGCCGAGACAACCTCCCCAAAGGGAAGCGTAGCCTCTGGGGGGTGTGCCCTTTGCCGGATCTGTTCTGTCCGCAGAACCATTAACGCGAACACACGCAGCGGGCACAGGGAGGTTCTGTGCTGCCAGCAAAAGTTGCAAGCCTTGAAGAGAGAGGGCCCCTCTGCCACTTCACTTTTCTTGTTTTTTGCTTTCTTCCTTTCTTTTTTTTTTAAATCTTTTTAGGGCCGCACATGTGGCATATGGAAGTTCCCAGGCTAGGGATCAAATTGGAGATGTAACTTCGACCTACTCCACTGCTTGCAGCAATGCTGGATCCTTACCCCACTGAGCGAGTCCAGGGATCAAACCCGAATCCTCATGGATACTAGTCAGGTTCTTAACCTGCTGAGACACAATGGGAACTCTTTTGTCACTTTACATTTTTGAGACTGTACCGGGGGAGTAGATCTGACACTCTGGAACTTATGACTAACATTCTGGAGCATTCTGTCCTTAACAATCACTGAGATAGTGGGCATCAAAGGACTTTTGTCAGGGCAAATTACGAAGACTGCAAGATTTAGCAGGTGTGGCCATCTTAACTGAGACCCCTCTCACAGAGCTGTCCTAAACACCTCCATATTTTTAAGGCTGCCACTGCAATATTTTAAAAAAATCAATGTGAAACATTTCACAAGTGTTTTATACTTTAATTCTTTCAGTAACACATTGCGCTTCTAAAAAATGCAATAAAAATATACTACTCATACCATATTTATGGACATTAATTAATTCTTAGTGCCTTATCAGTGGTAATTAGAAGTTTTAAATTGGATAATGAACTATTTTTTCAATCTTAGACATGTAATTTTGTTATGTTATTTACCAGCTCTTTTTTTTTTTTTTTTTTTTTTTTTTTTTGGTTCAATGACTTCGGTTTGTGAGGAAAAAATAATATTATGGAGACTTGCCAGGGCCCTCAAGTTATGGCAGAGCTGAGTCTCCTAATTCCCACTCCAGGTTCTTCCCACCATAATCCCTTCCCAACATAGCTGCACCTTGAACGCCTCCATTGACAGGGAGCTTACCACATCCTGAGGTTGCCCAGGACATGGTTTTGAAGTTTTAGTGTTAGAAATGTCTTCTGAAAATTGAGCCAGAACCTGCTTGCCCCTAATTTCTGTCTTTCCTTCTTGTTCTTCCCCCGTAAGTCATGCAGAGGACAACTGGTTCTAGATAGGGTTTCTCAGTCTCTGGGGCCAGAGGAGTTTTTGTTGTGTGTGTTTTGGGGGGGGGGGGGAAGCTGGTGTGGGGGTGGTGTAGGAGTATAGGAGGAGTTTGTGCATTGTAGGATTGGAACAGAATTCCTGGACTTGACCTCCTGGATCCTGCACCCTCTCAGTCATGACATCAAGTTTCTCTAGACATTTGCCATGTGCCCGCCGGGCATAAAATCACCCCGGTAAAGAGCCACCATTCTATAGGAATGAGAGTCCAAGGTTTCAGTGTCTCTCAGGAGGCCAGAAGGAGCTAGCTCTCTTGTCTCCACCCAAAGAAGCGAGCACCATAGCTGAGGGAGGCTGGCTGCCTACTTAGGTATTTAGAATTTGTTTTTTTATTATTTATTATATATTATTCATTTTATTATTTATTATTATTTTATCAATTATTATTTTAATATGTGTCCTATTGCTTTGTTTATTATTTGCTATTAGTTTTTATTTTTTATTATTCCTGTCCCTCATGCCCATTCGCTCCTGTTTGGCCTTTTATACTGCTCCTTACAAAGCACCTTACACTAAGTATACTAGAGGTTTTACCAATTTGAGACTATGCCTCCCACTCCTACGTCTATTCTTGGATAAATCAGCTCAATAATGCTGTGTAACTGCCATTCCTAAACTCACAGCTTAAACAATAGGCATGGAAATGTCTTGCTCATGTGTCTTTGGGTCAATTTGGGTTCAGCTACTGAGGTCAGGCTTGACTGGGCTTAATTCCAAACTGTAGAGTAGGCTCAGATACACTTCATGTTGTTCCATTTTTCTTGAAAATTCAATGGAAGTGGTAGGTTGGTCTGTGGAAATTGAAATTATATATCTGTACAGGTGATGTGGGTCTGTATCATTGACTCTCATTGAGTGCATAAGAGGATGTACAGTGTTGCCTCTTTCTACTCTGTGGTGCACACACCTTGTGGATTTTTTATACTCAGAGTGTGGAATAAGAACTATTTCAAAGATGTGTATTAAGAGATGAAGTTACATTACACCCCAAAACACAAAGCAAAACAGGACACCAGGTAAGAACTGGATGTCAGAATACTGTCCAAATGAGGCATTCCCAATCAGTTACTATTTTTTAAAAAGTCGTGAAAATTCTGGAGGCTCCGACAGGTGATAGATGTTTCCATCTCTTGGATATGTTCAAAAGAGGGAAGGGATACTATCCTGTGGAGGCACATGAAAGCCATCTTTACATAGTCCATTGAGCAGTGCAGGGAAAGTGTTTTGAATATTTTATGCTCTTCCAGGGGACAGGAATATAACCACTAGTTAGAAGATGTGTTTTTATTGTCTTCTACTATGAAATGAACTAGTTTACTCATTTAGAAAATGAGAAGGATTGCCATTTATTTTCATCAGGGAAGTCTATAATCAAAGTCACATCTGCCTACTACTTCTAACAGTGAGATTAAAAAGCTCTTCCACTGGCAGCCAATGTTGGGATGATCATACATCTATAAAACAAAATGATGTTGTTGACAAGACTCACCCCCACTGAAACTGGGGAGAGTTGAGTTCTTGGTCATTGCTTTCCAAAGAACCAGGCAGACATTCGGAGCTACTTTGATTGGGATTGACTCTGAGGAACTTTTGTGAACAGGAATACATTCATGAACTCAATGGTAGAAACTTGAAAACCATTTCGTATGTTCTGTTTGTTTGTCTTTGAGAGTACTGAATCTGTCAGCTTTTACCTTCCAAGCGACTTCAGACCATCAACGTCCCTACTGTCCCTTGGTAGTCAAGGCTTTCATGCAGAGACATAAAAGGAAGAGCATTGTGAGAACACATCAAATGGATAGCAACTGATTCATCCCAGAGTTTTCTAAATATACTTCAATTTTAGGTCTCTTTGTGTTATAGCAGAAAGATGGGACTCTATATCTGAAAGTAAGTCTCTTGGGGTCTTATTGATCCATAGACCACTTGTGCTCTAAGAACATCAACTAGCTCCAGTGTTTCCAAGTCTAAGGTCTTGGATGTACCCTTGCCTGGATAAAAATTATCAGAGGTGCTTTTAAAAATGCAGATTTGTGGAGCCCCTCTAACACTAGCCTACTGGATCAGAAATTCTTGGAATAGATGCTTTCATCTATTCAGAAACCTCTCAAGATGATTTCAATGATCAGACAAGGATGAGAAGCACCAACCTATGGACCACCTTAAAATTGAGCAAATGGAGGTTCATGGAGAGGCAGTGAATGTATGTCCAAGGAGGGACAATAAGCATGGGTTTGTGTGGCCCAGGGCAAGGATCTCTTAATTATGACTTAGAATCTAGGTATCTTCTTCCTTTTTGTCTTTCTTAATTCTGTGAATGCTTCATCATTAGAGATCATTTTTAAGGCACTACATACAGTCCTCAATATAATGTGTGAGTGCAAAACACACACACTCCATGACCATAAACACAGACCCAGGTATGGACAGCAATTTGAGTAATAAGATTTGTGGAAAAGACAATGAAACAATGGCAGAGAGATAATCTGTGATGTGATCTCAGGTTGGGTGAAGTGAAGGAGGAATATAGCTCCAGGAAGTGTCAGTTCACATAAGAAAGATATGTTTATTTGTCCAGAACAAATGTCTCTGGAATCAACAGCTGAAAATCAGGTCATGCTGGTCAAGGAAGCAGTGATAAATGGCTCACGGTTTTCAGTAAAGCTGCTTGGTTCAAACAGTGGAGGGAATATGGTTTCCCAACCATGCATTTCAGAAAGTCGTGTTGACCCTCTTGATTGAGGCACAATCATATATTTGTTACAAATATTTTGTTTTCATTCAGTTTCTTGAGGGTTTCCTGTGAGTCACCTTACATTAATAGGGACAGGATCTCTGGCTACAGAGTACAAGTAAGGATGAGAGTCAATTAGCAGAAGCACATAGATGGGATGTTACAGTTAAACTGGGGATCGTAGAGGTAATTTTTTTCAATTTACTTATTGTTTGCATGAAGAAAGTGAGCTAGAGAAAGAAAAAAGCTTTTTCTCCAAACCAGAGGACAAGGACAGACCTTTTGTTTTCCAAGTCTGTTCTTTATCTCGCTGGCATTCTGCACATACCCCCTCCCCCATCCCAACCTCAGGAAACTTAGTTTTCACCGTTTTAGAGGATTTGTGTCAGAACATCTCAGATCTGTCAGTTTCCATGCAACCTTTCATTCATTCAGCATATACCTTTGAGTGTGCAATATGTAACAATCACAGTTTTAAATACTAGAAAACAGCCTTACTTCACAGAGGACTCTCAATTCTTTAAAGACATTGGCAAACGGGGGAAATGGGAAGGAGAAAATCTTGGTGCTGAGTATGATCATGCTGAGCTTCTGAGTTTAATAAGATTTCTTTGTCTTAGATATTTTAGAACATCATGCTTATGGACTTCTCAAACAAATGAAATAATAGTGATTTAAAAATACCTTACTTGTATAGAACATTTTATTCTCTTAGTTGCTCCTCCCCCCCCAAAAAAAAATCCCTGTGAGGTTATTATTGTCTTCCCTGTGCAGATGAGACCATCGAAGATCATCCACCTTGTATTGTTACTTCCAACTATTTACCTTTTGCTCCCCAGAAAACCCACCTGCCCCACAGTTTCTTCATTGCATTTTTTACTTCTGCATTTCTCAGTGTATAAATCAGGGGGTTTAACATAGGGGTGATGATGGTATAAAACACAGCCACCATCTTATCCTCTGAAAAGGTAGTTTCAGGACGCATATACATGAATGTACAGGGACCAAAAAAGATGATGACCACAGCAATGTGGGAGCCACAGGTGGAGAGAGCTTTGCGCCTGCCTTCTGCTGACTGCTTTCTCAGGGACACCAGGATGAGGATGTAGGAGAAGAGCAAGATAACAAAGCTCACCAGAGTGATGATACCACTGTTGGCTATCACAACAACACCAACGACGTATGTGTCTGTGCAGGCAAGTTTCAGCAGAGGGTGAATATCACAGAAGTAGTGATTGATCTCATTGGGCCCACAGAAGGGCAGCTGGACTACTAGAGCCACTTGGACGATGGAGTGCAAGAACCCACCTAGCCAGGTCCCCAGCAACATTTTATTGCATCTCTCCCGGTCCATGATGGTCATATAGTGTAGGGGTTTACAGATAGCCACGTAACGATCATAGGCCATTACAGTGAGGATGAAGATCTCAGTGCAACCCAAGAAGTGTACTGCAAAGAGCTGCAACATGCACCCCACATAGGAGATTGTCTTGGTCTTGGCCAATAAGTCAACCATCATCCTAGGAGCTATGGCTGAAGAGTAACAGATGTCCACAAAAGACAGGTAGCTGAGAAAGAAATACATTGGGGACTTGGAAAGGTTGCCCACATAAACTGTGAGCATGATGAGCAGGTTTCCCAGAAGAATGACAGAGTAGAAGAAAGAAAACACCACTAAACACACTTTCTCAACCTTGAGGTTCTGAGAAAGACCCCAGAAAACAAATTCAGTTACATTGTTTATCTCCTCCATGGAGTTACTCTAGAAGGCCAAATTCCCAAGAGACCATTAAATTACCTGAAAGAAACATATAACAAAGACCACCAACATTTATGTATAACTCAAAACAAATGAATCAGCAGAATAGTTAAAAATGGAAAAATTGGGTACTTCCAGCTGGTTGGCTTGTACACCTAAAAAGTCAAAGTCCATATTCTGATCATCTTACTTCAGAATGATAGTCTAGTCATTTACATCTGATGAGGAAACAGTCTAGAGAAATAAAGTAAACCTTCTGAGGCACACACCTAACCCTGAGTTTACCTCCCTCATATTTCATTAAGGGTCTTTCCTTTGTTTCTAATAATTTACTTCTTTCTAATCTGTCTAAGGCACCCAACCTAAATTTGAGATACCTTTTGAGTTGGAGGATATGGTAACATTTATATTTTGGAAAAAATTATCTTATTCTCATAGAATTTTTAAATGTTCTTTTCCATTTAGAGTTTTTCATCTGGGCGACCTTGCAGATTTGTCTCCTTTGGAAACTCTGAGCTCTGTGTACATGAATTTTTTATCCCCTATTTAGTTTGAAGCCCTTATAGTCAAAAAGTGGTGAGGTGTAGTAGATAGAAAACTAAAATTAAACAAGTCTGATTCTGAGATATGGTTGCTCTATCTCTGGATAAATCCTTTAGCTTCCTGGGGCTTCTGTTATCCCATGTGCAAAATAAGAAAGCTTTCACTTGACTCTCATCTATAATATTAAACACTATTTCTACTGTGCAATCAAATCAATTCTTTCAGCTTAGAATAGTCATCAAATGCAGAAAAGGAGTCAGAGACAAAGGAAGTGAAAGCAGTAAAAGAAACTCCTGGAGATACATCAAGACGTGTTTGATCTGCAAGGAATGAAAGGGAAATTTCATCTTCAAACTGTGTTTGAGGATTCCCCAGGAATTGCTTTGCCTTGCTATTTTAAACATTCTTCTGTTAATGTAAATAAATAAATAAGTGTGGGGAGGGGACGGAAAGAAAGAAACAACTCTGCTCTTAATCTCACCACTCTTTCATATTTATTAAGGGATGCTTCTCCATTTGATGGAAGTGTAAACACTCTAGGGAGGTCACTGCAACGTACGTGTGGAAAGGGCTTTGGGACATAGTTTTGCTTAAAGGAGCTCAGAAGTGACTCTTCACACCAAGCTGTGGATGTTAATGATTCCTTTAGTTCTGGGCTGGGGGTAGAATTGCACAGTGTCTTAGGGAAGCATCAGGAATTGTGTCCACCCGAGACACAGCCCAAAGATCCATCAAGTTCAAGTTCATGGCTTAGAGTCCCTACTGAACTCTGGGCTCTCCTCTACCCTTCACAGCAACATTGGGCCTGGCTTTTCCAGCTTATGGGAAACTACAGGGCTGTGTTTCCTCAGACCTGTGTGTTAGATATGGGATCAGTCTCATTATATCAGTGCCTTCTCTTTCTTGTATAGGAAAACTAATGATAGCAAGAATAATGGTAATAAGAAGAAGAATTCAAATTCACACTCAAACACATTCCCCTGTTTTACATGCTCATTCCCTTCTGTTTTTCCTCCTGAACTGAAAAAAAAAATACTATTCTCCACTGGGCTCAAATTGTAGCAGTTTTGACAACTGTGAATTATGTTCCTTGGTTCTCATCTGGAAGAAACTGGGCATTTAAACACAAGCCTAGCAACTATGCCTCCATTGTCCATTCTCTAATGTCCATGAGAAAGTCTTCTTTCTCCGTGAATCAGGACCCATCTCAGAGAATACCTTCCTCCCATTTCTGAGCATGTGAACATGATAACACCTCACTTTCTTTTGAAATTATGGCATTTTCTTACCCATAATTGGGAATATACTCTCTCATAGTCTTGTATGGTTGCACTTCATTATCTTATCATCATCTATAAAACTGTACTTTCCTCTCATTTCTGAGGACAGTATCTTGCAATTATATTACAAGTATTCAAAATATCGATATTTGATTAAATTCTCTTTTTTCACAAACCTTTAATATTAATTATAGAAGAAAAAACATCTCAACAGTATTGCCCAGGGCTCGAGTTTTGCTTTATTTTTCTCCCTTTCCTGTGATAATTTGGGTGCGCTTTTCCAAAATAAAGTTAAGAGTGATGCCTTAAGAATTGCTTTGTAAATTACTAATTTCAGTGAATCTCTGACCCACACACCTCAAAGTTTGGTCGAAGTCTTGTCTTTGTTGCTCCCAGTCTGCCTCTCACCAGCTGAAACCTGCCGTTTCACAGTACTATTGGCAACAGATGCTGTTTCCTCGACTTCTTGTTGGGTCACTTTAAAGAGAATGATTAATGACCCTGGGGAAAGCCTTCCCCCCAAAGTCTCCCTCCATAATCAGAACCACTTCAGAGAATTGACAGTGAGACTTAATTTCCAGGGGCGTTTTCAGTTTGTTTAAAAAAACATGTAAAAAAACTATCAACTTGCTAAATTTAAAAACCAATTAATAGTTGCACCTGGAATCATAACACTAATCCAAAGCTCTTCAGTAAACAGAGGCATGTGATTGTTTTATGATTATTTATCTTGTGCATTGGAATAATGTGTATATATATTTATGTATATTTCACATAATTTGCTTGATGTTTAATATAGCATATATATTACAAAGATCTCTTTTTGGAGGTATTCCTCTATTGAATTTTAATTGTCCTGCTTTTTTAGAAGTTCCATTTGACTGGAACAGAGTGGATTCCATAGCACTATTGGGTTTCACTGTGTTTCTCTTTAATAGAGTCTCTGTTGATTTCTGGAAAAACTGGTGGGAAAACGTTCGCTTCTAGCCCATACCTGGAATGAACCATAGTGCAGGCTTTCTTATTTTTTTAATTTTTTTTTCACTTTTTGATTGCACCCCATGAAGGTCGACTCTTGACCACTAATATTCTTTCTTATCCCTTTCACATTCCTACCCTTTCCTGTCCCCTCATTAATGTTTTATTTTCTGTCTCCTCCCTCCCTTCAGCTCCCCTCCTTCTTCCTTTTTAATACAATGTCCAAAAAGAAACTGGTTCATACTTTGAGAGGGAATTTATGAGCTGCACACTGCAGCTGCTTTCCTGATTTCATTGGACCCCTTTTCCAAACCATCTAAACAGCTAGCAAAGGGAAAGATAGATTTGACTCCCCTTCACCACCACTTAAAAGCTTCTATGTGCTATTAGGACCAACTCTTTGAGTCAGGTTTGGACAAAAGCTTTGTTCTTTTTATTATTATTATTAAAAGTTCTTTTGAAGGCTGCACCCCTGCCGCACATGGAAGTTCCTGGGTTAGGGGTGGAATTGGAGCTGCAGCTGCCGGTCTGTGCCACAGCTGCAACAACTCAGGATCCCAGCCTCATCTGTGACCCACACCACAGTTGGAGGCAACACGGGATCCCTAAACCACTGAGCGAGGCCAGGGATGGAACCAGCCTCCTCAAGGATACTAGTTGGGTTGGTTCCTGCTGAGTCACAACTGGAACTCTGGAAGCTTTTTTCTTTGATCAAAGACAGAGAGGCACCAGCTGGTTCTCTAGAGCACATGCTCTCCTAGACAGACAGGCGGTGGGCAGGATTCTCATGGAGGGGGAGGGAAGTGGGCCAGGTTCTCTTCATTGGGGAGGGGAGGAGGCCAAGCTCTCATCAGTGTGGGGTGGGGAGGGGAGGGGAGGGAAGGGAAGGGAAGGGGAGGAGGGGAGTTCTCCTGAGGCCAACACATCTGAGCAGCTCACGCTCCAGGCCTCAGTGCTGCAGCACAATTGCAGGGCCCTATTGCTATCTTGGATTGCGGTGTCATACCCAAGGCTTCAGCACAAGGTTGCTGGGCTGAGGTGTGGCAGAGCCATTTCGCAGGAGGAACTCTGGTCCAAAGCGCCGGGTGCCAGGGCTCCACACGCAGTACTCTGCTCTTGGGCAAGGAAAATGGGAGTGAGCACAAAGGCAACAAAAAAGGTGAGCCTGCATTTTATTATCAGATTCTGTTTTCATTTCTCAAGAGTTGTTAAAGGGCTTTGCTGGTGACACAACCTCTCTGCCTTCTGTCCTTCTCCTCATCCTTAAGGGGCGCTGAGGGGCAAAGGTCCATTTTCTGTAACATCTTCCTGCTGATTTCCAGCAGTGTCTTTGCCACACCTAAGGAGCAGAACTTTGCCTCCACTGCCTTTAGATGTGTGTGTTTGTTACCAGGCTTCAGCCCTAAGCGTTGGTCTCCATTTTTCTCGCCTTTTGAAGAGAAAGGATGTCAGATACATGGAAACATGAAGCTATCTCAGTCTTTGGCCTGTTTGCAAGTGTGCCTTGATGTAGAAACCCACTGCTGGGGCCTGAATCTCCCTGGTCGCACTTGTGTTATTCTTTGGAAGAGACGCTTCAGGTCAGAGAGAGGTTTCCACAAGCAGTCTAGGGGATCCTTTGGAACCACACCCCAGGGTGTTTTTCTGGAGGTTGGGACTGGGATTCCCTTCTTCACTGGGATCTGATGTCCCCATGGAGTGATCCTGGGCAACTTGAGGCAGAATGGGAGGTTAGGCTCACCGAGTGGGGTTGTTCCACTTAGGAGTGAGCTGCTGGTTGCCTATGGTTTTAGGTGTATCCCGGCTCCTGGCCATAAGGAGTGTAGGGCCAAGTGGGTGGTTGCAGGCAACACCTAATTAAAATACTCTGAGAGCTTTCCTGGATTTTTATCCCTGGAAGGCGTACTTTGGTTGATTAGTCCAGATTCCTGAGCCAACTGGTTGACTTGGAGGGCAACAGCCAGAGGTGGACTTGGAGAAGGGCTCCAAGCCTAGTGCTTGATGTTCTACTATAATAGAGTTAATAGAGCTTGCACTGAGGTTTCCATTGGGAATACTCCCTAAGTGGTATTATAGCAGTCCATGGCCATATGCAACCATCCATGTGTTTGTTGCATGGGTCAGACCAGCTAATTAAATGGCACAATTATGGGGAACTGGAATCCTTCAAATCTTTTATAGTTGCTTTTATCTTTGAAATTCATTTTAAAATATGATTTTATTTTAATTTTCTAATTTGTGATGTAGGGGCCCTTCTTATAGAACAATTTACATGAGTTTTTTTCAGATGCTGCGTATACATATATTCCAATGATAGATTTGAAGAATAGGGAAATAATCATAAGATAGATTCACTGACTTGCTACACCTACTCAGAGACAGTCTTGCACCAAAACTGAATTTATGATGTGGCCTTCAGAAGCCTTCCCTCTGGCTGGAAGATTATGATATTATTTCAGGTGACAGATTAGATATTGCCGTCAATCATTCTCAAGAAGATTTGAGTATTCATTCCCCTTTCCTCAACACATAGTCCCTCTGGAAAACTGGCCCCTTGTCAACCTCTCCTCTCTCCCAGGAAGCCCACGCATCTTCCTGTAATTTGCTATAACCCATAATCCTGTCCAAGCTCCATGGAAATGGCAACCTGTGGAGGCTGCCAAAATATTGGGCCTCAGGTTCCCTTTCCAAATCCAGAATAAAGTTCTTCCCACCAAATAAATCAAACCATTTCAAGGTCCGTTCCTCCAAAGTGTTTTCCCAGCTCACACAAGTTCATCTTAATGAAGTCCTGCAGATACATTGGGGGTGTAGGCTATTTCCTTTCATATTCAGAGCTTTACCTGTGTTTTGCTGAACTTTGAGTCTATGTATTGGTCTGGATCTAATGAAGAGTGTGGCATCTGATGTTGAGAAAGGAACATATGTCCTTTAAGAATCCTGTTTCAGGTGAAGTCATTGCTCATTCTCCAGTCAAGGGAACACTTATTTTGGAGCAAGGGTAAAGGAAGGACTCTGCCAGTCCAAAGGTTCATAGAATTTAAGGGTTCAAGGTCTCAGCTTTTCTCACCTTGAGACACCTCAGACACATGGAAGTGCAGCAACACCTAGGACCTTTGTCCCTGATGGGTAGCCCTGTGCTCTGTGCTTGGCTGCTGGATCAGATGCCATGTTGTAGTTCATATGGAACTATTTTGTAGATTAGATGCAGGTGACCTTTCTCAAGCTACATGCTGTTTGTTTCCCGCTAACCCAATTTCCGAGACTTTCTGTATGGCTCAGAAATTAAATTGTAGAATACAGTGTTGATCATTGGAAATTTTAATCATGATAAATCAGGATTTAAAGTTACTGTAATGTACTAATTATTAATAAAACTTTGACATGTTTTCCATTTAGGGGAAGGAAGCTTGTTTTTTTTTTCCATTTATTTATTTATTTTTTTTTCTGCTATACAGCATGGGGACCAATTTACACATACATGTATACATACTTTTTCCTCCCATTGTTGTGTTGCGATGTAAGTATCTAGACATTAGGTCCTTAACTAATGCTACACGGCAGGATCTCATTGTAAATCCATTCCAGGAGCAGTAGTTTGCATCATTTAACCCCAAGCTCCCGATCCCTCCCACTCCCCCCCCCCCACTGCTCCACCCCTGCACCCCGGCAGCCACAATCTGTTCTCCAAGTCCATGATTTTCTTTCCTGTGGAAACATTAATTTCTGCTGTATATTAGATTCAAGTTATAAGTGATATCACATGATATTGGTCTGTCTCTTTCTGACTTATTTCACTCAGTATGCGAATGAGTGAAATAGTTCCATCCATATTGCTGCAAATGGCATTATGTGGTTCATTTTTATGGCTGAGGAGTATTCCATTGTGTATATGTACACCACATCTTCCTACCCCAATCATCTGTTGATGGACCTTTGGGTTGTTTCCCTGTCTTGGCTATTGTGAACAGTGCTGCAATGAACATGTGGGTGCATGTATCTTTTTGAAGGAGAGTTTTGTCTGGAGATATGCCCAAGAGTGGGACTGCTGGGTCATACGGTAGTTCTACGTATAGCTTTCTAAGGTACCTCCATACTGTTCTCCATAGGGGCTGTACCAGCTTACATTCCCACCAACAGTGCAGGAGGGTTCCCTTTTCTCCACAACCCCTCCAGCTGTTGTTACTTGTGGACTTATGAATGGTGGCCAATCTGACTGGTGTGAGGTGGTATCTCATGGTAGTTTTGATTTGCATGTCTCTAATAATCAGGGATGTTGAGCATTGCTTCATGTGCTTGTTGGCCATCTGTATACCTTCCTTGGAGAACAGTCTATTCAGGGCTTTTGCCCATTTTTCCATTGGGTTATTGGCTTTTTTGCTGTTGAGTTGTACATTGCTTCTATATCCTAGAGATGAAGCCCTTATCCATTGTATCATTTGCAATTATTTTCTCCCATTCTGTCAGGTGTCATTGTATTGTCGTTTTGGTTTCCTGTGCTGTGCAAAAGCTCATCGGTTTGACTAGGTCCCACTGGTTTCTTTTGGCTCTTCTTTCTGTTGCCTTGGGAGACTGACCTGAGAACATATTCATGAGGTTGATGTCAGAGAGTGTTTTGCCTGTGTTCTCTTCCAGGAGTTTGATGGTGTCTTGTCTTCTATTTAAGTCTTTCCGCCATTTTGAGTTTATTTTTGTGCATGGTGTGAGGGTGTGTGCTACTTTCACTGCTTTGCATGCAGCTGCCCAGGTTTCCCAGCACTGCTTGCTGAATAGACTTTCTTTGTCCCATTTTATGCTCTTGCCTCCTTTGTCAAAGATGAATGGACCGTAGGTGTCAGGGTGTGTGTGTGGGTTCTCTACTCTGTTCCATTGGTCTGCCTGTCTGTTTTGATACCAGTACCACACTGTCATGGTGACAGTGGCTTTGTAATATTGATTGAAATCTGGAAGAGTTCTGCCCCCTGCTTGGTTTTTGTTCTTCAGGATTGCTTTGGCCATTCTGGGTCTTTTGTGTTTCCCTATACATTGTTGGCTTGTTTGGTCTAGTTCTGTGAAAAATGTCACAGGAAATTTGATAGGGATTGCATTGAATCTGTAGATTGCTTTGGGTAGTATGGCCATTTTTACAATGTGCTTTTTCCAATCCATGAACATGGTCTATCTTTCCATTTCTGTGGATCCCCTTTAATTTCCTGGATTAATATTTTATAGTTCTCCGCATCTAAGTCCTTTACCTCACTGGTCAGGTGTATGCCCAGGTATTTGATTTTTTGAGGTGCAATTTTAAACGGTATTGTGTTTTTGTATTCCTTTTCTAATATTTCATTGTTGGTATAGAGAAATGCGACTGATTTCTGAATGTGAATCTTATACCCTGCTACTTTGCTGATTTTGTTAATCAGTTCAAGTAGTTTTTGGGTTGAGTCAGCTCTTTATTTTCTCTCCACACCTATGGCATACCAAAATTCCCAGGCCAGGTATGTAATCTGAGGCACTCTTGGAAAGGAGTTCCCTGGCAGCTCAGTGGATTAAGGATATGGTGTTGACACTGCTGAGGTTTGGGTCTCTACTGGGGTGCAGTTTCAACCCTTGGCCTGGGAACTTCTGCACACCCCATGCAGCCAAGAAAAAGAAAGAAAGAAAGAAACTTTTAATGATAGCTGCTCTGTGGTCTTTTATTTTGTAGAAACGATTACTAGGTTTCGTATTGATCTAATTTAACAGCTTTATTGAGATATAATTGACATACTGTATAATTTGCTCATTTGAAGTGTATAGTGAGTTTTAATACATGTCTATGCAAGCATCAATATGATCTAATTTTTTTTTTTTTAGAACAAGGTTATTTATTGATCAGTCGTTGGAAATGTGACCAGAAGCTGCAGGGACCTAACCTTGTGTTTTCTTTTTTTTTTTTTTTCCCCAAGTTCCCGATCCCTCCCTTTCTCTCCCCCTCCCATCAGGCAGCCACAAGTCTCTTCTCCAAATCCATGATTTTCTTTTCTGAGGAGATGTTCATTTGTGCTGGGTATTAGATTCCAGTTATAAGGGATATCATATGGTATTTGTCTTTGTCTTTCTGGCTCATTTCACTCAGGATGAGATTCTCTAGTTCCATCCATGTTGCTGCAAATAGCATTATGTCATTCTTTTTTATGGCTGAGTAGTATTCCATTGTGTATATATACCACCTCTTCCGAATCCAATCATCTGTCGATGGACGTTTGGGTTGTTTCCATGTCCTGGCTATTGTGAATAGTGCTGCAATGAACATGCGGGTGCACGTGTCTCTTTTAAGTAGAGTTTTGTCCGGATAGATGCCCAAGAGTGGGATTGCGGGGTCATATGGAAGTTCTATGTATAGATTTTTAAGGTATCTCCAAACTGTTCTCCATAGTGGCTGTACCAGTTTACATTCCCACCAACAGTGCAGGAGGGTTCCCTTTTCTCCACAGCCCCTCCAGCACTTGTTATTTGTGGATTTATGAATGATGGCCATTCTGACTGGTGTGAGGTGGTATCTCATGGTAGTTTTGATTTGCATTTCTCTTATAATCAGCGATGTTGAGCATTTTTTCATGTGTTTGTTGGCCATCTGTATATCTTCTTTGGAGAAATGTCTGTTCAGGTCTTTTGCCCATTTTTCCATTGATTGATTGGCTTTTTTGCTGTTGGGTTGTATAAGTTGTTTATATATTCTAGAGATTAAGCCCTTGTCAGTTGCATCATTTGAAACTATTTTCTCCCATTCTGTAAGTTGTCTTTTTGTTTTCTTTTGGGTTTCCTTTGCTGTGCAAAAGCTTTTCAGTTTGATGAGGTCCCATGGGTTTATTTTTGCTCTAATTTCAATTGCTTTGGGAGACTGACCTGAGAAAATATTCATGATGTTGATGTCAGAGAGTGTTTTGCCTATGTTTTCTTCTAGGAGTTTGATGGTGTCCTGTCGTATATTGAAGTCTTTCAGCCATTTGGAGTTTATTTTTGTGCATGGTGTGAGGGTGTGTTCTAGTTTCATTGCTTTGCATGCAGCTGTCCAGGTTTCCCAGCAATGCTTGCTGAATAGACTTTCCTTTTCCCATTTGATGTTCTTGCCTCCCTTGTCAAAGATGAATTGACCATAGGTGTCAGGGTTTATTTCCGGGTTCTCTATTCTGTTCCATTGGTCTGTCTGTCTCTTTTGATACCAGTACCACCCTGTTTTGATGACTGTGGCTTTGTAGTATTTCTTGAAGTCTGGGAGAGTTATGCCTCCTGCTTGGTTTTTGTTTCTCAGGATTGCTTTGGCGATTCTGGGTCTTTTGTGGTTCCATGTAAATGTTTGGATTGTTCATTCTAGTTCTGTGAAAAATGTCCTGGGTAATTTGATAGGGATTGCATGGAATCTGTAGATTGCTTTGGGTAGTATGGCCATTTTTACAATATTGATTTTCCCAATCCAGGAACATGGAATATCTTTCCATTTCTTTACATCTTCTTTGATTTCTTTGATTAAAGTTTTCTAGTTCTCGGCATATAGGTCCTTTACCTCCTTGGTCAGGTGTATTCCGAGGTATTTGATTTTGTGAGGTGCAATTTTAAAAGGTCTCGTATTTTTGTATTCCTTTTCTAATATTTCATTGCTGGTATACAGAAATGCGACTGACTTCTGAATGTTAATCTTCTATCCTGCTACTTTGCTGAATTGATTAATCAGTTCAAGGAGTTTTGGGGTTGAGTCCTTAGGGTTTTCTAGGTATAGTATCATGTCGTCTGCATACAGTGACAGTTTTATCTCTTGTCTTCCTATATGGATGCCTTTTATTTCTTTTGTTTGTCTAATTGCTGTGGCTAGGACTTCCAAAACGATGTTGAAGAGCAGTGGTGAGAATGGGCATCCCTGTCTTGTTCCAGATTTGAGTGAGAAGGCTTTCAGTTTTTCCCCACTGAGGATTATATTTGCTGTGGGTTTATCATAAATGGCTTTGATTATATTCAGGAATGTTCCCTCTATACCCACTTTGGCGAGGGTCTTGATCATGAATGGATGTTGGACTTTGTCAAATGCTTTTCCTGCGTCTATTGAGATGATCATATGATTTTTGACTTTTTTTTGGTTAATGTGGTGTATGATGCTGATTGATTTTCATATGTTGAACCCTCCTTGTGAACCTGGGATGAACCCAACCTGGTCATGGTGTATAATTTTTTTGATATGTTGTTGGATTCGGTTGGCTAAGATTTTGTTGAGAATTTTTGCATCTATATTCATCAAAGATATTGGCCGATAGTTTTCTTTTCTGGTGGTATCTCTGTCTGGTTTTGGAATGAGGGTAATGGTGTCATCATAGAATGTCTTCGGGAGTATTCCTTCTTCTTCAACCTTTTGAGAGAGTTTAAGGAGGATGGGCACCAATTCCTCTTTATATGTTTGATAGAATTCACCTGTGAAGCCATCTGGTCCTGGACTTTTATTTGTAGGGAGTGTTTTTATGACCTCTTCAATTCCATTTCTAGTGATCGGTCTGTTCAGCTGGTCTGTTTCTGCTTGATTCAGTTTTGGCAGGCTGTAAGATTCTAGAAAATTGTCCATTTCTTCCAGATGGTCAAACTTGTTGCCGTATAGTTATTCATAGTATTCTCTTATGGTTTTTTGTATTTCTGCAGTATCCGTTGTGATTTCTCCTTTTTCATTTCTAATTTTGGTTATTTGGGTTCTTTCTCTCCTCTTCTTAGTGAGTCTGGCCAGGGGTTTGTCAATTTTGTTCACCTTTTCAAAGAACCAGCTCTTGGTTTTATTAATTTTCTCTATTGTTTTTTGAGTCTCTATTTGATTGATTTCTTCTTTGATCTTTATAATTTCCTTCCTTCTGCTGACTTTAGGACTTTTTTGTTCTTCATTTTCTAATTCATTTAGGTGGAGGTAAATTGACCCATTGGTTTTTTAAGTTGTCCATTTGGGATCTTTCTTCTTTTTTGAGGAAGGCCTGTATCGCTATAAATTTCCCTCTGAGCACTGCTTTCGCAGCACCCCATAGATTTTGAGAGGTTGTGTCTTCATTATCATTTGTTTCAAGGTAGTTTTTAATTTCCTTCTTGATTTCCTCATTGACCCATTGGTTTTTTAGTAGCATGTTGTTGAGTCTCCATGTAGTAGGTTTTTTCTCTTTCCTTTTCCCATGGTTGGTTTCTAATTTCATGGCATTGTGGTCTGAGAAGATACTTGAGATAATTTCTATGTTCCTAAATTTGTTGATATTCGGTTTGTGTCCCAATATGTGGTCGATTCTTGCGACTGTTCCGTGTGCATTTGAGAAGTACGTGTATTCTGCTTTTTTTTGGATGTAGTGTCCTGAAGATATCAATGAAGTCTAACTTTTCTATGGTTTCCTTTAGGATCTCTGTTGCCTTATTGGTTTTCTGTCTAGAGGATCTGTCCATTGATGTGAGGGGGGTATTAAGGTCTCCTACTATGATTGTATTCTCATCAATATCCCCCTTTATGTCTGTTAATATTTGATGTATGTATCTGGGTGCTCCTGTATTTGGGGCATATATGTTGACGATAGTAACATCCTCTCCTTGGATGGGTCCCTTAATCATTAAGTAGTGTCCTTCTTTGTCTTTCTTTATGTGTTTTGTTTTAAAGTCTATTCTGTCTGATATGAGCGTTGCGACTCCTGCTTTACTGTCATGTCTATTGGCGTGAAATATTTTCCCCCACCCTTTCACTTTCAATCTATATGTATCTTTTGTCCAAAGGTGAGTTTCTTGTAGGCAGCATATTGAAGGTTTTTGCCTTTTTATCCACTCAGCCACTCTGTGTCTTTTGATTGGGGCATTCAGTCCATTGACATTTAAGGTGATAATTGATAGATGATTATTTATTGCCATTTTGAACCTTGTGTTCCAGTTGATTCTATGGTTCTCCATTCTTCCTTTCTTTCTTTCTTTCTTTTTTTTTTTTTTTTTTGGTTGGATGGTCTCCTGTTATTATCTGCTTGAGTGTATTTTTTTTTCATTTTTTGCAAATGCAATATTTGGTTTTGGCTTGTGGTTGCCCTGTTTTTTAATTATGCTAACCCCCTTCCCATAAGTGTGTGTTTTAGCCTGATGGTCCTGTAAGTTCAAACACTTCATTACTATATTAAAATTAAGAAGAGAAACATACAAACAAACTAACAAAAAGGGTTATTTACTTCCTAACATCCCTTGCCCACATTTTATGGTTTTGATGACTCTTTTTTATTTTTTTTCTTTTTAATTTTATTTTGTTTGAAGCATGATCATGATTAAATCTGTATGCTGGCTTATTTGAGTGACTGCTCTCTGATTGCGGTTTCCTCAGTCCTAGTTCTTCTTCTTCTTTTTTTTTTCTTTTCTTTTTTCTTCCCTTTCCTTCCTTTCGTTTTGGTTTAGAGAAGCCCTTTCAATATTTCCTTTAACCTGGGTTTTGTGTTGCTGTGTTCTTTAAGTTTTTGTTTGTTGGAAAAAAATTTTATTTCCCCTACTATTTTAAATGATATTCTTGCTGGATAGAGTATTCTAGGTTGCATATTTTTTCCTTTGAGCACTTTAAATATCTCTTGCCATTCCCTCCTGGCCTGGAGTGTTTCTGTAGAGAAATCAGCTGATATTCTTATGGGGGTTCCCTTGTAGGTAACATTCTGTTTTTCTCTTGCTGCCTTTAGGATCCTCTCTTTATCACTAACTTTTGCCATTTTTATTATGATGTGTCTTGGTGTGGGTCTATTTGGGTTCAGTTTGTTTGGGGCCCTCTGTGCTTCTTGTATCTTGAACCCAGTATCCTTTAGATTTGGGAAGTTTCCATCGATAATTTCTTCAAATATATTTTCCATCCCCTTATCTTTTTCTACTCCTTCTGGAATTCCTATTATGCATAGATTGGCCCGCTTTATATTATCCCATAGGTCTCTTATATTGCTTTCCAGTTTTTTGATTCGGTTTTCTGTCTGCTGACCGGATTGAGTGATTTCCATTATTCTATCTTCCATATCACTGATTCATTCTTCTGCATTATTCATTCTGGTTTTTACTGCCCTTAGTTCAGTTTGCATCTCTGCACATGAATGTTCTAGTTTTTCTTGGATTCTCCTTATATGTTCTAGTTCCTTTCTGAGGGTGTCTGCATTACTGTTCATATCTTCTCTTAATTCCTTCAGTATTTTCACTATTTCTCTTTTGAACTCCAGGTCTGTCAGACTGCAGAGGTCTGTTTCATTGTTGACTGTTTTAGGTGAGTTCTCCTGTTGGTTTGACTGGGGGTGGTTTCTCAGCTTCTTCATCTTGCTTGTTGTTTTCTTTCTCCTGAGGGGGTTGTACTCTCCGTGACCGGGCAGTGTTTGCCTTGTCACTGCCGTGGAATATTTCCTGAGGGCTGGCGTTGTTGGTCAATCTTTTTTGAGGCAGTGTGGCTTTTCTGGAGTGTTGATGGGGCTAACAGTGTTTCTTTGAAGCAAAGGAGGACTTCCTGAGGGCAGACAGGCCTGGGAGGTCCACACCACGATGGTAGCAGACTTCACTTGGTCATGCAGAGCTTGCTCTGGTGTTTTTAGGCTGTGGGGTTCTTTCAGGGGGTTGGCGGTGTTGGGCAGCTGTTCCTCAGGAGTGCAGCACCCCCTGGGGGCTTGAGAAGCTATCTGGGTCACTGAGAACCTAAGAGGCTCTTCCCTAGGGCATCCCAACTCAGAGGGACGGCCTGAGAATGTAGGCAGATCTTTTCACAGTCTGGCCAAGCTTGTTGCAGCTTTTCCTGGCTGCAGGGGGTCCTGCCTGGAGCTGGCAGTCCTATGCAGCTGATCCACTGGGTCTCGGCACCCCCCAGGGGCTTGGGTGGGTAGCGGGGCCGCTGGAAACCCAAGAGGCTCCTCTCCAGGTCAGCCTGACTCAGAAAAACCATCTGAGATCTTTTCCCAGCTCGGCCAAGCTTGTTGTAGCTTTTCTGGGCTGCAGGGGGTCCTGCCTGGAGCTGGCAGTCCTATGCAGCTGATCCACTAGGTCTCGGCACCCACTGAAAACCCAAGAGGCTCCTCCCCAGGGCAGCCTGACTCAGAAAAGCCGTCTGAGAATTAGGTAGATCTATTCACTGCCTGGCTAGGCTTGTTCTAGCTTTTCTGGGCTGCAGGCCTTTTCTTGGGGGCTGGTGGTGTTTGGTGCTGCTCTGAGGAAGTGTAGCCCCTCCAAAGGGCAAGCAGGCCTGTGCAGGGACAGCCCCTGTGGTGGTAGGCTTCAGGCAATTGTTGAGGCCAGCCCTCCTGGATGGCAGGCAGCCCCAGGTTTGGCGAGAGCGTAGGGGGTGGCGGGGGTGGAAGGAGGGGATGCCCTGGGAAGCACAGCTTTCTGCTAGCTAGCGGGTCTGGAAGCTTGCTTTGGTGTGGGGAGTATTCTATGGGGACCCACCCCTTCTTCTCTCCCCTCCCCAGCACAGGCACAGACCAGGCTCTTCTCCCAGGTTCCCTCTGATGCGGCTTTCCACTTCCCCGCCCCTAGAGTATTGCTCCGTTCCTCTGCAACAGCTTTGTTTTCTAGTCTCCCAAGCAGTCTCCGCTCCACCCCAACCCCCCAGCCCGTCCTCAGGGACTAACCTCTGGAGCTGAGGACTCGGTGCCCAGCCCCCACCCAGGCATCTCAATTTTTGGTGACTGTGCCTGTAGTTCAGATGGTCTGTTCGGTTCTTGTGATCGGCTTTTCAGTTCTCCACCTTACTGCTACACTCTTCTCTGCATCTGGAGATTCCTCTGGTTCGTTTGATCTTTCCCCCGATTAAGTGACTTTCCAGGGTGCGGGATCCCTTTCTCCTCCTCAGTTCCCTTTCGGGAGCGCCCGTCCCACTCGGATTCCCCTTCTCTCACTCTCCTCTTTTCTCCCGTTCTGCCCAGTAATGTCACAAACTTCTTGCCATTATTGGAGTTTAGGTTCTTCTGCCAGCGATTGGTTGCTGTTCTGTGCGAGTCATTTATTCTGTAGATGTGCATTTTTTTGTTGTGTTTGTGGGAGAGGGCGAGCGTATACTCCTCCGCCATCTTGTCTTCTCTCAACATGATCTAATTTTATAACCTACTTGTCATTCCCCCAAGAAACCCCATATCCATTAGTAGTCTCTCCTCATTCCTCTCTACTCCTGTTACCAGCGGACCTAGTCAAATATTATAAGGATTTTCTTTTCTGGACCTTTTTATTAAAAAAAAATAATAATCATGCAATATGTTGTCTGCTGTAACATTCTTCTTTCCCATCACATAATATTCCTAAAGTTTCATTCATGATGTGGTAAGAATCAGTATTTCTTTCTGTTTTATTCCAAATAGTCTTCTAGGTCGTGGATGTATCATTTACCCAGTCGTCAGTTGATTGACATGTGGATTGTTTCCCCATTGTGGCTATTGTGAATGATGTTGCGGTGAACATTGGTGTGCAAGTATCTTTGTGAATATATATTTTCATTTCTCTTGGGTAGAGATCTTGCTGGGTCGTTGTTATTATATATCCTTTTGAGGAACTTCCCAACCATTTTCCAAAGTGGCTGCATCATTTACATTCGCCCCAGTACTTATCACTGTCTGTATTTTTTGATTCTAGACATCCTAGTGTGTATGAAGCTTTACCTCATTATGGCTTAGGGTTGCATTTCCTAAGGATGGAAGTTGTTGACCTCTCTTAATCTGCTTTTGCCCATTTGTTTGTTTGTTTGGCTCTGCCCACAGCATATGAAAGTTGCCAGGCCAGCGTTAGAACCTACACCACAGTAGCAGCCCGAGCTGCTGAAGTGACAATGCTAGATCCTTAACCTACTGTGTCACAAGAGAACTCCACTTTGGGCCATTGGTATATATTCTGTAGATGTATATTTATTCAGATGTTTTGGCATTTTTTGACTGAGTTACTGTCTTTTTATTATTAAGGAGTTCTTCCTATAATCTGGGAACAAGTTGTTTACAAATGATTTGCAATTATTTTCTCCCAAACTGTGGGCTGGCTTTTCACTTCTTTGTTAATAACATTTTTAGTACCAAAGTGTTTCACTTTGGTGAAGTCCAGTGTAGCTGTTAAAAGCTACTATTGGGTACCAATGTTCCAATCACATTTCTGTATATCTTTTATTTGTGGAATGATATTCTTCATAACAGTTGCCATTCTGCTTTTATTCTATAGAAATTATCACTAGTTTTGAGAAATGTTTTTTTATGGAGACTTAGGAAGTTTGTTTTGCATACAGTTCTTTTTCTGAGCTAGATTTTATGAAAATGATATGGATTTTAAACATATGGTTTGATGAGTTTTGATAAATGTATATATTCATGTAACTATCAACAAATGTATGCTCTAGAAAACATCCATTAGCCCCCAAAGTTCTGCCATGCCCCTTTTTCAGTCAGCTCCCCTGATGCAACTGTTGTGATTTGTATCACTCTTTTAGTTTTCCCTCTTCGAGAACTCCATATAAATTGAATCCCAGCATTGACTCATTTGTGCATGTTTTCTGTTTTCTGAGCTTCATGCTGGGGTGTCCCTCATTAGTCCATTGCTTTTCTGGGCTGAAGTTTTTTCTATTATATCTATCCTGACAATTTCTGTCTTTTAAATGCAGCATGTTTGCATATAATGTGATTGTGAAAATGTGGGGGTTTAAGTTCATCCCGTTGCAGTTTACTTTTGCTTTGTCTCCTTTATAACTTATGTTCTTTCTTTCCTCTCGTCTTTTGAGCTGAGCAGGTGTTTTTTGTTTAGCATCCAATTTTGTCTTCTCTCTTGACATCTTTTTTTCATAGCTTTTATTTTTTAGAGGAGTTTTAGATTCACAGTAAAGTTGAGCAGCAGACACAGAGAGATATCCCATGTATGCCCTATCCCATTCACGCACTGGCTTCCTCATTCGTAACAACCCACAGAGGGATACATTTGTTCAGTCGGTGCAGTTACACTGACACATCACTCTCAGCCAGAGCCCAGAGTTGACATTAGAGTTGACTCTTGGTGTTGGGCCTCACATGGATATGGACAAATGTATAATGACATGTATCCAGCATCCACCATTATAGGCCCATATGGAAGAGTCTCACTGCTCCACCTGTTCATCCACCCCTCTGCTGTGACCCTTCACCACCACTGAACTTTTTACTGCCTCCATAGTTTTGTCATTTTCAGATTGTCATACCGTTACCATCACACAGTTTTTTAATCCTTTCAGATTGGTTTCTTTTACTTAGTAACATGCATGCAAGTTTTCTTCATGTCTTTCGTGTCTTGATAGTTTTTCTTTTGTGACACTGAATCATATTCATGTGTCTGGATATACCAGTTTTACTGAAGGACATCTTGATTGCTTCTAAGTTTTCTCAGTTAAGAAGAAAACTGACCTAATCAAACTGACAATCTTTTGCACAGCAAAGGAAACCATAAGAAAACCAAAAAGGCAACTTATAGAATGGAAGAAAATAGTTTCAAATGATGCAACTGACAAGGGCTTAATCCCTAAAATATACAAACCACTTATAAAACTCAACAGCAAAATGCCAACAACCCAATTGAAAAATGAGCAAAAGACCTGAATAGACATTTCTCCAGTGCTCTAAATTACACATGCCTGCATCGGGACACAAACTTTGGTAGGTCTTAATGATTTTTTTTTTTTTTTTACAAACACAATCCAGGGGAAACACTGTGGTGCCTGAAACCAGAGGCTCTATTCTATGGGCTCCAGACAGTCCTCAACAATGACAGACATATAGCAAGTGAACTGATGATTAATATATTTTTGGAGCTATTTGTGCAAACTGAATATGTCTCATATTTGTCAAATTCATTTCCATTTATTTGTTACTTCATGTTATTAAAGACATATATTATGGAGTTCCCATCACGGCTCAGTGGTTAACGAATCCGACTAGCAAACATGAGGTTGTGGGTTTGATCCCTGGCCTCACTCAGTGGGTTGAGGATCCGGTATTGCCATGAGCTGTGGTGTAGGTCACAGGCGTGGCTCAGATCCTGCATTGCTGTGGCTCTGGTGCAGGCCATTGGCTACAGCTCCGATTAGATCCCTAGCCTGGGAACCTCCATATGCCGTGGATGCAGCCCTAGAAAAAAGCCAAAAAAAAAAAAAGACATATATTAAAGGAATCAATTTCAAAATAATCATTTCACCAAATATTTACTGAATAGCTTTCATACACTAAGCTCTGTGTCATTTCCATAACTCGTAGCTTTTACTTTTTGAAATTTTTCATTATAGTTGATATACAATGTTCTGTCAGTTTCTCCTGTACAGCAAAGTGACCCTGTCATGCATACATGTACATTCTTTTTCTCATATTATCCTCTATCATGACCCATCACGAGTGATTGGATGTAGTTCACTGTGCAATACAGCGGGACCTTATTGCTTATGCACTCCAAATGTGATAGTTGGCCTCTGCTAACCCCAAACTCCCTGTCCATCCCACTCCCTCCCCCTCCCCCTTGTTTGATTAGGTCTCATTAGCTTATTTCTGTTTTATTTTTATTGCCTTTGGAGATTTACCTAGGAAAACCTTTGTATGATTGATGTCAGAGAATGTTTTGCTATGTCTCTTCTTCTAGCAGTTGTATGGTGTCTTGTCTTAGGTTTAAGTCCTTAAGCCATTTTGAGTTTATTTTTGTGCATAGTGTGAGGGTGTGTTGTAGTTTCATTGATTTACATACAGCTATTCCGTTCTGTCAGCATCACTTACTGAAGAGACTGTCTTTTTCCCATTATGTAAGCTTGCTTCCTTTGTTGAAGATTAATTGACCATGTGCCGGAGGCCAGCTCCGTCTGCCAGGGAGTGTACACTTTTCCTGAAGGAGAGGGATGCATGTCGGCTTCTGCAACAGAGACAGCCTCTTTGTCCCTTCTTTCAGGGTTCTGGACTGCTCAGATTTTATTGGCATAAATGGTTGAGTATATAGACAGTTTCTAACTACAGATTATATCATAGTGTTAAAAGTACATCGGTTAACTTTTACATGGTGCAGCAGCTATACATCATGTTCTAAGATCCTTGTTTTAACTAAATTTAGTGAGTACAATTTAAGGGCAATTAGGTACAATACATCATGTGGAAAGGAGGAGACTCAGTACAAATCATCCCATGGCCAGCAAGTCTCCACAAGTTGAAGAGGTCACAGACACAAGAATTTGGCATTCACAAATTTTGTCTTTAGACTGGTGCTTACCTTTAAAGTGTTATGGCAAGGAGACAGCGTAAGAAAATATAAACCAACTTAACTAGTTATCACTTAAAAGCTTCTATAATTCATAGCTAGGTGTCTTTTGGTCATGAACAATATATGTTTAACTTCTATGATCCTCATTCAAATCCTAACTCTAAAGTTTACTGTACAACTAGTTAGTAGATAATCACTATGTTATAATTAAATTGGATTTAAATAGGGGAAGGTCCTTCAGGATGAAATTCTTATTATATTATTGTTGTAATTTTGTTAAATCACAAATCACCACAGGAAAATAAGAATGGAAAATAAGAATAATAAGCAAGTAATCAGGAAAGACTGAGGAAAACTGAATAACAAGTGAAAAACAGAAAAGACTAAGTCATCCATGGAACAATCCCCACTCAACAGCCCAAAATGGAAATTGTTTCCTGGAAAATTCAGTTCCCCACCAATGTCAGCAGGTGAACCTTATTGTCTTCTGGGGCCTGTCCTCAGAATTGCGCCTGTACAGGCAGACGTCTCCTTGTTTAGGAATCTGCCCTCAGAATTGCACCATTCAGACAGGCCCCTTTCTCTGATTAGGAGCTTGCCCCCAGAATTGTACCATTCAGGCAAGCTCCCTTCCTCGGCTCCTTGTATCTTCTTGGCTCCCCTCAACCATGGGTGTCTGGGTTTATTTCTGGGTTCTCTATTCTGTTTCATTGGTCTGTATGTCTGTTTTGGTACCAGTACCACACTATCTTGATTACCGTAGCTTTGTAATATTGTCTGAAGTTGGGGAGAGTTGTACCTCTTCCTTCTTGTGGGTTTTTTTGTTGCAGTTGTTTTCCCCTCAGGCTTGCTTTGGCAATGTTGGGTCTTTTATGGGTCCACATAAATTTTGGGGTTGTTTGTTCTAGTTCTGTGAACAGTGTCATGGATTTGATAGGGCTGCATTGAATCTGTAGGCTTTTGGATAGTATGGCCATTTTAACAATATTAATTCTTCTAATCCAGAAGCATGGGATATCTTTCCATTTCTTTAAATCCTCTTTAATTGCCTTGAATAATGTTTTATAGTTCTCAGCATTTAAGTCTTTCACCTCCTTGGTCAGGTTTACTCTTAGGTATTTACTTCTTTGGGATAAAATCTTAAAAGGTGTTGTATTTTTATATTCCTTTTCTAATATTTTGCTGTTACTATACAGAAATGCAACAGATTTCTGAATGTTAATCTGGTGTCCTGCTACTTTGCTGAATTTGTTGATCAGTTTGAGTAGTTTTTGTGTGGAATTCTTAGGGTTTTCTATATATAGCATCATGCCATCTGCATACAGTGACAATTTTACCTCTTCTTTTCCAATATGGATACCTTTTATTTCTTTGGTTTGTCTGTTTTCTGTGGCTAGGATTTCCAATACTATGTTGAATACAAGTGGTGAGAGTGTCTTGTTCCAGATTTTAGTGGGAAGGATCTCAGCTTTTCTCCATTGAGTAGTGTAGTGGCTATGGGTTTGTCATAAATGGCTTTTATTATGTTAAGGTATGTTCCCTTTATATCCACTTTGGTAAGAGTTTTTATCATGAGCGGATGTTGGATTTTGTCAAGTGTGGGGTTTTTTTTCCCCACATTTTGAGATGATCATGTGGATTTTGACTTTTCTAAAAAATCTAAATGCTTCTTATGATCATTTATTTAGGTATCCAGGTCTCAATATCTTACATTCTATTAGAAATTCATATTCTTTTTGAAGACTTATAGCTGAGTCACTAGTTGTTCCCAGATTGATCTCAGTGTTGTTGGCTTTATAAATATATAAATTGAAAGGACGGGAATTCCTGTCATGGCTCAGCTGAATGAATCCAACTAGGAACCATGAGGTTGCATGTTCCATCCTTGGCCTCACTCAGTGGGTTAAGGACGCAGCATTGCCGTGAGCTTTGGCTTGGATACGGCATTGCTTTGGCTGTGGCATAGGCCAGCAGCTGTAGCTCTGATGAGACCCCTCACCTGGGAACCTCCGTATGCTGCAGGTGCAGCCCTAAAAAGAAAAATAATCCTGAACTAGAGTAGTACTTGTGTTACAGTCAAGGAAACTGATACACCATTGACACCCCATAATCAGCCAAAGTCTGTAGGTTATGTTCAGGGTTCACTCCTAGTATAGTACACCCCATAGGTTTGGATCTGTGTATAATGACCAGTACCACCATTATAATATCATACGCCATAATTTCAGTGCCTTAAAGTCCTCTGTGTTCTGCCTATTCATCCCTCTTATTAAACTTAAGGAAGGGAAGCCCTACTAAGCTGGGGTTAGGAAGCCAGAAGGGGGAGCTCTCATACATATACTATCAACACAGATCCCAACAGAAAGAGATGTGGCTTGAATCTCTGGTGGGATGTGATACCTCACTGCCACCAGCAGGAGGAAGACTGTATCCTTGCCTGGCAACACCTCAGACAACAAGAGACTTAAATTCAGGTGACAAAAGCCACTATACTCAAGCTCCCGGTTTCCTCCAATGTACCTGTTTATAACAATCCCCCCTAAATGCCTCTTTGCTATAAAAGCGTTTCCTCTCTGCTTTACCATGTTTATATGTGGTTCTTGAGAGTTATGTGTTTCTAATTGCGATTCTTCCCTGTCCCTGAATAAGCCTGGTTTATTGGTCAATAACTGGCTCTTTTATTATTTTAGGTTAACACCTCCCTCTCTCCAACTCCACCAACCACAGAGCTCTTTATTGTTTCCTCTTTTTTTTTTTTTTTTTGTCTTTTCAGAATCTTATATAGTTGGAATCTTACAGCATGTCACCTTTTCAGATTATCCTCTTTCATCTGAGTAGTATGCGTTTAAAATTCTTTTGTGTCTTTTCATGGCTAGAGAGTGCTTTTTAAATTTTTTTAGTGCTCAATAATTATTATTTCATTGTGGATATAGCACAGTTTCTTTACCTTTTCACATACTGAAGAACATCTGGATTGGTTCCAAGTCTCGATAACTATGAGTTAACATTTCTGTAAATATCTGTGTGCAGGTTTTTGTGTAGACTTAAGTTTCCAACTCGTTTGTGTAAATACTATGTTGTGAGATTGATCGGTTTATATAGGTTTAGTTTTGTAAAACTCAAAAGTGTCCTTCTGTGTGGTTATTCCACTTTGTATTCCCATAGGCAATGCATAAGAGTTCCTGTCGCTCTAAGTGCTTGACAGTTTGTGTTGTCATGTTTTGGATTTGGCTCTTTATAGGTGCATGGTTTGCACCTTTTTATAGGTGCATAGGTGCATCTTGTTGTAGTTGCAATTCTTTTTTTTTTTTTTTTTTTTTTGCTTTTTAGAGATGAACTTGCAGCATATGGAAGTTCCCAGACTAGGGGTCCAATCGGAGCTGTAGTTGCCAGCCACAGCCACAGGAGCATAGGATCTGAGCTGCATCTATGAACTACAGCACAGGTCACAGCAACGCCAGATCCCTAATCCACTGAGCGAGGCCAGGGATCCAACCTGCAACCTCATGGTTCCTTTTCGGATTCATTTCTGCTGCACCATGGCAGGAATTTCTGGTTGCAATGCTTTAATGGCATTTGATGGTGATTATCTTTTTCTATCTTATTTGTCATCTCTATATGTTCCTTTTTTATACTTTAAGAATTTTATTATTTCTTTGAAAGAAGATAAGTCTTTTAAATATTTATTTATTTTAAAAAGTTTTTATTGTGATAAAAATACTTGAGAAACACCCTCTTAACAAACTTTAAATTACACAACAGAATAATGTTAGCTATAAGCACATGTTTTACCTCACCCTGGAACTTACTCATCTTCCATAATTAAAAAATTTCCCTAGCCCTGGCAACTACCATTATGCTGTCTGTTTCTATGAGTTTGACTGTTGTATATTCTTTTTATAAGTAGAATTATACAGTATTTGTCCCTATATAACTGTCTTACTTCACTGGGCTTAATATTAACCAGGTTCATCCAAGTTGTTGCATATAGCAGTATTTCCTTTTTTAAAGACTGTACGATATTCCATTGTTTCTATACACCATCTTTTCTTTATCATTTCCTCTTTCAATAAACAGGTTGTTTTCATATCTTGGGTACTGGAAACACTGCTACAGTAAAGAAGAGAGTGTAGTTATCTCTTTGCATTCCTGACATCAACACATTTGGATATATAGATCCAGAAGTGAAAATTTGTATCATATAGCAATTCTATTTTCAATTGTTTGAGGAGCAATTCTTAGAGATTGCATTATTTTATACCACCACAAGCAGTCTACAAGTTTTCCAGTTTTGGAGTTCCCATCCTGGCTCAGTGGTTAACGAATCTGACTAGGAACCATGAGGTTGTGGGTTTGATCCCTGGCCTTGCTCAGTGGGTTAAGGATCCTGCATTGCCGTGAGCTGTGGTGTAGGCTGCAGAAGTGGCTCAGATCCCATGTTGCTGTGGCTCTGGTTTAGGCCGGAGGCTACAGCTCCCATTTGACCCCTAGCCTGGGAACCTCCATATGCCATGGGAGCAGCCCAAGAAATGGCAAAAAAGACACAAAAAATAGTTTTCCAATTTTTCCATATATGTGCCAACACTTGCTGTGTTTGTTGTTTTGATGCATACATCCGACTCAATGGGAGATGATATGTCATTGTGGTTTTAATTACATTTCCCTGATAATTAATGATGTTGACCACATATACCAGTTGGTAATCTTCTTTGGAGAACTGTCTACTTGAGTCCTCTGTGCATTTATTAATCAGGTTGTTAATTCTTTTCTATTGAGTTGTAGGAATTTTTTGCATATTTTCTATCTTAATCTGCTATTGTGTATGTGATTTACCAATACTTTCTCCCATTGTAGGTTGGGTTTTCACCCTGTATAAGATTTCCTTTGCTGTGCTTAGTGATGTTACCTCCCTCATCTAACTGATTATTTTGCTTGTGCTTTTGTGTCTTTCCCAGGAATCATTGACAAGCTTAGTGTCATGCAGTTTTTCATCTCTGTTTTCACCAAGGAATATTACAGTTACAGTTCCTTCATTAAAATCTTTAACTCATTTTAAACTGATTGGGTATATGGTGTAATGTAAGGGTACACTCTTGTATGGATTGGTTATCCAGTTTCTCAACATATTTGTTCAAGAGTCTCTGCTTTCTCCACTGTATATTCTTAATTTGCATCAAAGAGCTGTTGAGAGTATATACTTGGGTTTTGGGGGTCCCCATTCTGCGCCTTTGGTTGATACATTTGTTTGTTATGGTGGTATCATCCTGTTTAATTACTGTAGCTTTTTAATATGTTCTTCCAGCTGTATTTTTATTTCTTACTACTAATTTGGTTAGTTGGGGAAATTTAGTTTCCACATGAATTTTAGGATTGTTTTTATTTCTGTAAATAAATGCCATTCCCAGAGTTTCCTGGTGGGCTAGTGGTTAAGGATTTGGTGTTGTCAGTCCTGTGGCTCGTATTTGATCTCTGGCCTGGGAACTTCTGCATGACATAGGCATGTCCTCTCCTCCAAAAAAAAAAAAATCATTGGAACTTTGATGGGGATTGCATTGCATCTGTAGATAAATTTGGATAGTATGGACTTCTTAACAATATTCACCTTTCAGTCTATGAACACAGGGTGTCTTTTCATTGAGTTTGTCTTCTTTAATTTGTTTCCTTTTAATGATTTGTAGAGTCCAGTATAATAATGTTTTGCTTCATTTGATAGGATTATTTGTAAGTATTATTTTTATACTATTGTAATGGGTTTGTTTCCCTAATTTCATTTTCAGAAAAGTTATTGTTAGTGCCTATCAACGTGATTTTTTATGTTGATTCTGTAATTTGAAGTTTTGTTGTATTTGTTTATTAACTCTGACAGTTGTTTCTTATAGAGTATTTTGTATTTTGTACATGTGAGATCATGTCATCTGCAAACAGAGATAATTTCACTTCTGTGGTTTGGAAGTCTTTACTTCTTACCTAATAGTTCTAGGTTGAGCTTTGAAAAGTACGTTATTAATGGAAGTCATAAAAGTGGGTATCCGTGCCTTATTCTTGATCTTAGAAGAAAAGCGTTCAGTTTTTCACCATTGAGTATGAAGTTGGTTGCGGGGTTTTATACATGGCCTTTACTATAGTGAAGTAAGTTCTCTCCAGTCCTAATTTGTTGAGACTTTTTATCATAAAAATCAAGGTTAAATTCTGTCTGATGATTTTTCTGCATCTGCCTAGAAGACAATGAGATTTTTAACCTCCATTCTGTTAATGTAGTGTATGACCTTAACTGATTTGCCTTTGAGGACCCAAATGATGAGCCAATCTTGCATTCCAGGAATTATTCCCACTTGGAATAATTATTTTATTTTATTTTATCTATGTTAATGGCTATACCTGTGGTATATGGAAGTTCCTAGGCTAGGGTTTGAATCAGAGCAGCAGCCACCAGCCTGCTCCAGAGCCACAGCAATGCCAGATCTGAGCCACATTTGCAAACAGAGATACACCATAGCTCATGGCAATGCCAGATCCTTAACCCACTCAGCAAGGCCAGGGGTCAAACCACCTGTGTATTCACTAGTCAGGTTCATTACCAGTGAGCCACAATGGGAACTCCTTTCTTGGAGTTGGTTGTTTGATACTTCTATCATGCTGAATATTTCAGCTTGCTAATATGTTGTTTAGAGTTTTGCACCTATTTTCTTCAGGGATATATGACTATAATTTTCTTCCTTTATGATGCCTCTATACGCCTTGGGAAGTAGGGTGATACTGGCCCCCATAAAGAGAATTTGAAGCTGTTTCCTCTATTTTTGGAAGGTGTTTCCTCTATTTGTATTGATTTGGCTTTACATGTTTGGTAGAATTCACCTGTGAAGCTATCCAGTCCTGGGCTTTTCTTTGTTGGAATTTTCAGTCTAGATCAAAGGACAAGGCATACCTTGGTCATTCAGTGTAACGCATCAGAGAGCTATTGAGCCTCATGCAGAGATTGAAAAGAATCTAGTGAGCCTCAGGCTCTGTGGAATATAAATGATTAAGTGGAGAGTTGCCATCCAGTTCATCGTAAATGTGGAAAAGAATCCCTTGTCACAAGAATGTTCCTTCAAGTGAAAATTAGGACATGGTATAATTCAAACAGTAAAGGAATGGATCAAATGTCCCGTGATCCATAAAGTGAAATGCTCTGTATCTGTTAAAGATAATGTTCCATGGAGAGTTTATAGTAATTTTGGAAAATCAGCATATTATAACATTGACCAAAAAAGTATAGAAAATGAGTCTCCAAAAAGATATATCCCCCAAACCTGTAAGAAAACACACACAGACACTTTTTCTGTCAGAAACAAAACCATGATAGGATGCCGAAGAAAATGTGCTTTTCACAACAGTTTATTATGACAATTTTCAAACACATAACAAAGTTTACAAACAAAGACATGAAACCAAACCTCTTACTATCAAGATGTAGAAACTTCCATGATCACACACATTTCCCTCATGCTGACTCCTAGATAACCCCACTCCCTCCCTCTGTATATGGAACTGCTGTTTTGTTTCATTTTTCCATCACTTTCGAGTTTTGCAGACCTTGATAAAAATGAAAACATAAAGATATACTCTTTTTAAAATTTATTTATTTATTTATTTTTCTTTTTACAGCCCCCCCCCCTGCAATAATGGAAGTTCCCAGGCTAGGGGTCAACTCAGAGCTACAGCTGCCTGCATGCAGCACAGCCACAGCAACAAGGCATCTGAGCCTCATCTGCGACCTATGCCACAGCTTGTGGCAACCCCAGACCCTTAACTACTGAGTGAGGCCAAGGATAGAACCTGCTTACCAGAGACACTATCTTGGGTTCTTAGCTCACTGAACCAGAACAGGAACTCCCAAAAAAGGACCCTTTGGAGTTCCCATCATGGCTCAGTGGTTAATGAATCTGACTAGCATCCATGAGGATGCAGGTTCAATCCCTGGCCTTGCTCAGTGGGTTAAAGCTCCAGGGTTGCCATGAACTGTGGTGTAGGTGGCAGATGCAACATAGATCCTGCATTGCTGTGGCTGTGGTGTAGGCCAGGAGCTACAGCTCCGATAGGACCCCTAGCCTGGGAACCTCCCCATACCATGGGTGTGGCCCTAAAAAGCAAAAAAAAAAAAAAAAAAAAAAAAAAAAAGTACTCTTTAATGTAAGACTTCTTTCACCCAGAAAAAAAATTTTCTCTGTATATTAGTTCTCCATTCCTTTTTATTGCTGAGGAATATTTCATTGCATGTATAAACTACAGTTTGTCCTTATTTTTAAGTGCACTTGACTGATTTCAACTTCTTGGCTATTAAGTACAAACTAACTATGAGCATTACATCACAAGTTTTGTGAACATGTCTTATCACCCAGAGGAGAGGTTAAGAATGGAATTATTGGATGTATGCGGAAGTGTGTGTTTCATTTTAAATACAGTCAGGAGTTGATCAAATGTGAAGGTATCACCTTATATTCCCATCAGCGGTGAAAACTAACCATGAGCAGATTTTACTCATCATACACACTGCTACCAACCTGGACCGAATTACCATAAGCTCTTTTCTAGTTTGTTATGGTATTCTCAAAATGAATATCCCCTTTTCACTCTTTGTGGTCAATGAGGCAGAGTAATCCTTTAAACCATAATTTGGATCATGTCACAATACCTCCAATGCCTTCTCATTTCTCTCCAGAAAAATCCCATAAGCCCTTCATACTTAGGTCTCTATTATATTTCTGGTCTCATTTTCAATGTTTCACTCTTATTTCTCTCTGGTCACGGGACTCTCTGATTTTTCTCCCTATAAGATCAGCATAGTCTGTTTGCACTTGCTTTTCCGTGTGCCTTGGACTCTGTTTCTGTTGATCTATTCAAGAATCATTCATACTGGTCAGGGTTCCTCAACCACAGGACTGCTAAAATTTTGAGTCAGAGAGACAGTCCTTGGTAGTGATGACCTGTCTTGTGCATTTCAGCTGTTCAACAGCATCTGTGACCTCTACTCACCAGATGCCAATAGCAGTGCCCACTGCACACAACCAATAGTGTATCTGGGACACTCAAGAGTGTATCTAGACTTTGCCAACTATCCCCTGGGGGGCAAAATATTAAGACCCCTAATTTTGGTCTTAATTATAAAGTCTTATGGGCCCTTCTTGACCATCCTGTCCTGCATAGTACACATCCATTCCCTCAGGGTTGCCAACATCACACTCTTCAATTATTTTACTCTATGGTAGATCCTGGCCCTTTTCAAACCCCTGGTATGATCAGTATTTGTCCAGTTTTACCCCCTGGTATAGTAATCTGCACAGGACCATGGATATTGTTTCTGTACGTCACTACCACATTTTCAGTTCCTAGAATAAGGCATGGCAAAATGAACATGGTAGAATATTTCAAGTCAATTCTGTTTTGCATACATTTTTTCTAGTACATTTAAATTAAACTTTGACCTTAACTCTCTCATCCATTTTTAGCACAGAAAATGCTACCTGAAACTTTGAAAAGGTATGCTTGACATTTACATCCTTTTAGAACCTGAGGTAACTCTACATAAGATACAATGAGAGTAAAATCCAAACATCTTCAGCTTTTATTAGAGAGTTAAATGACTTAGAAAAATTATGTCCTCTTCTATGATTATTTTTTATTACTCAAATGAATTTATCACATCTGTAGTTGTATAATGATCCTAACAATCCAATTTCACAGGATTCCCATCCCATAAACCATGCACATCCCCCCACCCCCGAAACTGTCTCCTCCAGAGACCATAAGTTTTTCCATGTCTGTGAGTCAGCATCTGTTCTGCAAAGAAGTTCAGTCTGTCCTTTTTTCAGGGTCCACGTGTCAGTGAAAGCATTTGATGTTGGTGTCTCATTATATGGCTGATCTCACTTAGCATGATAATTCTAAGTCCATCCATGTTGCTAAAAATGCCATTATTTCATTCTTTTTAATGGCTGAGTAACATTCCATTGTGTATATGTACCACATATTCTTGATCCACTCCTCTGTTGATGGACATTTAGGTTGTTCCCATGTCTTGGCCATTGAAAAGAGTGCTGCAGTGAGCATTGAAGTACATGTGTCTTTGCGAGTCATGGTTTTCTCTGGATGGATGCCCAGGAGTGGGATTGCTGGATCAAATGATAGTTCTGTTTTTAGTTTTCTGAGAAATCTCCATACTGTTTTCCAGAGTGGTCGCACCAGTTTACAATCCCACCACCAGTGTACTAGCGTTCCTTTTCTCCACACCCTCTCCAGCACTTATTGTTTGTAGACTTTTGGATGATGGCCATTCTGGCTGGTGTAAGGTGGTATCACATAGTGGTTTGGATTTGCATTTCTCTAGTAATGAGTGATGTTGAACATCTTTTCATGTGTTTTTTTGGCCATCTGTATGTCTTCTTTGGAGAACTGTCTGTTCTGAGCTGCCCATTTTTGGATGGGGTCGTTTGTCGTTTTGGTATGGAGCTGCAGAAGGTGTTTATCAATTTTGGAGATGAATCCCTTGTCAGTTGATTCACTCGCAAAGATTTTCTCCCATTTTGTGGGTTGTCTTTTGGTTTTGTTTAGGGTTTCCTTTGTTGTGCAGAAAGGTTTAAGTTTGATTAGGTCCCATTTGTTTATTTTTGTTTTTATTGTCAATACTCTAAGAGGTGGATCTGAGAAGATGTTGCTGTCATTTATGTCAGAGAGTATTTGGCCTATGATTTCCTCTAAGAGTTTTAGAGTGTCTGGTCTTATATCTAGGTCTTTCATCCCTTTGCAATTAATTTTTCTGTATGGTGTTAGGGAGCATTCCAATTTCATTCTTTTCCATGTGGCTGTCCATTTTTCCCAGCAGCATATATTGTACAAGCTCTCCTTTCTCCATTGAGTTTTCTTGCCTCCTTTGTCATAGATGGGTTGGCTGTAGGTATATGGGTTGAATTCTGGGCTTTCTATCCTGTTCTACTGATCTATATTTCTGTCTTTGTGCCAGTACCATACGGTTTTGATGATTGTTGCTTTGTAGTAGAGTCTGAAGTTTGGGAGCCTGATTCCTCCAGCTCCGTTTTTCTTTTTCAGAATGTCTTTGGCTATTCTGGGTGTGCTGTGCTTCCAAACAAACTTGAAAATATTTTGTTCGAGTTCTGTGAAAAATGTCCTTGGTAATTTGATAGGGATTGCATTGAATCTGTATATTGCCTTAGGTAGTATAGACATTTTGATAATATTAACTCTTCTAATCCATGAGCCTGGTACATTTTTCCATCTATTTGTGTCATCTTTGATTTCTTTCATCAGTGTCTTATAGTTTTCAGAGTACAGGTCTTTTGTCTCTTTAGGTAGGCTTACTGGTAGTATTTTATTCTTTTGGATGCAGTGTTAAACGGGATTGCTTCCCTAACTTCTTTTTCTGCTCTTTCATTGTTAGTGTATAGAAATGCTGTCCATTTCTGTGTGTTAATTTTGTATCCTGTGACTTTGCCAAATTCATGGGTGAGCTGTAACAGTTTTCTGGTAGAGTCTTTAGGATTCTCTAGGTATAGTATCATGTCATCTGCAAATAGGGATAGTTTTTACTTCTCCCTTTCCAATTTGGATTCCTTTTATTTCTTTTACTTCTCTGATTGCCGTGGCTAGGACTTCCAAAACTATGTTGAAGAGTAGTGGCGAGAGTGGACATCCTTATCTTGTTCCTGATCTCAGCGGGAATTCTTTCAGCTTTTCACCATTGAGAAGGATGTTAACTGTGGGTTTGTCATATATGGCCTTTATCATGTTGAGGTCGGTTCCCACTATGCCCACTTTCTGAAGGGTGTTGGATTTTGTCAGAGGCTTTTTTCTGCATCTATTGAGAGGATCATATGGTTTTGATTCTTCAGTTTGTTAACGTGGTGTATCACACCGATGGATTTGCGGATACTGAAGAACTCTTGCATCCCTGCGACAAATCCCACTTGATCGTGATGTACAATCCTTTTAATGTATTGCTGGATGTGGTTTGCTAGTATTTTGTGAAAGATTTTTGCATCAGTGTTCATCAGTGAAATTGGCCTGTAGTTTTCTTTTTTTTGTGGTATCTTTGTCTGGTTTTGGTATCAGGGTGATGGTGGCCTCATAGAATGAGTTTGGGAGTATCCCTTCCTCTGCAATTTTTTGAAATATTTTCAGAAGGAGAGGTGTCAGCTCTTCTCTAAATGTTTGAAAGAATTTGCCATTGAAGCCATCTGGTCATGGGCTTTTGTTTGTTGGAAGTTTTTTAATCACAGTTTCAGTTTCAGTTCTTGTGATGGGTCCATTCATCTTTTCTATTTCATCTTGGTTTAGTTTTGGAAGATTGTACTTTTCTAAGAATTTGTCCATTTCTTCTAGTTTTTCCATTTTATTGGCATATAGTTGCATATAGTAGTCTCTTATGATCCTTTGTATTTCTGTTATGTCCGTTGTTACTTCCTTTTCATTTCTAATTTGATTGATTTGAGTCCTCTGTCTTTTTTGCTTCATAAGTCTGGCTAAGAGTTTATCAATTTTGTTGATCTTTTCAAAGAACCAGATTTTCGTTCCATTGATCTTTTCTATGGTTTTCGTTGTTTCTATTTCATTGATTTCTGCTCTGATCTTTAGGATTTCTTTCCTTCTATTAACTTTAGGTCTTGTCTGTTCTTCTCTCTCAAGCTGCTTGAGATGTAAAGTTAGCTTGTTTATTTGAGCTTTTCCTTGTTGTCTGAGGTGGGCTTGTATTGCTATAAACTTTCCTCTTAGAATGGATTTGTTGTATCCCATAGGTTTTGGAGTGTTGTATCTTTGTTGTCATTTTCTTCTAGGTATTTTTAATTTACTCTTCGATTTCCTCAGTGATCCATTAGTGGTTTAGTAGCATGTTGTTTAGTCTCCATGTGTTTGTGTTTTTCGAAGATTTTTTCTTGTTGTTGATTTCCTGTCATATAGTGTTGTGGTTGGAGAAGATGCTTGATATGATTTCAATTTTCTTAAAGATAATGAGGTTGGATTTATAGCCCAGGATGTGATCCATCGTAGAGAATGTCTCATGTGCACTTGAGAAGAATGTGTATTCTGTTGCTTTTGGATGGAACGTCCTATAAATATCTACTAAGTACATCTGGCTTAATGCTTCATTCAGGGCCTGTGTTTCCTTATTGATTTTCTGTCTGGATGATCTGTCCATTGCTCTAAGTGGGGTGTTGAAGTTCCCCACTAGTGTTGTGTTTTTGTCAATTTGTCCTTGTAAGGTTGTTATCAGTTGCCATATATACATTGTGCTGAAAGTATGTTGGGTGCATAGTTATTTAATATTTTTATATCTTCTTGGATTGATCCTTTGATCATTATGTAATGACCTTCTTTGTCCCTTAAAATAGTCTTCATTTCATTTTAAAGTCTATTTTGTCTGTTATGATTATTGCTACTCCAGCTTTCTTTTCATCCCTGTTTGCATGAAATATTGTCTTCCATCCTCTCACTTTCAATTTGTATGTGTCCCTAGAAGTGAAGTGGGTCTCTTGAAGACAGCATGTATATGGGTCTTGTTTTTGTATCTATTCAGCCAGTCTATGTTTTTTGATTGGGGCGTTTAGTCCATTAACATTTAGGGTAATTATTGATGTGTATGTTCTTATTGCCATTTTTAAAACTGCTTTGGATTTGTTTTTCTTGCTCTTTTTTCTTCCCTTCTTCTCCTGTTCTCTCCTCTTCTGGTTTGATGACTATCTTTAGTGTTGCATTTGAGTCGAGTTTTCTTTGTGTATCAATGGTAGATTTTTGGTTTGCAGTTATTCCAAAGTTTTGATAAGAGTCTATATGTATATGAGATTGTTTTAAGTTGTTGTTCTCTTCATTGCAAGTTCATCTGCAGTGTCCTGCATTTGTACCCACCTCTTCTCATGATTTCTGATTTTGGTGGTATAATTGTGCATGGATGATTTCGTATCTTTATTGTATATATACCTTTACTGGTGAGCCTTGTCATTTGTGGTATTTTTGTTTCCTGTTGCTGTCTTTTCTTTTCTGCCTAGAGGAGTTCCTCTAGTATTTGTTGTAAGGCCGGTTTAGTGTGTTGCTGAGTTCTCTCAGCTTTTGCTTATCTGGAAAGCTTTTGATTTCTCCTTCAAATCTGAACGAGAGCCTTGGTGGGTAGAGTAATCTTGGTTGGAGGTTTTTTCCTTTCATCACGTCAAGTATATCATGCCACTCCCTTCTGGCCTGCAGAGTTTCTGCTGAAAAATCTGCTGATAACCTTATTGGGGTTCCCTTGTATGTTATTTGTTCCTTTTCCCTAGCTGCTTTCAGTGTTTTCTCTTTGGCTTTAATTTTGGTCAGTTTGGGTAATATGTGTCTCAGGGTATTCTCCTTGGGTTTATTTTATATGGTACTTGTTGTGCTTCCTGGATTTGAGTGAGTAGGTTCCTTTCCCATGTTAGAGAAGTTTTGGGCTATTATCTCTTGGAATATTCTTTCTGTCCCCTTCTCTCTCTCTTCTCCTTCTGGCACCCCTATAATATGGATGTTGGTGTGTTCAACCTTGTCCCAGAGTTCTCTGAGACTCTCTTCATTTGTTTTCAATCTTTTTTCTCTTTTCTGTTCTGCACCTGTAATGTCTACTAATCTGATCTCCACTTCACTTATTGGTTCTTCTGCCTCCTGTATTCTGCTGTTAGCTGCTTCTAGTGAATTTTTGATTTCAGTTATTATATTTTGCATCTCTTCTTGTTTAAGTTGTATATCTTGTATCTCTTTTGGTCAGTGTTTCCTGTAAGTTATCCGTCTTTGCCTCCAGTTTATTTCCAATGTCTTGCATCATCTTCAGCATCAACAGTCTAAAGTCTTTTTCCTGGAGGCTGAGAATCTCCTCATGGCTTAGCTGGTTTTCTGGGGTTTTTCCGTTCTCCCTCATGTGAGTTATAGTTCTCTGTCTTATCGTTTTTATAGGTTTTTGGTGTGGTGACCTTTTTACAGATAATAGAGTTGTAGCCTCTCTTCCTTCTGGTGTCTTCTCCCTTGGGGCTGAAATTTGTATGGGGGCTTGGTGTAGGCTTCCTGATGGGAGGGGCTGATACCTGCACATTTGTAGGTGGAGCTGATTCTAATCCCTCTGGTGGATTGGGCTTAGTCTCTGGATGGGATTCAAGGCAGCTGTGTGCCTGAGGGGTCTTTAGGTAGCCTGTTTACTGAGGGGTGGGGCTGTGATCCCACCTGGATTGTTGTTTGGCCTGGGGCTTCTCAGTGCTGACTGATGGGTGGGGCCAGATTTCCCCAAAATGGCCACCTCCAGAGAAAGGCATGCTGGTGGATATTCCTAAGAGCTTTGCTTCCAATGTCCTTTCCTCACAACAAGCCACATTCACCCTTGTTTTCCCAGGATGTCCTCCAAGAACTGCAGTCAGGTTTGACCCAGATTCCCATTGAGACTTGGCTTTGCCCTGGGACCCAGTGCAGGTGAAAGTCTTGTGTGTGCCTTTTCAGAATGGGGTCTCCATTTCCCCCAGTCCTGTGGAGCTCCTGTGTAGAAGCCCCACTGGCCTTCAAAGCCAGATGCTCCAGGGGCTCTTTCTCCCAGTGCCAGATCCCCACACGTGAGAGTTTGATGTGGGGCTCAGAACTCTCCCTCCTGCAGGTGAGTCTCTGTTTAACAGTGAGTTTCCAATCTGTGGGGCTTCCCACCTGGGAGGTATGGGGTTGTTTATGTCATGAAATCACCCCTCCTAACTCTTGATGTGACTTCCTCTTTTTCTTCTGGAGTAGGATATCTTTTTTAATGTTTCTGGAACATTTGGGTGAAGAATGCTCAGCCTTTAGTTGTGAATTTAGTTTTATTTTAGGAGAGATGTTGAGCTCAAGTCCTATTCTGCCATCTTAATCCCATCTTGCTATTTCAATTTTGTTGATCTTTTCAAAGAACCAACTTTTACATTCATTGATCTCCTCAATGGTTTTCTTTATCTCTATGTTATTAATTTCTGTTGTAATCTTTATATGAGTTCTCTCCTTCTATTAATTGCAGACCCTATATTCCTGTTACATTTGCTGAGGGAGGAAAGCACGAGGCCAAGTCAGTAAAGCAAGAGAGATTTATTAAGGCATCAGAAAGGGACAGCCTGAGCTCTAGAGGGCACCATCTCTGACTGTGAGGAGGTGCTGGTCTTCTAAAGGATCTGTGGTTGGAGTTCATGGAGGGAACTTGTGGCAGGAACAATGAAGAAGGAGGAGGGGAAGGTCAAGCGAGTGGTAGGGGGTCAAGTCCCATGACAGAGGTCAGTTAATCCTTATAGGTGGTTAATCTATGCAGCATTTGTTTTCCACAGGCCATTGTTTCTTGTTGCCCACCTTGAGCACCCACATTCAAGGAAAGGGTGTCCACAGCAAGTCTCCAAGGTGGACAGCCACATGAGTGGGTGAGGGTCTGTGTCTCTATCCTCTTGGGAACCTATCACTTCCCAAGAAACCTTTTTGGGAAGGAGAAAAGGAGCATCTAGGATGTTGTGACACCTCTGCCAGCATCTGGGTAGGTCCTGCCACATGCACTCTGAGGCCACCTGGACCTTGTCCATCTGGGCAAACTTTAGTGCCTGTTTGGGAATTTTCCTTTTGGGAGAGCCCATCTGTAAGGCACCTCTTGGACTAAGGTCCCAGGCTTAGTGGGACTTGGAAGTCAATTTGGACCAAGGTCCAAGGCTTGGTGGGCCCCCTTGACCTTGCCCATTTGGGAAATTTGGTTCCCATTTGGAAATTTTTCTTTTGGGAGATCTCATTTGTAATTCTGTGCGTCTCTTTTGGCTGGCCAGGATTTCGGTTTTCCTTTCATTTTTGTGCTCAAGTATTTAATTCCATCTGATGGTACCCTAGAAAAGAGACTGCAGTCTGGACGGAGTGGTGAAGTAGGATGTTGATCTGATGCCATTCCAAAATTTGGCTGCCTCAATATAATTTTGTTGGGATAGAGATGAAAGTGTTACCTGAGAGCATTTGCTCTGATGAAAAGGGACAAGACCCCTCCTGGCTGCTTTCAGTTTTCTCGGGTGACTGAGAAATATAATGCCCGGGGGTGGAGGCTGAGTCCTCATGCCATGCAGTGGTCCCATAGGGAAACCCACTCATTCATTAAAACCTGCTTAACCAGGGACAAGAATGAGAACTGACCATTCAGTGATCTGAGCATGGGTGGTGTCCTAGATGCCACTGGGGGAGCCGAGACATGTAAGAGAGAGCTAAAGCAAGTCTGGGCTAAAATCTAGAGGAATTAAGTTCTCAAGCAGAACACTGGCCCACCACACAATGGCATTAGTAAACTTCATCTCTGACAAATTCAACTTTGAAATGGGAAATGGAGTCTCAAACAAAAATGAGGAGCACCAGAAAGCCAGGCTCCAACGAATGCCTCAGCCAGGTTTCTATACATACCAAATGTATACTTGTAAGTATCTGAGTATTAAAGGGAATGTCTTTGCCCTAAAAATAGTCAAAACGGGCTCTTTTATTTGATATGCAGTTATTAGAGAAAGCTGGCTTGGAAAAGCTTTTCTGAATCCGTGACATTCCTGGGATATCCCTTCTTTGCTATGACTGACATCCCCACCACTTGGGGTACTTGAGGACCAGCTCACTGGCTGGTGGACCAGACCCAGTGGCTGCAGCTGGGACCCTTTGGTCCCTGGTCACCTTCTGACACAGACAACTGGCCAGAGTGACCCAACAGGGTAAGGGACAAGAGACTTTGTTGATCTTTCCCCTTCCCTTCTTCTCTCAAGCTGGACTCTTTCCCTCCCTTTGAAACCTTTGAAGACCCCACATATTTCTGTGTCCCCTCTTTATTAGTACTCAGACCTGAGCAAGGAATAGTCGAGAAACAATACTACAGCCTTGGGGCCAGGATCCTGGTTCCCCCTCAAGGGATACACAGAATGACATGGGCATCTTGTACACCTAAGAGAAAAGTTATATTCCTTATGCTTCTTTTAGAAATGAATACTTTCAAACTGAACAGCCTAGAGTCCTTCCTTGTCCTTCTCTCGGGCTTATTTGCACCCTAAACACAATCCCTGATAAGCTAAAGATGAGGCACCCTGAGCACAACTGCCTGTGGGGTAAAGATGATTAGCACTTGATGTTTTTCAGGGATTTTCCTGGTTTGTTCTAATCTCTGATCAATGTGTCCTTTCCCCCAAGTGCTGTTGTTCTAGGCAATAACCCAGAAGACCACCATCACGATCATGCCGAGATCTCTTGACACCAGCGTTGATGACAAAGATTCCCCTAAAGAGAGAAGAATGCATGTTTTCCCCAATCCTGACTCCTATTTGAAAGCCTGTTTTTTTTCCTGCCTTTTTCTATAAAATGCCCCACAATTCTCCCAAAGGGAGCGCAGTCTTTAAGGCATTAGCCTGCTGTGGCCTCCTGTCCCTGGCAAAGCAACAAAAGCTATTTTTTTCTCCATTAGCCACAATTCTGTCTCTGCATTTCTATTTGGCATTGATGGAGAGAGGTTATGTTTAGGCCACAAAAATGGTGATCTACCCCTTGTAGGCTTTCACCTTGCAGCTGCTGACACATCAGTGGTGGGGCTGGACCACATCTGCCCCTTGTTTTTATCCAGGGCCTGTTGGGAACAGGCTTCTGCGAACAGTGCTTTTCATTTCTGGGGTGAACACCCAGGCATGGGGTCACTGGGTCTTGTTCTCTCTGTGACAAGCTGCTGTGGCAGGGCAGGGAGGGTTGAGAGCTCCCAGGTCACATCCTCGAGGTCCCTGGCAGACTGCTGTGTGGTCACTGTTATATGTTAGCTGTTCTGATAGCTGTGTAGTGGCATCTCATGTGGCTTTGAGCTGATTCCTCTCATGGCTCATGATGTGAGCTTATGAGCCAGCTGTGCTTATAACCTCTTGGGGAGTGTCCAGGTGTGTCCTTTGCTGACATCATAATTGGAATATTCTTTTTTCACTGTTGACTCTCTGGAGTTCCTTCTATATTCCAGAACTCACCATTTCCAATATTTTCTCCCAGTCTGTAGTGATCCTTTCATCTGTTTAACAGTCTTTGGCAGAACAAACGTTTTTCATTCGATGAGGCCATTTTATTTAGGAAAACATTGTACTGCATTGTCTTCCAATCTGCAAACATGGTGTCTCTGTGTTTGTTTGGACTTCTGATCTCTTTTACCAACATTTTGCAATTTGTGGCCTGCAGTCCTACCCACATTGCAATATGTTCATGCCTAAGTACCTTACCTTCTGAGGTGTGACTGTAGCTGGTGTGGTGTCATCCTTTGGATTCCATGCAGCTGTCATGGCATGGAGGAGCCCGTGGCCTGGCACATGAGCTTGCCAAGCCCACTGTCCTTCTACCTGTGTTTTTGCTGCTACCCTGAGATTTTCTAGACAGCCATGTCCTCTGAAAATGGGACGTTTGATTTCGTCCCTCCCAGAGCTTTGAATGAGAGCTTTGCTGGGTGGAGTATTCTTGGTTCAAAGTTCCTCCTCTTCATCACCTCAAATATGCTTTGCCACTCCTTTCTGGCTGGCAGAATTTGTGCTGAAAGATCAGCTGTTATCATTATGGGTGTTCCTTTATATGTGATGTGTTGCTTTTCCCTTGTGGCCTTCAATATTTTGTCTTTGAACGTATGTGTCTTGCTGTGTTTCTTCTTGGGTTTATTTTGTGGAATTCTACTATTTCGTTTTGTTGATTTTGTATGGAATTGTCTGTTTCTTACACTTGAGTGTTTCCTTTCCCATATTTGGGAAATTTTTGGTTATAATCTCTTCAAATATTTCCTATGGCCCTTTCTCTGTTCTCCTTCTGCAACCCCTATGTTGCAAATGTTGGTACATTTAATGTCGTCCCAGAGTTCTCTTAGACTCGCCTTAGTTTTTTCATGCCTTTTTCTTTATTCTTTTCTGTAGCAGTGATTTCCACCACTCTGTCTTCCATTTCACTTATTCATTCCCCTGCCTCCATTAACCTGCCATTGATTCCGTCCCGATTATTTTTCATTTCAGCTATGGTGCTATCCATCTTGCTCTTTAAATCTTCTAACTCTTTGTTAAACATTTCTTTAAGTTCTCCATCTGGGTCTCCATTCTTTTTCCAGGATCTTGGATCATCTTTACTCTCAACACTCTGAATCCCTTTTCAGGTAAATTGCCTATCTCCTTCTCATTTAGCGGTTTTTGTGTGTTTTTGTCTCATTCCTTTGTCTGACAGCTGCTTCTTTGTCATCTCATGTCTACCTTTCTGCTTATCCTCCCCTTTACTGTTGGTATGGAGAGCCCTGGAGTTCTGAGGGGTGGTAATGTTTCATGTGTACTCAGAGCATGTGTTGGGAGTCATGGTATCATACTTCTTCCCCTGTAGCTGGGTGGCTGCAAAGGATATGGGTCTGTGAGGTAGGTGGCAGTGATTCACCACTGGAAGGATTGCTTCTGTAGCTTGCAGGGGTAGCAGTGTCTTCTAAAGCCCCTCCTGAGAGCAGGTAGCTTTGAGGGCTAATTTTCATAGCTTGCTATGTCAGCAGTTTCTCCTGCTGCCCCCTCCCTTTGCCAGGAAGTCTCCACTGCTCTCAGTAGGTATAGGAGTAGGGTGCCGCTGTTCTGCTAGCACTCCCCTTGCTTGGCCATTCTAGGGATCTCTGTCTCAAGCCTCAGGGCTCAGGGACTTCTCCCTAATTATGGTTCACAGGTTTTATTTTTAGCTGAAAGATGTGTGTTTCTAGTGGTCCCTTCCCCTGCCTTACTGCGGCGTGGAGTGCTCTTTGTAGCCGCTATGGGTTGGTAGGTGGGTTAATGGGCCTTTCCCAGCTGCCTTGTTGTGAAATGAGTGCCACTAATATGGGTCTTTGCAGGGCCACTGGCAGGGGCCCTGAAACTTGTGCTTTTCTCCAGTCAGGCAGCCCACACCTCGGGCATGGAGCAGACACTGGCAGCCTTCTCACAGGAATGGGTATTGTCACTGGCAGCTCTTCTGGTCCTGATTGGGCAATGCTGGTGCAAGTGTCTGAAGAGTCTCTGGGTGGAGCCAAGACACCTGTGTTTGCCTTGCTTGAGAAGATTACTGGTCTCACAAGGAATGGGCACTGCCACTGGCATCTCTTCTGGGGCTGACTGGGCACCACTAGCATGAGTCTCTTCAGATCCCTGTGTTTTCCCTGATCAGCAGGGGGTGGGCACAGGCAGCCAGCCCTCCTTTCACGAATGGGCTCTTCTGCAGTTGGTCTTGCCTCTGCTTAGATGCTTCCACTGTGGTCGCCCTACACTCTAGTCCCTCCAGGCCATTTCCTCATCGCCAATCCTCTTTTTATCCCCATGTTGCCAGCCCCAGCTCCCTCTTTGGGTCTGATCTCTAAGGCCAACGTTTTAGTTTCCAACACTTGCTGGCACCCGCGTACAGTTGCCCATTGCCCATAGCACTGACCGTTTGTGGAGAACCATTTCCTTTTTAACTGCCTCACACCATCTCTCTAGAGTTCCTCCCCTGCTTTTGGCTGATCTTCTTGCTGCTGGGGGAACTTGCTAGGGTGTAGGAACTATCCCTCCTTCCAGCTCCCTCCTGGGAGAGCAGGTCCCATCTCCTTTCCTTTTGCTTATTTTTTCTCTGTTCTTTTTCTTTCCTCTTTCTCTTATCCTATCTGGTTGTGTAACATCTTTCTTGGTCTATCATAATTTGGAGTTCTTTTGTCAGTTTTTCTCAAATTTTCTCTGCCAGTACTTCCACATGTAGTTCTATTTTCAATCTATTTGTGGGAGTAGGTGAGCCTTATGTCCTGCTACTCCACCATTGTGGAGTATCTCCCTCTAAAATATATTTTTTGCTCTCATGTTCATTGCACTATCTTCCACAAGAGCCAAATATGGCAACAACCTAAATGTTCATTATAGGATAAGTGGATAAAGAAGATGTTAGATATATATGAAATTGAACATTATTAGGCCATAGAAAAGAAGGAAACTCTACCTTCTGGGACCACATGGATGGAATTTGAAGCCTAAGTGAAGTAAGTCAGATGTAAAAGACAAAGTGTATGTTTTAATTTATATGCAGCATCTGAAAAAGCCAACCTCAGAAACAGGAGAATGGCAGTTTCCAGGGGTTGAGCGGTGGAGAGGGAAGATATTAGTTCAAGGATACAAACCCCCACCTATAAAATGGATAAGTTCTGAGGGTCTCATGTGCAGCATGGGGGCTATAGCTAACAAAAAGGAATTATATATTTGAAGGTTGTTAAGAGAGTAGATCTTAAATGTTATCACCACACACACATACACAATGTCATTAATGGGGTGGGGGTATTAAGTAAATTTATCTGATGCTCATTTTCTAATATGTACCTGTATCAAATCATCACATTATATACCTCATAGTTACCTATGTTAGATGTTAATATCTCAATAAAGCTAATAGAAAAACAAAGAGAAAGCAAGTCAAATGTATCTAAGTGTCTAAGTAAATGTTTGATTAGATACTATCATATTTTCCTCATTTTCCCCAAAATGCTTGGCTAACAGTCCATGCTAAACAAATATGATCAGGTGTCATATTTTTATCCCATTACCCTTCCCACCCCCCCTTTAAATCACAGCAGATTGTACCCAGGATGATGCCTGACTGGGGGAGTTGGTTACTCTGTAGATTGGCCAATGACCTAAGTTTAGTCTATTCAGCTCAAGGACAAACCAGATTGATTGGGGATTTCCTCTCTGAAATTCTGAATAGGGACCTAAGAGGCTGATGGGAAAGGGGAGAATATTGTAAAAGATATGTGGAGAAAGAATTTGTGTCTTGACAAACCAGAGCCGTATGAAAGCAGACCTTTTAAGTGAACAGTGAACATGAAGGACAAAGTGTACAAAATGCAAACCAAGGAGTTCCTCTTCAGGCTCAGTGGTAATGAACCCAAACCCAACTAGTATCCATGAGGATGTGGGTTTGATCCCTGGCCCTGTTCTGTGGTTTAAGGATCCTGCATTGCCCTGAGTGGTGTAGATCACAGATATGGCTCAGATCTGGCATTGTGCAGTGGCCAGCGTCTGATTCGACTCCTAGCCTAGGAACTTTCATATGGCACAGGTGTGGAGCTAAAACATCAACAACAACAACAACAAATGAAAAAACCCCAAATTATGTGTTAATCCATAGTGATAAAAGGAACAACAGGAAATACCAGTTAGTGAAAGACTTCCACATGTTCTTCGAAACATAGAGAAGGGTGATAAGTAACTGATTTTACAGATAGAGGAAGTTACAAATGTTTGAGAATGGAGATAAATAGGATAGGATAGGGGATAAGAGCATGTAGTTCACCTGCAAAACTCCTGAGATGCTAAGAGCTTAGAGCATCAAGCTCCATAGAATGTAGGAGGGAAATGCACTTTGAATTGCAAGAAGACTATTTTCTCTCTCTATCCCACTTTCTCCATAGCCGGGCAACACCTCTACACCATCTCACAAAAGACTGGAGGTTTGTTTGCTTGTTTGTTTGTTTATGTATTTATTTTTTAGGGCTGTACGCATGGCATATCGAGGTTCCCAGGCTAGCAGTTGAATCCAAGCCTCAGCTGCTGGCCTATGGCACAGTCACAGCAATGCAGGACCCAAGCCTCATCTGTGACCTCTATCACAGCTCATGGTAATGCCAGATCCTTAACTGAGCGAGGCCAGAGATCAAACCTGCAACCTCATCGTTACTAGTTGGATTTATTTCCCCTGTGCCACAATGGGAACTCCTATTTATTTTTAATTGAACTTAAAGAGTTTCAGGTATCACTGGAGAGAGCAGTGATGAAATGTACATTAGCAGGTACTAAGATGAAGTGAAAATCTACACAGTGAATGCAAGATCCTTATTCTCTCACTGCTCCCAGGATGTCAGCAGCCAGCACAGGTCATGATCCCACCATTTCTCAAGTGCACATAGCCCAAGTAAGGGAGTGCAATTTTTTTGTGTGTGGGGGGTGAGTGGGGAAAATATAAGATCTGCATTATACTACTTAATCACCCCAACATTATACCTACAAATATGTATACTTGGAAATTCCAAATAACTCTTTTATTTCTTCTACTTTAAATATGAAATGAAGAGTTTCTGTTTTCAGGTAAGATGGCAAAACTAGTGAATGGGAAGATGAGCAGTAGAAATTCATCTTCAAATGAAAGCAAAGGGGGACTGGATTGTTAGACCACAAATTGGGTACAGTGACTTTTTCATTTTTCTCTGTAATTTAGCTCTGATCCAAAACCTGCAAAATGAAGGCTTGTAGTTAACAAGACTCATCTTCCTACAACTTTCTAAGGTTAGTGGTCACCTATTAATATCTAATTATTCATCTATTGCTACCTATATAAAGGTCCTCACCTCATCCTCCCTGCCAAGCAACCAGACAGTGTATTCCTTCCAATCACCTATTGTGCAGTTCTCTGCAGATTTCTAATGAATATTCATCTCGTAGTTGTTCTTTATCATGGAAAAATGTAAGTGACAATTAGTTGTTTTATTTCTTGCATATCATAGTAAAATTACAGTTGATATGTTAGAAAAAATGAATGATGCACTGGGTATAATCAGGCCCATTTAGTTCTTGAAAACAGAGAATATATCTTTTTAAAATCAAGTTAAAATTAAGGGCCCTGGTGCCTTAGGATAAACTACAATGTCATTAGTAGTTCAGGGTTCTTTTTTTTTTTTTTTTTTTGGTCTTTTCTAGGGCTGCACCCATGGCCTGTGGAGGTAGGTTCTCAGGCTAGGTGTCCAATCAGAGCTGTAGCTGCCAGCCTATGCCACAGCCACAGCAATGCAAGATCTGAGGTGCATCTGCAACCTACAACACAGCTCACGGCAACACTGGATCCTTAACCCACTGAGCGAGGACAGGGATTGAGCCTGCAACCTCATAGTTCCTAGTCGGATTCATTAACCACTGAGTTGCAAGAGGAACTCCTGTTCAGGGTTCTGGACCAGACTCCTACTGTAATTGTTATTCTATGAGTATGGATATGATTCTTCTTTTTCTATTAATTTACATTTTAAAAAAATTTTTAGGGCTGTTTCTTTCTCTCTTTCAAGAAAGAGGAAGCTACTAAGGACAACCAAGGCCATGCAAGAATATCTGTGAGTTCATGCTTCTCACTCTTCTTCATACAATTGTGTCTATTTTAGATTTCAGAGTCCCACTCTTGCTGTATCAGACCACTGACTTCAAAAAAAAATTCCTGTGAGGGCATACATTCAGACTTTTTTACAATTCTCTTATCAGTAGTATAGACTCCTAGGCAGGAATTTGATTATACATTTCTGTCTGCAAGAGATGTGGTGACAGTGACATGGGAGTTCTAAATCCATAGCCTGTCCAGAAGACATATTATATAGAGTGCATCTGGGGAGGTACTCAGATTAGATTCAGGATACAACCCTTTTCATATTTTCCTTGTCTTGAAATATGTCTTCAACTAAAACTCTATAAACTGGCATCTTTTACTATGCAAACCTTGCAAAAACAGAAATCAAACTGTAGCAGCTGTGATCAGTGATATAAACTGCTTGAGATTAGCCATGAAAAATTTCAGGGAGCCAAGAAGATACAAGGAGCCAAGGAAGGGAGCTTGCCTGAATGGTACAAAACTAAGGGCAGGTCCTAATCAGAAAAAGGGACCTGCCTGAACAGTGCAAGCCAAAGGTGGGCTTCTGGTCAGAATAGAAGCCTGTCTGTATGGTGAAAAACTGAGGGCAGGCTGAGATCTGCCTGTAAGGTGAAATCTGAGGGCAGGCCTCAGGTTACACAGCTCTCATGTTGATGTTGATGGGGAAGAATTGGGGCTTTGCTGGGAAAACAATTTCCATGTTTTTGCCAGAGAACATGGATTGTTTCTCGGGTGATCTAGTCTTTCCTGTTGTTTTATTTGTGATTCAGTTTTCCTCACTTTCCTGATTATTTTCTTATTATTCTTTTTTTTTTTTTTTTTTTTTTTGGTCTTTTTTTGCTATTTCTTTGGGCCGCTCCCGCGGCATATGGAGGTTCCCAGGCTAGGGGTCGAATCGGAGCTGTAGCCACCAGCCTACGCCAGAGCCACAGCAACGCTGGATCCGAGCCGTGTCTGCAACCTACACCACAGCTCACGGCAACGCCGGATCGTTAACCCACTGAGCAAGGGCAGGGACCGAACCTGCAACCTCATGGTTCCTAGTCGGATTCGTTAACCTCTGCGCCACGACGGGAACTCCTATTCTTATTTCCCATTCTTATTTTCTTGTGGTGATTTGTGGTTTAACAAAATTACAATAATAAAATGATAAGAATTTCATCCTGAAGGACTTTCCCCTACTTAAATCTGACTTAATTAAAAACATAGTGTTCATCTACTAACCAGTTATACAGTAAACTTTAGAGTTAGAATTTTAATGAAGTTCATAGAAGTTAGACACAATTATTCTTGATCAAAAGAAACCCAGGTGTGAGTTTTGTCCATGATTTTAGAAATTTTTCATGGTAGCTAGCTAAGTTGATTTGTATTTTCTCACACTGTCTCCCTGCCAAGGACACTTTGAAGATAGATAGACACTAGTCTAAAGACAGGATTTTTTGTGTCTGTAACTTCCTCAGCTTGTGGGAATTAGGTGGCCATGAGATGGTTTGTGCTGGGTCTCCTCTTTCCCACATGATATGCTGTGCCTGTTTGTCCTTGAATTGTACTCAATAAATTTAATTAGGCAGAAGATTTTAAAAGATGACATATTGCTACTGTACAATGTGATCAAAAAACAAAGCCTAAGAGTTAACCAATGTACTTTTAACACTATGGTGTAATCTGTAGTGAATTAACTGTCTATATAATTAACCACTTATGCAAATAAAGTTTTAGCAGTCCAGCACCCTAAAAGAAGGGACAAAGAGGCTGTCTCCATCTCTTTCACTGATGCTGTCCATCTCCTATCGGGAAAGCGTACACTCCCTGGCTGCCGGAGCTGGCCTCCGGAAAAAAATATAGAATCTGATTTTAAAAAGGTGATGTAGGCATTCCCACTGTGTCTCAGTGGGTGAAGAACCTGACATAGTATCCGTGAGGATGGGAGTTTGACCCCTGACTTCGCTCAGTGGGTTAAGGATCTGGCATTGCCATGAGCTGTGGTGCATGTTGCAGAAACAGCTCAGATCCCATGTTGCTGTGATTGTGGCATAGGCCTGCCACTGCAGCTCTGATTCAACCTCTAACTTGGAAACTTACATTTTCTGCAGGTGCAGCCTAAAAAAGAAAGAAAATAATAAAAAGGTGATGTATATATGTCATTGGATTTCATTGTGGAATTCACAGGTTTCTGGCCCCACACTGAGAAATAAATGATGTTTTTCTCAGATGAAAAAAAAATGTAAATTTCTTGGGACAATAAAGTTAATATAAATTTAGTAAAATTGATATAATTTAGTAATATTTAAACAGACATAGAAGTTCCAAATAAGTTTTCTATATGGTTAAAATAAAAATAAGGCAACAAACTGGAGTTCCCATCATGGCTCAGTGGTTAACAAACCCAACTAGCATCCATGAGGCCGTGGGTTTGATCCCTGGCTTCACTCAGTGGGATACATATCTGGTGTTGCTGTGAACTGTGGTATAGGTTACAGACGCAGCTCAGATCCTGCACTGCTGTGGCATAGGCTAGAGGCTACAGCTTCAATTTGACCCCCTAGTCTGGGAACTTCCAAATAAAAAGACAAAGAGGCAAAAAAAAAAAAAAGATTCTTAATGATCATGTAACTAGAGACCATACTGTTGATGAATACTGACAAAAGATGTCAATCTCCATTGTGTAAATATAATTTTCATATATTATATTTATAACTATATAAATATAAAACTATATAAATATAATTTTTTAAATATCACAGTCTTTCTCAAATTACTCTCCTTTCTGAATTATATTAAAACTCACTGAAAACCATTCACATCTCTGATGAAACTATTTATGTTTCAAAGCCTAAAAACACTCCTCCTGGTTATAACATACTTTCTTTAATTGATTATTTTTTTCAAATTCCCTACAATCAACTACATGTATTCTTTACTTCTAGCTCACCTGAATATTTATGGGAAATACAAAACATAACTTATGTGCAGTGACAAACATACAGGCTGTTGCTAAATATATGGTAAGTAAAATTATGTCAATGAAACACCTTCATCAATAAGTGTACATTTACTAACATAAGTTAGAAAAACAGTTGGATATCCATTTGAAAAAAATATGAGATATCAATTCAGTTTGGAAAAAGAGGTTTATAGTTAATCAACGTACTACTTGCTCTAAGTCTGTAGATCCATGTTTGGGGATGGGTGAAGCTCACAGCAGAGAATTTAATTCCACAGCACAACCTTACACTCCCTGGATTATACTTGCAAGTAAATTGCAAGAGCTATAAAATTTCTCTTCTAATACACAGGACAACTTAGGGCACTGGGTGGCAGTGATCTCCCTCCTCTTCCACCAATGACATTTTTTTTCTTATTTCTATTCTCCACTATCTTCCACCATCTCTTTGTATTTCTTTTTCTATTTCCGCAGTACCTTTGGGCAATAAGGTACTAACAACTCCAACCTTTGTTTCCATCTTGCTACTGAGTATGAAGAGGATCATTTGCTATTCCTATATGTTAAATAGACAAAAGAAATAAAAGGCATCCAAATAGGAATAGAAGAGATAAAACTGTCACTGTATGCAGATGACATGATACTATACATACAAAACCATAAGGACCCAACCCAAAAACTACTTGAACTGATTAATAAATTCAGCAAAGTAGCAGAATATAAGATTCACATTCAGAAATCAGTCACATTTCTGTATACTGACAATGACATATTAGAAAAGGAATACAAAAATACAATACCGTTTAAAATTGCACCTCAAGAAATCAAATACCTTAGAATACACCTGACCAAGGAGGTAAAGGACTTGACTTACATGCAGAGAACTAGAAAACTTTAAAGAAGATCTAAAGAAATTGAAAGATATTCCATGTTCATGGATTGGAAAATTCAATATTGTAAAAATGGCCATACCACCCAAAGCAATCTACAGATTCAATGCAATCCCTATCAAATTTCCTGTGACATTTTTCACAGAACTAGACCAAACAAGCCAACAATGTATAGGGAAACACAAAAGACCCAGAATGGCCAAAGCAATCCTGAAGAACAAAAACCAAGCAGGGGGCAGAACTCTTCCAGATTTCAATCAATATTACAAAGCCACTGTCACCATGACAGTGTGGTACTGGTATCAAAACAGACAGGCAGACCAATGGAATAGAGTAGAGAACCCACACACACACCCTGACACCTACGGTCCATTCATCTTTGACAAAGGAGGCAAGAGCATAAAATGGGACAAAGAAAGTCTATTCAGCAAGCAGTGCTGGGAAACCTGGGCAGCTGCATGCAAAGCAGTGAAAGTAGCACACACCCTCACACCATGCACAAAAATAAACTCAAAATGGCGGAAAGACTTAAATAGAAGACAAGACACCATCAAACTCCTGGAAGAGAACACAGGCAAAACACTCTCTGACATCAACCTCATGAATATGTTCTCAGGTCAGTCTCCCAAGGCAACAGAAAGAAGAGCCAAAAGAAACCAGTGGGACCTAGTCAAACCGATGAGCTTTTGCACAGCACAGGAAACCAAAACGACAATACAATGACACCTGACAGAATGGGAGAAAATAATTGCAAATGATACAATGGATAAGGGCTTCATCTCTAGGATATAGAAGCAATGTACAACTCAACAGCAAAAAAGCCAACCACCCAATGGAAAAATGGGCAAAAGCCCTGAATAGACTGTTCTCCAAGGAAGATACACAGACGGCCAACAAGCACATGAAAAAATGCTCAACATCACTGATTATTAGAAAAATGCAAATCAAAACAACCATGAGATACCACCTCACACCAGTCAGAATGGCCTTCATTCATAAGTCCACAAATAACAAGTTCTGGAGGGGCTGTGGAGAAAAGGGAACCCTCCTCCACTGTTGGTGGGAATGGAAGCTAGTACAGCCCCAGTGGGGATCAGTATGGAGGTACCTTAGAAAACTATATGTAGAACTACCATATGACCCAGCAGTCCCACTCTTGGGCATATCTCCAGACAAAACTCTCCTTAAGAAAGATACATGCACCCGCATATTCATTGTAGCACTGTCCACAAGAGCCAAGACTTGGAAACAACCCAAATGTCCATTGACAGACAATTGTGTTAGGAAGATGTGGTATATATACACAATGGAGTACTACTCAGCCCTAAAAAATAATGCCATAATGCCATTTGCAGCAACATGGATGGAACTAGAGACCCTCATACTGAGTGAAACAAGTCAGAAAGAGAAAGACAAATACCATATGATATCACTTATAACAGGAATCTAATATACAGCACAAATGAACCTTAACACAGAAAATAAAATCATGGACTTGGAGAATAGACTTGTGTCTGCCCAGGAAGAGAGGGAGGGAGTGAGAGGTATCGGGAGCATGGGGTTAATGGATGCAAACTATTGCTCTTGGAATGGATCTACAATGAGATCCTGCTGTGTAGCATTGAGAACTATGTCTAGATACTTACATCGCAGCAGAACAAAGAGAGGAAAAAAAATTGTATACATGTAAGTGAAACTTGGTCCCCATGCTGTACAGCAGAAAATATAAAAATAAAAATTAAAAAAAAATAAAATTGACTTCATTATATCTGGATAATTACAACTGGTAAGGAAGGAAAAATTCAGAGAATTATCTTCTCTAGGATAGCAATATCTTACATCATCATGTCTTAAAATATCCCCCCTGCAATGCAGAGAAGAACATTTTTTTCAGAGTTCTGTGAGAGGGCTGTGTCAACTTCAAAAAAATGCACAACATGAAAGCTGAGAAGTAAGTTTTATTGCGGGCAAAAGTAGGACTTAATCTCAGGAGACAGCATCTTAGGTACCCCAGAGAACCCCCTCTGAGCAGGTGAGGGAGGAAGCTAGGATATATGAGATTTTGCAACAAAGGGAAGGTAGTAGGAAGAGGAGACTTACATGTCACCAGAGTTACAGAAAACCTATTTCTATGGGAAGAAATATATAAAGGTCTGGGCTTACTGGAGTCATTCCTTCAATAGGTACCTCTGTTGTGGGCCAGTATTGTTTCATTCCTGAGTTCCCTCAGGGCTCACCAGCCCACCCTTGGGAGTGACTGCATTGACTGATGACATATTTTGTTTTGTCCACTTATTACAACCCAGGAGCTCTGATATCCTGACCCAAAGAGAAAAGGGGAAATACCAACATATGTGTTAAAGGTGGAGGCAGAGGAGCATGCAGCCATGCACACATTTTATGAAGTTTGCCTCTGGTGTCATGAATGTTACTACTAGTCATGAGAAGACACTACCATGAAGGGCTTTAGTGGTTTTTTTGTTTGTTTTTTAAAGAAATGAAGAGATGCAAGAAGTGGGCTCATAAAATCTCCTAACAATATCTATCTGAAGACCTGCTCTTCCACTTTTCCCAGAGCACAGCGTGCCTCACTCCTGGTCTTCACCCTGAGCTCTGCTCAGGGCATGCTGTGGGTCTGCAGTTGAAGTAGTTCATGGTTTAATCCATGCAGAGGCAGATGGCAAGTGCTAAACTCCAGTTCACAGCTGCTGTCAAAAGTGGATGAGTGGAACTGGAAATTCAGAGTGCCTTCCAACAAGTAAGTGACATATTATTTCAATCTAGTACTCAGAGGGGCATCATTACAAAATAATCCACCATCACTTGCTAACATATTTCCATGCATCTTGTAATTATACTTCCCTCATACTCTGAGAAAGAAACAGGGGGAAATGAACAATCTAACTTTTTTTAAAATAAGATTTACCATTAATATAAGAAATTAACAGAATGAAACATGACCATGAGGGCGGGAATGATCTTTAGAAATCAACAAATATTTATGAGCATCAGGTGTGTGAAACTCATGTATTGCTGTGTGGGGACAGAAGACTTTAATCCATCAATTGTAGTATATTTTCTGGAGATGGCAGAATACAGAAATGCTTACAAATGGTTTATACATAAGATAGCTTAGCAAAATAAGTTTTGTTAGGAACTCTGGGTACTAAAATGTTAGAAGAGATTATTCCTGGTTCAAAATTAAAGTTTAATGGAGGTATTGACTTTTACACATCTTCTGGAGAAGGCCAGCTTTTCCAGGTTCACATGACAGCTTTGAAAGGAATATTGTTTATCACAGTGTAGAAGTATTGCCCTTTCTGTTCTTTCAAATGATATCATATGATTTTGATCTGCTCTTGGCTCACATCAAAGATTTAATCTGATAGATAAATAACTACCTCTTAGAGAAGGATCAGAGGAAACACAACAATGAGTAGGCTTAAATGTATAATAAAGGTGAACAATAACTGGCCTCACATTTGGAAGAGGAGTTCCTGAAAATACTTTGAGTAAGATCCTCCTTTTCATGAGTATTTTTGCCCCATGCTGGGTTTCTTCACTTGTGAGCTTATCTACTATTGTCCCTTCAAAGTTCCTGCTCTCCAATAAGATTCTAAATGAGGAATAAATACTAATGTAATGGTATATAAGGGAATCATATTAGGGAAGGATAAGTAGTGTGTATTGAGTTTCATGTTAATCTTTTGATTTGCATATCAAGCTCATTTCTTGGACACCTCTGGACCAGATACTCAGATCATGAGATTTAGGAGAAGGAGGAACTCAAGGAGGGCACTTTTTTTTTTGTTTTGTTTTTGTTGTTTTGGGGCCTTTAAGGAATAAAGTATGCAGGAACAATCTGTTCACCTTTCTTCAAAGAATGGCAAATTCTGCAGAAAAATAGAGTGTAGGTTCTCCCCCAAAGATTTTTGTAACTGACTTGGGGAGGGGTGCATCATTTCAGAGAGAATCCTTATAGAAAATGCTTCTCACTGTGGTCTCCACAGAAGCATAGACTTGTAAGCATGGAAGGATCCACCTAACACTTTATATTCCACCCTTGAATATTTTCCAGTTTGCCTGATTTTCTTTCAGCTCTCCTCTGTTCTTGCCACACCAAAGTCTGTTTAATCTGTTTAACAATCTCAGCCATTCTAAACTTGGCTAATCTTGTTTGAAGAGTCAAGGTTAAGACTGTAATATTCAGAAGATGTGCCTTGCAGGACATTTGATCCTGTCCAAAAGGTCATAAAGACTTTTGGTTCATGCTAAAAAGGTTCTTGACATTTGACCAACTGCCTCACTGGACATTTTAGGTAGGACTGAATACCCACAATCCCAAGATGTGCTATTTTACTGATGCTGTTTTGCCTCCAAACTAGTCTAATCCATGTATGTGTCAGAATCTTTTGAAAATATGAGGGAAAATGTCAACCATCTTTTGGAAAAATAAACTTGGACATGTAGTCATATACATAGTGCAATACATTTTTTTTTGTCTTTTTAGGGCCACACCCATGGCATATGGAGGTTCCCAGGCTAGGGGTTGAATAGGAGCTGTAGCTTCCAGCCTACCCCAGAACCCCAGAAATGCAGGATCTGAGATGCATCTGTGACCTACCCCACAGCTCACAGCAATGCCAGATCCTTAACCCACTGAGCAAGGCCAGGGGCTAGTGTCTTTATGGATGCTAATGGGGTTTGTTAACTGCTGAGCCACGATGGGAACTCTGAAAGATGTTAATCAATATCAGGAAGATATGAAAAATGCAAAGCTTCTTATAGTATGTTCTAAGGGCCAATGATTTATGTAAAAAAATATAAATGCTTAAGATGATCATTTGTGTAGGTATCCAAGTCTCAATGTCTTACATTCTATTTGAAATTCACATTCTTTTTCTTTTTCTTTTCTTTTATTGTCTTTTTGTCTTTTCCAGGGCTGCACCTGCGGCATACATATGTTCCCAGGGTAGGGGTCCAATTGGAGCTGTAGCTACCAGCCTATTCCAGAGCTACAGCAATGCAGGATCCGAGCAATATCTGTGACCTACACTGCAGCTCATGGCAATGCTGGATCCTTAAGCCACTGAGTGAGGCCAGGGATCAAACCCACAGCCTTATGGTTACTAGTTGGATTAGCTCACCACTGAGTTACGGTGGAAATTCTGAAATTCATATTCTTTTTGAGGACTTATAGCTGAGTCACCGCTTGTTCAAAATTGATCTCAGGGTTGTTGTTTTTGGCTTTCTAAGTCGAGAGCATGTTTTTATGTCTACCATAATGATAGAAGACCCTACAAATGACATAAGACATCGTAAACTTGATCTTACTGTAGTTTAAAATCAGAATAGTATGACAACAATCACATAAATATGATTGTATTATAAAGTTAGGTAGGGGATGTTCAATTTTAAGTCACCTAACACCTACATAATACTAGGCAGTGAGATTGCAGTTGTGGCAAAAATTATTCTGAGAATATGTAGCATTTTGATATTCTTTTTTAAGAATGAAAAGTAGTATAAGCACATGAATTCTTGTGCTGCGAGCAATAGTAATTCTTATATTGTAGGAAAAGCTATAATGAAAGTCTTCAGAGAGCAGGAGAATGCATTTCCCTTCTCACAGGCAATCGCAGAAGCCCAGCTGGACTGTTTTGTCCTAAAGTTCAAGGAAAACAGAAGCATCTAAAATAGTCCCAGGATAGAAGGAGAGAGCAGGATAAATTTGAAAATGCTACACTCACTTCTTTTTAATTCTTGGCTTCTACATTAGTTTTATTATGGAAGTAATATCATTATTTTTACTAATCTTTTTGCATAGCCCAAAAAAGAAAAAGAAAAAGAAAGAAGAAATTACACAATAGAGCACTATATGCATTCATAAAATTAGCAAAATTAATGAGAGTTACATCTAAGTCAGGGGGATTATTTGAAGACTGCTACTGAAGAGTATCATATTCGTAAGCTTACTGAGACTCATAACAACCTATGCAGTGGTCATGAAAAATTGAGGAACAAAGAGTTAGAGAAAATTGTTAAGAAACCACAGTTAGAATGTCTCTAATGTTTAATACTTTTCTAAATAAAATATTTATATTTTTTCCTAAAATATCACATTATATATCACACGTTAAGTGAATATATCTATTTTTTCACAGATAAATCATTTCATATTCAACCTTTCCCTTCATTCATGAAATCATGTGGCTGAAAAATAATGTGACTGAGTTCATTCTGCTTGGGTTGACCCAGGATCCTGTTAGGAAGAAAATAGTGTTTGTCACTTTCTTGATTTTCTACTTGGGGACATTGATAGGTAACCTGCTCACTATTGCTACCATCAAGACCAGCCAGACACTTGGCAGTCCAATGTACTTCTTCTTTTTCCACTTATCCTTATCTGATACCTGCTTCTCTACTTCCATAGCTCCTAGAATGATTGTGGATGCCCTTTTGAAGAATGCCACTATCTCTTTTAACGAATGCATAGTGCAAGTCTTTTCATTCCATTTCTTTGGCTGCCTGGAGATCTTCATCCTTATCCTCATGGCTGTTGACCTCTACGTGGCCATCTGTAACCCTATACGCTACACAACAATCATGAGTCATGGAGTCTGTGGGGTGTTGGTGGCTGTGGCCTGGGTGGGATCCTGTGTGCATTCTTTAACTCGGATTTTTCAAGCCTTGAGTTTACCATTCTGTGGTCCTAATGTGATGGATCACTATATGTGTGACTTAAAGCCTTTGCTGAAACATGCCTGTGCAGACACCTATGTGACCAACCTACCCTTGGTATCCAACAGTGGAGCCATCTGTACAGAGAGTTTTGTCATGCTGATGGTCTCCTATGTCATCATCTTGTATTCTCTGAGAAACCACAGTGCAGAGGGGAGGAAAAAAAGCCCTCTCCACCTGCATCTCCCACATCACTGTGGTCATCTTGTTCTTTGGTCCTTGCATATTTATATACACACGCCCTGCAACCACCTTCTCCATGGATAAGATGATAACTGTCTTTTATACAATTGGAACCCCTCTGCTCAACCCTCTGATTTATACGCTGAGGAATGCAGAAGTGAAAAATGCCATGAGGATGCTATGGAGCAAGACGTTGATCTCAGATGACCAAAGATGAAAGGAAGTTTCAATTTTTTCTTCATAGCTTAGATTGACTGAGAATTAGTCCCTCAAGAATTTTATATCTTACTGTGGTATTCATTTAATCCTATCATGGGGCAGTGATATTTGGTTCCTTTAGAAAAGGGAGCACTATAAACACAACAATCTTTAGTGTTCCATCAGTTTTATGTAGAGGAAGAGATGGAGTCAGGTAAAAAGAGGTAAGTAAGGTTCACTGATTTAGATGCTTTTCAGTACTGTGTCTCTGTCTCTCTTGCCTGCCTAGTGTCACTTTGGTTTCATCTAGCTTTTATCTTCCATTTTTTCATGATGATTTCTGGTGTTGTCTGCTTCTTGATACTGGTCTATAAGCTTATATTCATATATTAGCAGGTTTTACCTCTTTCAACTATTTCCTTTATCAAACACTGTGGTCTCATATCTACTCATGGACCTTTAATGTAGTAAGCAGTTCTTTCTGATCAGGAGAAAGTATCCAATTCAAAGAACTATAGAAACTTCATGTTATGAGACAATATTTAATACAGCTATCTCTTCAGATAACTTCTTGAGCTTTTACTTCAAACTGGTACCTTGTATTACCTAGTCCTTCCAGAACAGTGATAAAACACTGAGAAAATGCACACTTCTGAGGTAGGTCTTTGAACTTAAAAGATTTGACATTTGGGTTTGTAGTTATGAGAGAATTCAGTTTATAAAATCCAATTTATCACCCTAATTAGTTTATTTTAATTTAGTGACTGGTATTAAGGTTTCTTGCACCAGGCCAGTTATAGTAATATGTTTATAATGTTGGGTTAATATGTTTATAGCATAGATAAACCAAATTAAGGAAGACATATTTATATGAGCTATAAGTAGAGAGGACAAACAGGTGATGTTAGTGAATTTTACAATGTCAACAGGATAAAACAATGAGACAACACAAAGGATGATTTTTAAATTTTGAAACAGAAACATTTCCATAAATTATGAATTTACACTCTGTAAAAGGTAAAACATGAAAACAATAAAAAAGAAATCAGTGGTTGTTGGGATTTAAGCAGATTGAGTAAAGGGAAGAATCGGTTGAGTGTGGGACATTTTAAAGGAGGCAAAATCATTCTGTTTGATACTGTAAAGGTATAAACATGATATAACGCATACTATAAGACCCATAAAACTCTACAACAGAGTAACCCAAATGTAAGTGTAAACTACAAACTATAGTAAAAATGAATTAATATTGATTTGTCATTTGAAACAAATATATTATATTCATGCTAAGTTTTTGGTAAACAGTATATTGGTGATGGGAAATCCCTGCATATATTTTTTTGGTAATTTTTCTGTAAGTCTAGAATTAGTATTTTAAAAATACTCTATTATAATGTGATATTAATAAAAGAAATCTCAATTTTTATTACCCTGTTCAAAAAGTTTATTTGAATTTTTATATGAATTAAATATATAAGTACATCTTTTATTAAACCATATATACATATCCTCAAATATTCTGTAGTTTAACCTTGTATGCTATTCAAATATTATTAATGAATATTTCCTGTGTGCAAATAGTGTTTGAAAATCTTGAGCATTAATTGGACAGCCACATGGAAAAGAATGAAATTGGAATGCTCCCTAACACCATACAGAAAAATTAATTGCAAAGGGATGAAAGACCTAGATATAAGACCAGACACTCTAAAACTCTTAGAGGAAATCATAGGCCAAATACTCTCTGACATAAATGACAGCAACATCTTCTCAGATCCACCTCTTAGAGTATTGACAATAAAAACAAAAATAAACAAATGGGACCTAATCAAACTTAAACCTTTCTGCACAACAAAGGAAACCCTAAACAAAACCAAAAGACAATCCACAAAATGGGAGAAAATCTTTGCGAGTGAATCAACTGACAAGGGATTCATCTCCAAAATTGATAAACACCTTCTGCAGCTCCATACCAAAACGACAAACGACCCCATCCAAAAATGGGCAGCTCAGAACAGACAGTTCTCCAAAGAAGACATACAGATGGCCAAAAAAACACATGAAAAGATGTTCAACATCACTCATTACTAGAGAAATGCAAATCCAAACCACTATGTGATACCACCTTACACCAGCCAGAATGGCCATCATCCAAAAGTCTACAAACAATAAGTGCTGGAGAGGGTGTGGAGAAAAGGAACGCTAGTACACTGGTGGTGGGATTGTAAACTGGTGCGACCACTCTGGAAAACAGTATGGAGATTTCTCAGAAAACTAAAAACAGAACTATCATTTGATCCAGCAATCCCACTCCTGGGCATCCATCCAGAGAAAACCATGACTCGCAAAGACACATGTACTTCAATGCTCACTGCAGCACTCTTTTCAATGGCCAAGACATGGAAACAACCTAAATGTCCATCAACAGAGGAGTGGATCAAGAATATGTGGTACATATACACAATGGAATGTTACTCAGCCATTAAAAAGAATGAAATAATGGCATTTTTAGCAACATGGATGGACTTAGAATTATCATGCTAAGTGAGATCAGCCATATAATGAGACACCAACATCAAATGCTTTCACTGACACGTGGACCCTGAAAAAAGGACAGACTGAACTTCTTTGCAGAACAGATGCTGACTCACAGACATGGAAAAACTTATGGTCTCTGGAGGAGACAGTTTCGGGGGTGGGGGGATGTGCATGGTTTATGGGATGGGAATCCTGTGAAATTGGATTGTTAGGATCATTATACAACTACAGATGTGATAAATTCATTTGAGTAATAAAAAAATAATCATAGAAGAGGACATAATTTTTCTAAGTCATTTAACTCTCTAATAAAAGCTGAAGATGTTTGGATTTTACTCTCATTGTATCTTATGTAGAGTTACCTCAGGTTCTAAAAGGATGTAAATGTCAAGCATACCTTTTCAAAGTTTCAGGTAGCATTTTCTGTGCTAAAAATGGATGAGAGAGTTAAGGTCAAAGTTTAATTTAAATGTACTAGAAAAAATGTATGCAAAACAGAATTGACTTGAAATATTCTACCATGTTCATTTTGCCATGCCTTATTCTAGGAACTGAAAATGTGGTAGTGACGTACAGAAACAATATCCATGGTCCTGTGCAGATTACTATACCAGGGGGTAAAACTGGACAAATACTGATCATACCAGGGGTTTGAAAAGGGCCAGGATCTACCATAGAGTAAAATAATTGAAGAGTGTGATGTTGGCAACCCTGAGGGAATGGATGTGTACTATGCAGGACAGGATGGTCAAGAAGGGCCCATAAGACTTTATAATTAAGACCAAAATTAGGGGTCTTAATATTTTGCCCCCCAGGGGATAGTTGGCAAAGTCTAGATACACTCTTGAGTGTCCCAGATACACTATTGGTTGTGTGCAGTGGGCACTGCTATTGGCATCTGGTGAGTAGAGGTCACAGATGCTGTTGAACAGCTGAAATGCACAAGACAGGTCATCACTACCAAGGACTGTCTCTCTGACTCAAAATTTTAGCAGTCCTGTGGTTGAGGAACCCTGACCAGTATGAATGATTCTTGAATAGATCAACAGAAACAGAGTCCTAGGCACACGGAAAAGCAAGTGCAAACAGACTATGCTGATCTTATAGGGAGAAAAATCAGAGAGTCCCGTGACCAGAGAGAAATAAGAGTGAAACATTGAAAATGAGACCAGAAATATAATAGAGACCTAAGTATGAAGGGCTTATGGGATTTTTCTGGAGAGAAATGAGAAGGCATTGGAGGTATTGTGACATGATCCAAATTATGGTTTAAAGGATTACTCTGCCTCATTGACCACAAAGAGTGAAAAGGGGATATTCATTTTGAGAATACCATAACAAACTAGAAAAGAGCTTATGGTAATTCAGTCCAGGTTGGTAGCAGTGTGTATGATGAGTAAAATCTGCTCATGGTTAGTTTTCACCGCTGATGGGAATATAAGGTGATACCTTCACATTTGATCAACTCCTGACTGTATTTAAAATGAAACACACACTTCCGCATACATCCAATAATTCCATTCTTAACCTCTCCTCTGGGTGATAAGACATGTTCACAAAACTTGTGATGTAATGCTCATAGTTAGTTTGTACTTAATAGCCAAGAAGTTGAAATCAGTCAAGTGCACTTAAAAATAAGGACAAACTGTAGTTTATACATGCAATGAAATATTCCTCAGCAATAAAAAGGAATGGAGAACTAATATACAGAGAAAATTTTTTTTCTGGGTGAAAGAAGTCTTACATTAAAGAGTACTTTTTTTTTTTTTGCTTTTTAGGGCCACACCCATGGTATGGGGAGGTTCCCAGGCTAGGGGTCCTATCGGAGCTGTAGCTCCTGGCCTACACCACAGCCACGGCAATGCAGGATCTATGTTGCATCTGCCACCTACACCACAGTTCATGGCAACCCTGGAGCTTTAACCCACTGAGCAAGGCCAGGGATTGAACCTGCATCCTCATGGATGCTAGTCAGATTCATTAACCACTGAGCCATGATGGGAACTCCAAAGGGTCCTTTTTTGGGAGTTCCTGTTCTGGTTCAGTGAGCTAAGAACCCAAGATAGTGTCTCTGGTAAGCAGGTTCTATCCTTGGCCTCACTCAGTAGTTAAGGGTCTGGGGTTGCCACAAGCTGTGGCATAGGTCGCAGATGAGGCTCAGATGCCTTGTTGCTGTGGCTGTGCTGCATGCAGGCAGCTGTAGCTCTGAGTTGACCCCTAGCCTGGGAACTTCCATTATTGCAGGGGGGGGGCTGTAAAAAGAAAAATAAATAAATAAATAAATTTTAAAAAGAGTATATCTTTATGTTTTCATTTTTATCAAGGTCTGCAAAACTCGAAAGTGATGGAAAAATGAAACAAAACAGCAGTTCCATATACAGAGGGAGGGAGTGGGGTTATCTAGGAGTCAGCATGAGGGAAATGTGTGTGATCATGGAAGTTTCTACATCTTGATAGTAAGAGGTTTGGTTTCATGTCTTTGTTTGTAAACTTTGTTATGTGTTTGAAAATTGTCATAATAAACTGTTGTGAAAAGCACATTTTCTTCGGCATCCTATCATGGTTTTGTTGCTGACAGAAAAAGTGTCTGTGTGTGTTTTCTTACAGGTTTGGGGGATATATCTTTTTGGAGACTCATTTTCTATACTTTTTTGGTCAATGTTATAATATGCTGATTTTCCAAAATTACTATAAACTCTCCATGGAACATTATCTTTAACAGATACAGAGCATTTCACTTTATGGATCACGGGACATTTGATCCATTCCTTTACTGTTTGAATTATACCATGTCCTAATTTTCACTTGAAGGAACATTCTTGTGACAAGGGATTCTTTTCCACATTTACGATGAACTGGATGGCAACTCTCCACTTAATCATTTATATTCCACAGAGCCTGAGACTCACTAGATTCTTTTCAATCTCTGCATGAGGCTCAATAGCTCTCTGATGCGTTACACTGAATGACCAAGGTATGCCTTGTCCTTTGATCTAGACTGAAAATTCCAACAAAGAAAAGCCCAGGACTGGATAGCTTCACAGGTGAATTCTACCAAACATGTAAAGCCAAATCAATACAAATAGAGGAAACACCTTCCAAAAATAGAGGAAACAGCTTCAAATTCTCTTTATGGGGGCCAGTATCACCCTACTTCCCAAGGCATATAGAGGCATCATAAAGGAAGAAAATTATAGTCATATATCCCTGAAGAAAATAGGTGCAAAACTCTAAACAACATATTAGCAAGCTGAAATATTCAGCATGATAGAAGTATCAAACAACCAACTCCAAGAAAGGAGTTCCCATTGTGGCTCACTGGTAATGAACCTGACTAGTGAATACACAGGTGGTTTGACCCCTGGCCTTGCTGAGTGGGTTAAGGATCTGGCATTGCCATGAGCTATGGTGTATCTCTGTTTGCAAATGTGGCTCAGATCTGGCATTGCTGTGGCTCTGGAGCAGGCTGGTGGCTGCTGCTCTGATTCAAACCCTAGCCTAGGAACTTCCATATACCACAGGTATAGCCATTAACATAGATAAAATAAAATAAAATAATTATTCCAAGTGGGAATAATTCCTGGAATGCAAGATTGGCTCATCATTTGGGTCCTCAAAGGCAAATCAGTTAAGGTCATACACCACATTAACAGAATGGAGGTTACAAATCTCATTGTCTTCTAGGCAGATGCAGAAAAATCATCAGACAGAATTTAACCTTGATTTTTATGATAAAAAGTCTCAACAAATTAGGACTGGAGAGAACTTACTTCACTATAGTAAAGGCCATGTATAAAACCCCGCTACCAACTTCATACTCAATGGTGAAAAACTGAACGCTTTTCTTCTAAGATCAAGAATAAGGCACGGATACCCACTTTTATGACTTCCATTAATAACGTACTTTTCAAAGCTCAACCTAGAACTATTAGGTAAGAAGTAAAGACTTCCAAACCACAGAAGTGAAATTATCTCTGTTTGCAGATGACGTGATCTCACATGTACAAAATACAAAATACTCTATAAGAAACAACTGTCAGAGTTAATAAACAAATACAACAAAGCTTCAAATTACAGAATCAACATAAAAAATCACGTTGATAGGCACTAACAATAACTTTTCTGAAAATGAAATTAGGGAAACAAACCCATTACAATAGTATAAAAATAATACTTACAAATAATCCTATCAAATGAAGCAAAACATTATTATACTGGACTCTACAAATCATTAAAAGGAAACAAATTAAAGAAGACAAACTCAATGAAAAGACACCCTGTGTTCATAGACTGAAAGGTGAATATTGTTAAGAAGTCCATACTATCCAAATTTATCTACAGATGCAATGCAATCCCCATCAAAGTTCCAATGATTTTTTTTTTTTTTTTTGGAGGAGAGGACATGCCTATGTCATGCAGAAGTTCCCAGGCCAGAGATCAAATACGAGCCACAGGACTGACAACACCAAATCCTTAACCACTAGCCCACCAGGAAACTCTGGGAATGGCATTTATTTACAGAAATAAAAACAATCCTAAAATTCATGTGGAAACTAAATTTCCCCAACTAACCAAATTAGTAGTAAGAAAGAAAAATACAGCTGGAAGAACATATTAAAAAGCTACAGTAATTAAACAGGATGATACCACCATAACAAACAAATGTATCAACCAAAGGCACAGAATGGGGACCCCCAAAACCCAAGTATATACTCTCAACAGCTCTTTGATGCAAATTAAGAATATACAGTGGAGAAAGCAGAGACTCTTGAACAAATATGTTGAGAAACTGGATAACCAATCCATACAAGATTGTACCCTTACATTACACCATATACCCAATCAGTTTAAAATGAGTTAAAGATTTTAATGAAGGAACTGTAACTGTAATATTCCTTGGTGAAAACAGAGATGAAAAACTGCATGACACTAAGCTTGTCAATGATTCCTGGGAAAGACACAAAAGCACAAGCAAAATAATCAGTTAGATGAGGGAGGTAACATCACTAAGCACAGCAAAGGAAATCTTATACAGGGTGAAAACCCAACCTACAATGGGAGAAAGTATTGGTAAATCACATACACAATAGCAGATTAAGATAGAAAAGAGGCAAAAAATTCCTACAACTCAATAGAAAAGAATTAACAACCTGATTAATAAATGCACAGAGGACTCAAGTAGACAGTTCTCCAAAGAAGATTACCAACTGGTATATGTGGTCAACATCATTAATTATCAGGGAAATGTAATTAAAACCACAATGACATATCATCTCCCATTGAGTCGGATGTATGCATCAAAACAACAAACACAGCAAGTGTTGGCACATATATGGAAAAATTGGAAAACTATTTTTTGTGTCTTTTTTGCCATTTCTTGGGCTGCTCCCATGGCATATGGAGGTTCCCAGGCTAGGGGTCAAATGGGAGCTGTAGCCTCCGGCCTAAACCAGAGCCACAGCAACATGGGATCTGAGCCACTTCTGCAGCCTACACCACAGCTCACAGCAATGCAGGATCCTTAACCCACTGAGCAAGGCCAGGGATCAAACCCACAACCTCATGGTTCCTAGTCAGATTCGTTAACCACTGAGCCAGGATGGGAACTCCAAAATTGGAAAACTTGTAGACTGCTTGTGGTGGTATAAAATAATGCAGTCTCTAAGAATTGCTCCTCAAACAATTGAAAATAGAATTGCTATATGATACAAATTTTCACTTCTGGATCTATATATCCAAATGTGTTGATGTCAGGAATGCAAAGAGATAACTACACTCTCTTCTTTACTGTAGCAGTGTTTCCAGTACCCAAGATATGAAAACAACCTGTTTATTGAAAGAGGAAATGATAAAGAAAAGATGGTGTATAGAAACAATGGAATATCGTACAGTCTTTAAAAAAGGAAATACTGCTATATGCAACAACTTGGATGAACCTGGTTAATATTAAGCCCAGTGAAGTAAGACAGTTATATAGGGACAAATACTGTATAATTCTACTTATAAAAAGAATATACAACAGTCAAACTCATAGAAACAGACAGCATAATGGTAGTTGCCAGGGCTAGGGAAATTTTTTAATTATGGAAGATGAGTAAGTTCCAGGGTGAGGTAAAACATGTGCTTATAGCTAACATTATTCTGTTGTGTAATTTAAAGTTTGTTAAGAGGGTGTTTCTCAAGTATTTTTATCACAATAAAAACTTTTTTAAATAAATAAATATTTAAAAGACTTATCTTCTTTCAAAGAAATAATAAAATTCTTAAAGTATAAAAAAGGAACATATAGAGATGACAAATAAGATAGAAAAAGATAATCACCATCAAATGCCATTAAAGCATTGCAACCAGAAATTCCTGCCATGGTGCAGCAGAAATGAATCCGAAAAGGAACCATGAGGTTGCAGGTTGGATCCCTGGCCTCGCTCAGTGGATTAGGGATCTGGCGTTGCTGTGACCTGTGCTGTAGTTCATAGATGCAGCTAAGATCCTATGCTCCTGTGGCTGTGGCTGGCAACTACAGCTCCGACTGGACCCCTAGTCTGGGAACTTCCATATGCTGCAAGTTCATCTCTAAAAAGCAAAAAAAAAAAAAAAAAAAAAAAATAGAATTGCAACTAAAACAACAAGATGCACCTATGCACCTATAAAAAGGTGCAAACCATACACCTATACAGAGCCAAATCCAAAACATGACAACACAAACTGTCAAGCACTTAGAACGACAGGAACTCTTATGCATTGCCTATGGGAATACAAAGTCGAATAACCACACAGAAGGACACTTTTGAGTTTTACAAAACTAAACCTATATAAACCGATCAATCTCACAACATAGTATTTACACAAACGAGTTGGAAACTTAAGTCTACACAAAAACCTGCACACAGATATTTACAGAAATGTTAACTCATAGTTATCGAGACTTGGAACCAATCCAGATGTTCTTCAGTATGTGAAAAGGTAAAGAAACTGTGCTATATCCACAATGAAATAATAATTATTGAGCACTAAAAAAATTTAAAAAGCACTCTCTAGCCATGAAAAGACACAAAAGAATTTTAAACGCATACTACTGAGATGAAAGAGGATAATCTGAAAAGGCGACATGCTGTAAGATTCCAACTATATAAGATTCTGAAAAGACAAAAAAAAAAAAAAAAGAGGAAACAATAAAGAGCTCTGTGGTTGGTGGAGTTGGAGAGAGGGAGGTGTTAACCTAAAATAATAAAAGAGCCAGTTATTGACCAATAAACCAGGCTTATTCAGGGACAGGGAAGAATCGCAATTAGAAACACATAACTCTCATGAACCACATATAAACATGGTAAAGCAGAGAGGAAACGCTTTTATAGCAAAGAGGCATTTAGGGGGGATTGTTATAAACAAGTACATTGGAGGAAACCGGGAGCTTGAGTATAGTGGCTTTTGTCACCTGAATTTAAGTCTCTTGTTGTCTGAGGTGTTGCCAGGCAAGGATACAGTCTTCCTCCTGCTGGTGGCAGTGAGGTATCACATCCCACCAGAGATTCAAGCCACATCTCTTTCTGTTGGGATCTGTGTTGATAGTATATGTATGAGAGCTCCCCCTTCTGGCTTCCTAACCCCAGCTTAGTAGGGCTTCCCTTCCTTAAGTTTAATAAGAGGGATGAATAGGCAGAACACAGAGGACTTTAAGGCACTGAAATTATGGCGTATGATATTATAATGGTGGTACTGGTCATTATACACAGATCCAAACCTATGGGGTGTACTATACTAGGAGTGAACCCTGAACATAACCTACAGACTCTGGCTGATTATGGGGTGTCAATGGTGTATCAGTTTCCTTGACTGTAACACAAGTACTACTCTAGTTCAGGATTATTTTTCTTTTTAGGGCTGCACCTGCAGCATACGGAGGTTCCCAGGTGAGGGGTCTCATCAGAGCTACAGCTGCTGGCCTATGCCACAGCCAAAGCAATGCCGTATCCAAGCCAAAGCTCACGGCAATGCTGCGTCCTTAACCCACTGAGTGAGGCCAAGGATGGAACATGCCACCTCATGGTTCCTAGTTGGATTCATTCAGCTGAGCCATGACAGGAACTCCCGTCTTTTCAATTTATATATTTATAAAGCCAACAACACTGAGATCAATCTGGGAACAACTAGTGACTCAGCTATAAGTCTTCAAAAAGAATATGAATTTCTAATAGAATGTAAGATATTGAGACCTGGATACCTAAATAAATGATCATAAGAAGAATTTAGATTTTTTAGAAAAGTCAAAATCCACATGCTCATCTCAAAATGTGGGGAAAAAAACCCCACACTTGACAAAATCCAACATCTGCTCATGATAAAAACTCTTACCAAAGTGGATATAAAGGGAACATACCTTAACATAATAAAAGCCATTTATGACAAACCCATAGCCACTACACTACTCAATGGAGAAAAGCTGAGATCCTTCCCACTAAAATCTGGAACAAGACACTCTCACCACTTGTATTCAACATAGTATTGGAAATCCTAGCCACAGAAAACAGACAAACCAAAGAAATAAAAGGTATCCATATTGGAAAAGAAGAGGTAAAATTGTCACTGTATGCAGATGGCATAACGCTATATATAGAAAACCCTAAGAATTCCACACAAAAACTACTCAAACTGATCAACAAATTCAGCAAAGTAGCAGGACACCAGATTAACATTCAGAAATCTGTTGCATTTCTGTATAGTAACAGCAAAATATTAGAAAAGGAATATAAAAATACAACACCTTTTAAGATTTTATCCCAAAGAAGTAAATACCTAAGAGTAAACCTGACCAAGGAGGTGAAAGACTTAAATGCTGAGAACTATAAAACATTATTCAAGGCAATTAAAGAGGATTTAAAGAAATGGAAAGATATCCCATGCTTCTGGATTAGAAGAATTAATATTGTTAAAATGGCCATACTATCCAAAAGTCTACAGATTCAATGCAGCCCTATCAAATCCATGACACTGTTCACAGAACTAGAACAAACAACCCCAAAATTTATGTGGACCCATAAAAGACCCAACATTGCCAAAGCAAGCCTGAGGGGAAAACAACTGCAACAAAAAAACCCACAAGAAGGAAGAGGTACAACTCTCCCCAACTTCAGACAATATTACAAAGCTACGGTAATCAAGATAGTGTGGTACTGCTACCAAAACAGACATACAGACCAATGAAACAGAATAGAGAACCCAGAAATAAACCCAGACACCCATGGTTGAGGGGAGCCAAGAAGATACAAGGAGCCGAGGAAGGGAGCTTGCCTGAATGGTACAATTCTGGGGGCAAGCTCCTAATCAGAGAAAGGGGCCTGTCTGAATGGTGCAATTCTGAGGGCAGACTCCTAAACAAGGAGACGTCTGCCTGTACAGGCGCAATTCTGAGGACAGGCCCCAGAAGACAATAAGGTTCACCTGCTGACATTGGTGGGGAACTGAATTTTCCAGGAAACAATTTCCATTTTGGGCTGTTGAGTGGGGATTGTTCCGTGGATGACTTAGTCTTTTCTGTTTTTCACTTGTTATTCAGTTTTCCTCAGTCTTTCCTGATTACTTGCTTATTATTCTTATTTTCCATTCTTATTTTCCTGTGGTGATTTGTGATTTAACAAAATTACAACAATAATATAATAAGAATTTCATCCTGAAGGACCTTCCCCTATTTAAATCCAATTTAATTATAACATAGTGATTATCTACTAACTAGTTGTACAGTAAACTTTAGAGTTAGGATTTGAATGAGGATCATAGAAGTTAAACATATATTATTCATGACCAAAAGACACCTAGCTATGAATTATAGAAGCTTTTAAGTGATAACTAGTTAAGTTGGTTTATATTTTCTTACGCTGTCTCCTTGCCATAACACTTTAAAGGTAAGCACCAGTCTAAAGACAAAATTTGTGAATGCCAAATTCTTGTGTCTGTGACCTCTTCAACTTGTGGAGACCTGCTGGCCATGGGATGATTTGTACTGAGTCTCCTCCTTTCCACATGATGTATTGTACCTAATTGCCCCTAAATTGTACTCACTAAATTTAGTTAAAACAAGGATCTTAGAACATGATGTATAGCTGCTGCACCATGTAAAAGTTAACCGATGTACTTTTAACACTATGATGTAATCTGTAGTTAGAAACTGTCTATATACTCAACCATTTATGCCAATAAAATCTGAGCAGTCCAGAACCCTGAAAGAAGGGACAAAGAGGCTGTCTCTGTTGCAGAAGCCGACATGCATCCCTCTCCTTCAGGAAAAGTGTACACTCCCTGGCAGACGGAGCTGGCCTCCGGCACATGGTCAATTAATCTTCAACAAAGGAAGCAAGCTTACATAATGGGAAAAAGACAGTCTCTTCAGTAAGTGATGCTGACAGAACGGAATAGCTGTATGTAAATCAATGAAACTACAACACACCCTCACACTATGCACAAAAATAAACTCAAAATGGCTTAAGGACTTAAACCTAAGACAAGACACCATACAACTGCTAGAAGAAGAGACATAGCAAAACATTCTCTGACATCAATCATACAAAGGTTTTCCTAGGTAAATCTCCAAAGGCAATAAAAATAAAACAGAAATAAGCTAATGAGACCTAATCAAACAAGGGGGAGGGGGAGGGAGTGGGATGGACAGGGAGTTTGGGGTTAGCAGAGGCCAACTATCACATTTGGAGTGCATAAGCAATAAGGTCCCGCTGTATTGCACAGTGAACTACATTCAATCACTCGTGATGGGTCATGATAGAGGATAATATGAGAAAAAGAATGTACATGTATGCATGACAGGGTCACTTTGCTGTACAGGAGAAACTGACAGAACATTGTATATCAACTATAATGAAAAATTTCAAAAAGTAAAAGCTACGAGTTATGGAAATGACACAGACCTTAGTGTATGAAAGCTATTCAGTAAATATTTGGTGAACATGATTATTTTGAAATTGATTCCTTTAATATATGTCTTTTTTTTTTTTTTTTGGCTTTTTTCTAGGGCTGCATCCACGGCATATGGAGGTTCCCAGGCTAGGGATCTAATCAGAGCTGTAGCCAATGGCCTGCACCAGAGCCACAGCAATGCAGGATCTGAGCCACGCCTGTGACCTACACCACAGCTCATGGCAATGCCAGATCCTCAACCCACTGAGTGAGGCCAGGGATCAAACCCACAACCTCATGTTTGCTAGTTGGATTCGTTAACCACTGAGCCGTGATGGGAACTCCATAATATATGTCTTTTATAACATGAAGTAACAAATAAATGGAAATGAATTTGACAAATATGAGACATATTCAGTTTGCACAAATAGCTCCAAATATATATTAATCATCAGTTCACTTGCTATATGTCTGTCATTGTTGAGGACTGTCTGGAGCCCATAGAATAGAGCCTCTGGTTTCAGGCACCACAGTGTTTCCCCTGGATTGTGTTGTAAAAAAAAAAAAAAAATCATTAAGACCTACCAAAGTTTGTGTCCCGATGCAGGCATGTGTAATTTAGAGCACTGGAGAAATGTCTATTCAGGTCTTTTGCTCATTTTTCAATTGGGTTGTTGGCGTTTTGCTGTTGAGTTTTATAAGTGGTTTGTATATTTTAGGGATTAAGCCCTTGTCAGTTGCATCATTTGAAACTATTTTCTTCCATTCTATAAGTTGCCTTTTTGGTTTTCTTATGGTTTCCTTTGCTGTGCAAAAGATTGTCAGTTTGATTAGGTCAGTTTTCTTCTTAACTGAGAAAACTTAGAAGCAATCAAGATGTCCTTCAGTAAAACTGGTATATCCAGACACATGAATATGATTCAGTGTCACAAAAGAAAAACTATCAAGACACGAAAGACATGAAGAAAACTTGCATGCATGTTACTAAGTAAAAGAAACCAATCTGAAAGGATTAAAAAACTGTGTGATGGTAACGGTATGACAATCTGAAAATGACAAAACTATGGAGGCAGTAAAAAGTTCAGTGGTGGTGAAGGGTCACAGCAGAGGGGTGGATGAACAGGTGGAGCAGTGAGACTCTTCCATATGGGCCTATAATGGTGGATGCTGGATACATGTCATTATACATTTGTCCATATCCATGTGAGGCCCAACACCAAGAGTCAACTCTAATGTCAACTCTGGGCTCTGGCTGAGAGTGATGTGTCAGTGTAACTGCATCGACTGAACAAATGTATCCCTCTGTGGGTTGTTACGAATGAGGAAGCCAGTGCGTGAATGGGATAGGGCGTACATGGGATATCTCTCTGTGTCTGCTGCTCAACTTTACTGTGAATCTAAAACTCCTCTAAAAAATAAAAGCTATGAAAAAAAAGATGTCAAGAGAGAAGACAAAATTGGAAAAAACACCTGCTCAGCTCAAAAGAGGAGAGGAAAGAAAGAACATAAGTTATAAAGGAGACAAAGCAAAAGTAAACTGCAACGGGATGAACTTAAACCCCCACATTTTCACAATCACATTATATGCAAACATGCTGCATTTAAAAGACAGAAATTGTCAGGATAGATATAATAGAAAAAACTTCAGCCCAGAAAAGCAATGGACTAATGAGGGACACCCCAGCATGAAGCTCAGAAACAGAAAACATGCACAAATGAGTCAATGCTGGGATTCAATTTATATGGAGTTCTCAAAGAGGGAAAACTAAAAGAGTGATACAAATCACAACAGTTGCATCAGGGGAGCTGACTGAAAAAGGGGCATGGCAGAACTTTGGGGGCTAATGGATGTATTCTAGAGCATACATTTGTTGATAGTTACATGAATATATACATTTATCAAAACTCATCAAACCATATGTTTAAAATCCATATCATTTTCATAAAATCTAGCTCAGAAAAAGAACTGTATGCAAAACAAACTTCCTAAGTCTCCATAAAAAAACATTTCTCAAAACTAGTGATAATTTCTATAGAATAAAAGCAGAATGGCAACTGTTATGAAGAATATCATTCCACAAATAAAAGATATACAGAAATGTGATTGGAACATTGGTACCCAATAGTAGCTTTTAACAGCTACACTGGACTTCACCAAAGTGAAACACTTTGGTACTAAAAATGTTATTAACAAAGAAGTGAAAAGCCAGCCCACAGTTTGGGAGAAAATAATTGCAAATCATTTGTAAACAACTTGTTCCCAGATTATAGGAAGAACTCCTTAATAATAAAAAGACAGTAACTCAGTCAAAAAATGCCAAAACATCTGAATAAATACACATCCACAGAATATATACCAATGGCCCAAAGTGGAGTTCTCTTGTGACACAGTAGGTTAAGGATCTAGCATTGTCACTTCAGCAGCTCGGGCTGCTACTGTGGTGTAGGTTCTAACGCTGGCCTGGCAACTTTCATATGCTGTGGGCAGAGCCAAACAAACAAACAAATGGGCAAAAGCAGATTAAGAGAGGTCAACAACTTCCATCCTTAGGAAATGCAACCCTAAGCCATAATGAGGTAAAGCTTCATACACACTAGGATGTCTAGAATCAAAAAATACAGACAGTGATAAGTACTGGGGCGAATGTAAATGATGCAGCCACTTTGGAAAATGGTTGGGAAGTTCCTCAAAAGGATATATAATAACAATGACCCAGCAAGATCTCTACCCAAGAGAAATGAAAATATATATTCACAAAGATACTTGCACACCAATGTTCACCGCAACATCATTCACAATAGCCACAATGGGGAAACAATCCACATGTCAATCAACTGACGACTGGGTAAATGATACATCCACGACCTAGAAGACTATTTGGAATAAAACAGAAAGAAATACTGATTCTTACCACATCATGAATGAAACTTTAGGAATATTATGTGATGGGAAAGAAGAATGTTACAGCAGACAACATATTGCATGATTCTTTTTTTTTTTTTTAATAAAAAGGTCCAGAAAAGAAAATCCTTATAATATTTGACTAGGTCCGCTGGTAACAGGAGTAGAGAGGAATGAGGAGAGACTACTAATGGATATGGGGTTTCTTGGGGGAATGACAAGTAGGTTATAAAATTAGATCATGTTGATGCTTGCATAGACATGTATTAAAACTCACTATACACTTCAAATGAGCAAATTATACAGTATGTCAATTATATCTCAATAAAGCTGTTAAATTAGATCAATACGAAACCTAGTCATCGTTTCTACAAAATAAAAGACCACAGAGCAGCTATCATTAAAAGTTTCTTTCTTTCTTTCTTTTTCTTGGCTGCATGGGGGTGTGCAGAAGTTCCCAGGCCAAGGGTTGAAACTGCACCCCAGTAGAGACCCAAACCTCAGCAGTGTCAACACCATATCCTTAATCCACTGAGCTGCCAGGGAACTCCTTTCCAAGAGTGCCTCAGATTACATACCTGGCCTGGGAATTTTGGTATGCCATAGGTGTGGAGAGAAAATAAAGAGCTGACTCAACCCAAAAACTACTTGAACTGATTAACAAAATCAGCAAAGTAGCAGGGTATAAGATTCACATTCAGAAATCAGTCGCATTTCTCTATACTAACAATGAAATATTAGAAAAGGAATACAAAAACACAATACCGTTTAAAATTGCACCTCAAAAAATCAAATACCTGGGCATACACCTGACCAGTGAGGTAAAGGACTTAGATGCGGAGAACTATAAAATATTAATCCAGGAAATTAAAGGGGATCCACAGAAATGGAAAGATAGTCCATGTTCATGGATTGGAAAAAGCACATTGTAAAAATGGCCATACTACCCAAAGCAATCTACAGATTCAATGCAATCCCTCACAAAATACCCATGACATTCTTCACAGAACTAGAACAAACAAGCCAACAATGTATAGGGAAACACAAAAGACCCAGAATGGCCAAAGCAATCCTGAAGAACAAAAACCAAGCAGGGGGCAGAACTCTTCCAGATTTCAATCAATATTACAAAGCCACTGTCACCATGACAGTGTGGTACTGGTATCAAAACAGACAGGCAGACCAATGGAACAGAGTAGAGAACCCACACACACACCCTGACACCTACGGTCCATTCATCTTTGACAAAGGAGGCAAGAGCATAAAATGGGACAAAGAAAGTCTATTCAGCAAGCAGTGCTGGGAAACCTGGGCAGCTGCATGCAAAGCAGTGAAAGTAGCACACACCCTCACACCATGCACAAAAATAAACTCAAAATGGCGGAAAGACTTAAATAGAAGACAAGACACCATCAAACTCCTGGAAGAGAACACAGGCAAAACACTCTCTGACATCAACCTCATGAATATGTTCTCAGGTCAGTCTCCCAAGGCAACAGAAAGAAGAGCCAAAAGAAACCAGTGGGACCTAGTCAAACCGATGAGCTTTTGCACAGCACAGGAAACAAAAACGACAATACAATGACACCTGACAGAATGGGAGAAAATAATTGCAAATGATACAATGGATAAGGGCTTCATCTCTAGGATATAGAAGCAATGTACAACTCAACAGCAAAAAAGCCAACCACCCAATGGAAAAATGGGCAAAAGCCCTGAATAGACTGTTCTCCAAGGAAGGTATACAGATGGCCAACAAGCACATGAAGCAATGCTCAACATCCCTGATTATTAGAGACATGCAAATCAAAACTACCATGAGATACCACCTCACACCAGTCAGATTGGCCATCATTCATAAGTCCACAAGTAACAACAGCTGGAGGGGTTGTGGAGAAAAGGGAACCCTCCTGCACTGTTGGTGGGAATGTAAGCTGGTACAGCCCCTATGGAGAACAGTATGGAGGTACCTTAGAAAGCTATACGTAGAACTACCGTATGACCCAGCAGTCCCACTCTTGGGCATATCTCCAGACAAAACTCTCCTTCAAAAAGATACATGCACCCACATGTTCATTGCAGCACTGTTCACAATAGCCAAGACAGGGAAACAACCCAAAGGTCCATCAACAGATGATTGGGGTAGGAAGATGTGGTGTACATATACACAATGGAATACTCCTCAGCCATAAAAATGAACCACATAATGCCATTTGCAGCAATATGGATGGAACTATTTCACTCATTCGCATACTGAGTGAAATAAGTCAGAAAGAGACAGACCAATATCATGTGATATCACTTATAACTTGAATCTAATATACAGCAGAAATTAATGTTTCCACAGGAAAGAAAATCATGGACTTGGAGAACAGATTGTGGCTGCCGGGGTGCAGGGGTGGAGCAGTGGGGGGAAGAGTGGGAGGGATCGGGAGCTTGGGGTTAAATGATGCAAACTACTGCTCCTGGAATGGATTTACAATGAGATCCTGCCGTGTAGCATTAGTTAAGGACCTAATGTCTAGATACTTACATCGCAACACAACAATGGGAGGAAAAAGTATGTATACATGTATGTGTAAATTGGTCCCCATGCTGTATAGCAGAAAAAAATAAATAAATAAATGGAAAAAAAAATAACAAGCTTCCTTCCCCTAAATGGAAAACATGTCAAAGTTTTATTAATAATTAGTACATTACAGTAACTTTAAATCCTGATTTATCATGATTAAAATTTCCAATGATCAACACTGTATTCTACAATTTAATTTCTGAGTCATACAGAAAGTCTCGGAAATTGGGTTAGCGGGAAACAAACAGCATGTAGCTTGAGAAAGGTCACCTGCATCTAATCTACAAAATAGTTCCATGTGAATTACAACATGGCATCTGATCCAGCAGCCAAGCACAGAGCACAGGGCTACCCATCAGGGACAAAGGTCCTAGGTGTTGCTGCACTTCCATGTGTCTGAGGTGTCTCAAGGTGAGAAAAGCTGAGACCTTGAACCCTTAAATTCTATGAACCTTTGGACTGGCAGAGTCCTTCCTTTACCCTTGCTCCAAAATAAGTGTTCCCTTGACTGGAGAATGAGCAATGACTTCACCTGAAACAGGATTCTTAAAGGACATATGTTCCTTTCTCAACATCAGATGCCACACTCTTCATTAGATCCAGACCAATACATAGACTCAAAGTTCAGCATAACACAGGTAAAGCTCTGAATATGAAAGGAAATAGCCTACACCCCCAATGTATCTGCAGGACTTCATTAAGATGAACTTGTGTGAGCTGGGAAAACACTTTGGAGGAACGGACCTTGAAATGGTTTGATTTATTTGGTGGGAAGAACTTTATTCTGGATTTGGAAAGGGAACCTGAGGCCCAATATTTTGGCAGCCTCCACAGGTTGCCATTTCCATGGAGCTTGGACAGGATTATGGGTTATAGCAAATTACAGGAAGATGTGTGGGCTTCCTGGGAGAGAGGAGAGGTTGACAAGGGGCCAGTTTTCCAGAGGGACTATGTGTTGAGGAAAGGGGAATGAATACTCAAATCTTCTTGAGAATGATTGACGGCAATATCTAATCTGTCACCTGAAATAATATCATAATCTTCCAGCCAGAGGGAAGGCTTCTGAAGGCCACATCATAAATTCAGTTTTGGTGCAAGACTGTCTCTGAGTAGGTGTAGCAAGTCAGTGAATCTATCTTATGATTATTTCCCTATTCTTCAAATATATCATTGGAATATATGTATACGCAGCATCTGAAAAAAACTCATGTAAATTGTTCTATAAGAAGGGCCCCTACATCACAAATTAGAAAATTAAAATAAAATCATATTTTAAAATGAATTTCAAAGATAAAAGCAACTATAAAAGATTTGAAGGATTCCAGTTCCCCATAATTGTGCCATTTAATTAGCTGGTCTGACCCATGCAACAAACACATGGATGGTTGCATATGGCCATGGACTGCTATAATACCACTTAGGGAGTATTCCCAATGGAAACCTCAGTGCAAGCTCTATTAACTCTATTATAGTAGAACATCAAGCACTAGGCTTGGAGCCCTTCTCCAAGTCCACCTCTGGCTGTTGCCCTCCAAGTCAACCAGTTGGCTCAGGAATCTGGACTAATCAACCAAAGTACGCCTTCCAGGGATAAAAATCCAGGAAAGCTCTCAGAGTATTTTAATTAGGTGTTGCCTGAAACCACCCACTTGGCCCTACACTCCTTATGGCCAGGAGCCGGGATACACCTAAAACCATAGGCAACCAGCAGCTCACTCCTAAGTGGAACAACCCCACTCGGTGAGCCTAACCTCCCATTCTGCCTCAAGTTGCCCAGGATCACTCCATGGGGACATCAGATCCCAGTGAAGAAGGGAATCCCAGTCCCAACCTCCAGAAAAACACCCTGGGGTGTGGTTCCAATGGATCCCCTAGACTGCTTGTGGAAACCTCTCTCTGACCTGAAGCGTCTCTTCCAAAGAATAACACAAGTGCGACCAGGGAGATTCAGGCCCCAGCGGTGGGTTTCCACATCAAGGCACACTTGCAAACAGGCCAAAGACTGAGATAGCTTCATGTTTTCAAGTATCTGACATCCTTTCTCTTCAAAAGGCGAGAAAAATGGAGACCAACGCTTAGGGCTGAAGCCTGATAACAAGCACAAACATCTAAAGGCAGTGGAGGCAAAGTTCTGCTCCTTAGGTGTGGCAAAGACACTGCTGGAAATCAGCAGGAAGATGTTACAGAAAATGGACCTTTGCCCCTCAGCGCCCCTTAAGGATGAGGAGAAGGACAGAAGGCAGAGAGGTTGTGTCACCAGCAAAGCCCTTTAACAACTCTTGAGAAATGAAAACAGAATCTGATAATAAAATGCAGGCTCACCATTTTTGTTGCCTTTCTGCTCACTCCCATTTTCCTTGCCCAAGAGCAGAGTACTGCGTGTGGAGCCCTGGCACCCGGCGCTTTGGACCAGAGTTCCTCCTGTGAAATGGCTCTGCCACACCTCAGCCCAGCAACCTTGTGCTGAAGCCTTGGGTATGACACCGCAATTCAAGATAGCAATGGGGCCCTGCAATTGTGCTGCAGCACTGAGGCCTGGAGCGTGAGCTGCTCAGATGTGTTGGCCTCAGGAGAACTCCCCTCCTCCCCTCCCCTCCCCACACTGATGAGAGCTTGGCCTCCTCCCCTCCCCAATGAAGAGAACCTGGCCCACTTCCCTCCCCCTCCATGAGAATCCTGCCCACCGCCTGTCTGTCTAGGAGAGCATGTGCTCTAGAGAGCCAGCTGGTGCCTCTCTGTCTTTGATCAAAGAAAAAAGCTTCCAGAGTTCCAGTTGTGACTCAGCAGGAACCAACCCAACTAGTATCCTTGAGGAGGCTGGTTCCATCCCTGGCCTCGCTCAGTGGTTTAGGGATCCCGTGTTGCCTCCAACTGTGGTGTGGGTCACAGATGAGGCTGGGATCCTGAGTTGTTGCAGCTGTGGCACAGACCGGCAGCTGCAGCTCCAATTCCACCCCTAACCCAGGAACTTCCATGTGCGGCAGGGGTGCAGCCTTCAAAAGAAATTTTAGTAATAATAATAAAAAGAACAAAGCTTCCCTTTGCTTTTGATCCAAACCTGACTCAAAGAGTTGGTCCTAATAGCACATAGAAGCTTTTAAGTGGTGGTGGAGGGGAGTCAAATCTATCTTTCCCTTTCCTAGCTGTTTAGATGGTTTGGAAAAGGGGTCCAATGAAATCAGGAAAGCAGCTGCAGTGCGCAGCTCATAAATTCCCTCTCAAAGTATGAACCAGTTTCTTTTTGGACATTGTACTAAAAAGGAAGAAGGAGGGGATCTGAAGGGAGGGAGGAGACAGAAAATAAAACATTAATGAGGGGACAGGAAAGGGTAGGAATGTGAAAGGGATAAGAAAGAATATTAGTGGTCAAGAGTCGTCCTTAATGGGGTGCAATCAAAAAGTGAAAAAAAAATTTAAAAAATAAGAAAGCCTGCACTATGGTTCATTCCAGGTATGGGCTAGAAGTGAACGTTTTCCCACCAGTTTTTCCAGAAATCAGCAGAGACTCTATTAAAGAGAAACACAGTGAACCCCAATAGTGCTATGGAATCCACTCTGTTCCAGTCAAATGGAACTTCTAAAAAAGCAGGACAATTAAAATTCAATAGAGGAATACCTCCAAAAAGAGATCTTTGTAATATATATGCTATATTAAACATCAAGCAAATTATGTGAAATATACATAAATATATATACACATTATTCCAATGCACAAGATAAATAATCATAAAACAATCACATGCCTCTGTTTACTGAAGAGCTTTGGATTAGTGTTATGATTCCAGGTGCAACTATTAATTGGTTTTTAAATTTAGCAAGTTGATAGTTTTTTTACATGTTTTTTTAAACAAACTGAAAACGCCCCTGGAAATTAAGTCTCACTGTCAATTCTCTGAAGTGGTTCTGATTATGGAGGGAGACTTTGGGGGGAAGGCTTTCCCCAGGGTCATTAATCATTCTCTTTAAAGTGACCCAACAAGAAGTCGAGGAAACAGCATCTGTTGCCAATAGTACTGTGAAACGGCAGGTTTCAGCTGGTGAGAGGCAGACTGGGAGCAACAAAGACAAGACTTAGACCAAACTTTGAGGTGTGTGGGTCAGAGATTCACTGAAATTAGTAATTTACAAAGCAATTCTTAAGGCATCACTCTTAACTTTATTTTGGAAAAGCGCACCCAAATTATCACAGGAAAGGGAGGAAAATAAAGCAAAACTCGAGCCCTGGGCAATACTGTTGAGACGTTTTTTCTTCTATAATTAATATTAAAGGTTTGTGAAAAAAGAGAATTTAATCAAATATCGATATTTTGAATACTTGTAATGTAATTGCAAGATACTGTCCTCAGAAATGAGAGGAAAGTACAGTTTTATAGATGATGATAAGATAATGAAGTGCAACCATACAAGACTATGAGAGAGTATATTCCCAATTATGGGTAAGAAAATGCCATAATTTCAAAAGAAAGTGAGGTGTTATCATGTTCACATGCTCAGAAATGGGAGGAAGGTATTCTCTGAGATGGGTCCTTATTCACGGAGAAAGAAGACTTTCTCATGGACATTAGAGAATGGACAATGGAGGCATAGTTGCTAGGCTTGTGTTTAAATGCCCAGTTTCTTCCAGATGAGAACCAAGGAACATAATTCACAGTTGTCAAAACTGCTACAATTTGAGCCCAGTGGAGAATAGTATTTTTTTTTTCAGTTCAGGAGGAAAAACAGAAGGGAATGAGCATGTAAAACAGGGGAATGTGTTTGAGTGTGAATTTGAATTCTTCTTCTTATTACCATTATTCTTGCTATCATTAGTTTTCCTATACAAGAAAGAGAAGGCACTGATATAATGAGACTGATCCCATATCTAACACACAGGTCTGAGGAAACACAGCCCTGTAGTTTCCCATAAGCTGGAAAAGCCAGGCCCAACGTTGCTGTGAAGGGTAGAGGAGAGCCCAGAGTTCAGTAGGGACTCTAAGCCATGAACTTGAACTTGATGGATCTTTGGGCTGTGTCTCGGGTGGACACAATTCCTGATGCTTCCCTAAGACACTGTGCAATTCTACCCCAGCCCAGAACTAAAGGAATCATTAACATCCACAGCTTGGTGTGAAGAGTCACTTCTGAGCTCCTTTAAGCAAAACTATGTCCCAAAGCCCTTTCCACACGTACGTTGCAGTGACCTCCCTAGAGTGTTTACACTTCCATCAAATGGAGAAGCATCCCTTAATAAATATGAAAGAGTGGTGAGATTAAGAGCAGAGTTGTTTCTTTCTTTCCGTCCCCTCCCCACACTTATTTATTTATTTACATTAACAGAAGAATGTTTAAAATAGCAAGGCAAAGCAATTCCTGGGGAATCCTCAAACACAGTTTGAAGATGAAATTTCCCTTTCATTCCTTGCAGATCAAACACGTCTTGATGTATCTCCAGGAGTTTCTTTTACTGCTTTCACTTCCTTTGTCTCTGACTCCTTTTCTGCATTTGATGACTATTCTAAGCTGAAAGAATTGATTTGATTGCACAGTAGAAATAGTGTTTAATATTATAGATGAGAGTCAAGTGAAAGCTTTCTTATTTTGCACATGGGATAACAGAAGCCCCAGGAAGCTAAAGGATTTATCCAGAGATAGAGCAACCATATCTCAGAATCTGACTTGTTTAATTTTAGTTTTCTATCTACTACACCTCACCACTTTTTGACTATAAGGGCTTCAAACTAAATAGGGGATAAAAAATTCATGTACACAGAGCTCAGAGTTTCCAAAGGAGACAAATCTGCAAGGTCGCCCAGATGAAAAACTCTAAATGGAAAAGAACATTTAAAAATTCTATGAGAATAAGATAATTTTTTCCAAAATATAAATGTTACCATATCCTCCAACTCAAAAGGTATCTCAAATTTAGGTTGGGTGCCTTAGACAGATTAGAAAGAAGTAAATTATTAGAAACAAAGGAAAGACCCTTAATGAAATATGAGGGAGGTAAACTCAGGGTTAGGTGTGTGCCTCAGAAGGTTTACTTTATTTCTCTAGACTGTTTCCTCATCAGATGTAAATGACTAGACTATCATTCTGAAGTAAGATGATCAGAATATGGACTTTGACTTTTTAGGTGTACAAGCCAACCAGCTGGAAGTACCCAATTTTTCCATTTTTAACTATTCTGCTGATTCATTTGTTTTGAGTTATACATAAATGTTGGTGGTCTTTGTTATATGTTTCTTTCAGGTAATTTAATGGTCTCTTGGGAATTTGGCCTTCTAGAGTAACTCCATGGAGGAGATAAACAATGTAACTGAATTTGTTTTCTGGGGTCTTTCTCAGAACCTCAAGGTTGAGAAAGTGTGTTTAGTGGTGTTTTCTTTCTTCTACTCTGTCATTCTTCTGGGAAACCTGCTCATCATGCTCACAGTTTATGTGGGCAACCTTTCCAAGTCCCCAATGTATTTCTTTCTCAGCTACCTGTCTTTTGTGGACGTCTGTTACTCTTCAGTCACAGCTCCTAAGATGATTGTTGACTTACTGGCCAAGACCAAGACAATCTCCTATGTGGGGTGCATGTTGCAGCTCTTTGCAGTACACTTCTTGGGTTGCACTGAGATCTTCATCCTCACTGTAATGGCCTATGATCGTTACGTGGCTATCTGTAAACCCCTACACTATATGACCATCATGGACCGGGAGAGATGCAATAAAATGTTGCTGGGGACCTGGCTAGGTGGGTTCTTGCACTCCATCGTCCAAGTGGCTCTAGTAGTCCAACTACCCTTCTGTGGGCCCAATGAGATCGATCACTACTTCTGTGATATTCACCCTCTGCTGAAACTTGCCTGCACAGACACATATGTCGTTGGTGTTGTTGTGATAGCCAACAGTGGTATCATCACTCTGGTGAGCTTTGTTATCTTGCTCTTCTCCTACATCCTCATCCTGGTGTTCCTGAGAAAGCAGTCAGCAGAAGGCAGGCGCAAAGCTCTCTCCACCTGTGGCTCCCACATTGCTGTGGTCATCATCTTTTTTGGTCCCTGTACATTCATGTATATGCGTCCTGAAACTACCTTTTCAGAGGATAAGATGGTGGCTGTGTTTTATACCATCATCACCCCTATGTTAAACCCCCTGATTTATACACTGAGAAATGCAGAAGTAAAAAATGCAATGAAGAAACTGTGGGGCAGGTGGGTTTTCTGGGGAGCAAAAGGTAAATAGTTGGAAGTAACAATACAAGGTGGATGATCTTCAATGGTCTCATCTGCACAGGGAAGACAATAATAACCTCACAGGGATTTTTTTTTGGGGGGGGAGGAGCAACTAAGAGAATAAAATGTTCTATACAAGTAAGGTATTTTTAAATCACTATTATTTCATTTGTTTGAGAAGTCCATAAGCATGATGTTCTAAAATATGTAAGACAAAGAAATCTTATTAAACTCAGAAGCTCAGCATGATCATACTCAGCACCAAGATTTTCTCATTCCCATTTCCCCCGATTGCCAATGTCTTTAAAGAATTGAGAGTCCTCTGTGAAGTAAGGCTGTTTTCTAGTATTTAAAACTGTGATTGTTACATATTGCACACTCAAAGGTATATGCTGAATGAATGAAAGGTTGCATGGAAACTGACAGATCTGAGATGTTCTGACACAAATCCTCTAAAACGGTGAAAACGAAGTTTCCTGAGGTTGGGATGGGGGAGGGGGTATGTGCAGAATGCCAGCGAGATAAAGAACAGACTTGGAAAACAAAAGGTCTGTCCTTGTCCTCTGGTTTGGAGAAAAAGCTTTTTTCTTTCTCTAGCTCACTTTCTTCATGCAAACAATAAGTAAATTGAAAAAAATTACCTCTACGATCCCCAGTTTAACTGTAACATCCCATGTATGTGCTTCTGCTAATTGACTCTCATCCTTACTTGTACTCTGTAGCCAGAGATCCTGTCCCTATTAATGTAAGGTGACTCACAGGAAACCCTCAAGAAACTGAATGAAAACAAAATATTTGTAACAAATATATGATTGTGCCTCAATCAAGAGGGTCAACACGACTTTCTGAAATGCATGGTTGGGAAACCATATTCCCTCCACTGTTTGAACCAAGCAGCTTTACTGAAAACCGTGAGCCATTTATCACTGCTTCCTTGACCAGCATGACCTGATTTTCAGCTGTTGATTCCAGAGACATTTGTTCTGGACAAATAAACATATCTTTCTTATGTGAACTGACACTTCCTGGAGCTATATTCCTCCTTCACTTCACCCAACCTGAGATCACATCACAGATTATCTCTCTGCCATTGTTTCATTGTCTTTTCCACAAATCTTATTACTCAAATTGCTGTCCATACCTGGGTCTGTGTTTATGGTCATGGAGTGTGTGTGTTTTGCACTCACACATTATATTGAGGACTGTATGTAGTGCCTTAAAAATGATCTCTAATGATGAAGCATTCACAGAATTAAGAAAGACAAAAAGGAAGAAGATACCTAGATTCTAAGTCATAATTAAGAGATCCTTGCCCTGGGCCACACGAACCCATGCTTATTGTCCCTCCTTGGACATACATTCACTGCCTCTCCATGAACCTCCATTTGCTCAATTTTAAGGTGGTCCATAGGTTGGTGCTTCTCATACTTGTCTGATCATTGAAATCATCTTGAGAGGTTTCTGAATAGATGAAAGCATCTATTCCAAGAATTTCTGATCCAGTAGGCTAGTGTTAGAGGGGCTCCACAAATCTGCATTTTTAAAAGCACCTCTGATAATTTTTATCCAGGCAAGGGTACATCCAAGACCTTAGACTAGGAAACACTGGAGCTAGTTGATGTTCTTAGAGCACAAGGGGTCTATGGATCAATAAGACCCCAAGAGACTTACTTTCAGATATAGAGTCCCATCTTTCTGCTATAACACAAAGAGACCTAAAATTGAAGTGTATTTAGAAAACTCTGGGATGAATCAGTGCTATCCATTTGATGTGTTCTCACAATGCTCTTCCTTTTATGTCTCTGCATGAAAGCCTTGACTACCAAGGGACAGTAGGGACGTTGATGGTCTGAAGTCGCTTGGAAGGTAAAAGCTGACAGATTCAGTACTCTCAAAGACAAACAAACAGAACATATGAAATGGTTTTCAAGTTTCTACCATTGAGTTCATGAATGTATTCCTGTTCACAAAAGTTCCTCGGAGTCAATCCCAATCAAAGTAGCTCCGAATGTCTGCCTGGTTCTTTGGAAAGCAATGACCAAGAACTCAATTCTCCCCAGTTTCAGTGGGGGTGAGTCTTGTCAACAACATCATTTTGTTTTATAGATGTATGATCATCCCAACATTGGCTGCCAGTGGTAGAGCTTTTTAATCTCACTGTTAGAAGTAGTAGGCAGATGTGACTTTGATTATAGACTTCCCTGATGAAAATAAATGGTAATCCTTCTCATTTTCTAAATGAGTAAACTAGTTCATTTCATAGTAGAAGACAATAAAAACACATCTTCTAACTAGTGGTTATATTCCTGTCCCCTGGAAGAGCATAAAATATTTAAAACACTTTCCCTGCACTGCTCAATGGACTGTGTAAAGATAGCTTTCATGTGCCTCCACAGGATAGTATCCCTTCCCTCTTTTGAATATATCCAAGAGATGGAAACATCTATCACCTGTCAGAGCCTCCAGAATTTTCACGACTTTTTTAAAAATAGTAACTGATTGGGAATGCCTCATTTGGACAGTATTCTGACATCCAGTTCTTACCTGGTGTCCTGTTTTGCTTTGTGTTTTGGGGTGTAATGTAACTTCATCTCTTAATACACATCTTTGAAATAGTTCTTATTCCACACTCTGAGTATAAAAAATCCACAAGGTGTGTGCACCACAGAGTAGAAAGAGGCAACACTGTACATCCTCTTATGCACTCAATGAGAGTCAATGATACAGACCCACATCACCTGTACAGATATATAATTTCAATTTCCACAGACCAACCTACCACTTCCATTGAATTTTCAAGAAAAATGGAACAACATGAAGTGTATCTGAGCCTACTCTACAGTTTGGAATTAAGCCCAGTCAAGCCTGACCTCAGTAGCTGAACCCAAATTGACCCAAAGACACATGAGCAAGACGTTTCCATGCCTATTGTTTAAGCTGTGAGTTTAGGAATGGCAGTTACACAGCATTATTGAGCTGATTTATCCAAAAATAGATGATCAGACGAAGGAGTGGGAGGCATAGTCTCAAATTGGTAAAACCTCTAGTATACTTAGTGTAAGGTGCTTTGTAAGGAGCAGTATAAAAGGCCAAACAGGAGCGAATGGGCATGAGGGACAGGAATAATAAAAAATAAAAACTAATAACAAATAATAAACAAAGCAATAGGACACATAATAAAATAATAATAATAAAGTGAATAATACATAATAAATAATAAAAAAACAAATTCTAAATACCTAAGTAGGCAGCCAGCCTCCCTCGGCTATGGTGCTCGCTTCTTTGGGTGGAGACAAGGGAGCTAGCTCCTTCTGGCCTCCTGAGAGACACTGAAACCTTGGACTCTCATTCCTATAGAATGGTGGCTCTTTACCGGGGTGATTTTATGCCCGGTGGGCACATGGCAAATGTCTAGAGAAACTTGATGTCATGACTGAGAGGGTGCAGGATCCAGGAGGTCAATCCAGGAATTCTGTTCCAATCCTACAATGCACAAACTCCTCCTATACTCCTACACCACCCCCACACCAGCTTCCCCCCCCAAACACACACAACAAAAACTCCTCTGGCCCCAGAGGCTAAGAAACCCTATCTAGAACCAGTTGTCCTCTGCATGACTTACGGGGGAAGAACAAGAAGGAAAGACAGAAATTAGGGGCAAGCAGGTTCTGGCTCAATTTTCAGAAGACATTTCTAACACTAAAACTTCAAAACCATGTCCTGGGCAACCTCAGGATGTGGTGAGCTCCCTGTCAATGGAGGCATTCAAGGGGCAGCTATGTTGGGAAGGGATTATGGTGGGAAGAACCTGGAGTGGGAATTAGGAGACTCAGCTCTGCCATAACTTGAGGGCCCTGGCAAGTCTCCATAATATTATTTTTTCCTCACAAACCGAAGTCATTGAACCAAAAAAAAAAAAAAAAAAAAAAAAAAAAGAGCTGGTAAATAACATAACAAAATTACATGTCTAAGATTGAAAAAATAGTTCATTATCCACTTTAAAACTTGTAATTACTGCTGATAAGGCACTAAGAATTAATTAATATCTGTAAATATGGTATCAGTAGTATATTTATATTGCATTTTTTAGAAGCGCAATGTGTTACTGAAAGAATTAAAGTATAAAACACTTGTGAAATGTTTCACATGGCTTTTTTTAAATTATTGCAGTGGAAGCCTTAAAAATATGGAGGTGTTTAGGACAGCTCTGTGAGAGGGGTCTCAGTTAAGATGGTCACACCTGCTGAATTTTGCAGTCTTCGTAATTTGCCCTGACAAAAGTGCTTTGATGCCCACCATCTCAGTGATTGTTAAGGACAGAATGCTCCAGAATGTTAGTCATAAGTTCCAGAGTGTCAGATCTACTCCCCCCATACAGTCTCAAAAAAGTAAAGTGACAAAAGAGTTCCCATTGTGTCTCAGCAGGTTAAGAACCTGACTAGTATCCATGAGGATTCGGGTTTGATCCCTGGACTCGCTCAGTGGGGTAAGGATCCAGCGTTGCTGCAAGCAGTGGAGTAGGTCGAAGTTACATCTCCAATTTGATCCCTAGCCTGGGAACTTCCATATGCCACATGTGCGGCCCTAAAAAGATTTAAAAAAAAAAAAAGAAAAAAAGAAAGAAAGCAAAAAACAAGGAAAGTGAGTGGCAGAGGGTCCCTCTCTCTTCAAGGCTTGCAACTTTTGCTGGCCGCACAGAACCTCCCTGTGCCCGCTGCGTGTGTTCGCGTTAATGGTTCTGCGGACAGAACAGATCCGGCAAAGGGCACACCCCCCAGAGGCTACGCTTCCCTTTGGGGAGGTTGTCTCGGCACCACACTTTCCTCATGGCATTCTGCATGTCTGTGTTTCTCAGTGTGTAGATGAGAGGGTTGAACATGGGGGCGATCACGGTGTAAAACAGGGCAAAAATCTTGTCGTTACCGACAGAATCAGCCGTGGGGACATAGGTGAAGATGAGGGGCAAGAAGAACAAGAACACGACGGTGACGTGGGAGCCACAGGTGGAGAGGGCTTTGCGGCGGCCCTCGGAGGAGCGGGTCCGCAGCGTGGACAGGATGATGACGTAAGAAATGACCAAGGCCACAAAGGTCAAAATGGACAGCCCCCCTGTGGTGGTAATGATTGCGATCACCCACAGGCTAGTGTCGGCGCAGGCCAGCTTCAGCAAGGGGAACACATCACAGAAATAGTGGTCTATCTGATTGGGGCCACAGAAGGGAAGTCCGAGAACAATCAGTACATGCAGGATTGAATGGATAAATGCTCCGAGAGCAGAAGCCACTAGGAGGACATCGCACACCTGGCTGTTCATGATGACCATGTAGTGAAGAGGTCGGCAGATGGCTGCATAGCGGTCATAGGCCATGGCCACCAAGATGAAGATCTCAGTGGCCCCAAAGAAGTGGGCAAAAAACATCTGGGCCATGCAGCTGTTGTAGGAGATGGTCTTCTGCTGGGCCAATAAGTCGGTGATGAGTTTGGGGGCCACGGTGGAGGTAAAGCAGACATCCATGAAGGACAAGTAGCTGAGGAAAAAGTACATGGGCTGTTCACTGAGGCGGCTTCCCCGGATGGTGAGGAGAATGAGCAGATTTCCTGAGAGGATTGCAATGTAGCAAAGTGAGAACAGCACCAAGCAGGCAACCTTCACCTTCTCATCACTAAAAAGACCCAGGAGGATGAATTCTGTGATGTTTTCATGTCCCATGGCCTCTGAGCATTTAATCGTTTCGAAGAGGAAGTTAGTATGCTTGAAACATGCTACTTTTTGAAATTATCTATTTTAAAAGTCATTCAGTTAGTCAACTAATATACGTCAGTTGCCTATTATATTACAAATCACTATCTTGATGCAAGAGTACAGCAAGATACAAAATAGTGTCACTACCCACAAGTTACATCTATTAGAGCAGACATATGGTGACAGTCACAGCACCAATAATCAAATCATTGCAATGCCGATGAACTTCAATGCCTCACACTGACTGTGAATAGCAGGGTAAGTATTTAAAAGATGAAACACTCCTTTTGGGGGTCAATTTTGGAGTACACTTTCAGTATTAAACTTTGAGAGTGATTTTTGAGTCTCTGTTATATATGAAAGAGTTCTGGGGCTGTCTGTTCTTCAAGGGCCAGAAGGTCACTCTAATTCTTAGCCCTTCCCAGTGACTACATCTGCGCTAAGTTCCAAAAGTTTTGTCATGGCACTAAAGTTCCATGAGGTCATAATTTTAAATATCTGGGTGACAATTTCAGAAAGTGCCTGAAATATTTTTCATGAACCTTTTTAAAATGGAGAGAGGAAAAGAGTAACAATAACATCTTTGGTGAAAAAGGCTCCATTGTATGGGCTTCTAAGACATTTATGGCTTCCTGAAATCACCCTTACTTCCCAGTTCACTTCCAGTCTAACCCAGGAGATCTCATCATTTTTGTCCTTTGGTCACACTTTCAGGCACTTCCTTTTGTGACAGCACCCTTGGAGGGGCAGATGGCATTCAGAGATGCTTTTTCACTCAATTCTTTCCATCACCTTGATTGTCTTTGAATTGAATCTCCTCCTTGCCAGGCTCATCATATGCCCATGGGATTGAGTCCTGGAATATATTAGTTGAAAAGGAAATATTTCTTTGGTGCAAAACATAGCACCACATCTCTTCCTTCCCTTTTGTAACATGACCTAGAATGTACTACAAAAACTCTAACGTCAAGGCTCAGTTTTATAAAATGATAAACCTACACATTGATAACATTTGTCAGCCTGTTTGTGAAGGTTATAACAGCAACTACACACTGCACTTTGTTATATCTGACTTTTTTAAAAAAAAAAAGTCTTTTCCTAAATTAACCATCACATTTAATAAGGAAAACGAAAGTCCTGACAAAATAGTCCATGAAATTAGAGAATGTGATTCCAGAATTCAGAAACTATTAATATCCAAAGTAGTGAGCCTAACTTTTGCAAAGAAAGAACAAAAAGATAGACATACCTTTCAGAACTGAAGCATATTAAAAAGCTAGGTCAGTGAAAGTGTTGTTGGTAAAGAAAATTGCTGGACTTAAACACAGTAAAAAAAAAAAAATATGTTGAGGGAAATAACAATTAAAAAATAAATTAAAAACAAATTTTCTTTTAAAAATAAATAAATAAAAATATAGTGGAATTTATTCTATGCTTAAAATTTGACATTTGAAATTGATGTGAAATAATGACTTTTCAGCAACTGATGTTTAAGATTTTGGATCTCCCTGTGGAGGAATGAAATACCTCAAAAGACACAGAAAAATCATATTCTAGATAGTTGAAAGATGCAAATGCATTGAACAAAACTAGAACAAATATTTGAGAAATAATTAAAAAGGATTTATGGGTGTTCGCTGATGGCCTAGCAGGGTAAGGATCCAGCATTATCACTGTTGTGGCTAGGGTCATTTTGTGAGAATAAAATACAAAGCCTGTTCATATAACATTTTGATGAGTGACCTAGTATAACCTCCACAGAAAATGCACAAAAGGATATTTAATGCAGACTTATTCCAGCTGGGAAAATGGAAATGATCTTAATACCTGAAAGTAGAATGGAAATAAGGTGCGGTGTGTTATTACAATGGAAAACTATGCAGAAATTTTAATGTTGCACACAACTATGGCACACATCACTAAGATATGTTTTGAATGCAAAATACAAACAGGTCCTCAAAGATAAACACAGTATAATAGCTTGTATGTTAAAAATAACATCCACTGAATACTGTGTAGTTTCTACAAGAACATCTGTGCTTATAAATCAATAGGAAAACATGAGGAAGGAAAGATTTACTTCTCAGAAATAAAGTGATGGCCAAAAGGGATTTTAGTGGTATATATTTTGATGTCTTCAGAAATTGGCACAACATTGTAAATCAACTCTACTTTCACTTAAAAAATAAAATAAAGTAATTGGTGGCACTGAAAACAAACAAAAAAGACAACACATTTGAGTATTCCATAATTAGTTAAGACTCATTATTTTGTAATATGGTTTAAGAGAAATACAGTACATAATGAATGCTATTAAAGTAAAACATAAACCACAGTCTTTTCCTAGAATTCAGGAAACATACATAACTCATTCCTCATTACTTAGCACTTTTTTTCCCCAATTACTCTAGTAAATGTGGACATGGATGTTACTCCCTGAGCACTGTATGCCATAAGTTGTCATAAAAGATGTAAACAAAACAGACTGATACATTTCTATTCCCCTTCCCATCCTCTATAAGGAGATATCTGATATAAGGAAACAGGACACATCTATACATTATGCATTGACATTTATGTCAATATCTTCATCTCCTTTTACATGATATGTTCTTTTCTTGCTTTTTTTTTTTGCACTGCTCCTGTGGCCATGATATATATATATTTTCATCTTTTAGGGCCACAACCGCATTATATGGAAGTTCCCTGGCTAGGGGTTGAATCAGAGCTACAGCTGCCAGCCTATGCCACAGCCACAGCCTGCAGGATCCAAGACATGTTTGCAACATACACCACAGCTCGTGACAATGCAGGATCCTTCACCCACTGAGTGAGGCCAAGGGTCGAACCTGCATCATCATGGATACCAGTCTGACCCATGCGGGAACCCCAATACCATTTTCACATCAGCATTAAAAAGTCTATTTATACTTGAGTAAATGTGATAAGATTTAAGTAAATCCCAAGATCTTTTGTTAAATGTAATAGCCATTATTATTGAAGACTCAAATTTATCATTTGCTCTTTTTCCTGCCTCTTTGTTTTGCTGAACTAATACTGACTCTTATTATAGTTTTAATGGAAGAAAACAATACATTTGGAACAGAGGATGCTGAATACTTAGGTTGTGCTACACAAAAGCTATCCGATATGTGGTGCATTCAGTGGAAAGGACGTTCATATCTACTGCTTTTAATTAACTGAAAACATTAAAAAACCTACACTGGAAAGCATTCTAAAAGGAACAGTTAAGAAACTCATGTTTGGAGTTCCCTTGGTGGCACAGTGGTTAACAAATCCAACTAGGAACCATGAGGTTGCAGGTTCGATCCCTGCCCTTGCTCAGTGGGTTAAGGATCCAGTGTTGCTGTGAGCTGTGGTGTAGGTCGCAGAGGCAGCTAGGATCCCACGTTGCTGTGGCTCTGGCTTAGGCTGGCGGCTATAACTCCGATTCGACCCCTAGCCTCGGAACCTCCATATGCCGTGGGAGCAGTCCTAGAAAAGGCAAAAAGACAAAAATAAATAAATAAATAAATAAATTAGTTAATTAAAAAAAAGAAACTCATGTTCACTCTGCCTTAACACAGAATCTAAAAGGAACAAAAAGTGAAAAACAACTGCAACCAACCAAGTCCTTATTTTCAGTGTTATTTTGATTTCCTCCATCCCCCAGAAAATGTTTCTTAGGAAAAAAGACTGACTAATCTTTATTTCTAAAATACAATTGGCAATTGTACTTGCAAGGAAGGCAGGTTAACGTGGTAAGTGAGGGTGCTTGAGTTACACCAAGTGGGTTTCAGCATATGTCCCTCTACCTAACTGATGAATATTAGTCATGTTACGTATTCTCTGAGGCTTGTTTGTTGTTTTGCTGTTGTTGTTTTTCCAACTGAAAACAGTGATAATAATAGCACCTACCACATAGGAGTCTCGTGAGAATCCAATTAAAAGATCCCTATAAAGCATTTAGATACAGATATGTACATCTGATACATTACAAGAACTAACTGAATATTAACTCTTTCATTATTAATTCAAAAAAGGACTCATATCCTATCAATGTTTCCCTATGCATAAAACAAAGGGAGCTCAGGAATAAATTGTCTTCAATGAGTTTAACATGCCACTGAATATAAATTTCTAGAGAAGTTAGGAACTAGTTCAACAATTGGCCACTACTGAAAATCCCTGAGTAACTACCAGGAAATGGGGTACATAATAGAAGTTCCCATTTCACAAGTGAGAGAACTGAAATCAAGGTAAAAATTCATTTATGAAGACCTCCAGAACCTTACAAAAGATAATCTCCCTTTTATAAGTAGGAATACTTGGATCAAACCCTTCAAGAAAAGACTTATTTTGTTCATATATTTTACATAGGTCATTTTTAGTTTGCTGCATTTTTTTCCGTTTGAATAATAAATTATGATCTTTGTTGAAGAAATAGCTATTAGTTATACAATTTGAACTTCTCCAACTGTGGCCACTGACATTTCCTACTATACTACCCAATTTATTTCAAATATCAGGGATTACTGCACATCATGACAGACCTAAGACACATGAGGAAAGGACATGTAGATTCTGCTCCTTACCTGCCACTTCCTGATTATGTGGTTTAGGGGAAAGCACCTCATATTTGTTGAGTATCTATTTCCTCTTAAGAAAATGAGGAACCATAACTTCCACGGATATGTTCAGTTGCCAAGACCTATTTTTTAACATCAAGAGACTAAGTAATTTATCAATCATCATTTTTATCATCTTTATTGTGCTTCTTTCTTGTTTTATTTAACTATTTAATATTTCCAACTTTTATTTTTTATCTTGGCTTTTCTATCCAAAATATGTTGCAAAATATTCTAAAATTCTCTTTGCCTCCTATCCTAGCATCTAACAGTCCCAGGTTTGAAAACCAGGATTTCCAGAGGACATTTCCATTGTCATTTTCTGCTAAAACAGACTTAATGTTTTTTGTGAACAGTGAAAATGCCAAATTATAACATGACACAGCCGATAGGCTTAGAAGCCAGAAAAGGTTATAAAAGAGATAGTTACCAAGCAGATACATTTTTCAGAATATATATTCATGGAAAAATAATTTATTTGGGGAAAAAAGCAGATAAGGATAGGTGATTATATAGCTGTTCAAAGAGATGACTTTATATAGACACATGCATGCAAAAATTAAGCAGGAAGAAAGGTGGTGAACGACAAAGAAAAATAAAGAACTCACATATTTAATAACAGCCAGTTCCAATCAGTATTTGAAGAGATAGCCTTGACTTCTTGAACTCGTGACAACAAATGAAATATATATATTTAATTAATTAATATATAAATTATATATTTTAAATCAAAATTCTAGATAAGATCTCTTAGAGGAAAAAGGCAATGAAAAGGTCTCATGGCTTCGTATCTAGCTTTCAAGTTATATTTATAATAAATATATCTTAAAAGCTAGATTCATGTATGCTCAGAATCAGAATAAGAATTATATCACAAAACTGCAAGGAAAATGTCAGCTGCATATGGGCCTTTGTTTCTTGTCTTTTTCCCCTTTGATTCAGTAATGACCAGCAAGATCTACTTTCCTAAATGGACGGGGTTTGGGGCTTCCTGGAATATCTGGTCTGAAAGAGTGAGCAGCATGATTTAAAGGCACTGGAGGGACCTGGATGTAATCCCTATGGTGCTTCTTGGACAAAGGAGAAAAAAATAACTCTAGTGATTTTAATTTCCTATCACTCTGACTTTTCAAACTTTTAAAAATGCATTCTTTTAGATTGTTTCAAATATATGATGTTAAATATCAAAGGTAGGTTTTATGGTCAGTGGCCAAAAAGTTTTAAATCAGTCTTATTACTTTCTACACAGGGAATGAACCCTAATGCATTCTTTGTACTTATTAAATCTTCCTCTGCTTTCATCACTAAAGCTAATTATTTATTGACATTGAAAGTATTCAGCTTTTTTTGTTCGTTTATTTTTGGCTGCACCCGAGGCACAGGCAAGTTCCCAGGCCAGGGGTCGAATCTCAGCCACAGCTGCAAACTGTGCCACACCTGCAGCAACACCTGATCCTTAACCCACTGTGTGGGTCTGGGGATTGAACCCGGATTGTCTCAGAGACAATACCAGATCCTTAGTCTGCTGTGCTACAGAGGGAGCTCCTAGGCTTTTTCTTAATGGAATTAAAGTGAAATTTTTGTCCCCATTTCCACAAAGCTATCCTCTTTCATTGCTTTTCTTGAAACCAATTCCATACCCAAGTCATCCAATTACATTCACAATAGATAATTTCACCGGACCATTTGTTTTACCTTTCATAGATAATCTGAGGACTTTTGTTGTTGTTATTCCGTTTTGGGGAGGTTTTGTGTTTTTTTAAATGTTGGTGTTCTTTTTTATATTCTAAATGAATTATTAACTTGATGATATTAAGGTCTACTCTTTCTCAATTTGTATCTGATAATTAAATTGTAATGATGACAAGTGTAATGACAAGTATTGAAAACAGTCATCACAATCTGCTGGTAACTATGGTAACAGTTAATAGTAATATTTCCACAGAAGTGCATAAGAGGCAATTTGACAAGGATAGATAAGTACTAACTAGTATACTTTGACTGTGGCTAAAGTCCTTTACCAATGCAATGACTGTGAAGAGTAGTATCACACTTGACACAGTGAGAACTTAATAAATATTTTTGGATATTCAATTTCAAATAAGGTAGTAAAATAATATGCTGAATATTTCAAAACCATGTTTAAATTAATTGTATAGGTAGAATTCAAGTTGTACATTTGTTTCCAAATTACACAGTCCATTCTAATAGAACTTCAATGGCAACAACAGAATAACTTCCTGAAGTAAACTTCATGGTCTTGATTATCTGATGATGGAAAAGTAACATACAATTGAAAGGATTTATTGTTACATTTTTCTTGGACTACACTTATAATTATGTTTCACCACCTAAACAAGTTAATTGTTGTGCTTTTGGTATCAAAAATATCACAAGGAGGAATGATATTTCTGTGTGTGTGATGTTTGTGGTGTGTGTGCATGTGAATGCTAACAGGACAGTGGCTGAAAGAGGCAACATAGCAACAGTATCAAAACCTAATTAGATATAAATTGTGAGTACTCAAAAGAAGGAAAACAATTTTGGGTGAGGTGCCGGAAGTCCAGGATAATTTCATAGATACCACACAAATGTTGAAGCCAGAATGTCTATGTGACTTTGGTCAGTGAAATCATGGGCAAGAGAATCTCTGTAAAATTGGATGGCAGCTGGCTCACAAAGCTTCACTTGGATAAAGCACAGCAGAACAACGTGGAGCACCAGGCTGAAATTTTTCTGGGGTCTACACAATACTCACAGGCAGGAATGTTAATGTGGAATTGTGAGTTTCTGTTGCAAACAAAAATGACTAAAAAGTATATGTATTCACACATATACAAAACTCTATAATGGATCAGACCAAATGTAGACATACCACCACTCTTAAATTAGCAATTAACATCTTGTAGGCAGATATCCCCTCTGCTTATGTGGAGCTGAATATGTTTTAGAAATGAAGAAATAATGTAACTTGAAACAAAGACATTGAAGCCTTAGATTGATCTATGAAGGCTATTAAAAAATACTGGTCAGAGAAGCTCCTGCCATGGTGCAGTGGGTTAAGGATCCACCAGAATTTCAGCAGCAGTGCAGTTCAATCCCTGACCTGGGAACTTCCATATGCCAGGAAGAGGTGAAGAAGAAAAAAAAAGACCATTCATCAGAGTTCAAAAGAATCTTTAAGGGGCAGAGATAAATATGCTTATGTGAGAGGGTAAATTTAGAAATTATGTTCTCAAATTCAAAAATAAAATAATTTTTTAAAAATTCTGAATTTGAAAGATTCAATTTCTATTATAACTCAATAAACATAATTAAGAGTTTTTGCACAGGATATTAGACTCATTCAGAAACTAATTGTACCTAGAAAAAGTATCACTAAAATGGCCATGATCAAAAAGACAGTGTTTGTGAGGGCATGGAGGAAAGGGAACCCTTTTGCTGGTGGGAATGTAAATTAATATAGCAATTGTGGAAAACAGACTGAATATTCCTGAAAAATTAAAAATCAAACTATCATATGATTCAGCAATCCCATTTCTGGGTATATATCCAAAGGAAATAGAAATGCTCTCTTTATATATTTAAATTTTTTTGTTATAGTTGATTTTCAATGTTCTGTCAATATCTTCTGTACAGAAAAGTGACCCAGATATATGTGTGTGTGTGTGTGTGTGTGTGTGTGTGTATACATTCTTTTTCTCACATTATCTTCCAGCCTGATCCATCACAAGTGACTGGATATAGTTCCCTGTGCTCTACAGCAGGATCCCATTGCCCATCCACTACAAATGCAAGTTTTCATCTGCTAACCTCAGATTCCCAATCCATCCCACTCCCCCTACCCCCAACAGCAACCACACGTGTGTTCTCTATGGCCATGATATGTTTCTGTTTTGTAGTAGATCATTTGTGCCATGTTTTAGACTCCACATGTAAGTGATATTCTATATTGTCTGTCTTTCTGTTTCTGACTTACTTCACTTCATATGAAAGTCTCTAGTTCCATCCATGTGGCTACCAATGGCATTGTTTTGTCCTATTTTATGGCTTAGTAGTATTCCATTGTATAGATGTACCACACCTTCTTAATCCATTTTCTCTTGATGAGCACTGAGGTTGTTTCCGTGTCTTGGCTACTGTGAATAGTGCTGCTATAAACATATGGGTGCATGTATCTTATTCAATGAAAATTGTGTCTGGATAGATGCCCAGGAATGGGATTTCTGGGTCATGTGGTAGCTCTAGATTTAGTTTTCTGAGGGATTTCCATACCGTTTTCCATAGTGGTTGTACCAATTTACATTCCTACCAACAGTGAAGCAGGGTTCCCTTAACTCCACATCCACTCCAGCATTCATTGTTTGTTGACTTGATGGCCACTCTAACTGGTGTCATATGGTACCCCATTGTTGTTTTGATTTGCCTTTCTCTAATAATTAGTGATGTTGAGCATTTCTCATGTGCCTGCTGGCCATCTGTATGTCTTTGGAGAAATGTGTATTTAGGTCTTCTGCCCATTTTCTAATTATTCATTTGTTTTTTTGTTGTTGAGTTATATATTTTGGATATTAAACTTTGTCAGCTGAATAATTGCAAAAATTTTCTCCGATTCTGTGGGTTGTTTTTCATTGTTTTGTTTCCTTTGCTGTGCAGAAACTTTTGAATTTAGCAAGTCCCACTATTTTGTGTGTGTGTCTTTATTGTAGGAGGTGGGTCAAAAAAGATGTTGCTATGGTTTATGTAAAAGAGTCGTTCTGCCTATGTTTTTCTCTAGGAGTTTTAGAGTACTGGCCTTACATTTAGGTCTTTAATCCATGTTGAGGTTATTTTTATGTATGGTGTTAGAAAATATTCTAATTTCATTGCTTTGCATGTCACTGCCATTTTCCCAGCACGAATTTTGAAGAGATTATCTTTCCTGCACTGTATATTTTTGCTCCCTTTGTCATAGATCACTTGACCATAGGTGCTTGGGTTTATTTCTGGGCTTTCTCTCCTGTTCCATGGATCTCTATTTCTACTTTTGTGCCAGTACTATATGGTTTTGATGACTGTAGCATGGTAGTAAAGTGTGAGATTAGGGAGCCTGATTCCTCCTGTTCTGTTTTTTCTTTTCAATATTGCTTTGGCTATTTGAGGACTTTTGCATTTCCATACAAATTTCATTTATCTTTAAAATTATTTAAAAACTTTTTATAGTTGACTTATAATGTTCTGTCCATTTCTGCTGTATAACAAAGTGACCCAATCATACATACATATACATATATACACATATATAATATATATATATACATTTTTTCTCACATTATCCTCCATCATGTAATTTAAAATATTTTGTCTAGTTCTGTAAAGAACTAGACAAAATATTGGTAATTTGATAGGGATTGCATAGAATCTGTAGATGGTCTTAAGTAGAGTTTTTATTTTGACTATATTGATTATCCCAATCCAAGAGCATGGTATATTTTTCCATCTATTTGTGTCTTCGATTACTTTCATGAGCATCTTCTAGTTTTCAAAGTACAGGTCTTTTGTCCCTTTTGGTAGGTTTATTCCTAGGTATTTTATTCTTTCTGATGCAATGTAAAATGGGATGGTTTCCCTAATTTCTCTTTCTGATCTTTCAGTGTTAGTATATGGAAAAGCAATTGATTATTCTGTCTTAATTTTGTACCAGACACCAGTGTCATATGCTATCACTTCTATGTGGAATCTCAAAAAGGATGCAATGAACTTCTTTGCAGAACAGATATCAACTCACAGAATTGAAAAACATATGGTTTCCAAAGGAGACAGGTTGGGGATGGGGCCATAGGCTGGAGGTTTGGGATAGAAATGCTATAGAATTGGGTTGTATACATGTAAGGATAACTTGATCCCCTTGCTGTACAGTGGGAAAAAATAAATTAAAAAAAAATAAAATAAATAAAAGTAATAATAAAAAAATAACCCCCTTTTCACCTTGGGAAAAAAAAAGAATTGGGTTGTGATGATCATTGTAGAACTATAAATGTAATAAAATTCATTGAATTAAAAAGTTTTGTATCCTGAGACTTTATCAAATTCATTGATGAGCTCTCATAGTTTTATGGTGGTGTCTTTAGGATTTTCTAGGTATAGTACCATGTCATCTGCAAAGAGTGATAGTTTTACTTCTTTTCCAATTTGTATTCCTTTTTTTTTTTTGTCTTTGTTGTTGTTGTTGTTGTTGTTGTTATTGTTATTGTTATTGTTGCTATTTCTTGAGCCGCTCCCGCGGCATATGGAGGTTCCCAGGCTAGGGGTTGAATCGGAGCTGTAGCCACCTGCCTACACCAGAGCCACAGCAACGCAGGATCCGAGCCGCGTCTGCAATCTACACCACAGCTCACGGCAACGCCGGATCGTTAACCCACTGAGCAAGGGCAGGGACCGAACCCGCAACCTCATGGTTCCTGGTCGGATTCGTTAACCACTGCGCCACGACGGGAACTCCCCAATTTGTATTCCTTTTACTTCTTTTGCTTCTCTGATTGCCATCACTAGGACTTTCAAAACCATTTTGAATGACATTGGTAAAAGACGACAGCTTTATTTTGTTCCTGATCTTAGTGGAAATGCTTTCAGTTTTTTTCACCATCGAGAATGATGTTAGCTGTGAGTTTGCTATAAATGACTTTTATTATATTGAGGTAGTTCCCCTCTATGCCCACTCTCTGGAGAGTTTTTATCAGGAATGGGTATTAAATGTTTTCAACAGTTTTTTTCCTGAATTTATTGAGATGATCATATGGTTTTTATCTTTCAGTTTGCTGATGTGGTGTGTCACATTGATAGATTTGCAGATAGTGAAGAAACCTTGCATCCCTCGGGTAAATCCTACTTGATTATGGTATATGACCCTTGTAATGTATATTTGCATGTGTTTTGCTAATATCTTGTTGAAGATCTTTGCATCTATGTTCATGAGTGATAGTGGTCTGTAATTTTCTTTTTTTTAGTGTTTTTTATTTATTTATTTTCTAATCAGGGTAGTGGTAACTTCCCAGGATGAACTTGGACGTGTTCCTTCCTCTGCAATTTCCTGGAAAAGTTTTAGAAGAAGAGGTGGTAACTCTTCTCTGAATGTTTGGTAGAACTCAGGTGAGAAGCCATCAAGTCCTGGACTGCTGATTTTTGAAAGTTTAAAAATCACATTTTCAATTTCAGCACTGAGATTCATCTATTCATAATCTCTTTTTTTTTAAGAATTTTTTTTATTTTCCCACTGTACAGCAAGGGGGTCAGGTTATCCTTACATGTATACATTACAATTACATTTTTCCCCCAGCCTTTCTTCTGTTGCAACACGAGTATCTAGACAAAGTTCTCAATGCTATTCAGCAGGATCTCCTTGTAAATCTATTCGAAGTTGTGTCTGATAAGCCCAAGCTCCCGATCCCTACCACTCCCTCCCCCTCCCATCAGGCAGCCACAAGTCTCTTCTCCAAGTCCATGATTTTCTTTTCTGAGGAGATGTTCATTTGTGCTGGATATTAGATTCCAGTTATGAGTGATATCATATGGTATTTGTCTTTGTCTTTCTGGCTCATTTCACTCAGGATGAGATTCTCTAGTTCCATCCATGTTGCTGCAAATAGCATTATGTCATTCTTTTTTATGGCTGAGTAGTATTCCATTGTGTATATATACCACTTCTTCCGAATCCAATCATCTGTCGATGGACATTTGGCTTGTTTCCATGTCCTGGCTATTGTGAATAGGGCTGCAATGAACATGCAGGTGCACGAGTCTCTTTTAAGTAGAGTTGTGTCCGGATAGATGCCCAAGAGTGGGATTGCGGGGTCATATGGAAGTTCTATGTATAGATTTTTAAGGTATCTCCAAACTGTTCTCCATAGTGGCTGTACCAGTTTACATTCCCACCAACAGTGCAGGAGGGTTCCCTTTTCTCCACAGCCCCTCCAGCACTTGTTATTTGTGGATTTATGAATGATGGCCATTCTGACTGGTGTGAGGTGGTATCTCATGGTAGTTTTGATTTGCATTTCTCTTATAATCAGCGATGTTGAGCATTTTTTTCATGTGTTTGTTGGCCATCTGTATATCTTCCTTGGAGAAATGTCTGTTCAGGTCTTTTGCCCATTTTTCCATTGATTGATTGGCTTTTTTGCTGTTGGGTTGTATAAGTTGTTTATATATTCTAGAGATTAAGCCCTTGTCGGCTGCATCATTTGAAACTGTTTTCTCCCATTCTGTAAGTTGCCTTTTTGTTTTCTTTTGGGTTTCCTTTGCTGTGCAAAAGCTTTTCAGTTTGATGAGGTCCCATGGGTTTATTTTTGCTCTAATTTCAATTGTTTTGGGAGACTGACCTGAGAAAATATTCATGATGTTGATGTCAGAGAGTGTTTTGCCTATGTTTTCTTCTAGGAGTTTGATGGTGTCCTGTCGTATATTGAAGTCTTTCAGCCATTTGGAGTTTATTTTTGTGCATGGTGTGAGGGTGTGTTCTAGTTTCATTGCTTTGCATGCAGCTGTCCAGGTTTCCCAGCAATGCTTGCTGAAGAGACTTTCTTTTTCCCATTTGATGTTCTTGCCTCCCTTGTCAAAGATTAATTGACCATAGGTGTCAGGGTTTATTTCCGGAGTCTCTATTCTGTTCCATTGGTCTGTCTGTCTGTTTTGATACCAGTACCACACTGTTTTGATGACTGTGGCTTTGTAGTATTTCTTGAAGTCTGGGAGAGTTATGCCTCCTGCTTGGTTTTTGTTTCTCAGGATTGCTTTGGCGATTCTGGGTCTTTTGTTGTTCCATGTAAATGTTTGGATTGTTTGTTCTAGTTCTGTGAACAATGTCATGGGTAATTTGATAGGGATTGCATGGAATCTGTAGATTGCTTTGGGTAGTGTGGCCATTTTTACAATGTTGATTTTTCCAATCCAGGAACATGGAATATCTTTCCATTTCTTTACATCTTCTTTGATTTCTTTGATTAAAGTTTTCTAGTTCTCAGCATATAGGTCCTTTAACTCCTTGGTCAGGTGTATTCTGAGGTATTTGATTTTGTGAGGTGCAATTTTAAAAGGTATCGTATTTTTGTATTCCTTTCCTAATATTTCATTGCTGGTATACAGAAATGCGACTGACTTCTGAATGTTAATCTTCTATCCTGCTACTTTGCTGAATTGATTAATCAGTTCAAGTAGTTTTTGGGTTGAGTCCTTAGGGTTTTCTAGGTATAGTATCATGTCGTCTGCATACAGTGACAGTTTGATATCTTGTCTTCCTATATGGATGCCTTTTATTTCTTTTGTTTGTCTAATTGCTGTGGCTAGGACTTCCAAAACTATGTTGAAGAGCAGTGGTGAGAGTGGGCATCCCTGTCTTGTTCCAGATTTGAGTGAGAAGGCTTTCAGTTTTTCCCCATTGAGTATTATATTTGCTGTGGGTTTGTCATAAATAGCTTTGATTATATTCAGGAATGTTCCCTCTATACCCACTTTGGCGAGGGTCTTGAACATGAATGGATGTTGGACTTTGTCAAATGCTTTTTCTGCTTCTATTGAGATGATCATATGATTTTTGACTTTTTTTTTTGTTAATGTGGTGTATGATGCTGATTGATTTGCGTATGTTGAACCATCCTTGTGAACCTGGGATAAACCCAACCTGGTCATGGTGTATAATTTTTTTGATATGTTGTTGGATTCGGTTGGCTAAGATTTTGTTGAGAATTCATCAAAGTTATTGGCCGATAGTTTTCTTTTCTGGTGGTATCTATGTCTGGTTTTGGAATGAGGGTGATGGTGGCATCATAGAATGTCTTCGGGAGTATTCCTTTTTCTTCAACCTTTTGAGAGAGTTTAAGGAGGATGGGCACCAATTCCTCTTTATATGTTTGATAGAATTCACCTGTGAAGCCATCTGGTCCTGGACTTTTATTTGTAGGGATTGTTTTTATGACCTCTTCAATTCCATTTCTAGTGATCGGTCTGTTCAGCTGGTCTGTTTCTTCTTGATTCAGTTTTGGCAGGCTGTAAGATTCTAGAAAATTGTCCATTTCTTCCAGATGGTCAAACTTGTTGCCGTATAGTTGTTCATAGTATTCTCTTATGGTTTTTTGTATTTCTGCTGTATCCGTTGTGATTTCTCCTTTTTCATTTCTAATTTTGGTTATTTGAGTTCTTTCTCTCCTCTTCTTAGTGAGTCTGGCCAGGGGTTTGTCAATTTTGTTCACATTTTTAAAGAACCAGCTCTTGGTTTTATTAATTTTCTCTATTGTTTTTTGAGTCTCTATTTTATTGATTTCTTCTTTGATCTTTATAATTTCCTTCCTTCTGCTGACTTTAGGACTTTTTTGTTCTTTTTCTAATTCATTTAGGTGGAGGGTTAAGTTGTCAATTTGGGATCTTTCTTCTTTTTTGAGGAAGGCCTGTATCACTATAAATTTCCCTCTGAGCACTGCTTTCGCAGCATCCCATAGATTTTGAGAGGTTGTGTCTTCATTATCATTTGTTTCAAGGTAGTTTTTAATTTCCTTCTTGATTTCCTCATTGACCCATTGGTTTTTTAGTAGCATGTTGTTGAGTCTCCATGTAGTAGGTTTTTTCTCATTTCTTTTCCCATGGTTGATTTCTGATTTCATGGCATTGTGGTCAGAGAAAATTCTTGAGATAATTTCTATGTTCCTAAATTTGTTGATATTCGGTTTGTGTCCCAATATATGGTCGATTCTTGAGAATGTTCTATGAGCATTTGAGAAGAATGTGTATTCTGATTTTTTTGGATGTAGTGTCCTGAAGATATCAATGAAGTCTAACTTTTCTATGGTTTCCTTTAGGATCTCTGTTGCTTTATTGGTTTTCTGTCTAGAGGATCTGTCCATTGATGTGAGGGGGGTATTAAGGTCTCCTACTATGATTGTATTCTCATCAATATCTCCCTTTATGTCTGTTACTATTTGTTGTATGTATCTGGGTGCTCCTGTATTTGGGGCATATATGTTGACGATAGTAACATCCTCTCCTTGGATGGGTCCCTTAATCATTAAGTAGTGTCCTTCTTTGTCTTTCTTTATGTCTTTTGTTTTAAAGTCTATTTTGTCTTATATGAGGATTGCAACTCCTGCTTTCCTGTCATGTCTATTGGCGTGAAATATTTTCCCCCACCCTTTCACTTTCAATCTATATGTATCTTTTGTCCTAAGGTGAGTTTCTTGTAGGCAGCATATTGAAGGTTTTTGCCTTTTTATCCACTCAGCCACTCTGTGTCTTTTGATTGGGGCATTCAGTCCATTGACATTTAAGGTGATAATTGATAGATGATTATTTATTGCCATTTGAACCTCGTGTTCCAGTTGATTCTATGGTTCTCCATTCTTCCTTTTTTTTTTTTTTTTTTTTTTGGTTGGATGGTCTCCTGTTATTATCTGCTTGAGTGTATTTTTTTTTCATTTTTTGAAAATGCAATATTTGGTTTTGGCTTGTGGTTGCCCTGTTTTTTAAGTCTGCTAACCCCTTCCCATAAGTGTGTGTTTTAGCCTGATGGTCCTGTAAGTTCAAACACTTCATTACTATATTAAAATTAAGAAGAGAAACATACAAACAAACAAAAAGGGTTATTTACTTCCTAACATCCCTTGCCCACATTTTATGGTTTTGATGACTCTTTTTTATTTTTTTTCGTTTTAATTTTATTTTGTTTGAAGCATGATCATGATTAAATCTGTATGCTGGCTTATTTGAGTGACTGCTCTCTGATTGCGGTTTCCTCAGTCCTAGTTCTTACTCTTCTTTTTTTTTTCTTTTCTTTTTTCTTCCCTTTCCTTCCTTTCATTTTGGTTTAGAGAAGCCCTTTCAATATTTCCTTTAACCTGGGTTTTGTGTTGCTGTGTTCTTTAAGTTTTTGTTTGTTGGAAAAAAATTTTATTTCCCCTTCTATTTTAAATGATATTCTTGCTGGATAGAGTATTCTAGGTTGCATATTTTTTCCTTCTGGCACTTTAAATATCTCTTGCCATTCCCTCCTGGCCTGGAGTGTTTCTGTAGAGAAATCAGCTGATATTCTTATGGGGGTTCCCTTGTAGGTAACATTCTGTTTTTCTCTTGCTGCCTTTAGGATCCTCTCTTTATCACTAACTTTTGCCATTTTTATTATGATGTGTCTTGGTGTGGGTCTATTTGGGTTCAGTTTGTTTGGGGCCCTCTGTGCTTCTTGTATCTTGAACCCAGTATCCTTTAGATTTGGGAAGTTTCCATCGATAATTTCTTCAAATATATTTTCCATCCCCTTATCTTTTTCTACTCCTTCTGGAATTCCTATTATGCATAGATTGGCCCGCTTTATATTATCCCATAGGTCTCTTATATTGCTTTCCAGTTTTTTGATTCGGTTTTCTGTCTGCTGACCGGATTGAGTGATTTCCATTATTCTATCTTCCATATCACTGATTCATTCTTCTGCATTATTCATTCTGGTTTTTACTGCCCTTAGTTCAGTTTGCATCTCTGCACATGAATGTTCTAGTTTTTCTTGGATTCTCCTTATATGTTCTAATTCCTTTTTAAGGGTGTCTGCATTACTGTTCATATCTTCTCTTAATTCCCTTAGTATTTTCACTATTTCGCTTTTGAACTCCAGGTCTGTCAGACTGCAGAGGTCTGTTTCATTGTTGACTGTTTTAGGTGAGTTCTCCTGTTGGTTTGACTGGGGGTGGTTTCTCAGCTTCTTCATCTTGCTTGTTGTTTTCTTTCTCCTGAGGGGGTTGTACTCTCCGTGATTGGGCAGTGTTTGCCTTGTCACTGCCGTGGAATATTTCCTGAGGGCTGGCGTTGTTGGTCAATCTTTTTTGAGGCAGTGTGGCTTTTCTGGAGTGTTGATGGGGCTAACAGTGTTTCTTTGAAACAAAGGAGGACTTCCTGAGGGCAGACAGGACTGGGAGGTCCACACCACGATGGTAGCAGATTTCACTTGGTCATGCAGAGCTTGCTCTGGTGTTTTTAGGCTGTGGGGTTCTTTCAGGGGGGTGGCAGTGTTGGGCAGCTGCTCTTCAGGGGTGCATCACCCCCTGGGGGCTGGAGCAGCTATCTGGGTCACTGAGAACCTAAGAGGCTCTTCCCTAGGGTAGCCCAACTCAGAAGGACAGCCTGGAATATAGGCGGATCTTTTCACAGTCTGACCAAGCTTGTTGCAGCTTTTCTGGGCTGCAGGGGGTCCTCCAGTGGGCTGGTGGTGCTGAGCAGCTATTCCATGGTAGTGGGGCACCCCCTGGGGTCTTTTCGGGTAGCAGGGCCATTGGAAACCCAAGAGGCTCCTCCCCGGGGGCAGCCCGACTCAGAAAAACTATCCGAGAATTAGGCCGATCTATTCACAGCCTGGCTAGGCTTGTTCTAGCTTTTCTGGGCTGCAGGCCTTTTTTCGGGGGCTGGTGGTGTTTGGTGCTACTCTGCGGAAGTGTAGCCCCTCCAAAGGGCAAGCAAGCCTGTGCAGGGACAGCCCCTGTGGTGGTAGGCTTCAGGCAATTGTTGAGGCCAGCCCTCCTGGATTGCAGGCAGCCCCAGGTTCGGCGAGAGCATGGGGGTGGGGGGAGGGGATGCACTGGGAAGCACAGCTTTCAGCTAGCTAGCGGGCCTGTAAGCTTGCTGTGGCATGGGGGGTATCCTATGGGGACCCACCCCTTCTTCTCTCCCCTCCCCAGCATGTGCGCAGACCAGGCTCTTCTCCCAGGTTCCCTCTGATGCGGCTTTCCACTTCCCCGCCCCTAGAGTATTGCTCCCTTCCTCTGCGACAGCTTTGTTTTCTAGTCTCCCAGGCAGTCTCTGCCCCATCTAATGGTTTCTAGACCTCCCAAGCAGTTTCCACTCCGCCCTGCCCCACCAGCCCGTTCTCAGGGACTAACCTCTGGAGCCGAGGTCTCGGTGCCCAGCCCCCATCCAGGCATCCCCCGGCCCTTTCCCGGGGACTAACCTCTGGAGCTGAGGACTTGGTGCCCAGCCCCCACCCAGGCATCTCAATTTTTGGTGACTGTGTCTGTAGTTCAGATGGTCCATTCGGTTCTTGATTGGCTTTGCTGTACTCCAACTTACTGCTACACTCTTCTCTGCATCTGGAGATTCCTCGAGTTCGTTTGATCTTTCCCCCATGTAGGTGACTTTCCAGGGTGTGGGATCCCTTTCTCCTCCTCAGTTCCCTTTCGGGAGCACCCGTCCTGCTCAGATTCACCTTCTCTCCCTCTCCTCTTTTCTCCCATTCTGCCCAGTAATGTCACGAACTTCTTGCCATTATTGGAGTTTAGCTTCTTCTGCCAGCGATTGGTTGCTATTCTGTGCGAGTCATTTATTCTGTAGATGTGCTTTTTTTGTTGTGTTTGTTGGAGAGGGTGAGCGTGTCCCCCTACTCCTCCGCCATCTTGTCCTCTCCCCCATATTTTCTATTTTTCTCGTTCAGTCTTGGTAAGTTGTGCCTTTGTAAGTATCTGTCCTTTTCATCTAGGTTTTCCATTTTATGATAGCCCCTATGTTAAATCCTTTAAACTATACCCTCAAAAGTTCTGAGGTAAAATAAGCTGTTTAATAATATTCCTTTGCTTTAGACTCTGCCTTGGTGTAAATTCTGTCATGAATTTTCTTGTTCATTAAATCTTGGTTATGTGGTAAAAAGAGATGTGGTTCATGAATAGGCTGAGATTGAATTAGATATTTTCCATCCTGTAGGAGTCAGGGTCCAGCCAGAAGAAAAACTATAATTTGAACAGAATAAGTTCCCATACAATTATTAATTATATTGGTGTCATAAGTGAAAAGAAAATATTTACATATTAAATGACATACTCTGCCACTGAATTTGAATGATTTTTTTGTTGGACATGTTGTAAGCATATTAAAGCTTTACTTGTTCACACCAATAACTCTGTTCCAGTCTATTTTTAATTGCTTAAGTGCCTGGTTTTTCTTGTTCTTGCTAATGAACATCTCTATACAAAAAAGATCTGGACTATGGTAAAGGCAAAGATTAGTTTTAGATTTTATTAAAGTGTAAAAGATGTTAGTAACAGTTACTAAAGTCACTAAAGACGTTACTAAAGTAGTCCATGAAAGAATAGAACTACAGTGTTTAACTTTGTAATGGGAAAAGCAGAATGAAGAAAACAAAACTCTTGAGAAATATAAACCTATGCCATCCAAAAGAATTCAAGAAATATGAAAAAAAGGACTAATAATAAGGGGTTACAAAGCGAATCCACAAAATCCCATAAAACCATAGTAGAAACAAAGCAAATCTAGCTAATTAACATATTTTTCTACTTACATGGTTACTTTTTTTGCTGTGTGTTGTGTGAACACTTGAAATCTACTCTCTTAGCAAATGTATAGTATTCAATACATTAAATCTCTAGATTTATACTATTTGATGCATTAAATCTCCAGATTTATTTATCCTGCATGACTTTGTACCTTTTGACTAACATATCTTCATTTTTCCTACTTCCCCACTTCTGGTCACAATATTTCTGATCTCTGATTCTACTTACTTTACTTTTTTTTTTTTTGCTATTTCTTGGGCCGCTACCATGGCACATGGAGGTTCCCAGGCTAGGGGTCGAATCGGAGCTGTAGGAGCCAGCCTATGCCAGGGCCAATGCAACGCAGGATCCGAGCCGCGTCTACAACCTACACCACAGCTCACGGCAACGCCGGATCGTTAACCCACTGAGCAAGGGCAGGGGCCGAACCTGCAACCTCATGGTTCCTAGTCGGATTCATTCACCACTGCGCCACAATGGGAACTCCTGATTCTACTTACTTTACTTTTTAAGATTCCACATAGAAGTGAGATCATGCAGTTGTTTCCTTTCAGTGTCTGGCTTATTGCAGTCAGCTAGCATAATGTTTTGCTCTTTCATCCATGTTGTTGCAAAGCAGGATCTCCTTGTGTTAAAGGCAGAATAACATTCCATTGTGTATATATGTACTATCATTTCTTTATCCACTCATCTGACGATGGACACGTAGGATGTGTTTTCCTCTTGACTACTGTGTGTAATATTGCAATGAACATGAGAATGTAGAGATCTCTTCACAGTACTGATTTTTGTCCTTTAGGTAGATATGTAGATGAAATAATATTGGATCATATGGTAGTTCTAATTTTAGTTGTTTAAAGCGTCTCCATACTTTTTTTCATAATGGCTTGACATATTTGCCTTCCCACCAGCAGTGCCTATGGGTTCCAATTTCTAGACATTCTGGCCAATATTAACTTATTTTTAATTTTTATAATGGCCCTCCTAACAGGTGTGAGGTGATATTCATTGTGGTTTTGATTTGCATTTCCCTGATAATTAATATTGTTGAGCACCTTTTCACATGCCTCTTAGCCATTTTTATGTATTCCTTCCAAAAATATCTATCCATTCCTTTACCCAATTAAAAACTGGATTATTTACTTTTTATTGCTATTGTGTTGTATGATTTTCTTATGTATTTTGGCTTTTAACCCATCATCAGATCCAAAGGTTGCAAACATTTGCTCCCATTATTTTGCTTGCCTTTTCACATTTTGGTTGTTTCTTTTAAATTTTTATTCCCATATCTGTGGCATGTGGACGTTCCTGGGCCAGGGATTGAGCCTCCACAACAGCAGTGACCCAAGCTGCTTCAGTGACAATGCTGGGTCCTTAACTCACTGCACCATAAGGGAATTCCTGATTGTTTCCTTAATGTGCAGATTTTTTTGTTTGATAAACAAGTAGTCTCGCTTGTTTAGTTTTACATTTGTTGCCTGAGCTTTTGGTGTCATAGTCAAGAATCATTATGCAGACCAATGTCAATAAGCTTTTACTCTATGTTTTCTTCTGGCATCGTTACAGTTTCAGGTTTTACATTTAAGTCTTGTTCCTTTTTGTGTTGATTTTTGTACATAGTAGAAAATACAGGTCCAGTTTCATTCTTCTTCATGTGAATATAACTTTACCTATCACTATTTACTGAAAAGTCTATTTATTCCCCATTGAGATGTCTTGGTGCCATTGTCAAATATTAGGTAACTATATAGGCAAGGGTTTATTTATGGGATCTCAATTCTGTTCCATTGTTTTGGGTGTCTATTTTATGCCAGTACCATCCTTTTTGGATTACTATAGCTTTGAAATATAATTTGAAATTTGGAATTGAGGTGTTTCCTGGTTTGTTCTTCTTTCTCAGTATTGCTTTGGCAACTCAAGGTCTTTGGTGGTTCCATATGTATTTTAGGACAGTATATTCTAATTCTGTGAAAAATGTCCTGGAATTTTGATATGAATTTCATTGTATCTTAGATGGTTTTGGGTAGTATGGATGTTTTAACAGTATTAGTTCTCATGACCCAATAAATATTTTTCTTGGAAAATTTATTTTCCATTTATTTCTTTTCCATTTATTTATGTCTTTTTCAATTTCTTTCTTTAATGTCTTACAGTTTTTAGTGTAGAGGACTTTCAGCTCACTGGTAAATTTCTTCCTAAGTATTTAATTCTTTTTGGTATTCTCATAAAAAGGGGTATTTTTTCTGATCTCCTTTTCATATAGTTTGCTGTAAAGAGATACAATTTTTGTATTTTGATATTTATTCTACATCTTTACTGGATTCATTTATTCATTTTTAGAGTTTTTTTGTGTTTTAAATATATAGAAACATATCATCTGCAGAATTTCTATTTGGATGCCTATTAATTGTTTTTATTTCTGATTGGTTTTGCTAGTAATTTTTTTTTCTTTTTTACAGCCATACCTGCAGCATATGGTAGTTCTTGGGCCAGGGGTTGCAATGGACCTGTAGCTGTGGCCTACACCACAGCCACAGCAACACCAGACCTGAAACACATCTGTGACCTAGGCTGCCACTTGTGGAAATGCTGGATCCTTAACACACAGAATCAGGCCAGAGATAGCACATGCATCCTCACAGAGACAATGTTGAGTCTTTAACTGGCTGAGCCACAGTGGGAACTCCTAGTACTTCTAACACTATGTTGTATAGAAGTGATGAGAATGGGCATCCTTACTTTTCACTGGGTCTTAGAGGAAAAGTGTCAGTTTTCTCTCATTATCATATTAGCTGTGGGATTTTCATTAATAGTTTTCACTGTCTTAAGGAAACTTCCTTCAAAATCTTATTTTGTTGAGGTTTTATCATGAATGGTTGTTGTGTCTAAATGCTTTTCCTGTATCTACTGATATGATTACGTGGGGTTTTTTTAATATTTCATTCTGTGAAGTGGTTTACAACATTGATTGATACACATATTTAAAGAAGTCTTGCATCCCAGGGATTAATCCTCCTAGGTCATGGTGTATAATCTCTTAGATGTGCTAAATTTAGTTTGCTTGTGTTCTACTGAGGTACATTTCTTATTCATAATGCTTGACTGGTAAAACTTCTTGAGCCTTTGATGTCAAAATGTATTCATTTTATTCTCATATTTTAATTCTAATTTGGATGATATAAAACTGAAAGTTGTTTTGGAGAAATTAAGGACATTTACCCATTAACTCTCAATTTGTAGATTTGCAGACAAAAATTCTGATACAGGGTTGATTTTTTTCATAGCCTATTGTTATTTTGTGAATTTGGCATCCTAGTGAATTCCTAGTAATATAGCAATTGACATTTTTAGGAGTTCTATTTTGGGATCAATATTTTTTTTGTTTTATTCCTTAAACATGTCAAAATGGCTATGATCTTTTGAGAGACCACTGAAATCCACCCAGGGATGACTGAATTCATTCATTTCCCTTTGTACTTTGATGTCTACCATTTTTTTGGCTTTAATTGCCATCTTTTTTTTTTTCTTTTTCTTTTTTTCATCTCTTGTCTTTTCAGGGCCACACCCATGGCATATGGAGGTTCCCAGGATAGGGGTCCAATTAGAGCTGTAGCTGCTGGCCTATATCAGAGCCACAGCAATGCAGGATCCGAGCTGCATCTGCAACCTACACCACAGCTCACAGCAACGCCAGATCCTTAACCCACTGAGCAAGACCAGGGACCGAACCTGCAACCTCATGGTTCCTAGTTGGATTCATTAACCACTGTGCCATGACAGGAACTCCAGATATGCGTATTTTTAAAAACAGATTTTAATAATGAAATGTTTCTAAAAAGTAATCACATTGAGAAAATATAATAGAAACAGCTCATATTAATAAGATTATGAAATCTTGCTGAGGACAGGGAGCATATCAAGCTAAACTACTTGCTCATATGCTGAGAATTGTAATTTCCATTTCTGTTACCTTATCCTCAGTGTAAGCAGTAACAAAAACAAACTATAGTTCCCCCAAGAGGTATAGCCAAAATTGTCCCTAGAGTTGAATCAGGCAAAAGTAGGAAATAATTCCCTGGCCTTCAGCACTACATTTTTGCATTTTTTAATATTATTGAAGTCATTCATTTTCCTTTGTACTTTGACACATTCATTTAATATTGATCATGCACCTGCTATTTTGCTACCTTGTAGAAATGATTGTTATGTTGCAGGCAAGTAGTTTATATTTAAATCCCTTTCTGATATCAAAATATTCTTCTATTTGAATCATTACTCTTTCTGATGTGTTACCTACATAGCATGGGTGATATGAGCAATACATGATGGTCCTGAAGCCTACAAGGTAATGTGGAGATGGTGTATATAAGCTTCGCCTTCATTATCTAACCCTCAGAGATAAGTAGGGCCAATGCCTTTATAGCCCAAAAATAGCTACTTACTCTAATGTTACAGGCACTCACACAAGCACAGTTATTACAGAAAGATCACTTGATTTTCAATGAGAGATAATAAGCGAATTGTACATTGTGTTCAGCACAGGCCCTGTCTCAATAAATGAAAACTAGTATAGTTGTCTGATTTTGCTGTCATCATTGCTTGACAGTTCAGGGCATGATATAGGAAATCAGTCAGTTTTATGGCTCTCCAGTGTATCTTTTTTGATATCATCCCCTTGATACCAGATTTCTCACTTGAAAAATGACAATAGTAACTGTATACTTCCTTGGATTATTACAGAGAATGCTGCCCAGTAACGGAAAATTTAATTATTCAATTTGGTATTAGAAGGCAAGCTTATGAATCCATGTATCTGCTTGAACCTAGTAAGATTCTTCTAAAATTCTTCCATTGTGGTAGAATTTTCTAAATATGAAAAGAGTGGCCCCACATTATGTTATTCTCTATTTTCTTGCACCTATTACTGCTCCACTCAATGCAGGGGATATGATTCATAACAGTTAGTTGATTTCTTTATCTCATAAATATTTCTTGCTGAGACAGTCTTTTGACCATAGCCTCAGGTAAATCAATGTTGAGCCCAAGTCATATTTATTTGTCACCTAAGATAGCTTTCCTGACACACAATTTCCTAATGGCATTTTTCATCTGGGCATTTCTCAAGGTATAGATTAAGGGATTTAACATGGGGGTTATGGTAGTGTAGAATAAAGCAACTGCTTTGTCAATTGATAAAGTACCTGCAGGTCTCAGGTACACAAATATACAAGGCAAAAAGAATAATACAACCACTGTGATGTGGGAGATGCAGGTGGAGAGGGCTTTGTGCCTTGCCTCCAAGCTGTAGGTCCTGAGGGAGCACAGAATGACCACATAGGAGACCAGCAGGAGAAGGAAGTTTAAAAGACAGATGAGGCCACTGTTGGCAGCAACAAAGAGCCCCAGAGTGTGGGTATCAGTGCAGGCAAGATCCAACAAAGGGTTCAGATCACACATAAAGTGATCTATGATGTTAGGACCACAGAAGGGTAATCTGGAGATGAAGAGGATCTGTATGGTTGCATGAAGAAAGCCTCCCACCCATGCCACTCCCATGAGAAGATGACACACTCGCCGATTCATGATGGTTGTATAGTGCAAAGGCTTGCAGATGGCCACATAGCGGTCATAGGCCATCACAGTAAGCAGGATGATCTCAGAACCTCCAAAGAAATGTTCCCCAAAGATTTGGATCATACACTCATCAAACAGGATGGTCTTCTCTCCATGGAGTGAACCTATAATCATTTTGGGGGTACTGACAGAGGAATAGCAGGCATCAATGAAGGAGAGATGGGCCAGGAAAAAGTACATGGGGGACCCCAGGGATGGGCTGGCAGTGATGGTGATCACGATGAGCACATTTCCTACCATAGTGATAATATAGATGACAAAAAACACAGCGGATATGAGTTTCTGCATCTTTGGATTCTGTGTGAGCCCCAGGAGAACAAACTCTGTCACATTGTTCCTATTCTCCATGTATTTCATATGATGGTTAATTGCATTACCTGAAAAGAAAACCATTTTTATGAATGCCACCTTGACTTTGGTACACTTCCCATTATACCATATAATAAATCTCTAAATTCTATTAAGTCTTGGATTCTTTTTCTTTGTTTGTTTGTTTTTTAGGGCTGTACCTGTGGCATATGGAAGTTCCCAGGCTAGGGGTAATATTGGATCTGCAGCTGCCAGCCTATGCCACAGCAACACCAGATCTACACTGTGTCTGTGACCTACATCACAGCTCACAGCAACACCAGATCCTTAACCCACTGAGCAGAGCCAAGGATCAAACCTGCATCCTCAAGATTCCCTTCCACTCTGCCACAACACGAACTCCCAAATCTTGAATTATTTGAGTGTGTGTTTGTGTGTGTATTTGTGTGTGTTGGAAAAAAAGATTGTGAGATCATAAAGATTATTTAAATTATCTCCTAGGTAAAGTCTTTTTTAACACTATAGATATGAGTAACTTTTCTAAACACACACGCAGGAGCCATCTTTGTACACTTCATCATCCCGAAGGACTGAGTCTAACTTGACATAGTACATAGCACATAGCACACATATTGGCACCCAACTCTGAAAAGCAGGTAGAAGTTGGGCATAAAAATCTATCATTGCAAAGCTGCAGGATTTTTGCTTTAGTATCTAGGAAATGAGGAACCATGGAAGGTTATTGAGAATATGAGTGAAAGGATGGATAGGAATTTGAATAAGAGGAATCTTGGATGTTATTCTACTAAAGACCTTTGTGAGTCTTGGATGAAATGCCTGAAATCCAGTAAAGGGGTAGAAAGCAAACCCCAGAACTCCAGTAGTAGACTACCTATAATAGTTGAATGAGGAGATATCTAATGGCAGAATAGGTGTCTGATATCAGAGAGGTGGGTCTTATCATTGGCTTTATTTCTATGAGCCTCAAAACTTTCAACTGTCAAATTAAGGTTAATATTAATTATAAATGATCTTTTCAGCAGTTGGAGAGAGGATGAAATACTCTATCACTATACCTGAAAAGTATTGAAAAATGAGCCTGTGTATGGTAAGGAACAATCTTTAGCAAGGGTCAGCACTATAGAAAAACTTACCTTAGTTGTCTTAGATGGTCTTGATGTTTTGGGGTATACAAAACCAATTATTTTTTTAAACTGGCTGCTTCTTGTCATAAGTCATTCTAAATATAAAATATATGTCAGACTTGGGAAGAGCTTATTCATATAATTCACTATCAAATAAACAATTATTAAGAAATCATATACACTGAATATATGCCAAGTTTTTGGCATGTCAAGTATACATCAATAAACTTGATTCAAAAAGGAAGAGTTCTTATAAGCCTAAATCTTCCCACCTTTCCTAAAGCTTCAAAAGTTCTTCACAGAAACTCTGTTGGAAACATCATTCAGGATCATTTTTGCATTTAGAATAGGTTCTCTTGAAAGGCTATGAAGAAGTGATCTTAAATAAATGGGTCTGGTTCTGTGGGGCAAGAGGCAGATAGTGTAGAGGTCAAAAAGTTCACTCTGTCCATGATGAAGCTGGTTCTGGAGAGGTGAATGGCAATCAAACTCATTTTCATCTTGCTCTTGTCAAGAAGACATTTAAAAAGATTTCTATAAGCTTCAGGGACCTTGTCTCATGGCTGCTGCTTTCTCTCCTAGGAATTAATTATCAGCTTTGATAGAAAGGTTTGTTTTAGAAGCAAGTATCTGCAGAGATGTGTTGAGAAACACCCATTATTGAATGGGAAGAGAATCATCTCTAAACTTGTAACCTAACCTAACCAAGAGCCCCTTTCTCTATCTAAGCCTGGACTGTTAAGAAAACTGAATGTTATGCGCACAGCAAGGTGGCAAAATTGCAGTGTATGGAAATGATAGGGATGGAGGTGATTGCAGAAATCCCCCAAAAAAGGACTGTATATAGAAAGGAGTGCCTAGGGGACTTTGGGAGATCACTGTAAGTTACTAACTGCTCAAGAAGGCCATCAGAAGAAGGCAGCCTTGCTTGACTTGTGGAGGCATGAGATATACCTCAGGTCATTGGGTGAGGTCTGCATTCAGATTCAGACCAAGGGCAGGAGTTTGAGGACTGCCTTTCTGCTGATTTAAATGAGCACCATGACCAGATACAAAGGAGGAGTTACTACCCAAAGAAAGAGAAAGAGGCAGCATTTTTCCAATCCCTACTTCCTTTGGGTGAAAAACACTGTAGCCCACCAAATCCTTGGGGCAGAGCCCCCTTGCCTGCCTGCTTGCATCTCTCACAATCATCCTATCTTAATAAATCTATTTCTTGCCTATTACTTTGTCTCTTGCTGAATTCCTTTTGTGTGGAGGCATGAAGAACCTGAACCTCAGTAGTCCAGATGCAGGGTGTGCAGGGTGAGTGACTCTAATTTAAAACTGTGGGGTTAAGTCCCAATCTCAGTTTAGGATGGGTTCAAGTCCCATCACGTGTGTTCAAGTCCCAATCTGGGTTTAGGCTGGATTCAAGTCCTGGCACATGGGTTCAAGTCCCAACCTGGGTTCTGGCTAGGTTCAGGGCATTAGTGCTGTCAGTTTCAGAATGGTGATGTAGTTTCCTGATTGAATTGTATCACAAATAGAGCTTCTATTTTACCTCAAATATTAAACTTTTTCTGGATGCCCACTAATGACTGCTTGAAAGCTCGATCAGCAATGGCATAAAATTAATGGCAGCCATTTTGAAGTTCTTGACTCAAAAGTTGTTTTTCCCAAGCTGCCAATCCATCTATTGCTTATGGAATGGGTGGTCAATGGGGACCTGCTCTATAGCACAGGGAAATCTACTCAATATTCTGTGATAGTTTATATGAGAATGGATATGTGTATATGTATAACTGAATCACTTTGCTGTGCAGCAGAAGTTAATACCACATTGTAAACCAACAATATGTATACAAGTATATGTAACTGTGTCTCCATGCTCTACAGTAGAATACATATATAAAAATAAATGATTTAAAAAGTCAATAAAATCTAAAAAAAATTAAAAAGTTGTTTTTCATATTTCTTAGAAGGGAATGCAAATGTTCAGGAACCCAAATTACAGTTACTTCTGGGATTCATGAACTGATCATTGTGGAATTCTGGGCAGCATTAAAAAAATGTGGAGAGATATATGAAGCCATATGAAGAAATGGAAATAAGACATTCCATATCCCTGTGACCTGGTAGTGTTAATTATTTTCATTGTAGCTATGCGTGAGGGTATGTAGTATGCAGTTTCAATTTGTATCTCCATGACCACTAATGATATTGAACATATTTTTCATCTTCTTATTGGCCTTTTGTGTATCTTCTTTTGTGATGTTACTGTTTGAGTTCTTTGCACAGTTTAAAAATATGGGCTGGTTTTTTTTATATTTCTGAGTTGTAAGTATTCTATATATTCTAGACACAGGTTCTTAGCCATATATTTAAATGGCACATGTGTAAAATGTTCTCCAAGTCTCTGATTCTGTGGCTTGCATTTTCATTTTTTTTAAAGATTTTTATTTTTTTCTATCACAGTTGATTTACAATCTTCTGTCAATTTCTGCTGTTGGCATTTTCATTTTTAAACATAGTTTCACCTGATGAGCCAAGGTTTGACAAATTTTAACTTTTCATTTTTCTTAGGGTTCATGCTTATTGTGTCATATCTGAAAAATACTGGTCTGCCTCAAGGTCAAAATAGAATTTTTTTTGTCTTTTTGCCTTTTCTAGGGTTGCTCCTGTGGCATATGGAGGTTCCCAGGCTAGGGGTCTAATCAGAGCTGTAGCCGCTGGCCTACACCAGAGCCACAGCAATGCAGGATCCAAGCCACATCTGCAACATACACCACAGCTCATGGCAATGCCAGATCCTTAACCCACTGAGCAAGGCCAGGCTTTGAACTTGCCTCCTCATGGATATTAGCACCTAAGGACTTTGTGTTTCAAATTCAACATGGAAGTTTCTTTTCCTTTGACTTTAATTTCCAAAGCATTGGAACTTTGAAAATACTTGCTGAATCCATTTAAATAACCTTGTGCCACCATGATACTCTCTGCTTCCTGTAGCTCTATCCAGTCAGTGGAGACTTGAGGAATACACTTGATAAGACTTTAAATGTAATGGTTATTTCTTATTCCTGAATACATTGGAAATTCTCCTTAGCTACAGATGTCACCATGGTGAGTTACCTAGAATTGCTGACTTTTGACCCAGTTTTCACCTTTTCATTTTCTTCCAGGGTTTTATAGTTAAAATCATTAAAGCATAACTTTCTGGTATTTGATGGGAGATACTTTGAGATGTTTTAGGATATTTTGCAGAAATATTTGTTCTCCTTACTCTATATGGATTTATCTATGGCTAATCAGGAATTGGTTTAGGCTTTACAGATTCCTCAGTCAATTTCCAGGTTAACATGGGAGAGAGAAGAAGGAGAGCATTTGGATTCTATTTTTCAAAGGAAGAATTCAGCTCAAAAACTGAGATCCCAAAAAGAAATGGATTAAAATATAGCATTAAAAAAAGGGGGGCAGGATTTTCTGTTGTGGCTCATCAGTAATGAACCTGACTAATATCCATGAAGATGCATGTTTGATCCCTGGCCACACTCAGAGGGTTAAGGATCTCACATTGCTGTAAGCTATAGTGTAGGTCACAGACATGGCTCCAATCTGGGGTTGCTGGGGCTGTGGTGTAGACCCAGTTCTGAGTTGACCCCAGCCTGGACACTTCCATATGCCATGTTTGTGGCCCTAACAAAGCAAAAAAAAAAAAAAAAAAAAAAAGAAAAGAAAAAGAAAGGAAAAAAAAACCTTCTGCTGTGGTTTGGTATCTTTACTCCAGGCTCAAGGACTATTTTATTCTAATTCTATTCAGACCTTAGTGGATGTTGGTCTAACAAGGCAAAATCTTATTTCTGCTGCAGTCAGTGGGGTCTCAGCAATATGGCTGCATTTCTGCATCCCTGACCTCAGACAGTCCTTTTCCTGAGAGTTCAGATAGATATTTCTGAATGTAGGACATAAAAGTTAATTCTCTTTTTCCCCTTATATACACTGGTCTTAAGGCATCTGAAAGGAGATAAGATGAGATGGTGGGAAAATAAAATCAGTTTTGGCCAGCAGAACACTTGGATTCTTGTGTACTACTGACCAGTTTCTACTACTGATCAATTTCCTCCTTGGACCCCAGTTCCCCTATCTTTAAAGAGCATTTGAGATGATCAAATACAAAGTGCTAGATTTTTGTGTACAAAATTCTAGGTCTTGTCCAATAGACCCTTGAACTCATCATTTGATAAGTTACAGATGTTACATTCCATTTCATTCCAGTTCATTGGTTACAACAAATTTACATTCCATTTCATAGGTTAGCAAAAGAACTGCCATGGATCATGCATGGTCATTTGTGGTGGTTTTTCCAAACTCTGACATTGCTGATTTCTAGAAGTAAACTGGATGTACACTGGAGAGACAATAAGTTCAAAGAGCTAGAAACAGACAATGATTTTGAATACAGTCTCCTCTATTTATCTTGTCTTTTTTATTGTCATGTCTGGGGAAAGTCATATACTTTCTAATCACTGATGCCCTTTCCTTTGAAGTATAGATAATATTGTGACAACCTCATAGGATTGTTTTTCAAATTCTGGCATTGTTGATTCCCAGAAGGAAACTGTGCTTCTACTGGCAAGGCACTGAGCACCAAAGAACTAGAGACAGGCATCCTGAATTTGAATGTAGTCTTCTCTATTAGTTTATCATTATGACTTTGTGCAAGACATTTATCTTCTTGTGACCACAATTTCCTTTCCTTTAAAGTATAGGCAAGAGTGTACAACCTCATAGGATTGTGTTGAAGACTACATGAAGTAATGCATGTAAAGTACTTGGTATAGTGCCCAGTAGAGTGCAAAGTACAACCACAATGAACATGTATCATAGCAACTACATGGTGTAAAAAATTCATCTCTGCACTCCATAGAAATGAGAAAAGGCAGATTTATACTAAAAGTTTGCATTTCACAGTGTTTGAGTATATGGAATATGGACAGCAACAAAGGTTTCTTGGCTTAGGGAGAAGTTTGTCTGCTGAAGTTCTTGCCTCCCAATTGCAGTCTGAATGCCTTTTTGTGGAATATCAAGATTATCTTGCTGCTGTTCTCTTGGGGGCTGTTGGTTAAGGATCTAGCATTGTCACTGCAGTGGCTTGTATCACTGCTGGAGCATGGGTTTGAGGCTGCAGCCATGCCCCCCCCAAAAAAAGGATTATTTTGTTATATCATAACTTTTGTCCATTTGTCCTTTTTTTTTGAAGAAGTATGGATATTAGAGGATTTAAATGGTAACAGGAACTCTCCTGGTCTTTGGACTAAGATGAAAAAGAAAATAATCCCGTGCTTGGGTCTCTCAATTAACAAAGGCCATCAAAGTCATTGATTTTGACATAGACCAAGTTGTTTCGTTTGGGTGTTCATTTGTGTGTTGTGTGGGACAAAAGGAGCCAGTGAAAACTGTGCAAGAGAACTGTTTTAAAAATATATTCTAACCACTTCAAGGTTTGCAAGAATCTGAAGTAATAAGTGAAATCATGAGGATGAATAAATCGAGTTTGGGATTTTTGTCTGATTTTCGGTTGTTGATTCTCCCAGGGGTCATCTTCTCTAGAGGAGAACTGGCACTTAGAAGTGCACTCAACTTTCTTCTTCAGTGTTATTGTTCCTGGAAGGATTCTTTGATGCAATGGACTGTCCAGAAAGGGGACCCCTCTCCTGGGGCTTGGAACCCTAATGCTAGCTTCTCAGTGAAGCCCTTGTGGGATCACCCAGAAGAGGTTTCCTTTCCATGTGCCTTATTATTGACTACACATAACAGACAGAATTCATTTTACACTTCACTGCCTTGTGCTTTTCAGAATGCATAAGGAGAAAGAGAGTAATGGAATCTTAGGTTTAGGGAAAATGTGAAAATTAATACTGACAATACTTAGTTTAATATTCTACCTTAAAGTTTGAATACTATGTGTATTTCCTCATCAGGTAAATGGAAATAGACTTTGCATTGCACTGACCTATTTGATTATCCAGGCTTGACTTATTGGCTGTCAGTATAAATTGTATAAGTTAAAATCAGACATCAATAATATTTGGTAGACTAAAGATGGAATTTAGGATGATTATAAGGGATCCAGGGGGCAATCAGGGCAGCCTCACCCTCTGCCCTGATCTTCTCAAGCCCTTGTTACCCAGTCAAGCCCTTACTCTATGTCCATTAGGTGACCTGATAACAACAAGTTCATCAGTACATTAGAACAGCTAACTGAATTATATCCAGACAATATGTTTTGGATCTCACAATGTGCTAATGTCCACTTCCCTATGTTTGTTTTCCCATACCTATCCCAATCACTTTAAAAATTCATTATTTCAACTTGAGGAGTCTAAGACAAAACATGGAAATTATATTTTCTGACCATAAAATTAGTAATATAAACTGTAGATTTTGAAAATATTAAAACAATAAAGTTTACACATAATCTCTCATTCAGGAGTAAAAGTCTAAGTATAATACTTTATTTCTTCATCACCTCTTTGTCAATAGACAAAACCTATATTAAATTTTATAAGAAATTTTTAAAATTTGAGTTTTATTCTTAAATGGCACGTATAAAACCTAGCATCTTTAATTACAAATTGAGTATCATTCACTAATTTTTACCTATATTATTTTTATATGCTTAGAATATGAAAACTATTATATCATTTTTTTCAAGTTACTTCACACATACATTTTAAAGTCTTATTCGTCTCCAAAGTTATTACTTCTCATCACTATGTAGTCCATTATATTGATAGTCAAGGGAGTTTTGGTGATTACAAAGACCAAAGGAGATGTAGTTTCTTTCTTCTGGTTTTCATTTGTCTTATAAAAATAATTTTGAGTCCAGAATTAAAAAAAAAACCTAAGAGAGTTAACTCAGAGAAATTTTGAGGTAGCTCTTCCACTACACAGTTTTGGCAAGAGAAGGAATCATCTGAGAAATTATAAGAATACTGTTAAAAGGCAGAGTTTTGAAGTATTTCATCCTTTTGTGGTTCATTTTTCCTTTCTTTTATTTTTTTTAGGTAAAGCATTCTTTCAACCATACCACAAAAATGGAGAAAAAAAGGAATGTGACTGAATTCATTTTAATCGGTTGTACCCAGAATCCTCAAGTGCAAAATGTAGTGTTTGTGGTGGTTTTGGTTGTATACATGATAACTCTTTCAGGCAACCTGCTCATTGTGGTTACTCGTACCACCAGCCAGGCTCTGAACTCCCCCATGTACTTCTTCCTGACCCACCTTTCCTTGATAGACACAATTTATTCTTCTTCCTCAGCTCCTAAGCTGATTGTGGACGCCCTTAACAAGAAGAAAAGTATCTCTTTTATTAGGTGCATGGCTCAAGTCTATGCTGAACACATTTTCGGTGCTACTGAGATTATCCTACTGAAGGTGATGGCCTATGACCACTAAGTGGCCATCTGCAGACCTCTTCACTACACAACCATCATGAGCCAAAGGCTGTGTATTCTCCTGCTGGGAGTGGCCTGGACTGGGGGATTTCTCCATGCAACCTTTCAGATTCTTTTTATTGTTGGGCTGCTCTTCTGTGGTCCCAATGTCATAGATCCCTTCATGTGTGACTTGTACCCTTTACTGAAATTTGTCTGCATGGACACTCACACCCTGGGTCTCTTTGTTGTAGCCAACAGTGGGTTCATCTGTCTGCTTATTTTTTTCCTCCTGTTGATCTCCTATTTGGTCATCTTACATTCCCTAAAGAACTACAGCTTGGGGGCGGAGCACAAAGATCTTGCCACTTGTGTCTCTCTCATCACAGTAGTTGTCTTACTTTTGTGCCCTGGATCTTTGTGTATCTGTGCCTAGTGAACACTCTGCCCATTGATGAAGCTGTTGCTGTCTTTCATACAATTAGGCACACAGTTGCTCATAGTAGTCTCTCATGATCCTTTGTATTTCGGCAGTGTCAGGTGTAACTTCTTTATCATTTCTAATTTTTTTTTATTTGAAACCTCTTGCTTTTTTTTTTCTTGATGAGTCTGGCTAAAGGTTTATCAATTTTGTTGATCTTTTCAAAGAACCAACTTTTACATTCATTGACCTTCTCAATGGTTTTCTTTATCTCTAAGTTATTAATTTCTGCTGTAATCTTTATATGAGTTCTTTCCTTCTATTAATTGAAGACCCCAAATTCCTGCTAGGTTTGCTGAGGGAGGAAAACACAAGGCCAAGTCGGTAAAGCAAGAGAGATTTATTAAGGCATCAGAAAGGGACAGACTGAGCTCTAGAGGGCACCAGCTCTGACTGTGAGGAGGTGCTGGTCTTCTAAAGGATCTGTGGTTGGAGTTCATGGAGGGAACTTGTGGCAGGAACAATGAAGAAGGAGGAGGGGAAGGTCAAGCGACTCAATATAATTTTGGGGTAGGGGGTCAAGTCCCATGACAGAGGTCAGTTAATCTTTACAAGTGGTTAATCTATGCAGCATTTGTTTTCCACAGGCCATTGTTCCTTGTTGCCCACCTTGAGCACCCACATTCAAGGAAATGGTGTCCACAGCAAGTCTCCAAGGTGAACAGTCTCATGTGGGGGTGGGGGTCTGTGTCTCCATCCTCATGGGAACCTATCACTTTCCAAGAAACCTTTTTGGGAAGGAGAAAAGGAGCATCTGAGATGTTGTGACACCTCTGCCAGCATCTGGGTAATTCCCACCACATGCACTCTGAGGCTCCCGGGACCTTGTCCATCTGGGCAACCTTTAGTTCCTATTTGGGAATTTTCCTTTTGGGAGACCCCATCTATAAGGCACCTCTTGGACTAAGATCCCAGGCTTAGTGGGACTTGGAAGTCAATTTGGACCAAGGTCCAGGGCTTGGTGGACCCCATCAACCTTGCCCATTTGGGAAACTTTGGTTCCCATTTGGAAATCTTTCTTTTGGGAGATCTCATTTGTAATTCTGTGCATCTCTCTTGGCTGGTGAGGATTTTGGTTTTGCTTTCAGTTTTGTGCTCAAGTATTTAATTCCATCTGATGGTACCCTAGAAGAGAGACTGTGGTCTGGACTGAGTGGTGAAGTAGGATGTTGATCTGATGCCATTCCAAAATTTGGCTGCCTCAATATAATTTTGTTGGGATAGAGATGAAAGTGTTACCTGAGAGCATTTGCTCTGATGAAAAGGGACAAGACTCCTCCTGGCTGGTTTCGGTTTTCTCAGGTGACTGAGAAATGTAATGCATGGGGGTGGAGGCTGAGTCCTCATGCCATGCAGTGGTCCCATAGGGAAACCCACTCATTCATTAAACCTGCTTAACCAGGGACAAGAATGAGAACTGGCCATTCAGTGATCTGAGCATGGGTGGTGTCCTAGATGCCACTGGGGGAGCCGAGACATGTAAGAGAGAGCTAAAGCAAGTCTGGGCTAAAATCTAGAGGAATTAAGCTCTCAAGCAGCACACTGGCCCACCACACAATGGCATTAGTAAACTTCATCTCTGACAAATTCAACTTTGAAATGGGAAATGGAGTCTCAAACAAAAATGAGGAGCACCAGAAAGCCAGGCTCCAATGAATGTAAGTATCTGAGTATTAAAGGGAATGTTTTTGCCATACAAATAGTCAAAGTGGGCTCTTTTATTTCATATGCAGTCATTAGAGAAAGCTGGCTTGGAAAAGCTTTTCTGAATCCATGACATTCCTGGGATATCCCTTCTTTGCTATGACTGACATCCCCACCACTTGGGGTACTTGAGGACCAGCTCACCAGCCGGTGGACCAGACCCAGTGGCTGCAGCTGGGACCCTTTGGTCCCCGGTCACCTTCTGACACAGACAACTGGCCAGAGTGACCCAACAGGGTAAGAGACATGAGACTTCGTTGAACTTCCTTCCCTTCCCTTCTTCTCTCAAGCTGGACTTTTTCCCTCCCTTTGAAACCTTTGAAGACCCCACATATTTCTGTGTCCCCTCTTTATTAGTACTCAGACCTGAGCAAGGAATAGTCGAGAAACAATACTACAGCCTTGGGGCCAGGATCCTGGTTCCCCCTCAAGGGATACACAGAATGACATGGGCATCTTGTACACCTAAGAGAAAAGTTATATTCCTTATGCTTCTTTTAGAAATGAATACTTTCAAACTGAACAGCCTAGAGTCCTTCCTTGTCCTTCTCTCGGGCTTAATTGCACCCTAAACACAATCCCTGATAAGCTAAAGATGAGGCACCCTGAGCACAACTGCCTGTGGGGTAAAGATGATTAGCACTTGATGTTTTTCAGGGATTTTCCTGGTTTGTTCTAATCTCTGATCAATGTGCCCTTTTCCCAAGTGCTGTTGTTCTAGGCAATAACCCAGAAGACCACCATCACGATCATGCCGAGATCTCTTGACACCAGTGTTGATGACAAAGATTCCCCTAAAGAGAGAAGAATGCATGTTTTCCCCAATCCTGACTCCTATTTGAAAGCCTGTTTTTTTTCCTGCCTTTTTCTATAAAATGCCCCCAAAATGGAGTGCAGTCTTTAAGGTATTAGCCTGCTGTGGCCTCCTCTCCCTGGCAAAGCAACAAAAGCTATTTTCTTCTCCATTAGCCACAATTCTATCTCTGCATTTCTATTTGGCATTGATGGAGAGAAGCTATGTTTAGGCCACAAAAATGGTGATCTACCCCTTGTAGGCTTTCACCCTGCAGCTGCTGACACATCAGTGGTGGGGCTGGACCACATCTGCCCCCTGTTTTCATCCAGGGCCTGTTGGGAACAGGCTGCTGCGAACAGTGTCTTTCATTTCTGGGGTGAACACCCAGGCATGGGGTCACTGGGTCTTGTTCTCTCTGTGACAAGCTGCTGTGGCAGGGTGGGGAGGTGTAAGGGCTCCCAGGTCACATCCTCAAGGTCCCTGCCAGACTGCCGTGTGGTCACTGTTTTATGTTCGCTGTTCTTATGGCTGTGTAGTGGCATCTCATGTGGCTTTGAGCTGATTCCCCTCAAGGCTGATGATGTGAGGTTAACAGCCAGCTGTGCTCCCTGTTTGGGGAGTGTCCAGGTGTGTCCTTTGCTGACATCGTATTTGGAATATTCCTTTTTTATGGTTAACTCACTGGAGTTCCTTCTATATTCCAGAACTCACCATTTCCAATATTTTCTCCCAGTCTGTAGTGATCCTTTCATCTGTTTAACTGAGTCTTTGGCAGAACAAACGTTTTTCATTCGATGAGGCCATTTGGGAAAATATTGTACTGCATTGTCTTCCAATCTGCAAACATGGTGTCTCCGTGTTTATTTGGACCTCTGATCTCTTTTACCAACATTTTGCAATTTGTGGCCTGCAGTCCTACCCACATTGCAATATGTTCATGCCTAAGTACCTTACCTTCTGAGGTGTGACTGTAGCTGGTGTGGTGTCATCCTTTGGATTCCATGCAGCCGTCATGGCATGGAGGAGCCCATGGCCTGGCACATGAGCTTGCCAAGCCCACTGTCCTTCTACCTGTGTGTTTGCTGCTACCCTGAGATTTTCTAGACAGCCATGTCCTCTGAAAATGGGAAGTTTGATTTCTTCCCTCCCAGAGCTTTGAATGAGAGCTTTGCTGGATGGAGTATTGGTTCGAGGTTCTTACTCTTCATCACCTCAAATATGTTTTGCCACTCCCTTCTGGCTGGTAGAATTTGTGCTGAAAGATCAGCTGTTATCTTTATATGGGTTCCTTTATATGTGATGTGTTGCTTTTCCCTTGTGGCTTTCAATATTTTGTCTTTGAACGTAATTTTTGTCTGTTTGATTAGTATGTGTCTTGCTGTGTTTCTTCTTGGGTTTATTTTGTGGAATTCTACTATTTCGTTTTGTTGATTTTGTATGGAATTGTCTGTTTCTTACACTTGAGTGAGTGTTTCCTTTCCCATATTTGGGAAATTTTTGGTTATAATCTCTTCAAATATTTCCTATGGCCCTTTCTCTGTTCTCCTTCTGCAACCCCTATGTTGCAAATGTTGGTACATTTAATGTTGTCCCAGAGGTCTCTTAGACTCGCCTCAGTTTTTTCATGCCTTTTTCTTTATTCTTTTCTGCAGCAGTGATTTCCACCACTCTGTCTTCCATTTCACTTATTCATTCCCCTGCCTCCATTAACCTGCCATTGATTCCGTCCCGATTATTTTTCATTTCAGCTATGGTGCTATCCATCTTGCTCTTTAAATCTTCTAACTCTTTGTTAAACATTTCTTTAAGTTCTCCATCTGGGTCTCCATTCTTTTTCCAGGATCTTGGATCATCTTTACTCTCAACACTCTGAATCCCTTTTCAGGTAAATTGCCTATATCCTCCTCATTTAGAGGTTTTTGTGTGTTTTTGTCTCATTCCTTTGTCTGACAGCTGCTTCTTTGTCATCTCATGTCTACCTTTCTGCTTATCCTCCCCTTTACAGTTGGTATGGAGAGCCCTGGAGTTCTGAGGGGTGGTAATGTTTCATGTGTACTCAGAGCATGTATTGGGAGTCATGGTATCATACTTCTTCCCCTGTAGCTGGGTGGCTGCAAAGGATATGGGTCTGTGAGGTAGGTGGCAGTGATTCACCACTGGAAGGATTGTTTCTGTAGCTTGCAGGGGTAGCAGTGTCTACTAAAGCCCCTCCTGAGAGCAGGTAGCTTTGAGGGATAATTTTCATAGCTTGCTATGCCAGCAGTTTCTCCTGCTGCCCCCTCCCTTTGCCAGGAAGGCTCCATTGCTCTCAGTAGGTATAAGAGTAGGTGCCGCTGTTCTGCTAGCACTCGCCTTGCTTGGCCACTCTAGGGATCTCTCAAGCCTCAGGGCTCAGGGACTTCTCCCTAATTATGGTTCACAGGTTTTCTTTTTAGCTGAAAGATGTGTGTTTCTAGTGGTCCCTTCCCCTGCCTTACTGCTGAGTGGAGTGCTCTTTGTAGCCGCTATGGGTTGGAAGGTGTGGTAATGGGCCTTTCCCAGCTGCCTTGGTGTGAAATGAGTGCCACTAATATGGGCCTTTGCAGGGCCACTGGCAGGGGCCCTGCAACTTGTGCTCTTCTCCAGTCAGGCAGCCCACATCTCAGGCATGGAACAGACACTGGCAGCCCTCTCACAGGAGTGGGCATTGTCACTGACAGATCTCTGGTGCTGAGTGGGCAATGCTCGTGCAAGTGTCTGAAGAGTCTCTGGGTAGAAAAGGGGAAATGCCAAGATATAAGTGTTAAAGGTCGAGGCAGAGGTGCATTCAGCCATGCACACATTTTATGAAGTTTGCCTCTGGTGTCATGAACATTACTACTAGTCATGAGAAGACACCACCATGAAGGGCTTTAGCGTTTTCTGTTTTTTTTTTTTTTTTTTTAAGAAAGGAAGAGATGCAAGAAGTGGGCTCATAAAATCTCCTAACAATATCTATCTGAAGACCTGCTCTTCCACTTTTCCCAGAGCACAGCGTGCCTCACTCCTGGTCTTCACCCTGAGCTCTGCTCAGGGCATGCTGTGGGTCTGCAGCTGAAGTAGTTCATGGTTTAATCCACGCAGAGGCAGATGGCAAGTGCTAAACTCCAGTTCACAGCTGCTGTCAAAATGGATGAGTGAAACTGGAAATTCAGAGTGCCTTCCAACAAGTAAGTGACATTATTTCAATCTTTGTACTCAGAGGGGCATCATTACAAAATAATCCACCATCACTTGCTAACATATTTCCATGCATCTTGTAATTATACTTCCCTCATACTCTGAGAAAGAAACAGGGGGAAATGAACAATCTAACTTTTTTTAAAATAAGATTTACCATTAATATAGACATTAACTGAATGAAACAAGAACACAAGGGTGGGAATGATCTTTAGAAATCAACAAATATTTATGAGCATCAGGTATGTGAAACTCATGTATTGTTGTGTGGGGACAGAAGACTTTAATCCATCAATTGTAGTATATTTTCTGGAGATGGCAGAATACAGAAATGCTTACAAATGGTTTATACATAAGATAGCTTAGCAAAATAAGTTTTGTTAGGAACTCTGGGTACTAAAATGTTAGAAGAGATTATTCCTGGTTCAAAATTACAGAAAAGTTTAGTGGAGATATTGACCTTTACACAGCCTCCGGAGAAGGCCAGCTTTTCCAGCTTCACATGACAGCTTTGACAAGAATATTGTCTACCGCAGTGTAGAAGTATTGCCCTTTCTGTTCTTTCAAATGATATCATATGATTTTGATCTGCTCTTGGCTCACATCAAAGATTTAATCTGATAGATAAATAACTACTTCTTAGGGAAGGATCAGAGGAAACACAACAATGAGTAGGTTTAAATGTATAATAAAGGTGAACAATAACTGGCCTTACATTTGGAAGAGGAGTTCCTGAAAATACTTTAATATCCTCCCTTTTCATGAGTATTTTTGCCCCATGCTGGGTTTCTTCACTTGTGAGCTTATCTACTATTGTCCCTTCAAAGTTCCCTCTCTTCCAAAAGATTCTAAATGAGGACTAAATACTAATTTAATGGTGTATAAGGGAATCATATTAGGGAAGGATAAGTAGTGTGTATTGAGTTTCATGTTAATCTTTTGATTTGCATATCAAACTCATTTCTTGGACACCTCTGGACCAGATACTCAGGAATCATGAGATTTAGGAGAAGGAGGAACTCAAGGAGGGCACTTTGTTTTGTTTTGTTTGTTTTTGTTGTTTTGGGGCTTTTATGGAATAAAGTATGCAGGAACAATCTGTTCACATTTCTGCAAAGAATGGCAAATTCTGCAGAATAATAGAGTGTAGGTTCTACCCCAAAGATTTTTGTAACTGACTTGGGGAGGGGTGCATCATTTCAGAGAGAATCCTTATAGAAAATGCTTCTCACTGTGGTCTCCACAGAAGCATAGACTTGTAAACATGAAAAGATCCACCTAACACTTTATATTACACCCTTGAATATTCTCCACCTTTGCCTGATTTTCTTTCAGCTCTTCTCTGTTCTTGCCACACCAAAAAATAGTCTGTTTAATCTGTTTAACAATCTTGGCCATTCTAAACTTGGCTAAATCTTGTTTGAAGAGTCGAGGTTAAGACTGTAATATTTAGAAGATGTGCCTTGCAGGACATTTGATCCTGTCCAAAAGGTCATAAAGACTTTTGGTTCATGCTAAAAAGGTTCTTGACATTTGACCAAATGCCTCACTGGACATTTTAGGTAGGACTGAATACCCACAATCCCAAGATGTGCTATTTTACTGATGCTGTTTTGCCTCCAAACTAGTCTAATCCATGTATGTGTCAGAATCTTTTGAAAATATGAGGGAAAATGTCAACCATCTTTTAGAAAAATAAACTTGGACATGTAGTCATATACATAGTGAAATCAAACTGAAATAATTTTTTTTTGTCTTTTTAGGGCCACACCTATGGCATATGGAGGTTCCCAGGATAGGGGTTGAATCGGAGCTGTAGCTTCCAGCCTACCCTAGAACCCCATCAATGTCTGATCCAAGATGTATCTGTGACCTACCCCACAGCTCACAGCAATGCCAGATCCTTAACCTACTGAGAAAGGCCAGGGACTAGTGTCTTTATGGATGCTAGTTGGGTTTGTTAACTGCTGAGCCACGATGGGAACTCCGAAAGATGTTAATCAATATCAGGAAGATATGAAAAATGCAAAGCTTCTTATAGCATGTTCTAAGGGCCAATTATTTATGTAAAACAATCTAAATGCTTCAGATGATCATTTGTGTAGGTATCCAGGTCTCAATGTCTTACATCCTATTGGAAATTCACATTCTTTTTATTTTTATTTTATTTTATTGTCTTTTTGTCTTTTCCATGGCTGCACCCATGGCATATGGAGGTTCCCAGGGTAGGGGTCCAATCAGAGCTGTAGCCGCCAGCCTATGACACAGACCCACAGCAATGCAGGATCAAAGCCACATCTGTGACCTACACCAAAGCTCAGGGCAATGCCGGATGCTTAACCTATTGAGCAAGGCAACACACAACATCATGGATACTAGTCAGATACACTAACCAATGAGCCACAATGGGAATTCTGAAACTCATATTCTTTTTGAAGACTCATAGCTGAGTCACTACTTGTTCAAAATTGATCTCAGTGTTGTTGTTTTGGGCTTCATAAATAGAAAGCACATTTTTCTGTCTACCATAATGATAGATAGAAGACCCTACAAATTTGATATGAGACTCTGTAAACTTGATCTTACTATATTTTAAAATCAGAATAGTACAACAATGACATAAATATGATCACATTTTAAAATAGTAGGGAATGAATGTTCATTTCCGAGTCAGTTAACACCTACATTATACCAGGCAGTTAGATTGAAATTGTGGAGGACAAATATCCTGAGAATATGTAGCATTTTGAAATTCTTTTTTAAGAATGAAAAGTAGAATAAGCACATGAATTCTTGTGCTGCAAGCAATAAAAATTCTTATATTGTAAGAAAAGCTATAACGAAAGTCTTCAGAGAGCAGGAGAATGCATTTCCTTTCTCACAGGCAGTCACAGAAACCCAGCTGGACCATTTTATCCTAAAGTTCAAGGAAAACAGAAGCATCTAAAATAGTCCCAGGATAGAAGGAGAGAGCAGGATAAATTTGAAAATGCTACATTTACTTCTTTTTAATTCTTGGCTTCTACATTAGTTTTATTATGGAGGTCATACCATTATTTTTACTAATCTTTTTTGTGCAGTGAAAAAGAAGAAATTACATAATAGAGCACTATATGCATTCATAAAATTAGCATTCATAAAATTAGCAAAATTAATGAGTTACATCTAAGTCAGGGGGATTATTTGAAGACTGTTACTGAAGAGTATCATATTCGTAAGCTTACTGAGACTCATAACAACCTATGCAGTGGTCATGAAAAATTGAGGAACAAAGAGAGAAAATTGTTAAGAAACCACAGTTAGAATGTCTCTAATGTATACTACTTTTTTTCTAAAATATTTCATCACATTAGATATCACACCATAAGTGAATATCTTTAATTTTTTGCAGATAAGCATTTCACATTCAACCTTTCCCTTCATTCATGAAATAATGCAGCTGAACAATAATGTGACTGAGTTCATTCTGCTTGGGTTGACCCAGGATCCTGTTAGGAAGAAAATAGGGTTTGTCACTTTCTTGATTTTCTACTTGGGGACATTGATAGGTAACCTGCTCACTATTGCTACCATCAAGACCAGCCAGACACTTGGCAGTCCAAAGTACTTCTTCCTTTTCCACATACCCTTATCTGATACCTGCTTCTCTACTTCCATAGCTCCTAGAGTGATTGTGGATGCCCTTTTGAAGAATGCCACTATCTCTTTTAACGAATGCATAGTGCAAGTCTTTTCATTCCATTTCTTTGGCTGCCTGGAGATCTTCATCCTTATCCTCATGGCTGTTGACCACTACATGGCCATCTGTAACCTCTGTGCTACACAACAATCATGAGTCATGGAGTCTGTGGGATGTTGGTGGCTGTGGCCTGGGTGGGATCCTGTGTGCATTCTTTAACTCGGATTTTTCAAGCCTTGAGTTTACCATTCTGTGGTCCTAATGTGATGGATCACTATATGTGTGACTTACAGCCTTTGCTGAAACTTGCCTGTGCAGACACCTATGTGACCAACCTACCCTTGGTATCCAACAGTGGAGCCATCTGTACAGAGAGTTTTGTCATGCTGATGGTCTCCTATGTCATCATCTTGTATTCTCTGAGAAACCACAGTGCAGAGGGGAGGAAAAAAGCCCTCTCCACCTGCATCTCCCACATCACTGTGGTCATCTTGTTCTTTGGTCCTTGCATATTTATATACACACGCCCTGCAACCACCTTCTCCATGGATAAGATGATAACTGTCTTTATACAATTGGAACCCCTCTGCTCAACCCTCTGATTTATACGCTGAGGAATGCAGAAGTGAAAAATGCCATGAGGATGCTATGGAGCAAGACGTTGATCCCAGATGACCAAAGATGAATGGAAGTTTCAATTTTTTCTTCATAGCTTAGATTGACTGAGAATCAGTCCCTCAAGAATATTATATCTTACTGTGGTATTCATTTAATCCTATCATGGGGCATGGATATTTGGTTCCTTTAGAAAAGGGAGCACTATAAACACAACAATCTTTAGTGTTCCATCAGCTTTATGTAGAGGAAGAGATGGAGTCAGGTACAAAGAGGTATGTAAGGTTCACTGCTTTAGAGGCTTTTCACTACTGTGTCTCTGTCTCTCTTGCCTGCCTAGTGTCACTTTGGTTTCATCTAGCATTTTATCTTCCATTTTTCAAGATGATTTCTGGTGTTGTCTGCTTCTTCATACCAGTCTATAAGCTTATATTCATATATTAGCAGGTTTTACCTCTTTCAACTATTTCCTTTATCAAACACTGTGGTCTCATGTCTACTCATGGACCTTTAATGTAGTAAGCAGTTCTTTCTTGTCAGGAGAAAGTATCCGATTCAAAGAACTATAGAAACTTCATGTTATAAGGGACAATATTTAATACAGTTATCGCTCTAGATAACTTCTTGAGCCTTCACTTCAAATTGTTACCTTGTGTTACCTAGTCCTTCCAGAACAGTGATAAAACACTGAGAAAATGCACACTTCTGAGGTAGGTCTTTGAACTTAAAAGGTTTGACATTTGGGTTTGTAGTTATGAGAGAATTCAGTTTATAAATCCAATTTATCACCCTAATTAGGTTCTTTTTAATTAGGTTCACCCCCTATTAAGGTTTCTTGGACCAGGCCAGTTATAGTAACATGTTCATAATATTGGGTTAATATGTTTATAGCATAGATAAACCAAATTAAGGAAGACATATTTATATGAGCTAGAAGTAAAGAGGACAAACAGGTGATGTTAGTGAATTTTACAATGTCAACAGGATAAAAGAATTAATGAGACAACACAAAGGATGATTTTTAAATTTTGAAACAGAAACATTTCCATAAATTATGAATTTACACTCTGTAAAAGGTAAAACTGTGAAAAAGAGTAAAAAGGATATCAGTGGTTGTTGGGATTTAAGCAGTTTGAGTAAAGGGAAGAATCGGTTGAGTGTGGGACATTTTAAAGGAGGCAAAATCATTCTGTTTGATATTCTAAAGGTAGAAGCATGATATTATGCACACTGTAAAGTCCATAAAACTCTACAACACAGAGTAACCCAAAACCAATTGTAAACTACAAACTTTAGTAAAAATGAATTAATATTGGTTTGTCATTCATAACAAATGAACTACATTCATGCTAAGTTTTTGGTAAACAGTATATTGGTGATGGGAAATCCCTGTATATATTTTTTGGTAATTTTTCTGTAAGTCTACAATTATTCTTTTAAGATAGTCTATTAAAAAGTGATATTAATAAGAGAAATCTCAATTTTTATTACCATGTTCAAAAAGTTTATTTTAATTTTTATATGAATTCACTATATAAGTACATCTTTTATTAAGCCATATATTGATATCCTCAAATATTCTGTAGTTGAACCTTGTATGCTATTCAAATATTATTAATGAATATTTCCTGTGTGCAAAGAGATTTTTAAAACCTTGAGCATTATTATAATGTTGTAACCATTAATTTGAATGTTACAAAATGAAAATTGACATGAAGAGGTTTTAGTTTTGTTCTACATGATAGCCTTCAATACTTTTATTAAATTCATAAGTTAATTTCTCTTTTTAGGGCTGCACCCTAAATTGGAAATTTAGTCATCTGGAAATTCCCAGGCTAGTGGCCAAACTGGAGCTATAGCTTCCAGCCTACACCATAGCCACATCAACCCCAGATCTGAGCTGCATCTGTGACCTACACCACAGCTCACTGCAATACTGGATTCTTAACCCACTGAGTGAGGACAGGGAGTGAACCTACCTCCTGTGGATACTAGTCGGGTTTGTTACTGCTAAGCCACAACCAGAACTCTGAATCTTCAATTTTTTTACATATACATATCTAAAAAGTGCTTATATCTTTGTCTCCTGTTTCTTTACTTTCTTTCTCCCCCCTGCCTTTGGCCATGCCTGAGGCATTGGGAAGTTCCCTAAGCCACTGCAGTGACAATGCTGGATCTTTAACCCACTGCACCACCAGGGAGCTCCCACTTTCTTTCTTTTTTAATATACCAAGTTCATGTATCAATTAATGTTAATAATCATAGAAGAGGCCAGTCCCTACCCAGGGCGGACCCCTGTCTCTGAAGGTGGGCATAAAACTTGCGGTATACCACCACCTGACTCTTGGTTGCAACTTCTGAGGCAATCAGCAGGAGCATTTTTCTGCTGGTGACTACAGACCAGATTGGCTCATTAAAAGAGCCCAGGTCAGAGCTGTTATACTGCAAGGTGTCAGTTGGGGGGGAAATTCCATTCGACCCAGAACCACTCCATCCTGAGCTGATTGCTCCTGCATGGAGAGACTGCCTGCCTCCATCCCTGCATGGCAAGACCACTGGGTCTATCCCAGTGCTTCTACAGCATCTCCCAGCAGAACAACCCTCCACCAGCCTGCCTGCCTCCATCCTGTGCGACGAAGCTGGCTGGCTCTGTCCTGGTGCCACTATCTCACTTCTCAGCCTGCACCTCCAAATCCTTGTGTGTAGGCAAGGACAGAGGGAGATAGTGCAGAGCAGATGAACATGACACAGGACATTACAAGTCACCTGCCTTGGAGGTCAGGAACCTAAAGACTCAAGTTCCAATCTAAGATGTTTGAATCACACGGTTTAGTAAACTCACCGAGAGAAGCAAAGGGGAAGAGATGGAAGAGATGGAGGATGAATGCGCCTAAGGAGGTGGATCTGAGAAGATATTGTTGTGGTTTATCTCAGAGTGTTCGGCCTATGTTTTCAGATTATCTCTTTGGCTTGGTATTCAGCATTTTCACTGTGATGTATATGGTTTGTTAAGAACTGCAAATTATACATGTTTCCAGACTCTGAGCTGAATATGCAGAATCTTCTGGAAACATCAGGCAGGAAACCATGAGGTATCTTCAGAACTGCTGGTTCTTGATCTAATACTCATGATATTTCAAAGTAGGGAAATGCAAGTCTAAGCACACCCAAACTGCCACCACCCAATAACTCTGTCAGATACAGACATATCAAGGCCTTAGGAAAAAGTGAAACTACAAATGACAAGGTCCCAAAGTCACCAAGCTCTCCACATCCAGGAAAGCTGTCTTTGAATCAAGAATGTTCTTATACTTTGACATGAGTGGGAAATACATTTCTATTATGGTTAAGTGATAGAAACATCAAGATTTATTACATTTCCTTGCAAGAAGGATATACTGACATGGCAATGTGGGTGGACCTCAACCACATTATGCTGGGAGAAGAAAAGCCTTATGTAAAAGAGATATAGGCTGAAAAAAACAACAAAATTCATAACAAAGGCTGAGCAATCTTCAATCAAAAGGACCAGAAACCTTAAAAGAGGTATCTTACTCCAGAAGACAAAGAGGAAGTCATATCAAGAGGTAGGAGGAGTGATTTCACGACATAAAAAACCCCATACCTCCCAGGTGGGAAGCCCCACAGACTGGAAACTAACTGGTTCACAGAGACTCACATGCAGGAGGGAGAGTTCTGAGACCCACATCAAACTCTCACATGTGGGGATCTGGCACTGGGAGAAAGAGCCCCTGGAGCACCTGCCATTGAAGGCCAGTGGGGCTTGTGCACAAGAGCTCCACAGGACTGGGGGAAATGGAGACGCCATTCTGAAAAGGCACACACAGATTTTCATGTGCACTGGGTCCCAGGGCAAAGCCAAGTCTCAATGGGAATCTGGGTCAAACCTGACTGCAGTTCTTGGAGGACATCCTGGGAAAACAAGGGTGAATGTGGCTTGTTGTGAGGAAAGGACATTGGAAGCAAAGCTCTTAGGAATATCCACCAGCATGCCTTTCTCTGGAGGTGGCCATTTTGGGGAAATCTGGCCCCACCCATCAGTCAGCACTGAGAAGCCCCAGGCCAAACAACAATCCAGGTGTTACCCCTCAGTAAACAGGCTACCTAAAGACCCCTCAGGCACACAGCTGCCTTGAATCCCATCCAGAGACTAAGCCCCACCCACCAGAGGGATTAGAATCAGTTCCACCTACAAATGGGCAGGCATCGGCCCCTCCCATCAGGAAGCCTACACCAAGCCCCCACACCGACTTCAGACACAAGGGGGGCAGACACCAGAAGGAAGAGAGGCTACAACTCTATTATCTGTAAAAAGGTCACCACACCAAAAACCTATAAAAACGATAAGACAGAGAACTATAACTCACATGAGGGAGAACGGAAAAACCCCAGAAAACCAGCTAAGCCATGAGGAGATTCTCAGCCTCCAGGAAAAAGACTTTAGACTGTTGATGCTGAAGATGATGCAAGACATTGGAAATAAACTGGAGGCAAAGACGGATAACTTACAGGAAACACTGACCAAAAGAGATACAAGATATACAACTTAAACAAGAAGAGATGCAAAATATAATAACTGAAATCAAAAATTCACTAGAAGCAGCTAACAGCAGAATACAGGAGGCAGAAGAACCAATAAGTGAAGTGGAGATCAGATTAGTAGACATTACAGGTGCAGAACAGAAAAGAGAAAAAAGATTGAAAACAAATGAAGAGAGTCTCAGAGAACTCTGGGACAAGGTTGAACACACCAACATCCATATTATAGGGGTGCCAGAAGGAGAAGAGAGAGAGAAGGGGACAGAAAGAATATTCCAAGAGATAATAGCCCAAAACTTCTCTAACATGGGAAAGGAACCTACTCACTCAAATCCAGGAAGCACAACAAGTACCATATAAAATAAACCCAAGGAGAATACCCTGAGACACATATTACCCAAACTGACCAAAATTAAAGCCAAAGAGAAAACACTGAAAGCAGCTAGGGAAAAGGAACAAATAACATACAAGGGAACCCCAATAAGGTTATCAGCAGATTTTTCAGCAGAAACTCTGCAGGCCAGAAGGGAGTGGCATGATATACTTGACGTGATGAAAGGAAAAAACCTCCAACCAAGATTACTCTACCCACCAAGGCTCTCATTCAGAATTGAAGGAGAAATCAAAAGCTTTCCAGATAAGCAAAAGCTGAGAGAATTCAGCAACACTAAACCGGCCTTACAACAAATACTAGAGGAACTCCTCTAGGCAGAAAAGAAAAGACAGCAACAGGAAACAAAAATACCACAAATGACAAGGCTCACCAGTAAAGGTATATATACAATAAAGATACGAAATCATCCATGCACAATTATACCACCAAAATCAGAAATCATGAGAAGAGGTGGGTACAAATGAAGGACACTGCAGATGAACTTGCAATGAAGAGAACAACAACTTAAAACAATCTCACATACATATAGACTTATATCAAAACTTCGGAATAACTGCAAACCAAAAATCTACCATTGATACACAAACAAAGAAAACTCGACTCAAATGCAACACTAAAGATAGTCATCAAACCAGAAGAGGAGAGAACAGGAGAAGAAGGGAAGAAAAAAGAGCAAGAAAAACAAATCCAAAGCAGTTTTAAAAATGGCAATAAGAACATACATATCAATAATTACCCTAAATGTTAATGGACTAAACGCCCCAATCAAAAAACATAGACTGGCTGAATAGATACAAAAACAAGACCCATATACACGCTGTCTTCAAGAGAACCACTTCACTTCTAGGGACACATACAAATTGAAAGTGAGAGGATGGAAGACAATATTTCATGCAAACAGGGATGAAAAGAAAGCTGGAGTAGCAATAATCATAACAGACAAAACAGACTTTAAAATGAAGAAAAAAAATAAAATAAAATGAAGAATATTTTAAGGGACAAAGAAGGTCATTACATAATGATCAAAGGATCAATCCAAGAAGATGATATAACAATTTGAAATATCTAAGCACCCAACATAGGTTCACCACAATATATAAAGCAACTGCTAACAACCTTAAAAGGAGAACTCGACAATAACACAATAATAGTGGGGGACTTTAACACCCCACTCACAGCAATGGTCAGATCATCCAGACAGAACATCAATAAGAAAACACAGGCCCTGAATGAAGCATTAGACCAGATAGACTTAATAGATATTTATAGGACATTCCATCCAAAAGCAACAGAATACACATTTTTCTCAAGTGCACATGGAATAATCTCTAAGATTGATCACATCCTTGGCTACAAATCCAACCTCAGTAATTTAAGAAAATTGAAATCATATCAAGCATCTCTTCTGACCACAACACTATACAACTGGAAATCAACAACAAGGAAAAAAAACCTGCAAAAAAACACAAGCAGGTGGAAACTAAACAACATGCTAATAAACCACCAATGGATCACTGAAGAAATCGAAGAGTAAATTAAAAATACCTAGAAGAAAATGACAACAAAGATACAACACTCCAAAACCTATGGGATACAACAAATCCATTCTAAGAGGAAAGTTTATAGCAATACAAGCCCACCTCAGACAACAAGGAAAAGCTCAAATAAACAAGCTAACTTTACATCTCAAGCAGCTTGAGAGAGAAGAACAGACAAGACCTAAAGTTAATAGAAGGAAAGAAATCCTAAAGATCAGAGCAGAAATCAATGAAATAGAAACAATGAAAACCATAGAAAAGATCAATGGAACGAAAATCTGGTTCTTTGAAAAGATCAACAAAATTGATAAACCCTTAGCCAGACTTATGAAGCAAAAAAGACAGAGGACTCAAATCAATCAAATTAGAAATGAAAAGGAAGTAACAACGGACATAACAGAAATACAAAGGATCATAAGAGACTACTATGTGCAACTATATGCCAATAAAATGGAAAAACTAGAAGAAATGGACAAATTCTTAGAAAAGTACAATCTTCCAAAACTAAACCAAGATGAAACAGAAAAGATGAACGGACCCATCACAAGAGCCGAAACTGAAACTGTGATTAAAAAACTTCCAACAAACAAAAGCCCATGACCAGATGGCTTCACTGGCGAATTCTACCAAACATTTAGAGAAGAGATAACACCTCTCCTTCTGAAACTATTTTGAAAAATTGCAGAGGAAGGGATACTCCCAAACTCATTCTATGAGGCCACCATCACCCTGATACTAAAACCAGACAAAGATACCACAAAAAAAAGAAAACTACAGGCCAATTTCACTTGATACAAAAATCCTCCACAAAATACTAGCAAACCACATCCAGCAATACATTAAAAGGATTGTACATCACGATCAAGTGGGATTTGTCACAGGGATGTAAGAGTTCTTCAGTATCCGCAAATCCATCGGTGTGATACACCACGTTAACAAACTGAAGAATCAAAACCATATGATCCTCTCAATAGATGCAGAAAAAAGCCTCTGACAAAATCCAACACCCATTTCTAAGAAAAGCCCTTCAGAAAGTGGGCATAGTGGGAACCGACCTCAACATGATAAAGGCCATATATGACAAACCCAAAGTTAACATCCTCCTCAATGGTGAAAACCTGAAAGAATTCCCGCTGAGATCAGGAACAAGATAAGGATATCCGCTCTCGCCACTACTCTTCAACATAGTTTTGGAAGTCCTAACCACAGCAATCAGAGAAGTAAAAGAAATAAAAGGAATCCAAATTGGAAAGGGAGAAGTAAAAACTATCCCTATTTGCAGATGACATGATACTATACCTAGAGAATCCTAAAGACTCTACCAGAAAACTGTTACAGCTCACCCATGAATTTGGCAAAGTCGCAGGATACAAAATTAACACACAGAAATTGACAGCATTTCTATACACTAACAATGAAAGAGCAGAAAAAGAAGTTAGGGAAGCAATCACGTTTAACACTGCATCCAAAAGAATAAAATACTACCAGTAAACCTACCTAAAGAGACAAAAGACCTCTACTCTGAAAACTAACACACTAATAAAAAAAATCAAAGATGACACAAATAGATGGAAAGAGATACCATGCTCATGGATTAGAAGAGTTAATATTATCAAAATGTCTATACTACCTAAGGCAATATACAGATTCAATGCAATCCCATCAAATTACCAAGGACATTTTTCACAGAACTCGAACAAAATATTTTCAAGTTTGTTTGGAAGCACAACACACCCAGAATAGCCAAAGACATCCTGAAAAAGAAAAACAGAGCTGGAGGAATCAGGCTCCCAAACTTCAGACTCTACTACAAAGCAACAATCATCAAAACCGTATGGTACTGGCACAAAGACAGAAATATAGATCAGTAGAACAGGATAGAAAGCCCAGAATTCAACCCACACACCTACAGCCAACCCATCTATGACAAAGGAGGCAAGAATATACAAAGGAGAAAGGACAGCTTGATCAATAAGTGGTGCTGGGAAAACTGGACAGACACATGGAAAAAGAATGAAATTGGAACACTCCCTAACACCATACACAAAAATAAACTCCAAATGGATGAAAGACCTAGATATAAGACCAGACACTCTAAAACTCTTAGAGGAAAACATAGGCCAACACTCTCTGGCATAAAAAACAGCAACATCTCAGATCCACCTCTTAGAGTATTGACAATAAAAACAAAAATAAACAAATGGGACCTAATCAAACTTAAACCTTTCTGCACAACAAAGGAAACCCTAAACAAAACCAAAAGACAACCCACAAAATGGGAGAAAATCTTTGCGAGTGAATCAACTGACAAGGGATTCATCTCCAAAATTGATAAACACCTTCTGCAGCTCCATACCAAAACGACAAATGACCCCATCCAAAAATGGGCAAAACATCAAAACAGACAGTTCTTGAAAGAAGACATATGGATGGCCAAAAAACACATGAAAAGATGTTCAACGTCACTCATTACTAGAGAAATACAAATCAAAACCACTATTAGAGAAACGCAAATCAAAACCACCTTACACCAGCCAGAATGGCCATCATCCAAAAGTCTACAAACAATAAGTGCTGGAGAGGGTGTGGAGAAAAAGGAACCCTAGTACACTGGTGGTGTGATTGTAAATTGGTGCAACCACTCTGGAAAACAGTATGGAGATGCCTCAAAAAACTCAAAATTGAACTACCATTTGATCCAGCCATCCCACTCCTGGGCATCTACCCAGAGAAAACCATGACTCGCAAAGACACATATACTCTGATGTTCATTGCAGCACTCTTTTCAATGACCAAGACATGGAAACAACCTAAATGTCCATCGACAGAGGAGTGGATCAAGAAGATGTGGTACATATACTCAATGGAATATTAGCCATTAAAAGGAACGAAATACCAACATTTTTAGCAACATGGATGGACCTAGAAACTATCATGCTAAGTGAAGTCAGCCATACAATGAGACACCAACATCAAATGCTATCATTGACATGTGGACACTGAAAAAAGGACAGACTGAACTTTGCAGAACAGATGCTGACTCACAGACATTGAAAAATTTATGGTCTCTGGAGGAGACAGTTTGGGGGGTGGGAGGATGTGCTTGGGCTGTGGGATGGAAATCCTATGAAATTGGATTGTTATGATCATTATACAACTACAGATGTGATAAATTCATTTGAGTAATAAAGAAAAAAATTTAAAAATTTTAAAAAAAGAAAAAGATCAACAAAATTGATAAACCTTTAGCCAGACTCATCAAGAAAAAAAAAAGCAAGAGGTTTCAAATAAAAAAAAATTAGAAATGATAAAGAAGTTACACCTGACACTGCCGAAATACAAAGGATTATGAGAGACTACTATGAGCAACTGTGTGCCTAATTGTATGAAAGAAAGCAACGGTTTCATCAATGGGCAGAATGGTCACTGGGCACAGATACACAAAGATACAGGGCACAAAAGACAACTACTGTGATGTGAGAGATACAAGTGGAAAGGGCTTTGTGCTCTGCCCCCAAGCTATAGTTCTTTAGGGAATGTAAGATGACCAAAAAGGAAATCAACATGAGGAAAAAATTAAACAGACAGATGAACCCACTGCTGGCTTCAACAAAGAGACCCAGGGTATGAGTGTCCATGCAGACGAGTTTCAGTAAAGGGTACAAGTCACACATGAAGTAATCTATGACTTTGGGACCACAGAAGAGCAGCCCAACAATAAAAAGAATCTGAAAGGTTGCATGGAGAAGTCCTCCAGTCCAGGCCCCTCCCAGCAGAATACACAGCCTGTGGCTCATGATGGCCGTGTCGTGCAGAGGTCTACAGATGGCCATGTAGCAGTCATAGGCCATCACCCTCAATAGGATAATCTCAGTAGCACTGAAAATGTGTTCAGCATAGACTTGAGCCATGCACCCATTAAAGGACATAATTTTCTTCTTGTTAAGGAGTCCACAATCAACTTAGGAGCTAGCTGAACAAGAAGAATAAATTGTGTCTATCAGGGAAAGATGAGTCAGGAAGAAGTACACAGGGGAGTTCAGAGCCTGGCTGGTGGTAATCGTAACCACAGAGCAGGTTGCCTGAGTTATCATGTTAAAACCAAAAATACCACAGACACTATGTTTTGCATTTGAGGCTTCTGGGTAATACTGATTAAAATGAATTTGATCACATTCCTTTCATTCTCCATCTATGTGGTGTGGAAGATAAAAACTCCGGGAAAGAATGCTTTACCTTTAAAAAAAAAAGAAAAAGAAAAAAAGACAGGAAAGGGAAAAAGAACCATGAAAGAATTAAATACACAAAATTCTGGGTTTTTTTACAGACCCTGATTTTAATCCATACTACTTATACTATAGTCAATAAGTTAAGTCTGGATAAACCACCACATCCCTTTGATGCAAAGTCTATTCCATTTACATGATGAAGAAATATACAAGCACTCAATTAAAATTTAAGATAGTATATAAAACTAAGGATTGTCACTGTTAATTTTCACTTTTTCCTAAACCTAAGATTCCATTATTCCTTTCATCTTTATTTATTCTTATAGCAAAAGGGTGGTGAAGGGTGAAATGAATTTTCCCTGCTGTATCTGGGTGAGGTAACAACAAGGTACCCAGAAAGGAAACCTCTTCTGGGTGATCCCATAGATGCTTCATCAAGAAGCTAGCTTCAGGGTTCCAAGCCCCAGGAGCGTGGTCCCCTTTCTGGACAGCCCAGTGCATCAGAGAATCCGTCCAGGGCCAAGAACACTTGGGAAGAAAGTTGAATGCACTTCTAATTGCCAACTCTTCTCTAGAGAAGATGGCCCTGGGGATCAACAACCAAACTGTTTAATTTTTATAATTCCATGAAGGTCTGCACCAAAGGTGAGATTTCAAAATCAAAATCAGATGAAAACCCCAAACTTGACTCATTCATCCTCATTATTTCACTTATTACTTAACTTTTTTTTGTAAACCTTGAGGTAGTTAGAACTTTTGTTTTGTTTTGTTTTGTTTTGTTTTGTTTTTAGGCCACACCTGCAGCATATGGAAGTTCCCAGGCTAGAGGTCAAATCAGAGCTGCAGCTCCCAGCCTACACCACAACCACAGCAACACAGGATTCAAGCCATGTCTGCAACCTACACCACAGCTCACTGCAACACCAAATGTTTAACCCACTGAGTGAGGCCAGGGATTGAACACGCATCCTCATGGATACTAATTGGGCTTGTTACCACTGAGCCACAATGGGAACTTCCTAGCACATATTTTTAAAACAGTTCTCTTATGGATGTCTTTGATAGTCTCTGTTAATTGACAGACTGAAACACAGGATTACTCTCTCCCTCTGTTCTAGACCTAGACAGTGCCTAATAACACTCAAATCCTCTAATATATATATTTTTGGAAAAATGGGAAATGTAGTAAAGTGTTACTCTCACAAAATAATCCTGATCTTCCACCAAAGGCAACCAAACTGCAAATGAGAGGAAAGAACATCAGCAAACTTCTCCCTAAGCAGAGAAATCTTTGTCACTTGTTAAATTCCCAATACTAACATTATGAAATACAAACTTTTACTCTAAATCTGCTTTTTCTCATTCTTAATATAATTAGAGATTAATTTTTACACCATATAATTCCGATAATAATCATTAATTTGTTTGAGTTTTGCAATGTGCTAGGCACTATACTAAGTGATTTATATGCATTATTTGACATAATCTTCAAGACAGTCTTATGAGGTTAGTAAACTCTTATCTGTATTTTAAAGAAAATGAAATCATGGTTACAAGAAGATGAATGTCTTGCCCAGAAGTCAATGATAAAGAAAAACTAATAGAGAAGACAGTATGCAAATCCAGGATGTCTGTCTCTGTTTGGCACGTAATTGCTCCCCAGCAGAAACACAGTTTACTTCTGGGAGTCGGAATTGCCAGATTTTGAAGAACAATCTTGTGAGGTTGTTACACTATTATCTATAGTTTAAAGGGAAGGACACTTTGGTTATAAGAAGGTAAATAACTTGCCCAAGTTATAACAGTAAAAAAGAAAGATAAATAGAGGAGCTTATATTCAAAACCAGAATTCTATCTCTAGCTCTTTAGAACTTAGTGCATCTTGAGTATAGATCCAGTTTACTTCTAGGAATCAGCAATGCCAGACTTTGGACAAGGCCACCACCTATGACCATATGTAATCCATAGCACTTCTTTCACTAACCTATGAAACATAGCATCAGATGTTAATAAAGGGTCTATTTGACAAATCCAGAATTCTTTTGTGCTAAAATATCAACTCATATGCCCTTTAAAGATGAGGAAACTGAGGCCCAAAGAAGAAACACAGATAACTGATTAGTAGAAGAAGACAAGAATCCAAGTCTTCTTCTTTTTTTTTTTTTTTTTTTTTTGTTTTTCCTTTTTGGCTAGGGGTCAAATCTGGGCTGCAGCTGCTGGCCTATGCCACAGCCACAGCAACACCAGATCTGAGCCACATCTTCAACCTATGCCATAACTTGCAGCAATAACAGATTCTTATTCCATGTGCAAGTCCAGGGATCAAACCCCCTTCCTCACAGATACTAGTTGGATTCTTTTTCTTCTTTTTTTTTTTTTTTTTTTTTTTTTTGGTCTTTTTGTCTTTTCCTGGGCTGCACCTGTGGCACATGGAGGTTCCCAGGCTAAGGGTCCAATCAGAGCTGTAGCCACTGGCCTATGCCACAGCCGCAGCAATGCAAGATCTGAGCCACATCTGCGACCTACACCACAGCTCACAGCAACACTGGATCCTCAACCCAATGAGCAAGGCCAGGGATTTAACCCACAACTTCATGGTTCCTAGTCAGATTTGCTAACAACTGAACCATGATGGGAACTCCACTAGTTGGATTCTTAATCCACTGAGACACAGCGGGAACTCCACAATCCAAGTCTTCTAATCCCCAATTGCCTTGGGAGACTGACCTAAGAAAACATTTCTACGGCTTTGTCAGAGAATTTTTGCCTATATTTTCCTCTAAGAAAAGCTAGCAATCATCTTTTGGTGTGTTCTTCTTAGCTGTTTTGGTTAACTTACCAGTCCAAAACCCCACTGATTACCATTGGGTAGCAATTCTAGCATCCCTTGCAAAAGGTATTATTCAGAAAAGAGAAATTTTTTTCATTACCCTTTTTAGGACTGGAGAAGCATCATTCAGAAGAACACCCTTAGTTTTTCTCTTGCCTTATTAGCTAGAATTGTGTAACATGCCTATCCCTAAATTTATCACTAGAAAGAAGAATATTGTCATAATTACTTTAGACTAATCCAGATTCACACTATGACTGGGGTTGGACCACACTTTCCTACAAACACATGGCCACCTGACCCCAGAACAAACTGAATTTTGGTCAAAGGAAAGATGGGAATAGCTACTCTGTGGACAACTAACACTCTCTGCCATACTTAACATGCCTTGATTGATTACTCCCTTTTTCCTCCTATGTCCTTAACTTTCTTTCTCCTCCCCCCCAACTCCTCCTCCTCTAACTGAGACACAACAGTTGAGTAACTTATCCAAGAATACAGAGTTAAGTCAGGAGTCAGTAAATGATGGTCAATAGTATTACAGGCATGGAAAAGGCAAAAATTACTCTCAACTTATTTTATAAAATATTTTCCAAAAGTTCTCTATGCATAATGTACTAGATGGATGATTTTGTGTGCTATCTTTTGATGTCCTACTCAATAACCCCAATTTATTTAAGCTGTTTTACAGGTTCTGATCAATTAAGTGACATGCATAGAATCTTACAATAAAAAGAAGAACCTGGAATCACACCTAAGTTTGTGTCTTTGGTGTATTATTTCTCCAGGACTCTACCATGTCCCAGTCATACAGAGGATGGATGTCCCTGGTCCTAAGTCTGAACATCTCTGCAATCATCAGGAAATTTCCAGAATGAAAACTCCCAAGATTATATTTAGGCAGATCTCTGAGATGGGGACCTAAAGGTAGGAAAGGAAGATAAGAAGTATTCTCTTTTCCCTATGATTCTCACTTATGGTCACTGCTGCACATGGGATCTGTCTGAGGAATGTGTCTTGCCCTCCACTGAGGGTAGAACCAAAGCCTCTTGAAAATGCACAGCTGGTCTGAATCAGCACCTGCTCTCCTACCATTTCCAGGGCATAAAATATATCATGGCAGTGGTGTCCAGTGCACTAGAATAACATCATTGCTTTGCATTTAGTTCAGGCTGTATGTCAACCCAAACTCTACTGATTATTAGCTTTTTGATCTTGGTCAAATGACAGTCACAGTGAGCATCAATTTTCTTACACATAAAATAGAATTATACCTCCCACTTGCAGATTATGCGAGAATTAGATGAAATACCACAATTAGCTGAGTGATGTAAATATAAAGTGTTATAGTATTTGTTAGTCTCATTTGCATCCACATTTCTTTTATCTCCAGTAAACTTTCAAGGACTCTCAACTTTGTGTCAGATTTTTTTGGTGAAGAGAATGCCAAACACTCATAGAAAGATTTCTGAATTATAATGACTTTTGAATCAGTACTCAGCATTTTAAAACCTAGCCTTTCTTCTCTCTTAATTTCTGTATTTGCCCAGATTGTATTAACAATAAGAGTAAAGAAGCTAAGTGAGTCGAAACAATTCTTTCTGGAAATCTGAATCAGTCAAACCATGAGCTCTGATTTCCTATATGGAAAGTGACAACAGACCACAGGGAGTTTTACTCTATGCCAGGGAGGGACTGTTGTAAGCAGTTTACATGTGGTATCTCATAGAACTCCCATGACATTCTGTGATGGATACTCTTATCTCTCATCATCGCCTTTTTACAGGTGCGGGAACCCAGGTAAATACAGGATGAGGAACTTGCCCATGATCACATAGCTATCAAATAGAACATTCAGCAAAACTCTTAATCATGATTCAGAGTTTTTATCATTATATGCAGTTTCTCTCACCTACATGTCTCTATCCACAGGGTATTAACTGTAGAAGAGCAGTTTTGCAGGGACTTGGTCATTTTCACACGTCATCTTGGTTAATCCTCCCTAGAACTCTGTGAGAGAGGCATTAGTAAAGTTGTCTTACACACACTGATAGGTTCATGCATCCATAATCCCATGACTAGAACATTCTATGCCTTCGGTCCCAGACTCTGAAATCATTTCCTAAACAGTCAGAGAGGGGCTGCAAACCCAGCCCAGATGGTTATCCCCCTCCTCTTAGTCACAGATGCCATGGCCACAAGAGAGAAATAATAAACTGGTTTGGCTGTCTTCTTGGTTAAAGCTGCTAATTCTAATCCTCTGGGAATTGAGAAATCAGAGACTTCCTAATTCCTTGCCCTTGAATAATACCTATTTAAATATTTCTCTGTCAGCGCACACACAAATATTGATAAGGATAAACTCAGGAAGACCATATAAATATAACCAGCCATGGATCACAGAAGCCAATGGTTTTGAGTTTCCAACTCATTGGGATCCAGACTTCCAAGAACCAAAGGAGATCTCTCCAGGCTGAGCACAGGCTTACTAAGAAAAATGTTTAAAAGAGCTAACTTCAGGGAATTGGCAACTTCAAAGCAAGTTTTATTTGCTGCTTATTTTATGGTGCTTGCAATCCCTAATTTTCTTTTTTTTTTTTTTTTGTCTTTTTGCCATTTCTTGGGACGCTCCCGTGGCATATGGAGATTCCCAGGCTAGTGGTCCAATCAGACCTGTAGCCACCAGCCTATGCCAGAGCCACAGCAACACAGGATCCAAGCCGAGTCTGCAACCTACACCGCAGCTCACAGCAACACCGGATCGATAACCCACTGAGCAAGGGCAGCGATCGAACCCCCAACCTCATGGTTCCTAGTCGGAGTCATTAACCACTGCGCCACGACAGGAACTCCCCTGATTTTTCTATTTTAACACTGTTTGCTATTGTTGGGCCTTTAAATAAGGATAGACCTCAGATCAAGCGCTCTTTTAATATGCTTCATTTGGACATCAAAAAAGAATGACCTATGTATAGTTAAGGTGGCATATAGAGATATCCTCCAATGGTTAGGTTTTTCTTTTTCACTTTCTTTTGAAGCCAAATGCTTTGGAAGTTGTCTGACTAGAGATCATTATCTGAGCTAAGATGCTGTGACTCACACTCACATGGTGGCATGAACCGAGTCCATGATCTCAGCATTATTTAAAAAGTCTCTTTCAGCAACCATTTTCAAGTCATCAAGTGAGGAAAAGGAACTACACTTAAGATAAAAATAAATAAATCTTTAAAGCAGCCATCAGTGAGGAGTCCATGGCTGCTACCTCCAGGCAAAGTGTGCTTTATGAATATTGCCTTATTATGACATGAACCTATTACTTCTTTCCCAAATGAATCCAGGGAGGTAGGTACAATCTGTTATTTCTTTATTACTTTTTTTTTCCTCCAGGTGATTCTAGGATCTTCAATTTACAGGTGAGTTAGATTTAAACATGTTGCTACTAAGATAGTTTTTATGAAGAATGATGAACATACTTAGTCTACTAAGAAAAGGAGTCGCACAGAATATTATTTCTTTTTTTTTAATGATTTTTATTTTTTCCATTATACTTGGTATATGGTGTTCTGTCTATTTTCTACTCTACAGCAAAGTGACCCAGTCACACATACATATATACATTCTGTTTCTCACATTATCCTCCATCATAAGTGACTAGGGTATTATCTCTTTTATTAAATTAGTCTACTTATTATAAAGGTAATATATTCCCTCTGTAGAAACCTTGGATCCTAAAATTTTTAAAAGAGGATTAAAAACTGCCCATAATTCAAATAGGCACTATCCATCTTTAGAATAGTTTTTCCAGGTACTATGTATATATGTCATTTTGGACAATTTAGGTCGTAATATATAAGCTGTTTAATATCTTGTGTTTTGCATTCACTATTATGTTGGAAGAATCTAATCTTTCTCATCTTTCTAATTTTCCTTGCAGATAACCTTAATGTTCACCTGATATTTCATAACTCTATTTAATTGTTCATCTTTATGTAGACATTTGGATTGTTTCCATTTTTATTATTATGAAAAATTTGGAATATAACATTTATGCCTAATTTTTGTCCATATTCCATATCTGGAATAGATTCCCAAGCATAATGAGTACTGGACCAAGGCGCAAGACCAGTTATAAAGTCTTTATTATCTACGGCCAAATGTCTTTCCAGAATATTTTGTGTCAAAACACACTCACCAGCTCTAAGCAATATAACTGTCATAAATCTGTGCTATTTTGCCAGTTGATAGTATTTCAGTGTTTTTAAATTTTATTTATTTGTTGACTTATGAAATAGATTTTTTAAGACATCTAAGGTGTCTAAGAATTTTCTTTTCATTAGTTTTACCCTTTATTTTTACAATGCTATAAGTAGAACATTTTTTGTAAAAACTATTTTTATAATAATGGTTACCTGTTACACTTGTTGAAAACATTTTTCTAGTGTGGACTATGTCTTTATGTAGTTGATCCATTAACTTTGTCCTGGTTTTTATACCATTTCATTTTGCTTAACTCTTCTTCATTAGGAGTTTAGATATGTTTGTTTTTCTATTTTTCAACAAATTTATGTTCGATTTAAGGTCTGTAATTCCCACTTTTTTTTCTCTATTTCTCTTTTGCTTTTTATATTTTTGGGGATGACATAAAGAGATTTGCTTTATTTTCTTCTCTATTTTTTTTTTTTTTTTGTCTTTTTTGCCTTTTCTAGGGCCGCTTGCATGGCAAATGGAGATTCCCAGGCTAGGAGTCAAATCAGAACTGTAGCCACCAGCGTAGGCCAGAGCCACAGCAACGCGGGATCCGAGCCACAACTGCGACCTACACCACAGCTCACACCAACGCCAAATCATCGACCCACTGAGCAAGGCCAGGCATAGAACCCAAAACCTCATGGTTCCTAGTCGGATTTGTTAACCACTGCGCCACGACAGGAACTCCGAGATTTGCTTTATTTTCAAAAATGTCTATCCAGTTGTTTAAAAATATTTTATGAACTATGCATAATATTCTTATAAATCTTCTTTAAAACTGATGGCCTTATTCCGATTATCTGTGCTCTAATGAGTTTTATCTTTACTTTTAAAATACTAAAAAGCTTTTGAATTCATTTATCAACTCTAATGTTTTTCTATTTCCTGATGTGTTGATTTCTTCATTCAACCTTTCTTATGAATATAAGAGGTTTCTCTAACCTCTTGAGTACTTAGTTAATTTTTTCCCTCTTCATTTATTCTTTAATATTATAGCAGTCGAATATTTCAAGAATAAGAATAATGATATATGGGAGTCTTTTCATTTTTATTGTCTTATCAAGAATTTAGAGTGTGAAAAATTATGCAATTTACTTTTAGGATAAAATCTTGTCCTAGGTAACAATGATATTTTTCAATTCCTCTATGTCATTTGTTATTTTTCCTAATTTATATAAGAGGAAGTTTAGTTGCAGTAGGACTAAGGGCTGTACATAAAATTGCATAGCTACTAATCAGTGAGAATAGAATTTTTAAAAAATTGTCTGACTACACAGAACACATTCTGCCAAACAAACTGTGATGCTTTAGTTTCCATACCTTAAAAGTACCTGTTTTCTAAATAGATGCAGAGAATTTTTCATAGTCTTCCCTAAATTAAGTTTGATTTGCAAAATTCCTCTGAAATCTAAATGCAGTAGTTCTCCAAATAGTGAAACTCCAAAAGTTTCAAATAAATCCAAGGGATATTGCATCGCATCTTGCCGTTTTATCCTCTTCAGAATATTCTTTTTTCTTCTTGTTTGATGGTACTCTTAGACAATTCTATTGAATGTAATGTAAGTTCACAGATCTAACTTCCAGTAATCTTACTGGAATTTTAAACATTCATTCAGTTCAGTTTTTCTGAGATATGACTACTTTATTCCTAATTGCAAATCAAATTTATTTAATGTTCTGTATTCACCATGAAACAAGTGAAAAATAAGAAGGACGATCCTGCCATAGTGCAGTGGGTTAAGAATCCGATTGAAGTCGCTCAGGTCATGGGCAGGTGCAGGTTCAATCCCCCGCCTGGCTCAGTGGGTTAAAGGATCCTTTGTTGCCACAGCTGCTGCATAGGTCACAGCTCTGGCTCGGATTCAGTCCCTGGCCTGGGAACTTCTATATGCAAGAGGTGCAGCAATAAAATAAAATTTAAAAAAATTAAAAATTATTTTTTTAAATAAGAATAACAAACAGTTTAGCCTTATCATTACAAGTGATAAGAGAAGAAACGAGAGTAACTCTTACGACTTCAAGTCTCTGCTTTTTTTATTATTGTTATAGGTTATTTACAATGTTCAGCCAGATACAGCTGTACAGCAAAGTGACCCAGCCATACATATATATATGTGTACGCACATATGTATATGCACAGTATGGGCCCTCTTTGTACTCCTGTTGTTCTATGGGAGAAAATACTATGCCAATTTGGGGGAGAATATCCACTGATATACAATTAGGGAAAGGTGCCTGGAATATCAACAGTCATAAAACTGTGTTTGTGTGTGTGTGTGCGTGCACATGCACGCATGTGCGTGTGTGTGTCAGAGAGGTAGAGAGAGAGAAAAAAAGGGGGGCTATATGTTCAGTATGTGACTAATAATATGGCCCAACTTTAAGTCTTGGCTTTATCTGCTTGGGTTTTTCTCAGTCTTGCAGAAAATAATCGCTGACAGAAATTACTTTGCTTGGTTGAAATGTATCCTCCATGATAGTAATCCCTGTGCTATTTGCAGATAAATCAATTATCCAAACGCCAGACTGGATTAACAGAGCAAATGAACAACGTGACAGAATTCCTCCTGCTTGGCCTGACCCAGAACCCAGCTGTGCAGAAATTCCTGTTTGCTCTGTTTACAGTCATCTACTTGCTCACGGTGGCAGGCAACCTGCTCATTGTCATGACCGTCACCACCAGCAGAGCCCTGAGCTCCCCCATGTATTTTTTTCTTTCTTTCTTGTCCTTCCTAGACGGCTGCTGCTCTTCTACCATGGCCCCAAAAATGATATATGACTTACTCGCTGAAAAGAAAACCATCTCCTTCAGCGGGTGCATGACTCAGCTCTTTGCAGAGCATTTCTTTGGAGGAGTTGAGATTATCCTGCTGACGGTGATGGCCTATGACCGCTACGTGGCCATCTGCAGGCCCCTGCACTACATGATCACCATGAACAGGCAAGTGTGTGGCCTTCTGGTGGCCCTGGCCTGGGCCGGGGGATTTCTTCATGCTCTGATTCAAATTCTTTTTATAGTCTGGTTGCCCTTCTGTGGCCCCAATGTCATTGACCATTTCATCTGTGACCTTTTCCCCCTGCTAAAACTCTCCTGCACTGACACTCACCTCTTTGGACTTTTTGTTGCTGCCAACAGTGGGCTGATGTGTATGGTCATCTTTTCTATTCTTACTGCCTCCTACGTCCTCATCCTTTGCTCACTGAGAACGCACAGCCCTGAAGGACAGCGGAAAGCTCTCTCCACCTGTGCCTCCCATGTTACCGTAGTCATCCTGTTCTTTGTACCGTGTATGTTCATGTACCTTCGGCCCATGACCACCTTCCCCATTGATAAAGCGGTGGCTGTGTTTTACACTGTGGTAACACCCATGTTAAACCCTTTAATCTACACCCTCAGAAACTCAGAGGTGAAAAATGCCCTGAGGAAGCTCTGGAGCCCAAAAGTAACCTTGGATAACAATTCAAGTGAGTAGAGAAGACAAAAACAAAATCTATTCTATATTTTAAAGACAATTATGACTAATAGAAGGGATGAGGGTCCTTGAGGTCAAAATATGTGACTTTAAATATAGTTTTCTCATCTTGCTTTCTGAAATCTTTGGTGATTCCTTTCTCACAAAATATCAAGATTTGATTAAATGATGACTAAAGTCTCTCTGAATTAGAAACTTCTTTGAATCTATAAATTACTATTAGTCAAAGGACATTGCTCATCAACATACAAATCACAGGGTATGGAAAACCTTTGAGTTCATAGATTCAGTAGAACAATTCTCTGTAAAGCTTCAGGTAAAGCTTATATAACCAATAGGCTAAATAATTAAAATATCTAAACAATAAGCCTAACAGCTAAGTATTTTGTTTAAAAAGGAATTGTTTATACAGTAGAAATTACCATAGCCTTGTAAATTAACTATACTTCAATAAAACAAAAAATAAAAATGCAGGAATTTCCATCATGGCTCAGGGGTTAACAAACCCGACTAGCATCCATGAGGATGCAGGTTCAATCCCCGGCCTCCCTCAGTGGGCTAAGGACCCGGCATTGCCATGAACTGTGGTGTAGGTCACAGATGCAGCTTGGATCCAGTGTTGCCGTGGCTGTGGTGTAGGCCAGCAGCTACAGCTCCATTTTGACCCCTAGCCTAGGAACCTCCATATGCCTTGGGTGCTGCTCTAAAATGAAAAAAAAAAAAAAAAAGTCCAAAAAAATAAATAAATAAAAATGCATAGTTTTAATCCCAACTACTGTAGTCAGTGTAGATTTCTTATTGTGGGAGACAGAGATCAAACAGAAATAAAGTGGTTTTGAGAAATGAGAGCATCATTAAGGCAGGACTCATCTTCAAAACTAGTACTGCAGTGCTGCCTGATTCCAGGGGGGACCATTTACATTATACTCTGGGCTCTCAGAATAAATTATTTTCTCTGCCTAAAGCCAAGGAGGGATATAAAATTCCTCCAGGTACAAATGTGGAGCACTCTTTCACATGATTTCCCAGGCATAAGATACTTTGTGGCACAATGGTTTTTTTTTGATGAAAGACATTCAAAGTAGCTTTTATTGCATACATTTATGCCATAGCTAATAGATAAAAAGAGTGAGCGGTACCAAAAAAATTAAGTTGGTGGTGCCTAAGTAATCAAGACAGAAAGTATACATATTCAAATTTGTATAGAAAATTTCAGACCAACTGCAGATGAGCAAGAAAGGAAATAATTGGAGACATAGACAGTGCAGTTTTAAGAGAAAGGACCAAGATAAAGGAAGAGGATTCCAGATCTGAGTCAGGACAGAAGTTTTGCAAATCCAAGAAATTTCACTTCTCCATTTCTGAGGACCTAATTAACTCAAATCACTCCATGGGCATACCTAGATCTTATATTAAGTATTTATTACAAACAGATTATTATTCAAATTTTTAGTAAACAATTCATTCTAAATGGGAGATCCATTTTTCTCAATTGCGGCCCCCTCCATTTGCTGATCACTAGGAATCCATGTGTTACTACCACATTTTCCAGGGCCTTTGTTTTTAAGTAGGACAATATTTGTTTCTTGGTTTTGTCCAAAGGCAGATCTAGGAAACATCTTTTCTTTCTTTTTTTCTTTTTTTTTCTTTTTTTTGGCACACTCGTGGCATGCAGAAATTCCCAGGCCAGGGATCTAACCCACACCATGGAAATAACCTGAGCCACAGCAGTGACAACACCAGATCCTTAAGCCACTGAGACACCAGGGAACTCCACTGAGTAGGACATTTGCACAAGTGAGGTGTGTCACATATAGGCTGAAAACATTTAGGAGTCAGTATGCTGCTCTCCATACTTTTTCAGTTTCTTTTTTCCTGCTGCAGCAAGCCTGGAAGACACACATTGAGTTGGCAGGACCACGTGGTGAGAGCATCTGTTTCACTGAGTAACTTGACAGAAGAGAGCTGCCCTAGAGGGTGACCTACCTCTCAAAGCCTTAGGCCTTGACAGGAAATAAAATTGTATGTGTTAAGCCACTGAGAGTTCAGGAGTCATTTGTTGCCACAGCAAATGCATCTTTTTTTTCTTTTTATCTTTTTGACATTCATTGGGGTGCTCTCACGGCATATGGAGGTTCCCAGGCTAGGGGTCTAATCGGAGCTCTAGCTGCCAGCCTACGCCACAGCCACAGCAATGCAGGATCGGAGCCACATCTGTGAACTACACCACAGCTCATAGCAAAGCCGGATCGTTAACCCACGGAACAAGGGCAGGGATTGAACCCGCAACCTCATGGTTCCTAATCGGATTCGTTAACCACTGCGCCACGACGGAAACTCCAGCAAATGCATCTTATCCTAATACACTGACAAACTTTATCTTTTAAAAGACTTATAACTGTTCAAGGGAGAAAAAGGTAACATAACTCGGGTCATCATCTTGATTCTTAAAGAGCAGAGAATGGATGAATAGCCATCTTTACAGAACGAGTCCAAATAGAGTATTTTCTGCTTCAGTGTGATGCAGTACACTAACGAAATATTTAACCCACAGATGTATACACCATCGTCTTTTCCCTGTTACCTCAGATATAAGACAAACCTGAACAAAGTTATAAACTAAGGTTTGCCAGCCAAAATAAAACTCTAACATGAATTTTGTCTCTAAAGCTTCTTGAGCAAACTTTCTGGCTGTTCCAAACAGTTCCTTCTTCCTACACATTCTTTTTAGCCTATGTTCAATTTTACCTGTTCTCTATAAACTTTATCCCCGCAAATTTTCCATTTGTCTCAGGAGAATACTATGCCTCCCACTTGTCAGGAAAATAGGAACCAAAACAGAATCCTCCTCTGAAGCTAGAGCCTCTTCACCAATCCCAGATCCATAATCCCTTTTTGCCTTTAATTTCAAATTACTAAAATAGATGCAATGCTTCCTATTTAATTTTGAGATATCCATATGTGTTCTGCATGCAAGTACCATCTTTATTCTCAGAAATCTTAATTTGTTAATTATCAAATTTTTAATTTTTTGCCATTAATATTTATGTTCAAACTGAACTGCCATCTGTACACATCCAAGACCAAAACTAGGAAATACTACTTTCTTCTCCAATCTCAGCAATCACTTTGTTTTTCCTTAGTTTATTGCCACCTCACTCATACCCTTCCCTCTGATGCCAAATACTCAGGACTAGCTCATTTCCCTTTCCAACACATCCTTCCTTCTATAAATTAGGAGACCTGCTTTTTCTATTAAAGTCATTATCTCTTGGAGTTATTTAACCATTCCATCAACTACCAGAACACTCTCAAAATATCTCTGGGTCCTCATAAATCTAAGCGTTCAGGCCCCAGGAGGAAAAAAATAGGAAAGATCACAAAACCCAGTTTCCTTCTTGTCTCCTTGAAATCAATGATCAATCAGCATTGTAGTTATTCTCTGTCATTGCCAAGAAATTTCCACTATGGGCCAGTCATCCTGCCTCTGCTGGCATCCCCTTCCCAGGACAAAACCACAACCAAGGAGTCAAGTTGATGGAATTCCAGTCCCACATACTTGAATAAGTGTTTCTCTGGGCCCCCAGGAACTCTCACTTTTTTGCTCAAAGAAGACAAAGATGAATGCATATATTGTGTATGACTGGGTCACTTTGCTGTTCAGCAAAAATTGGCAATTCATTGTGAATCAAATATGATTTTTAAAATATTTTTTTTGAAAAAAAGCTCTTCTCCCAGTGGCACATCATTCTGAGTGGGGAGGATACTCTTCTTTGTTTTTCATCAGCTCCTGAGGGAGAGGAAGAGCTTGAACGCAAAGTGCCCAGTCAGGAACATCATCCCAGACCATTCCTCTCAAGGTTGCCACTGACTCCACATCAGAAGCTGAAAGAGGAAAGAGCCTTCCTCCTTACAGTGACTTTCTCCACACGCCTGTAGGTACCTTCCCCAAAGAACTTGGGCTGAGTGTGATTCTTGTCAATCACTTCTGCATATAAGCAAAACCTCTAACTTGATGCCTCATGATTCCCCATTGCTGATTAGGAAACAACCATTATTCCCCCAAATAGATTGGCAGGTATGCAGATGTATACTGCATCCTACTCCCTTGTGATTAAAAAAAAAAGTTATATCCATGCCTTTAAATCACTTAACTTGAGGAATGAGAACAACAGGAATTCTAAAGCCTCTTGGTCAATCTTCAATGAAAAGGTCAGTCTTCCAGGAAATGTAGGTAAACAACCTGAAGACTGGCATTTCTAAGGACAACCAAACATGGATCATCATCAAAGGGAGACTTTTTTCATCTGAACACAGTGAGGCTTAAACCCAGCACCAGAGCAAAGCCAGGATCAAGAAAACCACAGTCAGACCTTCCAATCAATGTTTCAGATATACCCCACCCTAATCTAATCTCAAGCATGAGCTGGTACATACTTCACACTCAGGCCCAACTGCATACTCAGATTGTTTTAATGATATTTATCTTACCACCTGGCAATATGTAAAAGTTGTCAGCATCCATTTTCGCAGGTTCCAACAGTACTGCTTACTAATCATCTGATTATTTGAAAAGTCAGTACATCAGCAGAGCCCTGCACTCAGCATATACTGTGTTATTTTCCAACGAACAGAAAAATGAATACGTTTTATACATATACATATACATGTACATGCATTTTATTTGATGAGGAGTTTTCCAGCAAAGTGGAAACATGAGTGATGGAGATGCTGTTCCCAAGCTTGGTATGGGTTTTCAGGAAAAACAGAGTGGGACAAAAAAATCTTTACTCAGAGACAAACTCTCTCCTCACTAAGCAAGGACTTAAGAAAATAAACCATGGAAGAGATGACATCAGAAAACCATGTCCAGTTAAAAAGATATTGAGTCACTTGTAATTTTATAGCTCTAGAGAAGAAATTTGTTGCCCCCATGGATACCTAGAACAATATTTTTAAATGTGTATTTTGAAAATACATTTTAAAAGTGTAAAAATGTACACTGACAGAACATTGTAAATCAACTATAATAGAAAAAATAAAAATCTTAATAAAAAAAGAAATGTAAAAAATGTAAAAAATAAATAAATAAATAAATAAAAGAATAAAATTAGAGGAGTTCCTGTTGTGGCTCGGCAGATTAAGAATCTCACTAGTATCCATGAGGACATGGGTTCAATCCCTGGCCTCACTCAGCGGGGTAAGCATCGGGCATTTCCATGAGCTGTGGTGCAGTTTGGATCTTGGGTTGCTGTGGCTGTGGCATAGGACAGTACCTGCAGCTCTGATTCAGTCCCTCGCCTGGGAACCTCCATATGCCATGGGTGCAGCCCTAAAAAGCAAAAAAAAAAAATAAATAATAAAAAAAAGAATGAAATGAGGACGTTCTTTGACACCTTATACAAACATAAACTCAAAATGGATTAAAGACTTAAATGTAAGACTACACGATAATATACTATACTATAAAACTCCTAAAGGAAAACATAGGCAGGACACACTTTGACAAAAATCACAGCAATATTTTTTTAAATCTGTCTCCTAGAGTAATGGAAATAAAAGCAAAAATAAACAAATGGGACCTAATTAAACTTAAAAGCTTTCACACAGCAAAGGAAACCATAAACAAAATGAAAAGAGAACTTACAGGATGAGGGGAAAGATTTGCAAAAAATGCAACTGACGAGGGATTAATTTTTAATATATACAAACAGTTTATACAGCTCAATACCAAAAAAAGAAACAAACCCAATCAAAGAAATGATCAGAAAGTCTAAAAAAACATTTCTTCAAAGAAGATACACACATGGCCAACAGGCATGTGAAAAAATGCTCAACATTGCTAATTATTAGAGAAATGCAAATCAAAACATGATAGAGGATAATATGACAAAAAGATTGTTTGTATATATGTGTGTGACTCGGTCACTATGCTGTGCAGGAGAAATGGATGCAACAGGGGAAATCGACTATATGCTTAAAAAAAAAGAAGGAAAAGCAAACGAACAAAAGAAACACTCCCTCCCACTGGTCAGACGGATAATCTTCAAAACGGTTACAAATAATAAACGTTGGAGAAGGTGTGGAGAAAAGGGATCTCTCCTGTACTGTTGGTGGGAATATAAATTGGCACAGTCCCTAAGAAAAACAGCAGGGATTCCCTTAAGAAACTAAAAATAGAGCTACCATATGATCCAGGAATCCTACTTCTGGGCATATATCTGGGGAAAACCATAATTTGAAAAGATCCATGCACCCCCAGGGGTCATGGCAGCACTATTTACAATAGCCAAGATATGGAACCAACCTAAATGTGTCCATTGGCAGGGGAATGGATAAAGTAGATGTGACACACACACACATATATATACCCACAATGAAATATTACCCAGCCATAAAAAGTGAAATAATGCCATTGGTAGCAACATGGGCAGACCTACCTATTACCATACTAAGTGAAGTAAGTCAGACAGAGAAAGACAAATATCATAGGATATCACTTATATGTGAAATACAAAAATAATGATACAAATGAACCTATGCCCAAAAGAGAAATAGAATCACAGACACAGAAAGCAAACTTATGCTTATCAAAGGGGGGGAAAGGAATGCAAAGCAGGATTAATTAGGAATTTAGGATGAACATACACACACTACCATACATAAAATAGCCAACAAGGGCCTACAGTATAGCACAGGGAAGTAGAACTCAATATTTTCTAATAACCTATAAAGGAAAATAATCTGGAAAAAATTACGTAACTGAATCACTGTGCTGTACACCTGAAACTAATGCAACATCATAAATCAAATACACTTCAATTTTTTTTAAAAAAAGGAAATAATCTGAACACACCAACAGCAAGCAAGGACATTAAGGAAGTATTCAAAAACTCCTCAGAAAGAAAAAGAAAAAAAAAAGCAAGACAAGATGGGTTGGTTCACTGGTAAATTCTACCAAAGGTTTTAAAATGAACTAATGCCAATCCTTCTTAAATTCTTACAAGAAATTAAAGAGGAAAAAACACTTCTAAACTCATTTGATAAGGGTAAAACTACTCTGTTACCAAAGCCAAACAAACACACCAGACGGAAAGAAAATTAGAGGCCAAAATCCCTGATGAACATAAATGCAAAAAAAAAAAAAAAACCAACCAACCAACCAAACAAACAAACAAAAACCCTCAGTGACGTATAGAAAACTGAATTCAACAGCATATTAAAAGGACTGTACACCAAAATTACCTGGGATGTATCCCTGGATGCAAGGATGGGTCAACATGCAAAAATCAGTAAACGTGATGTACCACACGGCACAATAAAGGATAAAAATCATGTGATAATATCAGTAGACACAGAAAAAGCAGTTGACCAGCTCCAACAGCTTTTTATGACAAAACTCTCAACAAACTAAGAGTAGAAGGAAATTATCCCAACCTAATATACAGAAGGTCATATATGACAAGCCCACAGATAATACCACACTCAATAATTAAAGAACTTCTTTATTCAACAACTGAACACATGAACAACTGAAATCTTTTCCTCAAAGGTTAGGAATGGGAACGCATTCCCGGTCTCATTGCTCTGTTCAACATAACACTGGAAATTCTAGTCAGCGCAATTAGAAGAAGAAGAACAAATAAGAGGCATCCAAATCATAAAGAAAGAAGTAAAAGTATCTATTTCCAGATGATATGAACTTTTTGTAGAAGTCATGAAGGACTCCACACACAAAAAGAAACAAAAACACAAAAAAGAAACGGTTAGAACTAATTACCAAATTCAGTAAAGCAGCAGGATATAAGATCAATGTGAAAGATCATTTCTATTTCTGTATACTACACTAAGGACAAACTATCGAAAGAGGAAATTAAGAAAAGAATCCCATGGAGTTCCCGTCATGACATGGCTCAGTGGAAACAAATCTGACTGGGATCCATGAGGACGCAGGTTCAATCCCTGGCCTCGCTCAGTGGGTTAAGGATCTGGCATTGCTGTGAGCTGTGGTGTAGGTCCCAGACACGGCTCAGATCCCACATTGTGTGGCTGTGGTGCAGGCCAGTGGCTGTAGCTCCAATTAGACCCCTAGCCAGGGGACCTCCCTCTGCCATGGGTGCAGCCCTAAAAAGACAAACACAAAAGAAAAGAAAAAAATAAGGAAAGAATCCCATTTAACAAGAGCATCAACAAGAACAAAATAATTAAAAATAAACTTAACTAAAAATATGAAAGACTTCTAAACCAAAAACTGCAAACCATTGGTGAAAGTAAACACACACACACACACACACACACACACACACACACACACACACACAAATAAATGAAAAGACAGCTTATGTTCATGGATTGTAAGATTCAATATTGTCAAGCTCTCCATACTACTCAATGCCCTCTACAAAGTTTAGACAATCCCTATCAAAATCTTAGTGGCATTTCTCACAGAACTAGAAAAAGCAATCCCAAAATTCAAACAGAACCACAAAAGACCCTGAATAGACAAAAAAAAAATCATGAGAAAGAAGAATGTTGAAGGCATCCCTATTCCTGATTTCAAACTATATTATAAAGCTAGAGAAATTAAAACTGGTACTGCGAGTTTTCTTGTGACTCACTGGGTTAGGGATCCAGCGTTGTCACTGCAGTGGCTTGAGGGCTTTGGTGGCTGCTGAGGTGCACGTTTGATTCTTGGCCTGGGAACTTCTGCATGCTGAGGGTGTGGCCAAAAGAAGCAAGACAAAACAGGAGGATGATACCCTGATAGAGTTAAGGGAACTACCATCTAGAATCTACACCTTTCTGCTTACACTTACTTATTTCTAAACCAGTCTGGGAAGGTTCCTACATGCCTAAAACAGTGTGGTACTGACTGACACAAAGACAGACATAGAGACCAATGGAACAGATAGAGGTCCCAGCAATAAACCCATGCATATGCGTATGATCAACTGATCTTTGACAAGGATGCCAAGAGCACACAATGGACAAAGAATAGTGTCTTTACTAAATGGTGCAGGAAAAATTAGATATCCACATGCAAAAGACTGAAATTGGGCCCTCATCTTTCACCAGTCACAAAAATCAACTCAAATGGACTAAAGGCTTAAATGTAAAAGATGAAACTGTAAAACCAGAAATTGTAAAACTCCTAGAATAAAACATAGTGGAAAAACTTCATGACATTGGACATTTCTTAGAAAGGACACCAAAGGCACAAGTAACAAAAGCGAAAATACACAGGTGGGACAACATCAAAATTAAAAGCTTCTCTACAACACAAGAAACAAGAGAGTGAAAACACAACTGTGTTGGAATGGGAAAAATTATGTGCAAACCATGTATCTGATGAGGAGTTAGTATCCAAAATATATAAAGAACCCATACAACTCAATAGCAAAAAATAGCCTGATTTCTTAAATGGGCAAAGGGTTGGAATAAACATTTCTCCAAAGAGGACATACACATGTTTCTCAGGATTGATTTGGTGATTCTGGGTCTTTTGTTGTTCCATATAAATTTTTGGATTGTTTGTTCCAGTTCTGTGAAAAATGTCATGGGTAATTTGATAGGGATTGCATTGACTCTGTAGATTGCTTTGGGTAGTGTGGCCATTTTTACAATGTTGATTTTTCCAATCCATGAACATGGGAAATCTTTCCATTTCTTTACATCTTCTTTGATTTCTTTGATTATAGTTTTATAGTCTCGGCATATAAGTCCTTTACCTCCTTGGTCAGGTGTATTCCGAGTATTTGATTTTTTGAGGTGCAATTTTAAAAGGTATTGTATTTTTGTATTCCTTTTCTAGTATTTCATTGCTGGTACACAGGAATGCGACTGACTTCTCAATGTTAATCTTCTATCCTGTTACTTTGCCTAATTTATTAATCCGTTCAAGTAGTTTTTGGGTTTTCTATGTATAGTATCATGTCATCTGCATACAGTGACAGTTTTATCTCTTCTTTTCCCATATGGATGCCTTTTATTTCTTTTGTTTGTCTAATTGCTGTGGCTAGGACTTCCAAAACTATGTTGAAGAGCAGTGGTGAGAGTGGGCATCCCTGTCTTGTTCCAGATTTGAGTGAGAAGGCTTTCAGTTTTTCCCCATTGAGTATTATATTTGCTGTGGGTTTGTCATAAATGGCTTTGATTATGTTCAGGAATGTTCCCTCTATACCCACTTTGGCGAGGGTCTTGATCATGAATGGATGTTGGACTTTGTCAAATGCTTTTTCTGCTTCTATTGAGATGATCACATGATTTTTGACTTTTCCTTTGTTAATGTGGTGTATGATGCTGATTGATTTTCATATGTTGAACCATCCTTGTGAACCTGGGATGAACCAAACCTACCTGGTCATGGTGTATAATTTTTTTTGATATGTCGGTGGATTCGGTTGGCTAAGATTTTGTTGAGAATTTTTGCATCTATATTCATCAAAGATATTGGCCGATAGTTTTCTTTTCTGGTGGTATCTATGTCTGGTTTTGGAATGAGGGTGATGGTGGCATCATAGAATGTCTTCGGGAGTATTCCTTCTTCTTCAACCTTTTGAAAGAGTTTAAGGAGGATGGGCACCAAGTCCTCTTTATATGTTTGATAGAATTCACCTGTGAAGCCATCTGGTCCTGGACTTTTATTTGTAGGGAGTGTTTATATGACCTCTTCAGTTTCATTTCTAGTGATCGGTCTGTTCAGTTGGTCTGTTTCTACTTGATTCAGTGTCAGCAGGCTGTAAGATTCTAGAAAATTGTCCATTTCTTCCAGATTGTCAAACTTGTTGCCGTATAGATGTTCATAGTATTCTCTTATGGTTTTTTGTATTTCTGCAGTATCCGTTGTGATTTCTCCTTTTTCATTTCTAATTTTGGTTATTTGGGTTCTTTCTCTCCTCTTTTTAGTGAGTCTGGCCAGGGGTTTGTCAATTTTGTTCACCTTTTCAAAGAACCAGCTCTTGGTTTTATTAATTTTCTCTATTGTTCTTTGAATCTCTATTTTATTGATTTCTTCTTTGATCTTTATAATTTCCTTCCTTCTGCTGACTTTAGGACTTTTTTGTTCTTCTTTTTCTAATTCATTTAGGTGGAGGGTTAAGTTGTCCATTTGGGATCTTTCTTCTTTTTTGAGGAAGGCCTGTATCACTATAAATTTCCCTCTGAGCACTGCTTTTGCAGAATCCCATAGATTTTGAGAGGTTGTGTCTTCAGTATCATTTGTTTCAAGGTAGTTTTTAATTTCCTTCTTGATTTCCTCATTGACCCATTGGTTTTTTAGTAGCATGTTGTTTAGTCTCCATGTAGTAGGTTTTTTCTCATTTTTTCCCGTGGTTGATTTCTAGTTTCATGGCATTGTGGTCAGAGAAGATACTTGAGATAATGTCTATGTTCCTAAATTTGTTGAGGTTAGCTTTGTGTCCCAATATGTGGTCGATTCTTGGGACTGTTCCATGTGCATTTGAGAAGTACGTGTATTCTGATTTTTTTGGATGTAGTGTCCTGAAGATATCAATGAAGTCTACCTTTTCTATGGTTTCCTTTAGGATCTCTGTTGCTTTATTGGTTTTCTGTCTAGAGGATCTGTCCATTGGTGTGAGGGGGGTGTTAAAGTCTCCTACTATGATTGTATTCCCATCAATTTCTCCCTTTATGTCTGTTAGTATTTGTTGTATGTATCTGGGTGCTCCTGTATTTGGGGCATATATGTTGACGATAGTAACATCCTCTCCTTGGATGGATCCCTTAATCATTAAATAGTGTCCTTCTTTGTCTTTCTTTATGTCTTTTGTTTTATAGTCTATTTTGTCTGATATGAGGATTGCAACTCCTGCTTTCCTGTCATGTCTATTGGCGTGAAATATTTTTCCCCACCCATTCACTTTCAATCTATATGTATCTTTTGTCCGAAGGTGAGTTTCTTGTAGGCAGCATATTGAAGGTTTTTGCCTTTTTATTCACTCAGCCACTCTGTGTCTTTTGATTGGGGCATTCAGTCCATCAACATTTAAGGTGATAATTGATAGATTATTTATTGCCATTTTGAACCTCGTGTTCCAGTTGATTCTATGGTTCTCCATTCTTCCTTCCTTTCTTTCTTTGGCTGGATGGTCTCCAGTTATTATCTGCTTGGGTGGTTTTTTTTTTTTTTTTCATTTTTTGTGAATGCAATGTTTGGTTTTGGCTTGTGGTTGCCCTGTTTTTTAAGTCTGCTAACCCCTTCCTATAATTGTGTGTTTTAGCCTGATGGTCCTGTACGTTCAAAAACTTCATTACTATATTAAAATTAAGAAGAGAAACAAACAAACAAAAACAGGGGTCTATTTATTTCCTAGCATCCCTTGATTTTGATGACTCTTTTTTTTTCTTTTTAATTTTATTTTGTTTGAAGCATGATCATGATTAAATCTGTATGCTGGCTTATTTGAGTGACTGCACTCTGATTGTGGTTTCCTCAGTTCTATTTTTTCCTCTTCTTTGTTTTTTCTTTTTCCTCCCTTTCCTTCCTTTCTTTTTAGTTTAGAGAAGACCTTTCAGTAATTCTTTTAGCCTGGGTTTTGTGTTGCTGTATTCTTTAAGTTTTTGTTTGTTGGGAAAATTTTTTATTTCTCCTTCTATTTTAAATGATATTCTTGCTGGATAGAGTATTGTAGGTAGCATATTTTTTCCTTTTAGCACTTTAAGTAGCTCTTGCCATTCCCTCCTGACCTGTAGAGTTTCTGTAGAGAAATCAGCTGATAACCTTATGGGGGTTCCCTTGTAGGTAACATTCTGCTTTTCTCTTGCTGCCTCTCTTTATCACTAACTTTTGCCATTTTTAGTATAATGTGTCTTGATGTGGGTCTATTTGGAGCACTGTACCTTGAACTCAGTATCCTATAGATTTGGGGAGTTTCCAGCAATAATTTCCTCAAATATATTTTCCATTCCCTTATCTTTTTCTACTCCTTCTGGAATTCCTATTATGCATAGATTGACCTGCTTTATATTATCCCATAGGTCTCTTGTATTGCTTTCTTGTTTTTTGATTTGGTTTTCTGTCTGCTGACCAGATTGGGTGATTTCCATTATTCTATCTTCCACATCACTGATTTGTTCTTCTGCAGTATTCATTCTGGTTTTTACTGCCCCTAGTTCAGTTTGCATCTCTGCACATGAATGTTCTAGTTTTTCTTGGCTCCTCCTTATATTTTCTAGTTCCTTTCTGAGGGTGTCTGCATTACTGTTCATATCCCCTCTTAATTCCTTCAGTATTTTCACTATTTCTCTTTTGAACTCCAGGTCTGTCAGACTGCAGATATCTGTTTCCCTGTTGGTTTAACTGGGGGTGGTTTCTCAGCTTCTTCATCTTGCTTGTTGTTTTCTCTTTCATGGTAGAGTTGTACTCCCTGTGGCAGGGCAGGGTTTCCCTTGCCACTACCGTGGAATGTTTCCTGAGAGCTGGTGTTGTTGGTCAGTGTTTTTTGAGGTAGTGTGACATCTGAAATTTCTTGGAAATGTCCTATTACATTTTTTGAGGTAGTGTGACATTGGACATTTCTGGAAAGGACACCAAAGGCACAAGTAACAAAAGCGAAAATATACAAATGGGACAACACCAAAATTAAAAGCTTCTCTACAACACAAGAAACAAGAGAGTGAAAACACAACTGTGCTGGAATGGGAAAAATTATGTGTAAACCATGTATCTGATGAGGAGTTAGTATCCAAAATATATAAAGAACCCATACAACTCAATAGCAAAAATAGCCTGATTTCTTAAATGGGCAAAGGGTTGGAATGAACATTTCTCCAAAGAAGACATGCATACGGCCAACAAGATAAGAAAAGATATTCTACATCATTAATCATCAGGGAAATACAAGTCAAAACCACAGTGAGCTATTACCTCATACATTTAGAATTGCTATGATAGAAAAAAAATGGCTAGCAAGTGTTGACAAAGATGGGGAGAAGAGGGGACCCTTGTACACTGCTGGTGGGAATGTAAATTGCTACAGCCTTTATGGAAAATGGTATGGGCATTCCTCAAAACATTAAAAATAGAAGTACCATATGAACCAGTAATCCCATTTCTGGGTATTTATCCAAAATAATGTAGGATCTCAAGGACATATTTGCAGTTCTGTATTCACTTCAGCGTTATTCACAAGAGCCAAGATGTAGAAACCACCCGCATGTCAATCAATAGATGAATGCATTTTCTAATATGCTGTATATACATGGAATATTCTTCAGCCTTTAAAAAGAAGGAAATCATGCCCTATGTGACAACATAGATGAGCCTTGAGATCATTATTCTAAGGGAAATAAGTCAGTTATAGAAAGATAATTACTATGTAATTCCTTTCATGTGAATATACAAAAATCAAACTCGTAGATACAGAGAATAGCAGTGGTGTCTATGGGCTGGGAGAAAGCAGGAATAAGTAATGATTTAGGGGATGTGGAGGTTCAGTCTGAAAAGAGGAACAAATTTTGGAGATAGCTGGTGAGGATGGTTGCACACAATGTGAATGTACTGGATGCCACTGACCTGCACGTGCAAAATGATTTAAATGGTAAATTCCATGTGTGTTTTACCACAATTTTTAAAAAATTCAAGGGAGAGGGACAGACTGTGCATGAGCTGGGTGGCAAACACACGAGCAAAACTGTTCACTGTTGAGGATAGAGCTGACATCATTGCTTCCCTCTCTGCTCTCAACTTCAGGAGTGTGTTGATCTGGCTTCAAGGTAAAAGCTGCTGAAAGAGAAAGGCAATTCTGTGCAGGGTTCCAGCCAGCTCTTTATCACCTCAGAAGCTGAGGGAGAGGAAGCTGTAGGCAGCCTCTTTGCCACAGTGTTTCTATTCGCTCCCTCTGGGTGTCCTTATCCATGGAGTGCCTGCCTGGGTTTGACTTCCCATGGCTACTCTGTGAAAGCATAGTACGTGAAGTTCCCATGATTCTCTCTCTGTGAGGCAGACACAAAAAAGCTATGTAATAATACAGCATGACACTCTGTCACCAAATTCCCCTAAAGGAAGTTGATATGACCACAACTTACTTAGTCACTCTTAGGGAACTGGGAGCCCTGCCACTTGTGTCTCACAGTCACTAATAAAAATGTCACAATGTCCCAGGATAATCCTCTTGCTGAAGCCCAGCCTCTGTGCACTGGTGCCAAACTGGACCTTGGAGACAAGAGGTTTTGGTCATACAAGAAAAGAATAGCTTTACTGCTTTGCCAGGCAAAAGGGGAATCAGCCGGATTGTGTCCCACCCTGGTAGGGTTTGGTGAGGAGTTTTATGGAAATGGCTCAAGGGTGGGTTTTCTGCTAAGGATCAGAGTTTGCTACGCCCAGATGGACATTAATCCCTAAACCCATCTGACTTAGTTTATGGGAAGAAAGGGGCAAAGAAACCTTGAGACCTACAGGACATTTCCACACCTAAAACCCCTATTGGATAAGGACTGATATAGGATATTGAGCAAGGCCAGTGGGAGAAAACCACATCTTTCTGCACCCCATGTTGGTACCCCCCCCACACACACACACTTTAAGGAATTAAAAACCTTTATAGGACAATAGAGAAGGGGGGCACTTCTCCCCCCACACAGCAGCCATGGGAGCTATTTGCTTTCCTGTAATAAAGACTTTGTGTGCTTGTTGCCTGGGTTTTTGCGGACTCCATTCTTCGACTGCACAAAGAACCCAGACTCCGGTAACATCTTTCCGGCATCATCTGGGCTCTGACCTATGCCTGAAACTACCCCCACATATCTTATGCCAGGCCCACCTGTGTCAAAATGAACAAGGAAGCCCCAACACAAAATTTTCCAAGAACCTTACACAAATCCCATCCTAAACTATGGCCAGAGGCATATGTTTCACCAAAGCCCAAGTGCATTTCTAACCGTGGCCTCTAAGGTTGTCTGTGGGAGCCAAGTGGGAGTAAAGGCAAGGCTTTGGCTGATGCTTCAGAAAAGATGCCAACAGGGCCAATTACTAGTCCTCGGAGGACTTGAGAGGTCAACGCATTACCCAAACTTGCACTTGGTGAAAGGCTATTTAAACATTTCTCTAGAGTCAACGAAGAATGAATTACAAAGAAGGACCTTTAAGGAAACAAGAGCCACAGGGCCATGCATCAACAAGCTGAAGATCTCCTGGGGAGACACTGCTGCCAAGCCTAGTACGAGTTTGAATGTGGACTTGTATCAGAAATAAAAGGAATTCTCTCCCCATTGCTCATAGACTTTTTGGGAAACAACACTTTGGCAGAATTGCCTGGAGAAAAGCATGTTCAATCAAATGGATTTCATTTACTCATACATTTTATACTTCTCCATTTGAAGAACTTTTCATAATTATATTTTGAAGATTCGTTTATGGTTTCAGTAGAAGCCAAGAAAGTGAGTCCAAATTACATCTTATAGCTAACCAAGTTTCCTAACTACAACAATTCATTTTCTGAGTAAATCCAGACTGCCAGTGAGAACAAAAATACACTGAAACCAGACTAAGAGACTTGTCTAGTGAGAGAAGAATTCCAGTGTCTCCGTGGCTAATGCATGTAGATTTGCAGCTATAGGGCAAATGCCTGAGGGGAAGAACCAGTGACTGGGCCTAATCTAAACAGTAAGGATACACAATCAACCAATCCAGGTGAGTGGTAAAGAATTCTTTTTCCCAACATTTAAGTAGATTAACATAATTTAGCCAATTCAGTTTCACTGAGATAGTTCTTAGAATGGGAGGTCTGTCCATTGAGGCTTAATCGTTCTCTCTAAAAGTGAAGGTGGACACAATGATACCAAAAGAGCAAGAGAAAACACTGTCTGGCAGTTCCCTGAGGGCTCAGCAGGTAAAGGACCTGACGCTGACAGTTCTGTGGCACTGATTTGATCCCCGGCCCAAGAACATCCACGTGCCATGGGCCCAGGCAAAAACAAATGAAGAAAACACTCTTGTGATTTTCCCAGGCAGGACACTCTTGAGAACGACTACAAATTTTCACAAGATCGTGGTTCACATTTATGTCCCACTAAGTAGATTGAGTCTGCACATCGCTGTTCGTAAGGATTAGAAATTCCTTCCCTTTTTCATGAATTCCATGTCACCACATTGAAGTTAGAGCGGGTCAATGAAATCATTTAAGAATGATGAACCACACAGTCACCAGCCAAAGGAGCCATGGACACAGAAGAAACCACTCAGACACTATGCTTTCTTGAAAATTACAAGATCTTCCCTCATCCTTACTGACACTGAGAGATCATGGCAAGGAAGTCAGTACCCAGGAATTTTAGAGGAAAAACACATGGTTATGCTTCTTAGCAAGGACTGGAGAAGGAAGCAAAATGAGAAAGGGATAAAGGGTAAAATATCTTACAGTCTTTTCTAATAACAACGTGTACTCACTTTTGAATATCCACGTACAGATCGTTCCCCAGAAGAAGAATGTATTCTTACATAGAGCCAATACTTCCACCAGGGAGCAGCTAAAACTTCAAGTTCATCCTAATGGATTAAACATGATGAAGGGAAAGTTGGGTTATCTCAGGTGACTGTAACATTTCTGTCTTGTCAGTAGGAGACTCAGGAAAACTTCACGGCTCATTTAATTCCATTTGTAAAATGTGAGGAGGGTATAATAAGTCTCATCCAGAGCAGGATTCTAGGTGTGATGAGAGAGCAATTGCACAGAAAATTCATTTCAGGAATATCGAGAGCTTTTCAGGGAACTCTGTACCACTCACATGTTCACATTCAAAGACAGGGAAAGAGCGAGCATGGAAGAGTCACGCTGAGCCAGACAAAACACCCTGGACGGTTGAGTGAATGCTGCTCAATGAGCTGTTATAAAGATAGTTCCTTGCCATTTTGAGGGACAAAAACCCCATCTGTATCCCTGTCCCTGTGTGTACATGTGCTTTCATTTGACAGAAGGCAGGAAGAGCTCAGACAACACAGCTGGTATAGACAGAGAAAGGCTTGGATGCTACTCTCATATCTGATACACACTTGCCTTTTTAAAAAGAGTATTGTGTGCCTATACCTAAAAATATTCATGCCCACAGACAAGCTGAACTTTAAATAATAATTATGATTGATGAAACGTGCCCCCCAATGTGAAAGGAAGTTATCTGTGAGAACTTTAGAGCTGCAAAGAAAGTTTAGAAGTCAACCATAAGTCAATGGTCACAATACCATCTTGCTTTTAGTGTTGTGTTTGAAGGTTTTGTCACTATATATTAAATTAATACGAATAAGGACAAATCTACCCTCCTTCCTTTCTTCTTTAGGATTATCTGTAAAATCTCAGAGGCGGGTAGAAGCTGTAGCTCCCCCAATCCATGACTAAAGAGGGGATGAAATCTTTTCGTATTGAATTTTAAACGTCATCACTGTGCTCTTTCCAGAAGGACCACATGCTCTCATCCCAAGATGAGTTGACGGCAAGGGTGAGCAATGTCACAGAATTCATCCTACTGGGGCTGACCCAGAATCCAGAACTGCAGAAACTCTTATTTGGTGTTTTGTTAACCACCTACTTGATCACATTGGCAGGCAACCTGCTCATCTCAGTCACCATCTTCATCAGCCCAGCCCTGGCTTCTCCCATGTACTTCTTTCTGTCCTATTTGTCCCTTATAGATGTGTTCTACTCTTCTTCCATCGCACCCAAAATGATCTTTGACTTGATCTCTGGAACAAACACCATATCCTTCAAAGGCTGCATGACCCAGCTCTTTGCTGAACATTTCTTTGCTTCAGCTGAGATCGTCTTGTTGATTGTCATGGCCTATGACCGCTATGTAGCCATCTGTAAGCCCTTGCACTACATGACCATCATGAGCCCACCTGTGCGTGCATTTCTGGTCGGAATGGCTGGGGCCTTAGGGTTTATTCATGGAGGGATCCAGATTTTGTTCATGGTCCAGTTACCATTCTGTGGCCCCAATGTCATTGATCATTTCATGTGTGATTTAGTCCCTCTCCTGGAGCTAGCCTGCACAGACACGCACACCTTGGGGCCCCTGATTGCTGCCAACAGTGGGTCCCTGTGTTTGGTAATCTTTTGCATGCTGGTTGCTTCCTATGGTGTCATCCTGAGGTCCCTGAGGACTCATAGCTCTGAAGGGCGTCGCAAGGCTCTGTCTACCTGCGCCTCTCATGTCACGGTTGTTATCTTGTTCTTTGTACCTTGTTCATTCCTGTACTTGAGACCCATGACCTCCTTCCCCACTGACAAAGCTGTGACTGTGTTTTGCACCATAGTAACCCCCATGCTGAACCCTTTAATCTATACGCTCAGAAATGCAGAAGTGAAGGATGCCTTGAAAAAACTCTGGGGACAAATAATGAAAACTGGTGGTAAATAAATCTTGTGTGGGGCATGAAGAAAAAAAAAATCTTGCGGTATTTCATGGTGATTTATTCCTGTTCTTAGTTGATCAACTTGGGACTATTATCCTATCTGGATCAGTTTTCTTCAGGACCCCATATATTGTGAGCAGGGAGGATGCCCACTGAAGCATAGTAGGCACAGAGCCTAGAGCCCAAGATAGTTTTAGGAGCTGCTGCAATTTTCAATTTCTCTTAAAACAAGAAGAAAAAATTAATAATTCAATTTGGATTGTAGAGATGTATATACCAATGCTATCATAAAAGAATTTTTAATAATTTTATGGAAGAAACAACCCATGAGGACAAAAAAGCATGAAGGACCCACTAAAGTCATAATATTTTCCTGATTGTGGATACTAAGTATATCAATACCGACATTCTTTTTTTTATTATTGCATTTTAGGGCCACACCTGCGGTATATGGAGGTTCCCAGGCTAGGGGTCAAATTGGAGCTACAGCTGCCAGTCTACACCACAACCACAGCAACGCAGGATCCAAGCCATGTCTGCAGCCAACACCCCACAGCTCACGGCAATGCCAGATCCTGAACCCACTGAATGAGGCCAGGAATCGAATCCACAACCTCACAGTTCCTAGTCGGATTCCATTCCACTGTGCCATGACAGAAACTCCAATAGTGATATTCTTGACAACTCATTATACCCAGCAGAATACAGTTTTATTTTAAAAGAGGAAAAACAATGACACATAGAAAAAATGTAGAACAGGGAAAGAGTTTTCAAAAGTACATTTATCAAAATATACTTTTTCTGACCCTCCTAAGTTTTAGAAGTTTATAAATGTTATCCCCCCACAGCAATAAAAAAAAGACTTTTTCCTTAACACAATCCCAAGAAGAGAGCGTTTGCACATAAATGTACTCTTCAAAAATTACATTTCCATCATTCTCTGTATTACACAACAGTCTACAAAAAGTGTTGGAACCAAGTTGGCCAGAATAGAGGAAACATAATTGATAAATTCCATTAGTCCAGAAAATATCTGTACATTAAAGTCTAGTTTTAGACATGGATAAAGGAATAGAAGATTCTGAAAATGAAACACTTACAAAAATTACCAACGATTTAATAACAAGTGTGTCCTGGACACCAAGCCCAAATCTGGATTGCAGAAAATAATGCACACCTTGACTATAATGAAATTCTAAGAAACTTAGAAATAGATGCTTTGAAGTCAGAGATTAAGAGCTTTGGATCAAAACACCTTCATTTCTCATCTCCAGCATTCATCTGTCTTGTAAATGTTAGCAAGGTGCTTCTATCTGTTTTCTTTTTCTCCTACCTGTTTTTTTTTTTTTAATCTGTAAAAGGAAAATAACATTATGTACTTCCTTAAATTGTGAGAATTAAATGGCTTAAGTTGGAAAAATGAGTCAGCTGAAAATTAATGAAAACTGCTCAGATATTGATCCAGCATCTCAGAAAGGCCACCAGAGAATAAGGTGTGCTGGGGACGGCAGTTCCTGACAGAGGAGCCCAAGAACACTGCTACTGCCATTCCCTCAGCATGATCGCAGGGAGACCAGACATCTGTGCCAGCCTCACTTCAACATGTATCATCCCAGCCAGTGAGAAGATCTCTGGATATTAAGAGCCAGCCCAGCACCAAGTCCCTATTCTGGGATTAAAATGTCCTTAAATATGTCTATAGTTACAAATGGAAAAAAAAAGAAAAAGAAAAAAAAAAAGGAGTTCCCATTATGGCTCAGAGGAAACAAATCTGACTAGGAACCATGAGGTTGCAGGTTCATCCCTGGCCTCTCTCAGTGGGTTAATGATCTGGCATTGCCATGAGCTGTGGTGTAGATCGCACACACGGCTCGGATCTGGTGGTGCTGTGGCTGTGCCATAGGCCGGCAGCTACAGCTCCAATTCGACCCCTAGCCTGGGATCATCCATATGCTGTGGGTGGGGCCCTAAAAAACACAAAGAAAAAAAAAAAAAAAAGCAAATGGGAGAGCTGGTTGGATCAACTGTGAGATGCTTTCAAAGGTTCTCATTAATGATGGATCCTGTCCTTTTCTGGTCCTCTGGAAGGAAGAGGAGAAAGGAGAGCCCAGTGCTAGAGACCAAAAGGCCAGTCCCTGTATAGAGCTTGTGATGTCTGGGGAAGAGCTCAGAAACTTGCTTCAGGAGATTTCTCAACAAGGGAATTTTTTTTTTTTTTTAGTAACAGTTTAAAAAAATTTTTTATTATAGTTGACTTGCAATGTTCTGTCCATTTCTGCTATACAGCAAAGTGACCCAGTTATCATTGTATAACCTTTCGAGGTGTGTCCTCTTATTCTCCTATTTTCCCAAGGAGGAAATTGAGGTACGGAGAAGAAGTTACAAAGCTATTAAGTGGGAGAGCTAGGACTTAAATCCAGATGATTCAGTTCTAGGAAAAGACACCACTTTAACTGCTACTCTCATGCTGCAGTTCATAGCACTGCACGGCCTGTTTTAACACAGCAACACAAAAAGGAACCAATAGATGGTGTATTAAGGCCAAAAGGAAGTTCTGAATTATTTCAGAATTAGATATGATGATTTCAAAACTTATAACCTTACTGCTTATTTAACCTCCCTGAAAGAAGCTCAACAAGGAATTTGACTATCATGTGATGCTGGCACTTCCTATGTTCGCAGGACACTATATCAGGTTAGATCTCACTGTACACATAAGGTCATTAAAAAATAGATGTTTTGCCATAATTTCCTATGAGTGGTCATTTTGTAGGTACTTGCAAGCAACTGAGTGTTTAGAAAATCACATTTATCTTGTAGACATTTAGTTGTAGCTCCCAAGAAAAACAGAATGAACTAGGATAATGTAAAAAGAAAGACTGTGATTATGGAGTTCCCACTGTGGCTCAATGGGTTAAGAACTTGACTAGTGTCTATGAGGATGTGGGTCTGATCCCTGATGTTGATCAGTGGGTTGAGGATCCAGCATTGCCACAAGCTGAGAGCATATGTCACAGATACTTGACTCTTATATTGCTGTGGCTGCGGCGTTGGCCAGCAGCTGTATCTCCGATTTGACCCCTGGCCCAGGAACTTTCATATGCCCCAGGCACAGCTGTAAAAGACAAAAAAAAAAGAGACAGTGATGATGACACTTATGATAATGATGATTATAGTGGTTTCCTGAGCCCTTTCTTTGAATAAATTCTTAAACTAATCACTCATTTTATATGTTTTGGAGGCAGAAAATTTCCACTTAATTTATGTCTTTCATTTATTTTAAGCCTCAAACCCTGGAACTTACCTCTGTCTAAAATAGTTCTTTACTTGAACATAATGGTGAACCTACCCTTAGGAAGGTATGAACATCAATAAATCAATGCTAGTGTGAAAAATTTTGACAGCTCATCTTGTGTGTTTACTATGTGCAAAGTGTTATGTATCCTTTTTTTATTTAATTCTCACTACAGCCCTATAAGTGCAGTAATATTGCTATTCCCACTTCATAAAATAGGAAACAAGGGGTCATTATATATTAATACATATGTAAAGAGAGGTTCATTACATTGCTTGGGATCAAATAGCTAAAATTTGGCTGACACAATTCAAATCTAGGTCCATCTAACTCAAAGCTTGTGTACTTTCCCAAACCCATTCTGCGTTCCCTTAGTAGAAACAAACAACAAACTAAATTTCTCACATTTCTCTGGAATCTTTACAGTTCTCTTCTGAAACCCTCTGGCCTGCATCATTTAAACCAACTCAAAGGTGGTCTTTCTTTCACAGATAGACCTGAAATGCATGTGTCTGCAAAGCCCTGAGTAGTGACTAGTCAGTAGTTTATAACTTCATGAGTGTTTTGATGCCCACCTAACAGGAAAGTCCTTTGAAATTATTCCCTTCTCCATCTGCACTAGTTTATACATAAAGTAGTACTTTCCTCTCATAATTTTTTTTTCATTAGTAAGTGTGTCTGATAGGAATGTGTGTTCATTCTGCTGTGGTCCATTAAAAATAGGTAAATAAATAAAAGAAAACTCTGCTTGAGGTAGGGGAAATTCAAGGGAGGTAGAAAACTATGTTTTAAGTAGCTCACCAATAGCCAGGTAACATCGAGCTGTGGAATAAAAATCTCAAATCCAGGTGTTCTCTTTTTATTCCACAAGAGTATTTTCAACAGTATTTAAAATTCAGAGCCTTACATTATGTTTCTGGTCTTCTTCTATTTCCCACTGGCAGGGAGACTCAACTACTTGTCAGACACGATGCACTTTGTACTCATTCTCCTTTCATAAGGACAGAAGAATGAAGTTGCCCATTTGGGGACAAGAAAACTGAGGATCAGAAAGGATTTGTCTTGTAACTTGAACAAAGAAATTTGGCCCCAGAGAGTAACTTTTAGGAGGGTAGAGGCTTAACCAAGTTTCTAGAAGGAGTTGAAAGAAGTGGAGGAGGAGGAAAAGATGATGATAACTGGAGGAAAGCTAACAAATTGTTAACAGTGATTACCTCTAGGTAACAGGCTTGTAAGTGGATTTACACACACATATGCATGTGTGTGTTGCCAATCGTTCATTCTTGTTTTCTAAATTTTAATATAGACGTGTGTTTGGGAGGGAAGGTATTTCATATAGTCTCCAAAATGGAGATACCCCTTTCTTGGTAAAAGTTGTAATACTTTCTAAACCAACTAGCACACTTCTGGTGAAACTCACTTATGTATTTATTCTAGCAGATTGAAAATTTTCAAGAATAAACAGCCTTCACAAGATAATTGGGCCATTGTGAACCTTGATTTGGACAACACCAAACAAGGGGGCACCCGGATCAGTCCTTTATGCTATTTGATATTTTGTTGTTGTTGTCTTTTTTTTAGGGCCGCACCCGCTGCATATGGAGGTTCCCAGGCTAAGGGTCAAATTGAAGCCATAGCCGCTGGCCTATGCCACAGATAAAGCAATGTGGGATCCAAGCCATGTCTGCTATCTACACCACAGCCCATAGCAACACCGGGTCCTTATGGATGGGATCAAACCCAGGTACTCATGGATGCCTGTTGGTTTCACTAACCGCTGAGCCATGAGGGGAACTCCATATGCTAGTTACTATTTTAACTGAGCTAAAAATAAAAGTGCTTTTCAAATTTCAACTAAAGTATTTTTTGTTTTTTCCTAGAAAGCTCCTTGAGATTAATTTGTGGCAAGCTGCCAAAAAAGATAGGCTCTTTTTTGGTAACCCTCACTCTGATTTCATAGTTCTTAGCTAATTGGAGAATTGGCTCAATTATACTTTTATTATCTCACAGCAGAAACGAATAGACATAGAAATCAAGATCTCAGTTATACTTAGTTATTATTAACTACAGTATCAAAATGTGGCAAAGTCAAAAGAGACAGTATTTATTTTGCTGAAGAACTCTGCAACTTTTTTTTGTTAGGCATAGAAGTTTGGGGGTAACACAATAACTATTTCCTGATGATCTCCTGAATGTATTGGTAGTTGGTGACTGATTCTGACCACTTAGAGGAGGGAAATTGTTTTACATACCAATTTCTAGGTTTGTTTGGTTTTTTTTTTTAGTGTAAAAAGTGAATAATTGCAATATGAGGAATTACTGATTATTTGTTAAACAAAGCATAAGCTTATTATAAATTATAGGAGCCTACAGACTTTTTTTTTTTTTGGCTGCATTTGGACCATGCAGAAGTTCCCAGGCCAGGGATCAAACCCATACCACAGCAGTAACCAGAACCACAGCAGTGACAATGCCAGATCCTTAACCTGAGCCACCAGGAAATTCCAAGAGCCTACAGTCTTAAAGAGTGCAGCATGGAATGGGGTGTGATCAGTTTTTAAAATCAGGAAAGGAATGGAATGGGCATGGGTATGTGTTTTAAATTCCAGAATCCTGGAATCCCTTAGAGTTTGAAAGAGAAGGAGTTAGGAACAATAAAAAGGAAATGCCGCATTGCATCACTGGCCAAAAAATAAGCCATTCTGTTCTAAGTGGAGCATATATTTCAAATTTAATAGATATAGAAAAGCCAAAGAAAATAGCCTCTTTTGGAAGATTATGAAAGGGTTGAAGTGGAAATAATGTCAGCTAAAATTTGGGGCACATATGTGCCACAAACTGGATTAAGAGCTTTCAACAGATTATCTAGTTTAATTCTAATAGTAATAATTTGGATGAGTATTATCTTTTTTTTTGTCTTTTTTTTATTATTATTTTAAAGGCGAGCTTCAGAGGCTCATAAAAGTTTGGTCACTTATGCAGAGTCATGCCACGAGGAAGCTTAAGATGCAAATTTAGGTTAATCTGTCTCCCAACCAAGAACTTGCCCTCTGCTATAATGTGCAGTTATGCTGCTGATGTCATAAAGGGTGATGAGAAGCAATAGAAACCAGGCCTACAGACACACTGACAACTATATATGGCTATGTGTGAAGTTATTTGCTGTGTTTTTTCTCTCATTTCTATATTTCAATTGTCACACAGACTCAATTGATGTCAACGTAGATTTCTATTTAAAGATTGGGATGATGAATCAAAAATAACTGAGTCTGGAGTTCCTGCTGTGGTGTAAGTGTGTTAAAGGATCCGGGTGTGGCCACAACTATGGCTCAGATCTGATGCCTGGTCCAGGAACTCCATATGCCAACGAAAAATAATAACAACTGATTCTGAGTTTTGGTTTAGGCAGTTCAAAACTAGACAACCTTAATCAATTAACCACATTAGAAGACACGGTTTCCTCATTTCTAAAAGAGATAACAATCATTCATGCCATACATGTCTCATATGGTCATTATATAATTAAAATATGAAATTCAAGTGAAAGTCTAAGTAAACCAATAAAGTCTGTGAAGATTAAAGAATAGAGAAAATGGATTAAGATGCTGTATGGCAAAAAAAAAAAAAAACTTTGGAGTTGTTCCTCTTTCAGAAATAAAGCAGTTTTTCTTTCCTGCTTAACCATTCATTATCCACCTGCAATTTCTTACTATGTGCAGGAAGTTGTCATGGCATTTTTTACCTCTTCACTTCTCAGGGTATAAATGAGTGGATTCAACATAGGAGTCAGGATACCATAAAACACTGCCATGTTTTTGTCCATAGATAAAAAATGATGGACACATATAAGTAATTATACGGGGCACAAAGAACAAGGCAACACCAGGGAAGTGGGCCCCACAGGTGGAGAGGGCTTTGCGCCTCCCCTCTGTACTGTGGGACCTCAAGAAATGCAGGATGACAAAGTAGGAGGCAGCCAGCATGAGGAAGGTCAACAGGCAGATGATCCCACTTTTGGCCACCACCAGCAGACCAATGACATATGTGTTGGTGCAGGCAAGTTCCAGCAAGGGATACAAGTCACAGAAAAAATAATTGATCACTTTAGGTCGAAGAAGGGCAACTGAAGTACCAACAAAAGCTGAGCCAGTGAATTCAGGAAGCCTCCCAGCCAAGCCACCTCCACCAGCAGGGCACAGAGATGCCAGGTCATGATGGCCATGTAGTGCAGGGGCTTGCAGATGACATGTAGTGGTCACAGGCCATCACTGTGAGCAGAGTGATATCAACACCTCCAAAAAAAAAAAAAAATAGGATCCAAACAGCTGAGTCATGTAGCTCTCATAAGAAATACAAGGCGTCTCCCCTCATACAAGGCATTAACAATGAGTCTAGGGGCCATAAAGGAAGAATAGCAGGTGTCAATAAAGGACAGGATGGCCAGGAAAAAAATACATGGGAGAAGCCAGGGTGGGATGAAAGTGATGGTGACCACAATGAGAATATTTCCACAAACTGTGACCACATAAATGATCAACAAGACCACAAAGAGAACCCTCTGTATCTCTGGGTTCTGTGAGCATTCCACCATGAAAAATTCTATGATATTGTGTGGTATTGCCATAAAGTCCAAGGACACAGAGGTTGCAGGTACAGCATTGCCTGTTAAGTCAAGAGAGAAACATGATTGGAACAGAAGTCATTGTAGGGAGGGAAAAGATTTCTTTTAGCCATGCCCACTTCCCTTTATTCCTCTTAACCCTTTCTGTTCCAAAATTCATGTGCCAATTCATCCTGTTAATCACAAGACGGGAGCATGTCTGTTAGCTTTAGCATTACTGGGCACTAGATATCTAAGTCATTAAGTGAAAATAATAACTTAATTACCTCTATTTTAATTTATTCAGTTTCTCCTGAAATTGAAAATTCAGCAGACACTGATTTTCTAATTCAACTGGAGTACGTCTGACAGTTTTCAGCAGAGTTCCACATAACATACAAAGGTGCTCGAGAAACCCATGAATATTAAGAATCTCCTGAATCTCTGCATGTATAGTCCATACTCTGTGAATTAAATCTTTCTTCTTGGACTTCACCATGAGGTTTGCTACACTTTCTGTTGTGTTTCCAGCAGTAACACAAACTGATATAAAGCAAGCTTAAGGAGGATTGGGAGAAGCTGACTTGGGTGAAATTGGAAACTTGACCAAATTCTCCATTTCTCTCCTTGCATTTATTCCCACTTCACACCTGTGCTGTGGACAGTATCACGTATAAGAGGTTAAATTACTCTTCTCCCTTGCTTTCTACATTATACATACTTCTGGGCTCTGCTTTCCCTGGGTTTGGTGACATCCTGCTCGTGAAAGCCTACCATTTCCTCTGAAGCCTACAGGGAGGAGTCAAAGTTTAAAAAAAAAGGTTTTGTGACCACCAGTGAAAGACTCTATTAAATGATTATCTGCCTATTCACTGCATAAAGGAAGCTACAGAAGGAGGGAGAACAGATGTCCTATCTTAACTAAATATAAATTAGAATCTCATCTGGCAAATATTCCTACTCACCCTTTATTCTTAATTACATTCAGGAAATGCCTGTGCTTATCTAAGTTTTGGCTAAACAAAAAGCTGTCACTCATCCCACCCACCAACAATCTATTATTTTCCTGGAAACATAAGTCTTCTTAAAGTAGCTGAAACTCCCAACTTGCCGAGGACTTCATGCCCTATCATATGGTAAGAATTCAAGTACAATCATTGAGTTTCAAAGGAAGAAAGAGACAGCCAGATATAAGGCATGCTGGAGAGAAGATTCCTGTACTGATCAGAAAGCTGCATCCTTTTTCTCTTTCCAAGCTTTATTACAAGATGACAACTACTGCTTCTGCATGTGACAGGTCTGATGGATGGGGATCTTTTCAGAGAAGAACACTGTGACTAAGAGTACAGACAGCAGTCCTAAGAGCCAACACCTATGTAACAGGCTTTGCCAAGCACTGTCCTACCTGCTTTACATACAACAGCTCATTTAATCCTCCTGTCATCCCCATAAGGTAGATTACTGTTTTTATCCTCATTTTGTAGAGAAAGAAACTGAGAGACACATTTAGAAACCCATAGAAGTATACTCAGCGTATAAGTGGCAGAGCTAGGACTTGCACCCAAGCAGTCCTGGTATAGAGTCTGTGGGTTTCACCATACCATACTGTCACTTAAGCTCATTTAGGTTGAATACTTCCTCTGCTATTTATTTTCTATGTAATCATAGACAACTTCTCAAAGACTCTATGTTCTGAACTATAAAATGAAAATAAGAGTATTGTTACACTCTGAGTTTGCAAAGAGCAGTAAATGAAAACAGTGCATGTCAAGACTTTGTACAGAGCCCGAACGGAATAAATATTCAATAAGTGGTGTCTGTGAAGTCCCTGTCATCAGTGCTGTGGGCAACAAATTCCTCACGAGGCTTAAGGAGCCAAGGACCTAAGTTATGCATGTGTTAAAATATTACAAATATTAAAAATGCCCTACTTATCCTCATACAGAATATGAGGGTAAAAACAATCAGTGGGTTAAGTGTACAGTTTAGCCAAATAATGAAATTATATGCCCCCAAATCAAAATATGAAGCTCATTCATCTCTGTAATTCAAATTTTTGGGAGTACAAAGAAATTTACTTTTAAAAAAAAGCAAAAAAAAAAATAAGTCTCCTTTTTGTGTTATCCATGAAAAACAAAATTATTTTGTGGAAAGTAATGAGAATTTTAGTAAATTTATTCCCTGGCATTTTTATGTGAGTTGTATTTCTTCTTATTTAACCTTTTTTTTTTTTTTTTTTGGTCTTTTTGCCTTTTCTAGAACCGCTTCCCACGGCATATCATATGGAGGTTTGCAGGCTAGGGGTCTAATTGGGGCTGTAGCTGCCGGCCTGCACCAGAGCCACAGCAACACAGGATCGGAGCCCATCTGCAACCTACGCCACAGCTCATGGCAAAGCCAGATCCTTAACCCACTGAGCAAGGCCAGGGATCAGATCGAACCCACAACCTCATGGTTCCCAGTCGGGTTCCTTAACCACTGAGCCATGACAGGAACTCTTTATTTAACCTTTAACATAGATTACAGAAAACTTAGGTTGGCTGGATCTGAGGAAATAAACAGGTCGCAGGTGGTTTGTCCTTTTTTGTTTTTTCTATGTCCTAACGTCATAGAATAGTGGACCTGGGAGATTTATTAAAGGGACATTTAAACCAGCTCCAAGCATAGCATCCCAAATTTCACTGCTTCCTGTGATTGAACTACTGGATAAGATTCAAACTGTTTTTCTTACTTAGGCAAAGCACAGATTAGGCAGGTATTATTGATCGCAGGAATGCATCTGAGCTGAAGTTTCCCAGAATAATACCAGGTGCTTTTTTTTCAAAGGGCCCCAGTAATGGCATACGGAAGTCTCCAGGCTAAGGGTGGAATGGGAGCTGCAGCTGCTGACCTACACCACAGCTAATGGCAACACCAGATCTTCAAACCACTGAGCAAGGCCAGAGATTGAACCAGCATTTTCATGGATAATAGTCAGGTTTTCAACCCACTGAGCTACAACGAGAACTCCAAGAGGGCTTTGATTCTCTCTAATCCACTTGTTACCAGGAGAAGGATTTGCTTTCCATTTGTATGTCTCATTATAACTTGAAACTTTTGAGTTGATAATATACTTGATAATGACTCTGGGCAATTACTTATCAGAGATTGAAAATAAGGACATTGATAACGGGATGCTTACAAGCAGAAAACACAAACAAAATAAAACATGCAGAGGAAGGTCAGTAAAGCCCCAAGCCTGCTGGCAAACTCAAACTTGAAGGCAGAAAGATCTGGATTTAAATTCTAGCTCAACCTTGGCTAAATAAATCAGCCTCTGTGAATTAAGATTCTTCATTTGTAGAAAGAAAACCATGTCAACTTCTTATAAGGATCTTATGAGATCTTGTTTATAAACTGGTTAACCCCATGCCTAATATCAAGTCAATGCTCAATAAACTATATATCATGTATATATATGTGTGCATGTGTGTGTTCACATGTACACAAAAGTTATTTCAGAATTTAACGCCTCATTACAGTTATAGTCTATAATCATACCTATATTAATTTTACTATAATACTATTCTATACACTTCCATGATTTGGGTTCAGTCATTCTTAATTGATTTTATGTATTCTCAAGGACTCAAGCTATAGATGCTTTCTGATATCACTGTTGACAGGAATCAGTTATAGGTGAACCATCAGTGACTACTGTGATCAGTATTATGATGTGCAGTTAGAGGATCAGGTTAGTAACATTTCAACAAGGGGATCCTTCTTGTGATAGACTCTCAGTGCCCCAGGTTGACCAGAGCACCATCTCGAACACAAGCTGATGAGCGAGAAGTGGTATTTCCATGCTCCACACTCTAGGGTAAACTTAAAAAATGAAGTGACATACACATGTGCCTGGTCAATAACAGGAAATATAGATATATAAGCTGGAATGTCAAACATTCAAATCAGTTTTATTTTGACATTTTTAATGATTTCTGAGCTTTCATCATGACAACAAGAATTCTTTTTTCTTTTTTCATAGTTAAGACATATTTTATTTTGACTATTGGGCAAGTCAATTGATTTCATGACTTATGTTTTATAGAGCATGTCATTAAGAAACAAATTTCTAGTTTTCTGAATTTTTTGCATACTGGCCACTTACAAGGCCCTTTGTCTTGGTGCTCTATTTACTAATTTATTACTTTTCCTTATGCCCCATCAGGAATATATGAGTGTAAGTTATCCCACATCCTCTCCAATATTTAAAATTTTAATCTTTGCAATTTTAGCTATTCTTTAAAGAGGATAATTGTATATCATTATGGTTTTCATTCATATTTCCCTGGTGACTAATGGGGCTGAGCAAGTTTTCATGTGCATATTGGCTATTTGCGTATTTATGTTGTGAGGTATATGTCCAATTTTTTGCCATTCTTTACATTTATTATAATTATTATTATTATTTAAGAATTCTTACTGAGAACAACAGGTTATTTCTTTCCCTACTATACCTGTATCCTCCATCCACAATGGTTCATTTGTTCCAGAGATTTTTCATAGCATTTTCACCTCTGCATTTCTCAGTGTATAAATCAGGGAGTTGAACATGAGTGTCAAAACACAATAGAGGGGGAAAAAAAACACACACAATGAAATACAGTCACTAGGCCCGCCACGACACCGGCGTGGTAGCATCCTGGAGCCCTTAGAACTATCGCTTGTGGCCCTTTGAATCCCCGCTGTCCACACGAGCCGGTTTGTGCTCAGCGTCCTGTGCACATCCTTGCAAATGACGGCACCATGAGTACGACTTCCAGTGTACGAGTTGAGTGGATCTCAGCAGTTACCAGTGCTGCTGGGACAGCTGCATTTGGTTATCTAGCTTACGAAAGATTGTATGTTAAAGATCATTGCAACAAATCTATGGTAAACCTTTATATCCAGAAAGACAACCCCAAGGTAGTACATGCTTTCGACATGGAGGATTTGGGAGATAAACCTGTGTACTGCCACTGCTGGAGGCCCAAAAAGTTCCCATTCTATGATGGATCACACATAAAACACAATGAAGAAACTGGTGATAATGTGGGAGCTCTGATCATTAAGAAAAAAAACACTTAAATGGTTTGGATGCTGCAAACCAACTTGTCATGGTGTTTCCCGATTGTTTAATTAGAATGATTCACTTCCCCTGGGTTCTAAATGTGGTACATTGCAAACTACAGCTTTCATATTCAAGGCATTTGCCTTACTTGTGGAACCGTCATGGTGCACATTTTGTTTAGACAAAAAAAAAAAAGGAAAAAGTAAAAACTAACCTCATGGCCTTTGGGTTATTTTGGTCTTATAGGGATCCATTTCTTTATGTTTAAAAAGAATAACATTAGAATATAGTTGTATGGTGAAGTTAACATATTAAATTTTTCTCAAAATCATGTATGTTCAGGTTATACTTATCACCATTTAATATTATTTGGTTAATCTAGAAAGTAAATTGGATGTTATCAAACTACATTAATCTCATAACAATCTAGGAAAAAAAACATTTAAAAAAAACCAGCCACTGTTTTGTCTGTGGATAAAGTGGATGATGGCCACATGTAAATAAATATACAGGGGACAAAGAATATGGTAACAACAATGAAGTGGGCCCCACAGGTGGAGAGGGCTTTGCGCCTCCCCTTTGCATGGTGGGACCTCAAGGAATGCGGATGACAACGTAGGAGGCAGCCAGCATGAGGAAGGTCAACAGGCAGATCACCCCACTGTTGGCCACCACCAGTGGACCAATGACATATGTGTTGGTGCAGGCAAGTTCTAGCAAGGGGTACAAGTCAAAGAAAAAAAGTGATTGATCACTTTAGGTCCACAGAAGGGCAACAGAAGGACCAGCAATAGCTGAACCAATGAATGCAGAAAGCTTCGCAGCCAAGTCAGCCCCACCAGTAGGGCACAGAGATGCCAGGTCATGATGGTCGTGTAGTACAGGGGCTTGCAGATGGCCACGTAGCAGTCACAGGCCATTACTGTGAGCAGAAAGATCTCAACACCTCCAAAAAATGGGCAACAGAGAACTGAGCCAGGCAGCCCTCATAAGAAATGGGTACAATGATTTGCTTTCCTCATACAAGGAGTCAGCAGTGAGTTTGGGGGTCATACACGAAGAATAGCAAGTATCAATAAAGGACAAATAGAAGAGGAAAAAAATACATAGAAGAGGCCAAGGTGGGCTGAAGATAATGGTGATCATGATAAGTAGGTTGCACCAAATAGAGACAATCAAAAAGAGCACAAATAACACTCTTGGCGCCTCAGGGTTTTGTGAAAGTTCCAGCATGAAAAACTCTGTACCGTTCTTGGACTATCCATGAATCCTGAGCTGCAACAAGAACTTGAGTTAAAAGAGATTTACCAGAGTTCCCACTGTGGCTCAGCAAGTTAACAACCTGACATAATGTCCGTGAGGATGAGGGTTGATCCCTGGCCTCGCTCAGTGGGTTAAGGATTTAATGTAGCTGTGAGTTGTGGTGTAGGTCGCAGACACAACTTGGATCTGGTGTTGCTGTGGCTGTGGTTTGGGCCAGCAGCTGCAGCTCCAATTCAACCTCTAGCCTGGGAACTTCCATATACCGCAGGTGTGGTCTTAAAAAGAAAAAAAAAAAAATCAGTGGGCATCTCTTCAAAAACTGAATTCCTCATCTCACCCATTATCAACTAGCTCCTCCTTCTATATTTCCTCCACCATCCACCATAACATGAGAGTCAACCTTGACTGCTCCCTTTACTAGTACATCTCATAATTCCAACATTAATCACACCCACAAATCTTGTTCCTTTAGCTTCACCCATCCATTCATTTATTTATTCTGAAAACATGATTATGTACCTGCCAGACCCCAACCATAGTTCTCAGCACTAAATTTAGATTAATTAGCAAAATAAGTCAATGGTTGCTCCAACAACATCACAGTTGGTCTCCCCTTACATCTTCCCCAGACACCTGCTCAATCATCCACACTGCAACCACAGTAATACTTATAACATTTAATCATTCAGTCATGTCATTACCCAGTTTAAATCTCCAAAGACTCCTCTTAGCCTTCAAAATAAAATCTAGGTATTTTAGTCTCATTACAAAAGCCTGGGCCCAACTGACCCATCCATATTCTCCTTCAGCTCCCATCTCTGTCCACTATCATGTGCTTTAGCCACATTAAACTTTCCTAAATTCCTGACCAAGTCATGCTCATTCACACCTCACTGCACCATCCCACCCACCACCCCATCCTACACTCCCTTTCCCAATTCAACTGACCTATTCTTAAACATGCTTCAAAACTAGGCTTAGCTATCACCTCCACAAGAAAGATGACCTCTTCTACCCACCCTAGGATAGACGATAAGGACTCTGCTGTATTCATATAGCATCTTCATCCTAGCTCTTTGCACGCTATCTTGCATGGGTCTTCCCCCACCCTCCTACACTACACTCGGAGTTCCTTGAAAGCAGGAATTTTTTGTGCTTGATATCCTTATTGCCAGACCTAAAGCAGTGCTCAATGAGTATGTGCTGAATGAATAAAAAACTAAAACCCCAAACAATATAGGAAACTTACACTGGCATCTAAGGAGGTCAGTAGCTTCTTATCAGAATTTTTATTATATTCTAACATGACAGAGTGAGAGAACAAATAGAAATCCTAACAGGTCATCTGGTCCATCCTTCTGCAACGTCTGATCCTCCTTCCCCTGCTTTGAATGATGCCTAGACAGGATTAAAGAAGCTTCCTACAGAGAGGAAAAATGCAGCGATAAACTGCATGGTTTCATAATCACTTCCTTGACTTGGAAATCTCCCACTAAGTGACACGGCTTCAAAAACTACATAAGGGATTTCATCCATTTATGGGCTACAGGGGGGTGCTTAAATCATCACTTCCCATTTTCTTTACTAAAAACTCATTAAGAACAGTGATTTGGTGAGAATTTGGGGCAAACATCTTTAGTTTTAAAATGCTAACATTTTGAGCTGAAAATACTAAGTAGGCAGCCCAAGTCACAGAAGCGAGGTTGTGAGAGATTGAACGCAGACCCCATGTCTTCTGACTCCTCAGGTTGTACCCCTCCTACATCATAATGTGTCATCTCAGAACCCAGATTACTCAGCCCATGGAGAGGACAAAGGAACAGAAAAAAGACCGAGTGGTTATCTCTGCTTTTTGCCAAGGTTGTGTATCAGCAGATCCTCTAAGGAGGAGAGTAAAAGTAGTTACAAAGATAACTCATGATGATTAGGCAAAGTTCAGAAAATATTTAAAGGGGATGAAAAAAATTACTCTTAACCCTGCCATCCAAAAAGGAAAACTATCAATTTTCTAGTGTATTTTTCTTCCACTTCTCATTTACACATTTGAAATCATATCATATACTTAATATACTATCTTGATTAGTATTATAATTGAAACCTTTCCCATATCATTAGAAACTCTTTAAAAGTATCATTTTTTAATTTTTTTTGTCTTTTTTTTTTTTTTTTTTTTTTTTTTTTTTTACTTTAAGGGCTGCACCTGAGGCATATGGAGGTTCCCAGGCTAGGGGTCGAATTGGAGTTGTAGCTGCTGGCCTGTGCCACAGCTACAGCAATGCCAGATCTGAGCTGCATCTATGGCCTACACCTCAGCTCCCAGCAATGCCGGATCCTTAACCCACTGAGCGGGGTCAGGGATCGAACCCACAACCTCATGGTTCCTAGTCAGAATCGTTTCTGCTGCACCATGATGGGAACTCCAAAAAAGTATTACTTTTAATGACTGCATATTATTCTAAGTGGATGTATCTAATAATGTCATTATTTCTAACACCACAAAAACATCATCATGTATTAAATTATTTCTGGATCCCTAGAATAATTTCTCAGATGTATACAAAATAGAGCAGTACAGATATTATAAAGATTGTAATAGCTCTCACCAAAAGGGACCTCCCAATTTACACAGTTGTCACCAAAATGAGGTCAATTCTTTCTCTCTTTCATCCTAGCCAGTAATGGATATAAGGATATTTTTTTCTAAATTTTATCTTTTTTTAAAAATTTATATTTTTTTGGCCACTGCTGATAGTAGGTAACGTTCTTTGTTTTTCTATCCAGGTCTCTCTTTTGGAAATTATTAAAGCTGTAAAGAGCAATTTCAAATGAACTGAGAAGTAACTTAGTAGATGAATGACGTTTCCCAATTTTCTTGGGGAGCCAATTTGGGAACTGGCAAAGAAAATCATATGTCCCTGAGTTCCCGTCGTGGCGCAGTGGTTAACGAATCCGACTAGGAACCATGAGGTTGCGGGTTCGGTCCCTGCCCTTGCTCAGTGGGTTAACGATCTGGTGTTGCCGTGAGCTGTGGTGTAGGTTGCAGACGCGGCTCGGATCCTGCGTTGCTGTGGCTCTGGCGTAGGCCGGTGGCTACAGCTCCGACTAGACCCCTAGCCTGGGAACCTCCATATGCCGCGGGAGCGGCCCAAGAAATAGCAACAACAACAACAACAACAACAACAACAAAAGACAAAAGACAAAAAAAAAAAAAAAAAGCCAAAAAAAAAAGAAAATCATATGTCCCTATAATTGGTCTGCTTGAATGAGTAACTCAGAACTTTGTTATACACCATCCTGTTCTATCATTACAATGAGACTGAAAAGCAGATTTTATTTTCTCCTTCATCGATGATGAAATTAAACATCAGTGAAATTTCTTCTCCTACCTACTATCCCAAGGCTAGTAAGTAAGAAAACAACTTGACCACAGCTATATCTGATGTCAGATTCACACACTTTTCATTGTATCATCCTCATATTTTAGAAAACTGCTTCAGAGTTTCATAATTCTCTTTCCTAAGCAGCACAACTTGGTGGTAATAGTGCCTGACCTGGAGTCAGGAGGCCTGGTCCTAAGTCAGCCATATGTAACTGAGACCTTTGGAGATTCACTTCATCTTCCTAAGCCACAGTATTCTCACTTGTAAAGTGAGGAAAACTGGAGGTGGAGAAAGTATTATCAGCTATAATTAACCCACCTTATTAGTAAACTGAACTTTTCCCTTGCATTTGTGAACCACTGCTTTTGCAAATTATAATCTGAACATAATCTGTGACCTGGATTTGCATCCCAGGCTTGGCACTTTATTTCTTTTTATGGCCTCGCCTACAGCATATAGAAGTTCCAGGGCTAGGAGTCAAGTCGGAGCTGCAGCTGCAGGCCTCTGCCACAGCCACAGCAATGTGGGATCTGAGCCACATCTGCAACCCACACCACAATTTCCAGCAACTCCAGATCCCTAACCCACTGAGTGAGGCCAGGGATGGAACCCAAATCTTCATGGACACTATTTCGTGTTCGTAACTCACTGAGCCACAATAGGAACTCCCTTGGCACTTACTGATAATGTGAACTTGAGCAGATTTTTAACCTCTTTATGCCTCGATGTCCTCTTCTGTTTATATAAAGGAATAAATTATACTTTTACTTTTTCCCCTGGCATCATCACAAATGACCTTCAGGGATCCCTCTAGGCCAGCTCACTCCTTCAGGACGCTGGCCATCAATCCACTGATTTTGTCCCATGCAACTCCAAAGTTAGTGATTTCAGCAACTGCAAGTCTGAAAGAAGGATTCTAAACATTCTCTCCACATCTTGAAAGATGAGCTATGGAAAATCATGATGGAGATATCACAAATTATTTGTAAGCCAAATAAAATCAGAGTTCACCCACAGCTCCCTGGATCCACAGTAGATCTGAAACTCTCACCCACAATCACTCCACCCAAAAATACCTTCTCTTGGTGGCTTGGAAAAAATGGACCTAGGTACAATCTTAGCAATGAAGGAATTCATCCTCCATTTTCCACATTCCTTGCAGACATATCAACCTAAACTACAGACAAAAAGCTAAAAGATTGAGGAGTTCCCGTCATGGCTCAGAGGTTAACAAACATGACTAGCATCCATGAGGACGCAAGTTCAATCCCTGGCCTTTCTCAGTGGGTTAAGGATCTGGCATTGCTGTGAGCTGTGGTGTAGGTCACAGACGTGGCTCAGATCCTGCATTGCTGTGGCTGTGGTGTAGGCCGGCAGCTACAGCTCCAATTCAACACCTAGCCTGGGAATCTTCATACGCCGCAGGTGCAGCCCTAAAAAGCAAACACCTAATAGATTAAGACTAGAGCTCTAAACATGTATTGCACTCTCCTGGTCGTATTGCAGTTATCTTGGTCATGAGGAGACACGATGTAGTGAACCCATCACCTCGAGAAAACCATATACAAGAATTTCAACAAAGTCAGAAAGGCTCATATACCCAGCCAAAGTTTAGTGTCCAAGATGACTCTGCTACAGAAAAGTCCTCAGACTTACAGACAAGAGGGAAAAGTCTCACTAAAAGGATAATGGAAAGACAGGCAATATCTACAAACAAAAGCTTCCAGGGAGGAGGAAACAGAGCAAGAACAACCAAGGAATAGAAATCGTTTTTTATAGAGAGAGTAAGAACAAGCACATACTGATGTGTAATCATTTGGGGCTCTGCCCCAAGCTCTCTACATGCATTAGCTCACTCCATCTCCACAATGATCCAAAAAAGTTGAGTGCCATCTTTATAATGAAGGACTTGGGCCAAAGAGAAGATAAGTAGCATGCTCAAGATTACCTCCCATGACCAATGAGTGGCCCAGTCAGGATTTTCACTGAAGCCATTTGAATACACATTGGGGGTTGAAAAAGGAATGATCCTGAAGTTTTAAATGGTCCATTGTGGCTGTTCCCATTTGGCACAGTGGGTTAAGGGTCTGGCGTTGCCGCAGCTGAGCCACAGCAATGCGGGGTCCAAGCCAAGTCTGTGACCTACACCACAGCTCATGGCAACGCTAGATCCTTAACCCATTGAGCGAGGCCAGGGATCAAACCTGCAACCTCATGGTTCCCATTCAGATTTGTTTCCGCTGTGCCATGACAGGAATGCCCATCTGGGGATTATTTGAAAGAAATTTTTTGGACCTATGTCCACTTCCAGATGGTTAGTTTAAACAAGATAAATAATATAATCCACTAAACAAGATTCATGTTAACTGCAGTGCACTAAAACATTCCAGAATTAGCACAGAAATGAGTTCATCAAGTTTTCCACCCTGTGGAGCTCCCATTCTCTGTTGTAATAGTACCTTACATGTTATATGGCAATTCTGGCATACAGATCAACTGAGATCTCCAGCATCAATTGATAAAATTAAACATGGCATCATAGGAGCATTACAGGGGACAAGATTATCTGAGAAATATCAATGCAGAACAAGCAGACCCTGAATAGGACACTCATTGAGGCATTAATAATCTCTCAACTGTAAGGGAAGCCCATCAAGTATCCCCCTCCCAACTATTAAAATTGAACTATGAATTTATTTCATGAATTCAAAAGGTTTGATGAAATGAATATAACCTTCTACTAAAACTGATCCAAAAAGAAACAGAAAGCTTAATTGTCTCATACTTATTAAAATAATTGAATCAATAGTCTAAAATAGTCCCAGAAAGGAATATTAGAAGAATTCAATGTCAGCTTTTATCACACACACTTAAATATAAGCTCCATAAGTAAAAGGATTTTTGTCTGTTTCTTTTCGGCTATATCTCTAGCTCCTACCAGGAAAGGCACCAGGGTCAAGGATGCAGGCTTAAAACACTGGCAGAAAATCAAAAACCTATTCTCACAAACACCTTCACTGACCCCACCTGGAGCCTGCTGGTGGTCCAGGGGTGGGCACTGAGGCTGAGCCAATGTCCCAGGTACATCCTAACCTCACCCCAGGCTCCACCCCATCCACACTCACTCCTCGGCAGCCCTCCTGTGTTTTGTTCCCCAGCTTAGTCACTTCTCTGAGGAAGGGCTGGGCAGGGACTTATATTGAATAAACCCAGGTGGGGAAAAAAGAACAAACTTATAAGATGCTAGGTGATTAATATATCTGAAGAGTGGGAGTTCCCGTCGTGGCGCAGTGGTTAACGAATCCGACTAGGAACCATGAGGTTGCGGGTTCGGTCCCTGTCCTCGCTCAGTGGGTTAAGGATCCGGCGTTGCCGTGAGCTGTGGTGTAGGTCGCAGACACGGCTCGGATCCCGCGTTGCTGTGGCTCTGGCGTAGGCCGGTGGCTACAGCTCCAATTCAACCCCTAGCCTGGGAACCTCCATATGCCACGGGAGCGGCCCAAGAAATAACAACAACAACAACAACAACAAAAAGACAAAAAAAATATATATATATATATATATCTGAAGAGTGAATAATTAATCTGATAGCTATGAGAGCTTTGGGGGAAAGGGCAGGGACAATGTGGGGAATAGAAAGAGAAAAAGGAATAGAAGACATTATTAAGTAAAAATCATTTTTAAAAATCATTATTAAGTAAATTATTAAGTAAAAATCATTATTAAGTAAATTAAGTCAAAAAGAGAAAGACAAATACCATATACCACTTACATGTGGAATCTAAAATGGGGCACAATTGAACCTATCTATAGACCAGAAAAAGACTCACAGACATAGAGGACAGACCTGCGCTTGCCAAGGGGGAGGCAGAGGGAGTGGGATGGACTGGGAGATTGAGGTTAGTAGACACAAACTATTACATGTAGAATGAATAAGCAATGAGGTCCTGCTGTATAGCACAGGGAACTATATCCAATCACTTGTGATAGAATATGATGGAAGATAATATAAGAAAAAGAATATGTGTATGTTTTATATATATATATCTGGGACACTTTTCTGTATAGCAGAAATTGACAGAACACTGTAAATCAACTATACTTTATTGAAAAATTTTTTAAAAAGAAAGCTAAAACTGCAACCTCTCAGCACACACCCAGCCCCTTTTGCTATGCTTTGCTTTTTCTTCTTTCCATAGCACAGGCTGCTTTCAAATATAGAATATAATTAATTTATTCTATTTATATTTTATTGTCTGCCTCCCCTTACTAGAATATGAGCTCCATGGGCAAGGTTCACTGTCTCTTTTCTTCTCTAATGCATGCTGAGTGCTTAGAACATTGCCTGACACATTGCAGGCGCTCAATGTATATTTCCAGATTGAAGGAATAAATGATACTTATAGGGCTTAAAAAATTATACATATATAGGACTTCACAATTGCACATAATCTTATGTCAAAGAGCTAATATTTACTTACACCACTATGTGCCAGACAGAGGCTTACCTCCTTGCATATATCACTTTAAATCTCAACACAGTCACCTTTGGAAATACATTTTATTAATTTTCTCATTTTATATGGGCAGGACTTCTCTTCTGGGCCTGACAATAACCTTGGAAACCTGCAGTAAGGCTACAGTGAGCACATCAGTGACGCGAGGACACTGATTGTTATCTCTGGTTCATTGTCAAGGGCAGTATTTTAGACGGTGGGGATAAGGAAAGTGAAATCCCATAGACCTATATTTGAGCACCCTTTGTATCAACAATCATTCTGTCACTGCGGTGGCAAAAAAAGTCAAATTATATTTGTTACTAGCAGAAGAGTCCAGAGAGTCCTCCATCATGTATTATAAGGTCTTAGATAAGCTCCAGTTCCTACATCTCCCAGGGACTTAGGATCCTGATACAGGATTGACAGAAGACTGAGAGGAAGAACCAAAATGCCTTTGGCATATACTCACTGAGGTTGGCACAAAGGGGTTTCACTCAGAGGAGCCAAACTCAGATACACATGAAAATTAGAACAATAAGCAATGACAATGCCAGAGGTGGGAACAAGGAAATAATTGTCCTCTCCTGGGACATTCTGCCCAAGCTTATTAAGCATTTCCAGCTCCCATAAATTCCCAGAAGAAAATATATGTATTTTACTGCAAAATCATTTTCCTACTCCCTTCTAAAAGTCTGAAAATGGTTTGATCAGATGGTTATCTTTAACCACAGGACAAAAAAGGAGAAACAGCCTTGGAAATAGCCAGCCAGGTCCTGCCATTGAAGGAATGCTATAACCAAAAATAATATAATCACCATGTATGACCCCCAAAAAGACGTTGATAGCAGATAAGTTACCTAAGCATATTTCACAAAAAAGAAATTCTACCATATTTTATTTTTATTTGGTCTTATGATAAGTGTAAAACATGCTCGTTGTTTCTAGCTGGTATTTTGTAATACTCTTCACCATCCCCCCCCAAAAAAAAAAAACTCAGCAAGGACATTCTTCTGTAAAACCAAATGACCAAGTACTTGGAACAACACAGTTGGTGTTTAGGCCATCAAGGGCAAACTGCTCTGGGCAGCACCATCACAGTCAGCAAGAATCTAGGTGCAGATTCTGTAAAACTGATTTCCAGTTCTCCCATTCCCTAGCTGAATGACATTGGGCAAGTTGCTTGACACCTCAGAAACTCACTTTCCACATATTTCAGATTGGTGATGATACTACACACCACCTAAGACAGCGACAGTGAGAGAGTGTAGAAGTATTTGATGCAGTTTCTTAGTAGGTGCTTATTTAATATCAAGTATTATTAGATCTCAATTGTTGCATGTCAGAGTCAAGTGGGAGATAGCATGCAAGGGCTTTATTTCCAGGTTCTTCTCTATTTCTATTTATTTCAAAACATTTTTTATTAAATTTTAAGTACAAAGAATCATAAAACTTGGAATATCTAATGGGCAAGGAGGTCAGACTAGAAGGTATTTCTAGTTCTTATGTGACTCACAAATTAAAAAAAAGAAAAAGAAAGATTATGAGGAAGACTCAATGCCGTAAGTCTTATTGCCACAGTCTGCAACCATAATAGAAAGACACAAGAGTTTCATCATCCCAGGAGTGGAGGCAGTTTCAGGCTGGGCTGAGTCAACACCACATGTTCAATGGCATTCACCCCAATGGGACATGCTATGTGTTCTGAGGCACACCTTCACTCTCAACAGGGAGGTTCTTTCCTTGACTCTCTGGATATGACTTTTAGAAGAAGCTTTGGCTTTGCTTCCCCTGCTCAGAATGGAAGTCATTTCCTAAAGTCTGCAACTCCACATCCAAACTTGATTGACTATGACCAATCAAGAAAGAGGTATAGACACAGCATATTGGAGTAGGTTTAAACTTTTTTAAGGGTTTGACTGTTTTTCATCAACATAAATCTTATATAAAACATATTTTTAATGAGACAATCAGCTGCTTTTATTGAAATCCCACAGCTACCTGTTCAGCTGCCTCCCATCCTCCCCTGCTCTGCCCCTGCACCCATCCCGGAGGTATCTGAGGAATTCTGGATTCTAAATCATTATTCGCAAACAACTGCTACCAAAAAAACAAAACAAAAAAAAAAAACAAAATCAAGGGCTTCTGATGAGTCCTTGCCCTGAAGTTTTCTCAGCTGTAAAGTGAGCTTTGTCTTCCCTGAGATCTAATTTTTGGAATATTATTGGTGGATGCTCAATTCATATTAATCTTTTGATTTCTTTTTCCCATTTTCTGAAATGTATGTTATTCTCAATAATGCTGCCTTTTTTTTAGCATTTAAAAAAATCTCTTCTTCACCAATATATTGGGTTTTGATCCCATATATTAGGTAACTCTGGCAGTTCAGTGACCAGATTTTGCTGTCATGAGAACAGGTGGCTGTGCTAACAGAACTATCATATCTTGCTGCTTTCCTACCCTCCACTCCCAGATCTGGCATCTCAGGCCCTGGTTTTATGTGGACCCAGAAATACTTGTGAACATCATAAGGCAGTACATGCTATATTAAAAAAAAATCCCTTACATTAAAATGATTTCATGGAAAAATGCCTGACAATAAGGAGATTATGAGACCTCAGATTTAGAATTCAGAGGCTTAGCTATGTTAGCATTCTGATGATCTTTAAAGAGAAGCAGAGGAATGCACAGGGAGAGCAAGAGCCTAGAAATCAGGCAGTCCTGGGTTTGAACTCAGACACTGGGAGTTACTAACTCTGTGACCAGTATCAAAGCAATGACCTCCCACAGCCTCAGTCTCTTTATAAAACAGGAGACTCATACCTACATCAGCTGAGTGTTCTGGGATGAAATGAGATTAAAATATTCTTGGTTAGTGGCAAAATTGGAAGTCTCTTGGTTAATAGTAAAATATTCACACAATACATGCTCTTTTTTGCACATATATTTATTCTCTGAAACAATTCTCAGTGATTATTGGTTGGTCTTAGTGGTATAATGTTAGTATATTATTCAGATAATTGATATGAAAATAGATGTAACAACCATTAGTCACATATAATCTATAGCCCTATTGACTTTCAGAAATTTAACTGACCAAATGTTTATTGTTTCATTGTATATCATTTAGAGCTAGATATAAGTTAAGATTCATGACATATTCCCAAGAGAGTGACAGCTGGGGGGAAGGAGGGTAAGGAAATAAAACACTGAAATATAGGTAGTAAAAGCTTGAAAAGATTCTAACTGAGTGCCATGGAAATTCAAAGAGGGAAGAAGACAGATCTGCTTGGGATAATCCTGAAAGCTTCCGAAAGGCAGGAGCATTGCAAATGGGCATTGGAGGGTGGATAGGATGTTAAATGGATGTTAAACATCTGGATGTTCTGTCCATTGATGTAAGTGGGGTGTTAAAGTCCCCTCCTATTATTGTATTATTATTCATTCCTCCCTTTATTTATGTAAATATTTATTTATTTGGATGTTCCTGTACTCGACACTTATGTTTATGAATGTTATTTCTTCTTCTTGTAATGATCCCTTTATCATTATATAATGTCCTTCTTTGTCCTTTATTACAGATTTTGTTTTAAGGTCTACTTTGTCTGTTATGTAAATTGCTACCCCAACTTTCTTTTCATTTCCACTGGCATGGAATACCTTATTTCATCCCCTCACTTTCAGTGGGTGGGCTTGTCTTTAGCGCTGAAGTGAGTCTCTTGGGCAGTAAATGGATGGGTCTTCTTTATTTTATCCAAATAACCACCCAATTGCTTTTGATTGGAGCATTTTGTCTATGGATATTTAAAGTGTTTCTTAATAAGTATGGGCTTATGGTGATTTTGTTGTTTTCTGGTTGTTGTTCTTCTCTGTTCTTTCCCTTGTAGTTTGATGATTTTCTTTAGTGTTATGTTTGTGTTCCTTTCTCTCTACTTTTGTGTATCTACCATAGTTTTTTTTATTTGTGGTTATCATTGAGTTCAGGCACAATGACCTATAATTTTATCTACTTGTTTTAAATTGATAGTTATTGAAGTTTAAACATTCTACAAATCTCAATTTTAGAATTATAATTTTTACTCCTCCCCCATATTTTTGATGTCATATTTTACATCTTCATGTCTTTCCTTTAACTATTTATCATAGTTATAGTTGATTTTATAACTTTTCTCTTTTAACTTTCACTCTAGCTTATTTAAGTGGTTGATCCACAGTCTTTATTGTATATTTGCCTTTACCAGTGGGATTTTTCCCTTCCTAACATTTCTTATTTCTTGTTGTAGCCTTTTCTTTTCTCTTAAAGAAGACCCTCTAACACTTCTTAGTTAATAAGAAGTTAATAATAACTAAGGTTAGTTTAGTATTAATGAGTTCTTTTAATTTTTGCTTGTCTGAGAAGCTCTTTATCTCTCTTTCAATTCCAATGATAACTTTGCTCGCAGAATATCATAGGTTGTAGGTTTTTCCCTTTCGGCACTATAAGTATATCACACCACTCCCTTGTGGCTTTCAAAGTTTCTGCTGAAAAAATCAGCTGCTACCCTTATGGGGGTACCCTTATATGTGGCTCTATTTATTTTACTGCCTTTGGAATTCTCTTTTTAACTTTTGCCGTTTTAATTATGTCCTCATGTGGCTCTCTGGGTTTATCTTGTTTGGGATTCTCTGTGATTCCTTACCACCATATCAATTTCCTTCTTCAAGTTCAGTTTTCAGATATAATTTCATCAAATACATTTTCTACCCCTTTCTCTCTTCTCCTTCTGGGAGCCATATAATATGAATGTTGGTACATTTGATGCTGTGACAAAAGTCCTTTAAACTATTTTCATTTTTTTCAATTTGTTTTTCTCTTTGCTGTTCTGGTTTAGTGACTTCCATTATTTTATCTACCAAATCACTTATTCATTCTTATGAATCACCTAATTCTGCTGTTGATTCACTGCATTTTTCATTTCTGTTATTTTATTCTTCAGCTTTAACTACCTTTTTTTTATATTTTCTAAATCTTTGTTAAAATTCTCAGTGTTTGCCTGTTCTTTTACCAATTCAGTTAGCATTCTTATTACAATCTTTTGAATTGCAAATTATTTATCTCTGTTTTGCTTAGGTTCTTTGGGGTTTGTTTTTTTTTTTTTTTGGGTTGTTGTTTTTCTTTCGTTTGAAGTGTATCCTTCAGTTTTCTCCTTTTGTTTAACTCTCTCTCTGCGAAAGCAGTGTTTTAGTCACCTATCCTGATCTTGAAGGCATATTCTTTGGTGGGAGCATTCCTGTGTGGTCTATGTGTGCCCAGTGGCTTTAACGGTCCACTCAATGGCCCTCACTGCGCTACTATGGGAGGGATCCCTTAGGGAATTGGGTTTCTCCCAGGTGTGGTGTCAGTCTCTACCCTGGTTTGGGACATGTCTGGAGTGTGAGGGCTTAGGACTGCACTTTTGTGTTGGTTTCACTTTTTTCCCAGTGTTTCTACCTTCATTACAGGATGGGTTGGGGCCTGGGGGGTTGGTGCCACACAACTGAGCCTGCCCCATCCCCTGTCAAGTGTGCACACGACACACTCTGGGGATGGAGGTTTTCACCCAAGCTAGCCTCCTTCCCTTCAGAGAGTGTGTGCAGGGACAGGTGTTCTGGCAGTGGCTGTCTCCACTCTGGAGCCAGCCTTGCTCTCTCCCAAAACATATGTTGGCAATGGCTGCCTCTATCCTGATTAGAGGCAAGACCAAGGCCCAAACTGGCTTTGTTTCCCCAAAGTGTGCCCATCCTCATTGGCAATGGCAGCCTCTGTCTTAGCGAGGAGAAACACCAGGAGGAATAGGGGTGAAGCAGGAGCCTGCTGTGGGCTGGACAGCACACTGAGATGGTCCTGGCAGGCAAACAAGAACCCCAGGAAGTTTTCTACCTGCTGCCTTGTACTGTGACTGGGAGTAAGCACCCATGAGCATGTGTGTGCCTGTGTGTGTGTGTGTGTGTGTGTGTGTGTGTGTGTGTGTGTGTGTGTGTGTGTGTGACTGGGAGTAAGCACCCATGAGCATGTGTGTGCCTGTGTGTGTGTGTGTGTGTGTGTGTGTGTGTGTGTGTGTGTGTGTGTGTTTAAGAGCATAGTCTCAGTTTCTTATAGCCTCCAGTAATCCCAACTGGTTTTTCAGCTAAAGGGGGGGGGGGCTTGTCTTCCTGGTATGGACACCAAAGGGCTGAGGTGCCTAATATGTACTTTGAAACCCTCACTCCCCAGGGAGGATCCTAAGCCTGAGATATCACCCTCCTCTGCTGGATCCCCCAACCAGAGGCTATGGGTCCTGATCCCTTCTCTTCCATTCCTACCAGAATTCAGTAAATATTTCTTTACATATTTGGTTGTAGAAGAGTTATCCTGCTAGTCCTCTGGTAGATTTCAGTACAAATCACTATATTTGTAGTTAGAGCTTTGATATGTTCATGAAGATAGGTGAGCCCAGCATCCTCCTATTCTATCATCTTGACCACTCTCTTTGCAAAATATTGTTTGGTTTGGGCTTAACTGACAGTTTTCAAAATTAAACTAACATTACTTTTTTTTTCTTTTTAAGGCATCACCCATGGCATGTGGAAGTTCCCAGGTGAAGAGTCAAATCAGAGCTACAGCTGCCAGCCTGAGCCACAGCCACAACAACGTGGGATCTGAGCCGCATCTGCAACCTACACCAGAGCTCACGTCAACACCGGATCCCCGACCCACTGAGCAAGGCCAGTGATCAAACCCGCATCCTCATGGATACTAGTCAGATTCATCTCTGCTGTGCCACAATGGGAACTCCTGAGGTTACATATTTTTGGTAGGAATGTCACAGTAATGACATTCCGTGTCTCTCAATCTAAGTACCATAGACATACAGGTGTTTCAGGGAATGTCTTCCAGATTTCCAGATTATAAAGTCAAATTTAACCTTTTGCAATTAATAAATACTTTGTAGGGAGATATTTTGAGACTAAGTAAAATCTTATTTCTTATCAAAAAAAAAGAGTTTAATGGCAGTGTTGGATTACAACCACTCTGAGAATTGATTTAACACCACGCATCAAAATTTACTGTAAATTTTAACACAGTAAATGTACGATAGCAAAGGAGCTTTAAAAATATTTAAGGATTTCCATTAAAGAAACTTAGCCCATTGTTACTTATAGTAATAAAAAAATCATAAAAAAATCTAAACATCTATCATAAAAATGGTTAGTCAAGTAATAATAAGAGAAAATATTTGGCAAGTGATTACAGTGAAGCTGTTGAAAATGGGAACCCGTTAGAAAAATTCTAGAATAAACAAGTCCTGGCATCTGTCTTTCATCCCACTCTGTCCCTTCAGTTTGGACTCAACATCATTCTAAACCCAAGGATCAACACCAAGACTCAGACTCTATTTCTCCTCTAGTTTCACTGTCCTGATCCACAGCCTCTTCACGGCTTTCTTCATCTCGGCATTTCTCAAGGAGTAGATGACAGGGTTCAGGAGTGGGGTGATCACTGTGTAGAACACAGCTACCACCTTGTCCACAGGCAGGATGGTGGAAGGCCTCAGATAGATGAAGAGGCAGGGCCCAAAGAACAGGGTAACCACGGCGATGTGGGACCCACAGGTGGAGAGGGCCTTGCGCCGCCCCTCAGAGCTTTGAGTCCTCAGATGGAGCAAGATGACTACATAGGAGGCTAAGAGGACCAGGAAGCTGACCACAGTCAGGGTCCCCCCATTGGCAACCATCAGCAGACCAATCAGGAAAGTGTCAGAGCAGGCAAGTTTGAGCAGGGGAAATACATCACAGAAGTAGTGATCAATCACATTGGGGCCACAGAAGGGCAGGCGGAAAATGAGGAGGATTTGGGTCGAGGAATGCACAAAGGCCCCTGTGCCTGCTACTCCCACCAGGAAGGCACACACCTGCCCGTTCATGATGGTGGCATAGTTGAGGGGCTTGAAGATGGCCACGTAGCGGTCATAGGCCATCACAGTGAGCAAGAACATCTCAGTGCCGGCAAAGAAGTGGATGAAGAAAACCTGTGACATGCAGCCCCACAGAGATATAGCTTTTCTGTCAGCCAGCAAATCTGAGATGAGTTTGGGGGTTGTAGTAGAGGAGTAGCAGATCTCCACAAAGGACAGGGAGCTGAGGAAGAAGTACATGGGGGAGCCGAGGCTTCTGCTGGTCATGACGGTGAGCACAATGATGAAATTCCCCAGCACAATGGCTGTGTACAAGAGCAGAAATATCACAAAGCAGACTTTCTGCACCTTCAGATCGGGAGAAAGTCCCAAAAAAATAAATTCTGTCACATTGTGTGTGTTAGCCATGATGTCACCACCAGGAGGCAATATTTTAGGTAGAGAGATCTGAAATGATACAAAAGAAGACTCCTACATTAGGATGGTGAATTATATAATATCTCTTTCATGTCTGAGAAACTTGTAAGCTGGATACAGAAGGATGAGTAGGAGTTAAGTTATACAAAGAAGAAGGGAAGAGAATTCTAAGAAAAGAGAAAGGCTTTGAAAATGTATTGAATGGGTCTGGAATAAACTGGAGAACAGTAACCATAAAGCTAAAAAGAAATTCTAGGTCCAGTTCATAAAGGACTATTGGGATTTTCAGGTTTACTCAGGGGACAATGCGGAATCATTAGGAATGTTAGTCAACTGGAAAGTAAAAATCACTTTCTACGTACAGGTTGGACTTGTGGAAACAGATGAGAGGGAGGAAAAACCTATTACAAAGATTGAGTGCCCCATTGGGTGATGTAGGGCTGCAAGGACAGTGTTGCTGTCTCCATGACAACTGTCTCTCTATTGCATTTGAATCCTTTCATCTTTTGCTGGCAGCTTCCGTTTGCTCCTTTTCCATTTTTGGTTTGCAGAATAGGATTCTCACCTCTCCATATACCCTTCTGAGTCTTCTGAAGACATGTCCCTTGACACTCAGTACCCACTCTTATTTCTTCTTCTCCTCCCAATTATTTCCTTCTACTCTTGGCCATTAGGTGACCTAGTTCCTTCCAAAGGTCCAGTTACAACTCATTCTCAATTCTCCTCTTTACTGCTACCTTCATTTCCCTCCAGTGGCAATAGAAGTACAAAGCACTTCTCACCCAGGCTGCACGCTCATGGCTGTGACACATCCTTCTCTGAAGTCCAGCCTTCCAACACTTCAAAGCATCACCAAAACTGGTCACTGACTTATTAGCAGTCTATCTTCATCCATACTGGACTTTGTCCAAGGTGACTGATATCAGTTGGTATCAAGACATCCCCAATACAGTCAGCATCCAGGGCACCTGAGATCAGGGGTCACATGATACCCACCCATGCCACAAGCTTCCTTCCCTTAACAAAAAGGACATGCCCAGGTGATTAAGCCACCACCACAAGGACATCACTAATAGAGTTCATGACTGCAGAAACCAAGAGAAGTCAGAGAACAGCCATAAACTCTCAGATTCACTTGGGAATTTCACCAAATCATTCATGAAAGAAAGCACTGCTGGCAGTCCAGATTCTTGGGTTTACATCCTGGTTTCTTCCAGTGGTATCTTAGTGATCCCTAGAAATCTCTTTAACCTCTCAGAGACTCAAGAGCCAAACTGTACCATGGAGATAAGACCTACCTCACAGGTAGAAGCCATACATCTTTGTCCCACCCCATCCCAGCAGAAGTTAAATATTCATCCACTGTGCTGCCTGGGAAGCTTCTCAGAGACAGAAAATCCATCTTCCCAATCCACATGTCCTTATAGTCAGTTTTTCTTCTCCTAGGACCCCTTAGAATTACAGCACGTTACTCATTGAATCATAATTGTGTTAAGTGACCATCTGCCCCTCTAAATTGTAAACGTGCTCAAGGAAGGAATGATATCTTGCTCAACACTTCATCTCCAGTGCTAACTGAAGCAGCTTCAGGAAATAGCATTTCCTGAATGAACACAGAATGAAAAAAACTGTGGGTATAGATCTTCCCTAGCCTTCTTAGCACTTATTTGGTACATTGTTGGTGTTCACTAAATATTAAAAGAACAAAGCATATAGTCATGTCTTCTTCATCCCTGAATTCCAGTATCTATCACTCTACTTGCCTCGGGCAAAGACCAGACCACTGTGAGAGCACTTTGCAAAAAGCTATGGGCTTCTGCAACATTCTCTTTGCTTTCAAAGTGGAATTGTAATCATCACATGCAAAATACACACATGCTTACAAAACAAAATACACACATGCTCACCCCAGTGTTTCTGTAACTTTGCTGTTCTCACCACAGTTCCTATTTCTGTTCTGACCACAGAAAGACACTATTGTGCCCTGAGAAAAGACCTCAGCTTGTGCAGGTTTCCCAGTTAGCTAGTCAGAAAGCAGTAAAGCCAAGCTACTAATCAGAGCTCCTACATCTCAGAAGTTTCCAGATGGAGGATCTGCTCGCCCGACAGCCTTAGGCTTGGGAATGCTGAGACTAAGCCACTGGATCTGCTCCACCTGACTTAGACCAAGAACATAGTAGACTTGCCTCCCATGTGTTCCATAGAGAAATAAGAATTCTGGCAGCTCAGCCTTGCGTTCACTCTGCTGGAGAGACATCAGGGGGAAGGCATGATGATCAAGTGAGAGCAGGTGGGTCCCCAGAGAGCCAGGCTCCCCTTCCTCATCAGGCAGACAGCCTCCTGGGAAGCAGGACCTGGATACTAACATCTCAGACGTCTCTGTAGGAAACATGACTTCAGAAATCAATAGGAAATGTTAAATTAATTTCAGCCGATATTCACAGGGCCCTTAGGCTTTGGGGCTCTATGCTGTTCACAGGTCATTTGGACACAGCTCTTGCTTATGGCAAACTCACCCATGGGGCTTTACGTGAAATGACACCATTACAAGGATTCGTCCAAGGAATAAGGGCCTTAAGTATCAGAAAACTGAAATAGTACTTCTCCTTGGCTTTAATGTGGATAAAGGTATAGAACAGTAGTTCTCAACCATGGGTGATTTTGCCCCTGACAGGGTATTTGGCAATATCTGGAGGGACATTTTTTATTGTCCCAACCTGGGTGGGGAGAAGGCACTCCAAGCATCTAGTGAGGAGAGCCCAGAAAAGCTATAAAAAATATTCTACAATCCACAGGAAGACCCTCACAGCAAAGTTTTCTTTTTAATGTATATAGTTACACTCATGGCATATGGAAGTTCCTGGGCCAGGGACTGAATCCGAGCAGCATCTGTAACCTACGCCGCAGCTATGGCAATACCAGATCCTTTAACCCTCTGCACTGAGCTGGGGATCAAACCTCTGCGGTGACACAAGCTGCTGCAGTGAGATTCTTAACCCACTGCACCATGGCGGGAACTCCAGAAAAGATTATCTGAGCCAAAATCACAATACTATTGCTATTGAAATATCCTGCTAAAGATAAAACAAAATATCCAGATTGGTATTTATTTAAATGGATGTTGGTTACATGTGAGTTTATTAATCTCCTTTGACCACATCAGTATATTTACTAAATTTTCTATAATGAAAGTTCTTACAAAGGCCATAATGGCACTTCACAAAATCAACATGCTCTACACCAGTGCTACTCACAAATGTCATTAATTCAGCCTTGATTAAAATTGACGTTGAAACAGGAGTTCCCGTCGTGGCTCAGTGAAAATGAATCTGACTAGCATCCATCAGGACACAGGTTTGATCCCCTGGCCTTGCTCAGTGGGTTAAGGATCTGGCATTGCCATGAGCTGTGGTGTAGGTCACAGATGCTGCTCGGATCCTGCGTTACTGTGGCTGTGGCTTCGATTTGACCCCTAGCCTGGGAACTTCCATATGCCACAGGTGCGGCCCTAAAAAGATGAAAAAAAAAAGTAGAGCTATAACTACACATACTTCTTCTTATGAAAAGTTATTTTGCAAGTTAAAATGATGAGATGAATTGGTCAGTTTATTCTTTTAATGTTTCTGCCACTACTCACTATCTTGGTCTCATTTGCATCTAGGTACAGACATGTGACCTAGTTCTGCTCAATAAGAACAAAACAAGAATGTTCTGGAGAGGTCCTTGGAAATACTCCTCAAATAAAATGAGAGCCCTTCCATCCCCTGCGTGAGCATATAATACCTCAAGCTGCCATAGACATCTTACAGCCATGAGCAGACAGCCAAGAGATTAGAAGGGGCACCGAGAAGATGCATACTTGGGCATCTTAGGAATAACAAAAAACCCTGCAATCAATGACCTCCAAATTTTGTGCGGAGGAGTTAATAATTGTTACTGTGGCTTAAACCAGGGGCTGGCAAGGTTTCAGTAGTGTTGCATAGACAATATTTAGGCTTTGCAGACCATACAGTCTCTATCACAACTACTCAAGCATACTGTTCTAACACAAAAACTGCCATAGATGAAAAGTAAAATAATGGGCATGACTAGAGTCCAGTAAAACCCTATGTATGGGCAATAAAATTTGAATTTCATATAATTTTTACTGTATCACAAAATACTATCCTACTTTAATTTTTTTCAACCATTTAAAAATGTCAAATCCTTTCAGGCATACTGAAATAGGCAACAGGTTAGATTTAGCTTAAGCCATAATTCAATGCCTAGATAACTGTCTAGAAAGGGAAGGGTCGTATAAAATTGCTCCGGTTAAGACATTCGTGGATACTAATAGCTTTATTATATTTCACTTCCCACAGACCATTTCATTGCTAACAGTGCCCTACTCCCACGAAACAAAGCTCCTACTGTGCAACTGTACACATTGGAATCAGGTTAATGAAGTAGGGAAATCAAAATGAAGTAGAAAACCTTCAAGGTACTCCCATAAGATCACACTGATAGCGAGGGAAAGAACAAATCATAAAATTCTTTCTCCCAGCACCACAATCTCCCCACATACTATAGCATGCTACCACTGAGGGCTAAAGTGAATGAACTCAAGGCTGCAAAGGTAGAAGATGATAGAGGTGGGATTCCAGTCCAAGTAATCCCTTGCTAAAGTCAATGCCCTTTACACTAAAGACCATGCAGAAGTGAGGCAGATCAATTTTCAACATTCCCCAAAATATAAATGGCTATGACAGTGTTCTGATTTATATTATGGAATATAAAGGCTCATCTACAAAAAAAAAAAAAAAAGCAAAACCATGAAGAGGGGAACTTTTGTTCTATTCTTCACAGTTGACTAAAATCAGAAGGTATATTTTGTCACCAAACATATACTAATTTTTTTTAAGGTTTTCATTTTTATTCCACCCCCAAGTTCACTTTCCTGCCCCACAACCTCCTCATGGCGATTTTCACCTCTGCATTTCTGAGGGTGTAGATGATGGGGTTCAGCATGGGGGTGACCACTGTGTAGAACACGGCCACCAGTTTGTCCTCGGTGAAGGTGGAGGGGGGCCGCATGTAGAGGAAGATGGCAGGTCCAAAGAACAACACGACCACCGTGACGTGAGAGGCACAGGTGGAGAGGGCTTTGCGCCTTCCCTCTGCAGAATGGTTCCTCAAGTTGACCAGGATGACGATATAGGAGGACACCAAGACGAGAAAGGAGAAGATGGAGAGTAATCCACTGTTGGCCAAGACAATAAGCCCCTCCACAGAGGTGTCAGTGCAGGCGAGCTTGAATAAGGGGTGGAGGTCACAGAAGTAGTGGTCAATCACATTGGGACCACAGAAGGATAACTGGAGAGTGACAATAATCTGAACCATGGAGTGAAAAAAGCCCCCCAGCCAGGAACCAGCCACCAGACGGTGACACACAGCCCGGCTCATGATGACTGTGTAGTGCAGGGGTTTGCAGATGGCCACATAGCGGTCATAGGCCATTACTGTGAGCAGGAATGTCTCGGCAACTCCAAAGAAGTGAAAGAAGAATATCTGAGCCACACAGCCCTCCAGGGAGATGGTTTTAACCTTGGAAAGCAAGTCTGCGATGAACTTGGGGGCAACAGTAGAGGAGTAGCTGATCTCCACCAGGGACAGGTAACTCAGGAAGAAGTACATGGGGGAATGCAGACTCTGACTGACTTTGACCGTCAGAACAATGAGGCCATTGCCCACCACCGTGGCCAGGTACACAGGAAGAAACACTACAAAGCACACCCTCTGCACCTCTGGATCCTGGAAAAGACCAGTGATAATCAACTCGGTCACATTATTTGTAGTTGCCATGGAATCCATTCAGGTGTGCTTGACAGGAGGTAATCAGAGGCCTGCAATAAAACACTGACTGTAACTAATTCACCTCAGATATAGCATGTTACACTATATAAACCACTATGCAATATACACTTGCAACCAACACTTTATCCAGCCTATCTATACTCATTCCGCATTAAATGCTAGAAATCCAAAGCCATCACAAGATATTCTGATTTAGGTTTCATTCAAGTTCATAGCCTACATTTTTTATTATCATCATTGCATTTTTTAGTATTATCTCTTTTTCTTCTTCTCTTTGGATTTTCCTTTATTTTCAGCTTACTTACTTGGTATAATTGTTAAAATTACACAATATTTAAAGTGTACATGCTGGTGGTTTATCATACTCTACACTGTGAAAGGATCACACCCTCCAATTAATTAGCACACTTAGAATCTCAAATATTTATCTTCTTCTTTTAGTGAGAACATTGAAGATCTTTACTCTGTTACCAACATACATTTTTCAGTGAAAAATGCCATTGAAATTATGATAGGGATTACACGGGATCTGTAAATTGCTTTGGGTAATATGAACATTTTAATATTAATTCTTCCAATCCATGAGCAAGGAATATCTCTCTTCAATTACTTTCATCAATGTTTTATAACTTTCAGTGTACCAATCTTTCACCATTTGGTTAAAATTATGCTAAGTATCTTATACTTTTGTGAAATTGTAAATGAGATTTCTGTATTTCTCTTTTGGATTGTTCCTTACACGTGTTTAAAAGTGCAACTGGAGCCAGAAAGACAAAGACAAATACCATATGATATCACTTATAACTGGAATCTAATATCCAGCACAAATGAACATCTCCTCAGAGAAGAAAATCATGGACTTGGAGAAGAGACTTGTGGTTGCCTGATGGGAGGGGGAGGGAGTGGGAGGGATCGGGAGCTTGGGCTTATCAGACACAACCTAGAATAGATTTATAAGGAGATCCTGCTGAATAGCATTGAGAACTATGTCTAGATACTCATGTCACAACAGAAGAAAGGGTGGGGGAAAAAACTGTAACTGCAATGTATACATCTAAGGATGACCTGACCCCCTTGCTGTACAGTGGGAAAATAATAATAAAAAAAAAATCAAAAAAAAAAAAAGTGCAACTGATTTTTGTACATTGGTTTTGTATCCTGCAACTTAACCAAATTTGTTTCTCAGGTGCTATAATGGATTCTATAGAGTTTTCTACATATATGTCATCTGAAAATAGAAACAGTTTTACTTCCTTTCTTCTGATTTGTATGCATTTACTTTTTCCTTGACTAACTGGTCTGGCTAAGATTATATTGAATCAAGGAATGAAGGTGGGCATCCTTGTCTTATTTCTGACTTTAGAGGAAAAGCTTTTAGCTTTTCACCATTGACTATGATCTAAGCGGTAGGCTTGTCATATATACACTCTTTTATTATGTTAGGTACATTTTCTCTATACCTAGTCTTTGAGAGTTTTTAAAATGAATGGATGTTGGATTTTATCAAATGCTTTTTTCATATCTTTTTGCACTTGATTTTTATACTTCATTTGTCAATGTGGTGTATCAATAGATTCACAAATGATGAACCGCCCTTCTATCCCAGGAATAAATGCCATTTTACATAGCATACACTCATTTTAATGAATTGTTAAATTCTGTTTGCCATAACTTTTTGATGATTTTTGCATCTGTACTCACAAGGATATTACCTGTAATTTTCTTTTCTTGTAGTGTTATTGCATGCCCTGTTTTGGTCATAAGGGCATGACTGGACTCATAAAGTGAATTTCAAAGTGTTCCCTTATCTTCTGTTTTGTGGAGGAGTTTGAAAAGGATTGGCATTAATTCTACCTAAATGTTTGGTAGAAATCACCAGTGAAGTGATCTGGTCCTGAGCTTTTGTTTATTGGGAGTTTTTTAATTTTGAATCCACTCTTATTATTAGCAACAGATCTATTATATTTTCCATTCTTCATGACTCAGTTCTGATAGGCTTTATGTTTCCAGGAATTCATCTATTTTCTAGATTCTCTAACATTTTGACTGATGAGTATTATTCATGATTATCTCTTATTATCTTTGGATTTATATTGTTTCAGTTACAATTTCTCTTGTTTCACTTCTCCTTTACTGATTTGAGTCCTCTCTCTTTTTTTTCTTGGTAAGTCTAGAAAAAGATTTGTCTATTTTTTTATCTCTCAAAAAACAGCTCTTAGTTCCATTGATATTTTCCACTGTCTTTAAGCATTTATTTCATTTCTTTCCACTCTGACCTTTGTTATTTCTTTCTTTCTGCTAACTTTAAGCTTTTTTGCTCTTTTTTCCCTAGTTCCTTGAGGTATAAAATAATGTTGTTTATTTGAGTTCTTTCTTTTTTCTTAATGTAGGTATTTATCACCATGAACTTTTCTCTTATAACTGCTCTTGCTTCATCCCCTGTTCTGGTAATATTTATTTCCCTTTTCATTTGTCTAAAGGCATGCTTTGATTTCTCTTTTGTTTCTTCCTTGAATCATCAGTTATTTAGGAGGATGTTTTTTCACTCTCCATGCATTTGTGAATTTTCCAGTTTCTTCTTGTAAATGACTTCTAGTTTTATACCATAGTGGTCAGAAGAGAACATTGGTAGATTTTGAACTTCATAAATTTTTTAAGACTTGGTTTGTGGCCTATGATGTACATTAGAGAATGTTTCATGTACACTTAAGAATCTGTATTGCTGCTATTGGATGAAAAAAAATTTTAAACTGTATTAAATCCCTTTGATGCAATGTGTACTTTAATTCCAGTGTTTTTTATTGATTCCTTTTAGAGATCTAGCCATTGTTAAAATATGAATATTGGTATTCCCAACTACTATTATATTGCTATCCATTTCTCCCTTCAGAACTATTAGTATTTTGATATACATTTAGGTATTCCTATGTCAGATGCATAAATTTTTTTAAGTGTTACCTTCTCTTGTTGGATTGACTCATTTATCCTTATATACTTTTTTTAGTCCCATAATCTTGGATTGGATGAATTAATATTGCTAAAATGGCCATACCACTAAAAGCAATCTACAAATTTAATGCAATCCCTATCAAATTACCCATGACATTTCCCACATAGTTAGAACCAATAATCCTATGAAACCATAGGATTATACAGAACCATAAAAGACCCAGAATTGCCAAAGCAATCCTGGGGGTAGTGGGGGAGGCAGGAGGCATAACCCTCCCAGACTTCAGACAATATTACAAAGCTACCACAGTCAAAATACCATGGTATTTGTACAAAAACAGACATAGGGATCAATGCAACAGAATAGCAAGCATAGAAAAAAAACCACACATCTATGGTCAATTCACCTTTGACAAAGGAGGCAAAAGTCTTTTCAGCAAGTGGTGTTGGGAAAGTTGGACAACCACATGAAAATCAATGTTAGAACACACCCTCACACCATATATAAAAGTCAATTCAAATGACTTAAGGAATTAAACATATGATATGATACCATTAAACTAGAAGAAAATATATACAAAACATTAACATAAATTATAGCAATGTTTTCTTAGATCAGCAAAAATAAACAAATGGGACATAATCAAACTTACAAGCTTTTTCACAGAAAAGGAAAACATAAACAAAAAGAAAAGACAAACTATGGACTGGGATAAAATATTTGAAAATGATGCAATATAAGGCCTTAATTTCCAAAATATACAAACAGCTCATTTATATGTTCAGCAATATATGAATAGATAAAGAAGATGTGGTACATATATACAATGGAATACTACTCAGCCTTAAAAAAGAATGAAACAATGCCATTCAAAGTAACATGGAGGGAACTAAAGATTATAATACTAAGAGAAGTTAAGTTAGGAGTTCCCATCGTGGCACAGTGGTTAACGAATATGACTAGGAACCATGAGGTTGCGGGTTCGGTCGCTGCCCTTGCTCAGTGGGTTAATGATCCGGCATTGCTGAGAGCTGTGGTGTAGGTCGCAGATGCGGCTCAGATCCTGCGTTGCTGTGGCTCTGGCATAGGCTGGCAGCTACAGCTCTGATTTGACCCCTAGCCTGGGAACCTCCATATGCCACGGGAGCAGCCCAAGAAATGGCAAAAAGACAAAAAAAAAAAAAAAAAAAAAACTATTACAAATAAAAAAAAAGAAGTTAAGTCAGAAGGACAAATAACATATGATGTCACTTGAAACATGACACAAAAGCACCTATCTGCGAAACAGAAATAGGTTTACAGACATAGAGAACAAACTTGTGGTTGCCAGGAGGGAGGGGGTTGGGGGAGGGAAGGAGTGGGATTGGGGGTTGGCAGGTGTAAGCTATTATACATGAAGGGGATAATCAACAAGGTGCTACGTTGTAGCACAGAGAACTATATTCAATGTCCTATGATAAACCATAGTAGAAAAGAATATTTTTTAAAAAAAAGAGTGTGTGTGTATATGCATAATTAAATCACTTTGCTCTTCAGAAGGAATTAACACGACACCATAAATCAACTGTACTTTGATTTAAAAATAAAAAGATGGGGTTCAGTATGAGAAGTGCTATCAGGAAAACAGATGAGGATCTGTGGGCAAGGGAGAAACCCCAAACTTGAGCTATATAGCATCACCTTCTGAAAATAAAAGAGAGATTTTAGTAAGCCAGCCTGGTGAGTTGTAACCAAAGACAAACAGCTTCAGTGTTCCACCACAAGAGGGAGCAAGGAGTATAAAGTAAAGTGTGCTAATGCAAAGAAAAACACCAGATGTAACTGCATGAACAGTTACCCCCATCTGAAGGGAACTAGTGTAGATTCGAGGAGATATCTGAAACTTCAAAAGCAAAAGCAACACTACAAGGAACATGAAGTGTCAAGGCAACATCTTTTCACCAGAAGAGAATAATAATTCTCCAATAACTGAGCTCAAAAGCACAGAAACTTGCAGTTGAGCTGATAAAGATTTCAGAATAGCTGTTTGAAGAAATTCAATGAGGCAAACAAGTGCACAATGAAAAAAAATTAACAAAATCAGGGGAAAATACAATGAACAAAATGAGAAATTTAACAGAGATCAAAATCATTTTTTTAAAAAAGGAAGAAACTCTGTAGCTGAAGAATTAAATGAATGCAATGAAAAATGCAATAGAGGCCACTACAGCAGAGTAGATCAAATAGAAGACAGAATAAGTGGTCTATAAGACAAGAACTTTGAGTAACGCAATCAGAGGAGAACAAAGTAAAAAAGAAAGAAGAAGAGTGTTTGAAAGCTCATGGGATTCAATCAAACATACAAATATTAGAATAATAAGCGTTTCAGAAGGAGAAAAGAGGAAGAAAGGGGAGGAAGTCTATTTAAAGAAATAATAGCTGGAGTTCCCTCGTGTCGCAGTGGTTAATGAATCCAACTAGGAACCCGTGAGGTTGCGGATTTGATCCCTGGCCTTGCTCAGTGGGTTAACGATCCAGTGTTGCTGAGAGCTGTGGTGTAGGTCACAGACGCTGCTCGGATCCACATTGCTGTGGCTCTGGTGTAGGCCGGTGGCTACAGCTCTGATTTGACCCCTAGCCTAGAAACCTCCATATGCTGCGGGTGCAGCCCTGGAAAAGGCAGAAAGACAAAAAAAAAAGAAAAGAAAAGAAAAAAAGAAATGATAGCTGAGAATTTCCCAAACCTAGGAGAAGACTCGAACCATCTTAGTTCAAGAAACAAATAGCTTATTCAATGGAAAAAAGCCTTCTCCAAGACATATCATGAACTGTCCAAAATTAAAGAGGGAATTTTAAAGGCAGCTAGAGGAAAAAAAAAAGATTGTAACCCACAAAAGAATGCCAATTAGGCTATCAGCAGGTTTCTCAGAAGAAAGCCTATAGAGTAGGAAAGTGTGTAAAAACAGATTTAAAGTTTGGAGGGGAAAAGTCAATCACGTATATTTACTTCAGTAAGATTGTTCTTCAAAAATAAAGCGAAATACTCTCTCAAACAAGCAAAAGTTTAAGGAGTTCATTTTATAGTGCATTAGACCTGCACTGCAAAAAAAGCTCAAAAGAACCCTCAAGACAAAATGAACAGATGCTACTTGATGACATGTAAACATACAGAAGTATGCAACACATTGAAAAAGGTGAAAAAACAGTCAAATTTAGAAACTCTAATTCTATAATAGGATGGTGGTATTAAACACTTAACAATATTATAAAGATTAAAGGAAAAGAATACTAATAATAACTGCAGATATAGTCATTTTTAACTCAATCTAAAAAGGTAAATTGTGATATCAAGATAATAAAAGGTGTATAAAAAATGTGGATCTCTGATATGAAATCGAAGTTAAGTTGCCATCAGCTTAAAATGGACTACTTTATCTGGAAGATATTTTCTGTAAGTCTCAGGGTAATCATAAAGCAACAAATCTAAAGCAGAGTCTCAAAATACAAAGAAAGAGGAAACAGATGATACCACCACAGAATACTACTGATTTACAAATGTAGGGAAAAGCAGAGGGGGGAAAAATGGAAATACAAAACTAGAAATCAATTAATAAAATGGGCATTACCAAGGTCTTACATTTCAATAATTACTCTGAACATTAATATATTGAGTTCAGCAATCAAAAGGAACATAGTGGCTAGTTAGATAAAAAAAAAAATAAGTAAATAAGGCCCAACTACATGCTGCCTACAGGAGACTCACTTCAGATTTAGAGATACATAGGAACTCAAAGTAAAGTGATAGAAAAGAAAGTATGTGCACATGGAAGCAAAGAGAAAGGAAGGGTAGCTATACTTATATCCAATATATAATAGATTTTAAGTCAAAAACAGTTATAAGAAACAAAAAGGTCATTATGTCATAAAGGAAATAATTCATCAAGAAGATATAACAATTGTAAATACATATGCAACATTTGAACAACAAAATATATTAGGCAAATACTAACATACCTGAAGGAAGAAACAAGCAATACTATAATACAGGGGGTTTCATACTTTTAGCCATAAATAGATTTACAAGACAGAAAATCAACAACAAAACTTTGGATGTGAACCATACATTAGACAAATGAAACTAAGACATTTATAGAACATGCTATCCAACTTAACATAATCATTATACATTTTTTCAAGCACACATGGCACATTCTCAAGGATAGAACATATGACAGGACACAAAACAAGTTTTAACAAATTCAAGACTGAAATAATATCAAGTATCTTTTCCAACCACAATGGTATATAACTAGAAATCAACAAAAAGAAAGATGGAAGATTTGCAAGCATATGCAAATTAAACAACATTCTCCTGAGCAACCAATGGGTCAGAGAAGAAATCAAAAGGGGACTCAAAAAAAATCTCAAAATAAATGAAATGGAAATGAAACATACCAAGACCTATGAGATGCTGCCAAATCTGTTCAGAGAGGGAAGTTTACAGTGATAAATGCATGTATTAAAACAGAAAGATCTCAAACAATCTAACTTTACACCTCAAAGAACTAGGAAAAAAAAAAACCCAAACCTAGAAGGAAGGAAATAACAAAGGTCAGAAGAGAAATAAATGAAACAGAAACCCCCCCAAAAAAAATAGGAAACATCAAGAAAACTAAGCCAGTTTTTCTAAAAAAGAAAGAAAATTAGCAATCCTTTAGTAAAACTAAAATTAAAAAAAGATAAGACACAAATAAAATCAGAAATGACAGAGACATTACAATTAATTCTACAGAAATACATAGGATTATAACAAACCACCATAACAATCATATGCCAACAAACTGAATAACCTAAAAAAATGAATCATTCATAGAAACAAGTATCATACCAATACTGACACATAAAAAATTTTTAAAACTAAACATACTAATGAAGAGCAAGATTTGAATCAGCCAAAAACCTCCCAACCCAGAAAAGCCCAGGACTAGATGGCTTCACTGGTGAACTCCACAAAACACTTTTTAAAAATTAATGCTAATCCTTCTGAAACTCTTCCAAAAAATAATAATAAAAATAAGAGGAGAAGAATTCCAAACTCATTTTTGAGGCCAGAATCACCCTGACACCAAAGCTAGATAAGGACAATAAGCAAAAGAAAACTATCGCCAATTTACTGGATGACTGTAGATACAAATATTCTTAACAAAATATTAGCAAACTGAGTTGACAAACACACTTAAAAAATGTATAACCGAGTGCAATTTATCCCTGGGATGTAAGGAAGAGTCAACATATGGAAATCAATCACTGTGATACAAACGTAAAGATATTTTTGTTTATGGACTGTTAATAGAATGAAAGGTAAAACTCATATGGTCATCTAAATAAATACAAAAAAACAGCATTGGACAAAATACAACATCCTTTCATGATCAACACACTGGATTTAGAAAGTACCTCAATATAATAAAGGCTGTATGCAACACACCCGCAGCTATCGTTATACTCAACAGTGAAAAGCTGAAATATTTTTCTCTAAGATCAGCAACAAAACAAGAGTACCCACTCTCATCATTTTATTCAACATAATCCTGAATGTCCTAGCAAGAACAATTAAGTAGGACAAATAAAGGTATCCAAATTGGAGAGGAAAAAGTAACATTGCTGTTATTTGCAAAAGAGGATCTTACATATGGAAAGTGCTAAAGACTCAACAGAAAACCTATTGGACTAAATCACTGAATTCAATAAAGTTGAAAAACATAAAATCAAGATACAGAAACTAGTTGCATTTCTATAAAATAATAGCAAAATATCTGAAAAAGAAAGAAAGAAGCCAATTCCATCACAATAGCACCAAAACAATAAAATATTGGAGTTTGCATTGTGGCTCAGTAGGTTAAGGACTCAACTGTTATCTCTGTGAGGATACAGATTCCAAACCTAGTCTCACTCAGTGGGATAAGGATCTGGCATTGCCACAAGCTGCAGTATAGGTTGCAGATGTAGCTCAGCTCTGATGTTGCCGTGCAGTGGCCTAGGCCTCAGCTGCAGCTCCGATTCAGCCCCTGGCCTGGGAACTTCCATATGCAGCAGGTGCAGCTGTAAAAAGAGAAAAATATATATATATATTGAGCAATGAACTTAACCAAGGAAGTGAAAGACCTGTAAAATGATAATTATAAGACATGGTAAAAAATTTAAAAGGCAAAAACAAATGTAAAGATATTTTTGTTTATGGATTTGAGAAATTAATTTTGTTAACATGTTTGTATTACCCAAAGCCATCTATAGATTCAACATAATCTCTATCAAAATTCCATTGGGGGAGTTCCCATTATGGCTCAGCAGAAACGAATCTGACTAGCTAGCATCCATGAGGATGAAGGTTCTATCTCTGGCCTCACTCAGTGGGTTAAGGATCCAGCAATGCCATGGGCTGTGGTGTAGTTCACAAATGCAGCTTGAATCTGGCATTGCTGTGGCTGTAGCATAGGCCAGCGACTATAGCTCCAATTTGACCCCTAGCCTGGGAAACCATATGCCATGGGTGCGGCCATAAAAAAAATATATATTATTTTTTAAATTCCATTGGCATTTTTTATACAAACAGAAAAAACAATTCTAAAATTTGGATAATACCACAAAAGACCCTGACTGACCAGAGCAATTCTGAGAAAGACAGACAAAGCCAGATGCATCCTCAGATTTCAAATGATACCACGAAGCTGTTGCAATTAAAACACTAAGGTATTGCTTGGCATAAAAGTAGATACTTAGACCAATGGAATGGAATGAAGAACCTGAAAATAAACACTCATATATATGGTCAACTAATGTTTGACAAGGAAGTCAAGAAGACTCCAGGAAAGAATATTCTCTTCACCAAATGGTCCTGGGAAAACAGGATAATTCCATGCAAAAAAAAAAAAAAAATGCAATTGGACCGCTCTCTTATGCCACTCAGAAATTAAATCAAAGACCTAAACATATGACCATGTTCCATAAAACTCACACAGGAAAACATAGGGGAGAAGCTCATTGACACTGGTCTTGGCAGTGAATTTTGGGATGTGACACTAAAAGCACAATCAACAAAAGCAGATATCAACAAGTGGGATTCCATCAAACTATAAAACCTCCATGCAGGAAAAGAAACAGTAAAGTGAAAAGACAACCTATAGCATGTGGGAAATGTTTGCAAACCATATATCAGATAAAAGGTTAATATCTGAAATATGTAATGAGCTCATGCAACTTAATCACAAAATAAGCAATCCAATTTTAAAATGGGAAGAGGATCTAAAAAGGAAACAGAATATCAAAAAGATATCTGCACTCCCATGTTTATTGCAGAATTATTCACAGTAGCCAAGATATGGAAACAAGTGTCTGTCAGTGGATGAATGCATAAAGGGCATATTATATTGCAATTAATATATAATTAAGTATATACACAACTGAATATTATTCAGGTGTGAGAAAGAAGGAAATCCTGCCATTTGTGACAACAAGAATGCCTTGAGGACATTATGTTGTGATAAATACTATATGATATCATTCTGCATGAAATATAAAAAAGCCAAAAAGAGAAAAGAGAAAGTAGAATGGCAGCTACCAGGAGCTTGGTGGGAGGAAGAGGGGAGAAAACAGAGAGACGGTCATTTAAGGGTACAAACTTGCAACATGTAGATAAATAAGTCTGGAAGTTCTAATGCACAGCATAGTAATTATACTAAAAAATACTGGAATTCCCTGGTGGCTTGGTGGTTAGGGCTTTGGTGTTGTCACAGCTGTGGCTTGGGTTCAGTACCAGGCCCAGGAACTTCCGTATGCTGCAAGAACAGCCAAAAAATTAAAACTAACTAACTACCTAAATAAATAAAACTGTATTATATACTTTCAAGTTGCTTATAGACCAGATTTCAATTGTTCTCATCACAAGACATAAATGATAATTACGTGATGGGATGGGTTAGCTGACACCACAGTACATATATTGCAACACATAAATGTGTGCTAAAGCAGCAGTTGTACACTTTAAACTTACACAATGTTATATGACAATTATACATCAATATAAATAAGTACATAGAAATAATTTTAAAAGAATATTAATTGGGGGGTTTGCCCTTCAGGTATTGATTTGTTAAGTGACAATAAAGAAGTTTGATACTGACTCAGGAGTAATAGATAGTTATATAAATCTCAGAAATTAACATAGATAAATATGGGAATTTGTCATATGAAAGTCGAAGTAAGGGACCTTATTCAAAAGATGATTTTTAAGACAGTTTGCCTTTTAAAAAAATTTAAAAGATGCCCAGTTAGTTACATCAAAATAAATTCTAAATTAAAGATTTAGAACTAAAAATTAAAATCATCAAAAGAACTAAGAGCAGAGGTGGTAAATATGACTATAATGTGGAAACAGGCATTCGCAAGTCTGACATAAATGTTAGAATTTTTTACTACACAAAAAATGAAAACTTTTAAACAACAACAAAAGAGCATAAACAAAGTCGTTAAGCAAATGACACAATGGGGGAAATACTTTAAATATGTATGAAAAGGCTTACCACCCAAAATAAAAATGATCTAAATCTGTAAGAAACACACAAGTATCCCAATCAAAAATGGACAAAGGATATACACTGGTGATTCATAAAAGAATAAGTAAAAAGATCAAGATTCATATGGAAGGACTTAAGTCTCGCTAATGTCAAATAAATCATAAGGAAGATGATTTTTAACTCTAAGTAAAAGCTTGGTACTTGGAGAGCTGATGCCTGTGAGAGAAAATAAACAGTCTATATTCAGCTGTAGAACTGGAGATCAGTACAACCACTCTGGAGAGCAAAGCAATGGTGTGTATCAAATACATACACCTTCCAACCTCCAATAAACACTCCAAGAAGACATGGTTAAGTATTAACAGTCTTAGAGATTGGGCCACATTGGAGCCAGTGCAGACTAGCTCTATCCTTTTACACACGTCTCTCAACTCCATGCGCAGTGATTTCACATTGATAGCTTAAAACCAACTCTAATGATAAGATTTGCACACTGGAAATTAGCCGATGTTACAAATCTGGACTTTTTATTTCCAGAGAGCCAGTTGTTAAGGTTTCATTAGCACATTCCCGGTTAAGAGGCTAAGGGATTGCTTTTCTTCTACACTCTTGACACGTCCTCCACATGTGAGAAGCTACAGCATCTTAACACTCCTGGCACCGCCTTGCCACAGGGGAAGCTGACTGCTTTTGGAAGGAGAGATTGGGAATGCAGAGATGGACCATGCCTCTCCCCTTTTTCTTGGAATGAGATGCTGCAGGACTTTCTATGCTGTCCTGGGGCCACATCTGCCACCCTGGGTAGAGACAGGTTACTCAGTGGAGTAGGTTCTATGTCACCATAGGTGTGAAGCTTTGCCTAACTCTGAACTTCAGTTTTAAAAAGTCTGCTTGAAGCAGACTACACACCACAATCTCCATTACCATCTTTTTCCAGTAACAAAGGTCATATTTTCTACTTTCCAAATGCCTTATTCCTTCAGCTTATTTATGAATTAATTCACCATTCTTATAGGAAGAGAAATATTAAGCTTCTTTAAATGCCTAAATGGCATCTTTCACAATGGGTTTATAAGGGGGAAAAAATTCTCTATACCAACTTTAGACATCCATCAAAGCTATGGTAAGATTATCTGTCTGCCTGAATGGGAATCAGAGCAATATAATTTTGGGGGAACAGAATCAAAAGAAAATGGCCCTGTGCAAGAAGAAAAGAGTTCTGCTAATCTTGAAAGAAACCATCTCCCCAGGACCTAAAATTTTCCAGAATGATAGATGCAATTACCATGGCCAAGTTTTTTTGTTTGTTTGTTTGTTTTGCTTAAAATAAGACAAATTTATTATCTTACAGTTTTTAAGGTCAGAATTTTAAAATGGGTTGTGTTCCCTCTGGATGCTCTAGTGGAGAATGTTTCCATACCTTTTCCAGCTTCTAGAGGCTGCCTGCATCCCTTAGCCCATCACCTCACATCACTCTGATCTCTGATTCTATAATCACACCTTTGACTCTTCTGCCTCTCTCTTTCCCTTATAAGGAAGGACTTTGTAATTACATAGAGCCTACCCAGCCAATAATGCCCCTATCTCAACATCCTTAACTTTAACGACACTTCCTAAATGCTTTTTCATGTCCAAGATTTTTATACATGCTCTATACACACTAATTTATTCAAATCTCACAAAAGATCTGTGATGTGGGCATTTATTACCACCTTTTTTTATACACTTGACAGAGAAGTTCAAATAAGTGAATTACTGGGCCTAGGGTAACACAACAGTGGAGCCAGGATATTCAATCCAAGCATCTTTACCACAGACCCTATGCTCTTTCATCGCCACCCTATACAATTCATAGGAACATAACACATAGGTGAAGGGTAAAGTTAAATACACTCTTTTGTAAAAACTCCAGGGGTTATCTATTTGCCTACACAAACATATATGTCTAATCTGAACATGAACTCAATTTGTTTTTCATATATTCTTGAAATTTAGGAAAGTACTCTAGGCTCAATCTGAGAAATCTCTCAGAGATATATGGGAATCACGTAGAGTTCAGTTTTCCAGGACTTTTTCAAAGAGGAAAAATAACTGATAACCTTACTTTTTTTTTTTTTTTTTTTTTTGGTCCTTTTTAGGGCCATACCTATAGCATATGGAAGTTCCCAGGTTAGGTGTCCAGTTGAAGCCAGAGCTGCCAGCCTACACCACAGCCACAGCAAGCAAAAAGTCTACTACAGAAAAGCAAATAGCTCCCAGCACAGACACTGGAAGGGGAGAGAAGAGTCCCCCTGCCTTCTATTGTTCTATGGTGGCTTTTATCTCTTTAAAACAGGGGCACCAACCTGGGGTCCTGCTATCAGTTCTTCTTTAGAGTTAGGGTATGTTCCATAAGTTTTATGCTCCTTTTATTCTTCTTTCCCCTAGACTTAGAGTCGCCACGCTTTACGTTTTTTGGGTTTTTGTTTTTTGTTTGTTTGTTTGTTTTTTGCTCATAGTCAAATGTATAGGTCAGGGGTTAATGCCCACCTTGATGTAAAACAAATGTACTTTCAATAGTTAATCTTCCAACAGGCAAGGCCTGTTTGTCTTGATTAGTTTTTACAAATATTATGCCATGGACATTAATCAGGGAATATATTGAAACTCATGTTCCTACACTAACTACCTGAATTATTACTCTGCCTCACTATCACCTACCTTCAGGTCAGAAATTCTGGTGTGGTTTGTTCTGCCACAGGGAACAGAGAATTGGATCAGATGGATCTCAGTATCCTCAATGCCCCCAGTTCAGCGTGAAGTTGGCCACTCTGCTGGAGTCGATCATTACTCAAGGCGATGATCTGGTTTGGGGAAAATGGGATGGGATGGAGCAGTGAATTCCTCTCTGGGCATCCTGGTCCCTGACAAGCAAGGAGTTTGCCTAGTACTATCCACTCACCTGATTTTTCACTGAAGTCCTCCAGTGAGCAACATCCAGGACAAAATAAGCTAAGTCACTCTGAGAATGGTGTTGAAAATAATTTAGAGCATTTTACTCTAACCCTCTCCATTATATTTTATGAGAAGAACTGAAAGAGGTTAATTGTCTTCCCAAAGCCACACCTAGTAACTTGCTAGAACTCAGAAATCTTTCCTCTTTTAACAACACTAGACTGTCTTCTGATGATAACTGGTGGTAGCTACTCTACTTGATAATCAGATCTTCTTGCCAACAAAAAAATCACCAATGTGTTGGGTGTTTTTAGATAATAAAAGTCATTATAATTACAAAAAAAGTTTTAAAAGAAGAAAAGAAAGTTCAAGAGATGTGGCTCCATTTTGATCTTTGGATTTGTAATACCTAAAAAATAAACTCTCAGCAAGAAGCAACACCAGAGATTTTTAAGAGCCTACTTTTCATGTAGAAAACCTACCCATCCACTAAAATGCTTAGATCCTTTCAACTACTGAAAATAAATTAAGCCACACATATAATCAAGGGAACAATTTCCCCAAGGGAATTTCCTTTCTCTATGGTGAACTTTGCCAAATAAACTATGACTTGGGGAAAGTTTACAAATCAGTTTCAATTAGTGTAGTGAGGTTTCTAAAAAGGTTTTTGCATCCAACAATGAGACAGTAAGAGGAGAAATGTGAAGGGAAAAAATAAAGGAAACTTTTTCTGGACTGGGCTACTGAGAATATAAAGAAGAAAAAGAACTAGACAGGGAACCAGGACACCTAGGCACTAGCTCTGGTTTAGTAATTAACTAATTTAAACCATGTCATTTTTACCTCTCCCCTTCTCACTCTCCCTGTTCCCACTTCCATAGCAATGACCAAGTTGGGCTAAACTATTTCCATTGTACTTTCCAATTCATGGATTCATGTTATTTCATGGATTTAGGTATAACTCACTTGGTCTCCCTGTGTCTCAGTCTCTCCATTGAAAATTATAGTGGTAATAATAATAATAATAGGATATAATAAGAATTTCCTTAGAAAGAGATGTCATCAAACCGTCAACTGAAAAGAAAACACACAACATGAGAGCTGTGAGTTTCAGTTTTTTTGGAGGATTTACTGAGATCTGTAGCCTGAAAGACAACCTCTCAGATGGCGCTAAGGAACTGCTCCAAAGATGTAGGATGTAGACGTAGATGTAGGATGAAGATGTAGGATGAAGACGTCAGTATATATGTGATTTTGGAGAAGGGCTACATGCAATCAAGCAGACATCTGGGTAGAAGGTACCTGTTAGTCACAAGGCACAGGTTAATAATTTAGTGCTGGGAAGTTGAAAGAAATTAGGTTCATCAATTTTTCTCTCCTGAAAATATCTAACCAGCGGGAATGCTGTTCTGCCAGTTTCCCAGAGCACAGGGTGCTTTATTCCTGATCTCCAACCTGAACTCTTTTCAGGGTGTGTTGAAGGTCCACAACTGCTATGGCTCAGGACTCAATCCTCCTGAAGCAGGATAGTGAGCCACATTCTTTAATTGGCACATCCAGCCATTCATTTATCCATTTATTCACCAAATCAGATTGAATGCTATTATGTGCCAGGCACTGTTCTAGGTGCTGAGGATTTGACAGAGAACAAACAAAATCCTTAGACTCACGGAGGTTACACCTTCATAAACCCACCAGGAAATATGGACATGGTCACATATAATTAACAAATAACACTTGATATGTAATCAGATAGCAGTAAGTCCTACGAAGAAAGATAAAACAGGTTAGCAGTGATAGTCAATGCCACTACGTATTACTTTATCAAAGATAGTAAGGAAAGGCCATCTCTTGCCAACATCTGTGTGCGGTCTTGAGAACAAGGGGAGGAGAGAAGGAAATATAAGGAAAGCAGTTAGATGACCACCACCATAAAATCCAGTCAAGAGATGAGTTCCCAAATAAAAAGACACAAACATTTATATGGAACCACAAAAGACCCAGAATCACCAAAGCAATCCTGAGAAACAAAAACCAAGCAGGAGGCATAACTCTCCCAGACTTCAAGAAATACTACAAAGCCACAGTCATCAAAACAGTGTGGTACTGGTATCAAAAGAGACAGACAGACCAATGGAACAGAATAGAGAATCCGGAAATAAACCCTGACACCTATGGTCAATTCATCTTTGACAAGGGAGGCAAAAACATAAAATGGGAGAAAGAAAGTCTATTCAGCAAGCATTGCTGGGAAACCTGGACAGCAACATGCAAAGCAATGAAACTAGAACACACCCTCACACCATGCACAAAAATAAACTCCAAATGGCTGAAAGACTTCAATATACGACAGGACACCATCAAACTCCTAGAAGAAAACATAGGCAAAACACTCTCTGACATCAACATCATGAATATTTTCTCAGGTCAGTCTCCCAAAGCAATTGAAATTAGAGCAAAAATAAACCCATGGGACCTCATCAAACTGAAAAGCTTTTGCACAGCAAAGGAAACCAAAAAGAAAACAAAAAGACAACTTACAGAATGGGAGAAAATAGTTTCAAATGATGCAACTGACAAGGGCTTAACCTCTAGAATATATAAGCAACTTATACAACTCAACAGCAAAAAAACCAATCAATCAATGGAAAAATGGGCAAAAGACCTGAATAGACATTTCTCCAAAGAAGATATACAGATGGCCAACAAACACATGAAAAAATGCTCAACATCGCTGATTATAAGAGAAATGCAAATCAAAACTACCATGAGATACCACCTCACACCAGTCAGAATGGCCATCATTAATAAATCCACAAATAACAAGTGCTGGAGGGGCTGTGGAGAAAAGGGAACCCTCCTGCACTGCTGGTGGGAATGTAAACTGGTACAGCCACTATGGAGAACAGTTTGGAGATACCTTAGAAATCTATCCATAGAACTTCCATATGACCCTGCAATCCCACTCTTGGGCATCTATCCGGACAAAGCTCTACTTAAAAGAGACACGTGCACCCGCATGTTCATTGCAGCACTATTCACAATAGCCAGGACATGGAAACAACCCAAATGTCCATCGGCAGAGGATTGGATTCGGAAGAGGTGGTATATATACACAATGGAATACTACTGAGCCATAAAAAAGGATGACATCATGCCACTTGCAGCAACATGGATGGAACTAGAGAATCTCATCCTGAGTGAAATGAGCCAGAAAGACAAAGGCAAATACCATATGATATCACTTATAACTGGAATCTAATATCCAGCACAAATGAACATCTCCTCAGAAAAGAAAATCATGGACTTGGAGAAGAGACTTGTGGTTGCCTGATGGGAGGGGGAGGGAGTGGGAGGGATCAGGAGCTTGGGCTTATCAGACACAACCTAGAATAGATCTATAAGGAGATCCTGCTGAATAGCATTAAGAACTATGTCTAGATACTCATGTCACAACAGAAGAAAGGGTGGGGGAAAACACTGTAACTGCAATGTATACATCTAAGGATAACCTGACCCCCTTGCTGTACAGTGGGAAAATAAAAATAAAAAAAAAAGACAGCCCCTCCCTCCCTCATATAAGGATATAACATCTAGAGCTTTTGTAGACATCATAAGGCCATAGGAGAAGAGTCAAAAGAATTGAAGAGGCACCAACCAGGTGTTCTGGCATCACAGAACCAACAAAACAACCCTGGAAACACTGATCTCCATATTTATTGTTGAATAAGCAACCACTGTTATTATGACTTAAAGCAGGGGTTGGCAAACATTTTCTGCCAAGAGTTACATTCTTCTTGGCTGTACCCTTGGCATGTGGAAGTTTCTGGGCCAGGGATCAAACCCATGCCACAGCAGCTACCCAAGCTGCTGCAAAGACAATGCCAGACCCTTAACTCACTGTGCTACAAGAGAACACCTAAAGGTTACATATCAAAGAGTTAAGTTTTGCAGACTATACAGTCTGTAGCAATTACTCTACGTTGCCACTGAAGTACAAAAGCAACCACAGATAACCCATAAAATAATGGACATGGAGATAGTCAAATGCAGCTTTATTTATGGACACCAAATTTGGATTTCATATAACTTTCATGTGTCACAAATTGTTATTCTTCTTTTACTTTTTAAACCATTTAAAAATGTGCAAATCACTCTGAACTCATAGTCATTACATAAAAAGGCACTAGGTTAGGACATGGCTACGTCATACTTCAGTGCCCAGATAACTAATGTCTAGGAATGGAAATGAGGCAGAATATTAACCCAGGTAGTCAATGTAGGGATATGGGCTTCGATGCATCCTTTGATATGGCCATTGATTAACATTTGTGGCTTAAGGGCTCCAGGGAGTAACATCCCCACAGGCCTTCTTTACTATGGGAAGTGCACCTATACCCAGATGGACATTAATCCCTAATCCCCTGTGACTCAGTTTATGGGAAGAAAAGGGCAAAGAAACATGAGACTTACAGGACGTTTCCACCCCTAAGACCTTATTGGACAAGGACTGATATAGGTAATTGAGCAAGGCCAATGGGAGAAAACCACATCTTCCCAGACCCCACATTGGTTCCCCCCCATCTTTAAGGAATAAAAACTCCTATAGGACTATAGAGAAAGGGGGCTCTTCTCCACCCTACCAGAAGCCCTAGGAGATATTTGCTTTCCTTTAATAAAGACTTTGCTTGCTTGCTGCCTGTGTGTTCGTGGAGTTCCCTCTTTGTCTGCCGTGAACAAGAGCCGAGATTCCAGTATCATCTTTCTGGTATCAGAAGCATCTTATAAAACTATTCAGGTGTTCCCCTTGTGGCACAGCAGAAACAAATCCAACTAGTATCCATGAAGATGTGGGTTTGATACTTGGTCTCACTCAGTGGGTCAGTAATCCAACATTACCATGAGCTGTGGTGTAGGGCACAGGTGTGGCTTGGATCCCACATTGTTGTGGCTGTAGCGTAGGCCAGCAGCTGCAGCTCTGATTTCACCCCTAGCCTGGGAACTTGCATATGCCAAGGGTGGAGCCATAAATAAATAAATACATAAATAAACAAAAAAACTATTCAGACTAATACTTAAATAAATACATAAATAAACAAACAAAACTATTCAGACTAATACTTAATGGTTATATTTATTGCATTTCACCTCCCAGTTATTTCCATTATAACCATATCCCTTAATTCCATGAAATAAAGCTGCTACTGCAGAATTTGAGATTTTCAGCCATATTAATGCTATAGGGGAGCAAAGGGAAGTTGAAAAGTCTTTTGGGAACTCCAACAAGATCAAATTGATGAGGGAGAACAAAGCAAAACATAATCTTCTGTCTCCAAGTACCATTATCTTTCCATATACTGCAGCGTGCTAACACCAAGAAATTAAGTGAATGAACCAAAGGTTGCATAGGTACAAGGTGATAGAGTGGAGATTACAGTCAAGTGATTCTTTCCTTAAGTCTATGGATGTCACATGACAGGCTACTGAAACAAAGGAGAAGTGAAGCTCAAATTTTAACATTCTCCAAAATACAGCTAGCTACGTGTGTATGTATGGCTGTGACTGATACCATGGAATATAAGAGGGTCATCTAAAATACAACAGAAAGCAGGAATGTTAACTTTTGCTCAAGTCCTTTCAGTTGACCAAAATCAGAATGCATATTTTATCAACTTGTTCTTTCTAATTTTTTCCATGTTTTCTATTTTTATCCTACCCCTTATTTCACTTTCCTGCCCCACAACCTCCTCATGGCAATTTTCACCTCTGCATTTCTGAGGGTGTAGATGATGGGGTTCATCATGGGGGTGACCACCGAGTAGAACATGGCCACCTGTTTGTCCTCGGTGAAGGTGGAGGGGGGCCGCATGTAGAGGAAGATGGCAGGTCCAAAGAACAACACGACCACCGTGATGTGAGAGGCACAGGTGGAGAGGGCTTTGCGCCTTCCCTCTGCAGAATGGTTCCTCAAGTTGACCAGGATGACGATATAGGAGGACACCAAGATGAGGAAGGAAAGGAAAGAGATTAATCCACTGTTGGCCAACACAACAAGCCCCTCCACAGAGGTGTCAGTGCAGGCGAGCTTGAATAAGGGGTGGAGGTCACAGAAGTAGTGGTCAATCACATTGGGACCGCAGAAGGGCAATCGGACTGTGACAATAATCTGAATCATGGAGTGAATTATGCCCCCCAGCCAGCAACCAGCCACCAGACGGTGACACACAGCCCGGCTCATGATGACTGTGTAGTGAAGGGGTTTGCAGATGGCCACATAGCGGTCATAGGCCATTACTGTGAGCAAGAAGATCTCAGTAACGCCAAAGAAGTGAAAGAAGAATATCTGAGCCACACAGCCCTCCAGGGAGATAGTTTTAACCTTGGAAAGCAAGTCTGCGATGAACTTGGGAGCGACAGTAGAGGAGTAGCTGATCTCCACCAGGGACAGGTAACTCAGGAAGAAGTACATGGGGGAATGCAGACTCTGACTGACTTTGACCGTCAGAACAATGAGGCCATTGCCCACCACTGTGGCCAGGTACACAGGAAGAAACACTGCAAAGCACACCCTCTGCACCTCTGGATCCTGGAAAAGACCAGTGAAAATCAACTTGGTCACATTATTTGTAGTTGCCATGGAATCCATTCAGGTGTGCTTGACAGGAGGTAATAAGAAACCTGCAATAAAACACTGACTGTAACTAATTCACTTCATATATAGCATGTTAGACAGTGTGAACAACTTCATAATATACTAATCATGATATCATTCACTTAGCCAATATGAATTCATTCAGCATTAAATATTAGCAATCTAACAACCATGTCTATATTAGAAAATTAAGGCTCAGAGAATTGTTTACTTACCTAGGATCACATCTGAAAGTGAAAGACAAACACCATATGATACCACTAATATGTGCACTCTAAAATATCGCACAAATGAGCCTATACACAAAACAGAAACAGACACACAGACAGGAAGGACAGACTTGTGTTTGTCAAGGGGCGCCAGAAGTTGGATGGACTGGGAGTTTGGGATTAGTAGATGCAAACTATTGCATTTAGAATGGATAAGCAATGAGGTTCTGCTACGTAGCCGAGGAAACTACATCCAGTCTCTTGGAATAGACCATGATGGGAGATAATGTAAGAAAAAAAAATGCACGTATGTATGACTGGGTCACTTTGTTGTACAGCAAAATTTGGCATAACATTGTAAATCAACTATACTTCAATTTAAAAAAGAAGAAAAAATGCTATACCAACCTAAATACCCATCAAAGGTGGAGTAGGATTATCCATCTGCCTGAATGAGAATCAAGAGTAATATAATTTCTTGGAAATAAAGTAAAAAGAATAGGAATTGCCCTTTTCATGAAAAAAGTGGGTTCTGCCATTCAACAAAACAAAGAAACCATCTACCCAAGAGCTAAAGTTCCAGAAAGGTAGGTACGGCAGAGAAATTCCACTGATATCCATGCCAAACACAAGCAATATTGCTAAATGCATCATAGCGTGGGGTGCTTTTCAGAAGAGGCAGTGATGTTGGCAGCAGTCACCCAAAATCATTGAAAATATCTGGCACCATCTCCCACCTTGGAAAATCAAGTAGCTAAATGGTTAAAAGATAAGATGGTGAGACGCAAGAATCACCTATTACTACATCCTCCCTCAGATACCCAAGGAAAAGATTTGGACAGAGATTAGGGTTGAAGCTATAGAATAACAAAAAACCTGCAGGCAAACATGATTTTTTTTCTTTTCTTTTTTCTTTTTTTTTTTTTTTTTTTTTTTTTTTTGCTTTTTAGGGCCATACCCGTGGCCTATGGAGGTTCCCAGGCTAGGGGTCAAGTCAGAGCTACAACTGCCGGCCTGCACCACAGCCACAGCAATGCAGGATCCAAGCCGCATCTGCAACCTACACCCCAGCTCACTACAAAGCCAGATCCTTAACCCATTGAATGAGGCCAGGGATCGAACCCACAACCTTATGGTTCCTAGTCAGATTCATTTCCACTGTGCCACGACGGGCACTCCCTGAAAGAACTTTAAAGACACCATCAGCCTCCAAGATGCCCAGGTTCCTAGCTGTGATGTTATATTTGATCCCCACCGCCCTTTCATTCCCATACCCAGCCATCACCATTAAGCTTATCTTTAAACACCTCTCCTGAGTGCTATCTTTTCTCCAGTCTTCCTGATACCCCCTTCTTACCTGCAGTCACCTGATGCCTAAATTACCAAAACCTCTCAGCCTCCAGATGAGGTTTCCTAGACCCTCTTTCTTCAGATCCTCCACTGCTTGAGAATAAATGGGGAAAGCCTAAACTCCCCTGATTTGCTTTTAAAGGCTTTCACAGACTGAGCCACCTCAGCTATCACCTTCTTACCCCTTAAATCTCAACTCAGCTTTGTTCACCTCAGGGTTCTCTCTCCCTCCCACAAAACCCCTCCTGGTCATTCCTACCACAGAGCTTCCTTTCACCAGAAATACTTCTCTTTTTCTCTTCCAATTCTACTCTCCTTCCAACCCAACCCTTTTTATTCAATGAAGCTTACATTTAATATTCCTACCATCTGTGTCTTCTCTGAGCATTTAAAATACTTTGGTGATTGTTCTTAAATGTAAATCTCATCATGTTACTTCTCTACCTAAAAATCTAGCAACACCTCCCCATTGCCCACAACATAAAATATAATATTCTCATTATGGATTCCAGGTCCTTCTTGAACTGGCTGCTGCCTATCTTTGCACACTTTTTTTTTCATTACCCTAATGAAAATTACATAGCTATTTCTTAACATAAAGTTCCTTTCTTTCATCTTTGTATTTAGTATTCCTTCTTTAGAAATGACAATGAAGAACCTCGCAACTATAGAAATAATATATTATCTCCTTTGTACTCCTACAGTACTTTATCACACTTCTTTTAGTGTGATGAACAGATCATTTTATCACTGGAGCTTCTGGGTCTATACAGACAATCATATACATCCAAAAATTATCTGCTTAATATTTTTTTAATAATGATTTTTATTTTTCCATTATATTTGGTTTACAGTGTTGTCAATTTTCTACTGTACAGCAAAGTGACCCAGTCACACATCCATATATACATTCTTTTTCTCATGTTATCCTCCATCATGCTCCATCATAAGTGACTAAACACAGTTCCCAGTGCTATACAGCAGGATCTCATTCCTTATCCATTCCAAAGGCAATTGTTTGCATCTATTAACCCCAAGTTCCCAATCCGCGCCCACCCCCCCCCTTGACAACCACAAGTCTATTCTCCAAGTCCATGAGTTTCTTTTCTGTGGAAAAGTTTATTTGTGCTGTATATTAGATTCCAGATATAGGTGATATTATATGGTATATGCCTTTCTCTTTCTGACTTACTTCACTTAGTATGACACTCTCTAGTTCTACCCATGTTGCTGCAAATAGCATTGTTTTGTTCTTTTTTATGGCTGAATAGGATTCATTGTGTATATATACCACATCTTCCTAATCCATTCATCTGTCAATGACATTTAGGTTGTTTCCATGTCTTGGCTATTGTGAATAGTGCTGCAATGAGCATAGTGGTGCATGTGTCTTTTTCAAGGAAAGTTTTGTCCAGATATATGCCCAAGAATGGGATTGCCAGGTCATATGGTAGTTCTATATTTAGTTTTCTGTGGTACTTCCATACTGTTTTCCCTAGTGGTTGTGCCAATTGACATTCCCACCAACAGTGTAGGAGGGTTCCCTTTTCTCCACACCCTCTCCAGCATTTGTAATTTGTGGACTTATTAATGATGGCCATTATGACAGGTGTGAGGTGGTACCTCATGGTAGTGATTTGCATTTCTCTAATAATCACTTATGTCGAGCATTTTTTCATGTGCTTGTTGGCCATCTGTATTATCTTCTTTGGAAAAATGTCTATTCAGATCTTTTGCCTCTTTTTCAATTGGGTTGTTGGTTTTTTCACTGTTGGGATATATAAGATGTATATCTTAGAGATTAAACCTTTGTCAGTTGCACCATTTGAAACCCTTTTCTCCCATTGCATAGGTTGTCTTTTTGGTTTTTTTGGTTTTTGGGTTTTGGGTTTTGTTTTTTTTTTTTTATGGTTTCCTTTGCTGTGCAAAAGTCTGTGATTTTGATTAGGTCCCTTTGGTGTATTTTTGCTTTTATTTCTGCTGCCTTGGGAGACTGACCTAAGAAAACATTTGTAAGGTTGATGTCAGAGAATGTTTTGTATATGATCTATTCTAGGCATTTGATAGTGTCTTGTTTTACATTTAAGTCTTTAAGCCAGTTTGAGTTTATTTTTGTGCATTGAGTGAGAGTGTGTTCCAGTTTCATTGATTTACGTGCGGCTATCCTGTTTTACTAGCACCAGTTGCTGAAAAGACTGCCTTTTCCCATTTAATATTCTTGCCTCCTTTGTTGGAGATTAATTAACCATAGGTGTCTGGGTTTATTTCTGGGTTCTCTATTCTGTTCCATTGGTCTATATGTCTTTTTTGGTACCACTACCACACTGCCTTTATTATTGTGGCTTTGTAATATTGCCTGAAGTCTGAAAAAGTTATGCCTTCTGTATCTGCTTAATATTCTTTTTTTTTATTTGTTTTTTGTTTTTTGGGTTTTTTTTGTCTTTTTGCCTTTTCTAGGGCCGCTCCCGCAGCATATGGAGATTCCCAGGATAGGGGTCTAATCGGAGCTGTAGCCGCCAGCCTACACCAGAGCTACAGCAATGCCAGATCCGAGCCACATCTGTGACCTTCACCACAGCTCACAGCAATGCCAGATTCTTAACCCACTGAACAATGCCAGGGATTGAACCCGCAACCTCATGGTTCCTAGTCGGATTCGTTAACCACTGAGCCACGACAGGAATTCCATGTATCTGCTTAATATTCTTAAGTCTGTGTTACTACTGTGGTTTTGGTTGATAATTATAGCTAGCATTGCAACACTACTTATCATTTGCTCCATTTACATTAATTCACTTAATTCTCACAACAAACCTGTGATATAGGTACTATTATAATCACCACTTTTTTAATACATATGAGGAAACAGAAACAGACAAGTGAATTAACTAGTTGAAGGTTACACAGCAGTGGACTCAACATTTCAATACAAGCAACCTAACCACAGATCCTGTACTCTTTAAACAACACTCTATACGTTTCAAGGTAATGCATAGGGGAAGAATTAAAATTAAATATGCCCTTTCGACATAAGTCCCAGATATATTTATTTATCAACAAAGATATCTACCTATTATCCAGGCATGAACTCAATCTATTTTTATCCATTCCTGAAATTAAGGAAAATATATAATAGGTCCAATCTAAGAGATCACTCAGAGAAGAGAATGACACAGGGTTTTTCTGGGCTTTATCCAAAGGAGGCAGAATAACTGACTATCTTTCTTTTGCAAAAACCACCTTTTCCTTGTCTGTCATCTCTGCCTTTTCTATATTTATTCCTCTCCCTGCCACCTATCCTCAGCCATCCCCACTGTCTCTCCCACTTAAATGGTAATAAACACCTCCTCACTCCCCACAATACTGCCTCACCAAGAAGCATGGGCAGCCGGGGCGGAATATGATCAGCATGTAGAAAGCCTAAATCAGCCTTCGTGCATGTAGTCCCTACATCAAGTAACCTGTGGGACTCTGGACCAGAACATAATACTAGACAGCAGACGATGGCCAGAGAGAGCTTCGTGTGCCAGTGTACTGATCTCAGAGGAAAGTAAGGGCACCTTCACTGCAATCACATGCTCCCACTTGGTAATCCCATAGAGTACTTCACAGAATCACAAAAGTGTAAAGGATTTAAAATCACCAAACATTATGTTACATATAGTTTACAATAAAGGCTAATGAATGAATTCATTGCCCTGTTCCCTCTCCCCACCCCAAAAAAACAATCTTCAAAACTAACTGCCTGTTCAAAGGAACACTTGTGGCTGAAAGAAAAGAACTGACTTGCCCAACTTCCTACTGTAGCTTAGAAACCATGCACCGTACTTCCAGTCCTGTCACCTACCTTAGGTCAGAAAATCTAGTGGGGTTCATCCGCCTTAGAACAAGGAACTGTACCAGATGGATGTCAAATGCATTCAAGTACCTCCAATTCAGCATGAAGTTAGCCGCTCCTCCGGAGTCGATCATTATGCAACGAGACGATCTGGTCTGGAGAAAATGGGATGGGATGGAGCACTGGATTCCTCTCTAGGAATACTAGTCCCTGACAAGAAAAGCATTTTGGCTAATACACATGCAGCTGATTTTTTCACTGAAAGTCCCCCAAATGAGCAAAGTCTAGGTCACACTCAGCTAAGCCACCCTGAGAGTGGAGTTGAAAAGATTTAGAGAAATTAGACGCCATCCTCTTCTGTTATAGATGAGATGACAGAGGCTGAGCAATGTTAATTGGATCCCAAGCCACACACTAGGTACATGTCAGGTTACTCACTTAGCAATCTGCTCTTTCAACAAAACTAGACTACCTTCTGATGGTACTAGCTGGTTGCTGCTACAGTGACTCAATAATCAGATCTTGTCCCCAAGAAAAAAATCACCAATGCTCCTGGGAAGTTCAGAAAATAAAATAGATGATAGCTAAGATGAATCACAAGAAAAAGGAAAATACAACATAGTCCAGACCTGGGTGGACATCTGGGTTTATAACACATAAGAAATACACACAAGCCCAGGAAGCAGCAACCCCAGAGATTTTGAGATGCTGTTTTTTCCTGTAGAAAAACCTACCTACCTACCTACTGAAAGTTCAAGGGTTGTGATTAAAGGCTTGGATCCCTGGGCAGTTTAATATAAATTGAGTGACACACTGTGATCGAAGAAACAACTTCCCCATGGAATTCCTTTTCTCTCAGGTGAAAGTTTGCTACATAAACTATAACTTGGGGAAATATTCAGAATTAGTTTAGTGAGATTTCTATAAAGTTTTTGCACCCAATAATGAGGTGATAAGGGAAGAAACTTGAAAGTAAGATGAAGGAAAATTTGTTCTTAGAGTGTACTCCTGAGAATGAAAAGGAGAATGAAGAGAGAAGGAAAAAGTAAGGCTGGACAGGGAGCCAGGGCGACAGAGTTCAGTAATTGATGCAGTAATTGATTCAGGTTCAGTAATTGATTAACTCAAGCCATGTCATTTCACCTATCTACTTCTTACTTTCTCCTGTTTCCACTTCCACATAAAAGGACAGAGTTGGGCTAGACTATATCCATCGTTCCTGCCAATTCCAACATTTGTGGATTCAGGAATACTTCACTTTGTCTCCTGGTGCCTCTGTCTCCCCATCAATGCCTGGAACATAGTATTTGCTCTTTAGGTCATTGAATGAATTCTTAAAAGAACCTGATAGCCCTGAAATGGGTGGATGATTAGTAAATTATGCCACAATTTGATGTCATGATATAACCAAGCAATAGAAATCATGCTTATAAACCAATTACATGGGTAATAGAGCATAATAGACTGCCTGAGGCTATTTGCCAATCCTTACATCCATCACCCCTTTCCTCTTTAGGAACAGGGCAGCATCCTGATTTTTAGCAGAACATAATTCCATATCAAATAAAATGTTCTGGTTTCGAGTCTTCTCTACAGTTTAAAGGTAATCTTGTGACTAACTTCTATCAAGTAAGATGAAAGTAAAAGTGCTATGTGGCACGTTTGAAAAATCTAAAAAGAAAGTGATCCATTTGCTGCACTGTATAAACTTTTTGTAGCATTTATCTGTTGCCTAAAAAAAATACATTTTCATGGGTTTTTATTTTATGTCGTGACAAAATTAACAGTTGAGAACCAAACTAACCATGTGGTCCCCAGTGCTAAGTGATACAGTTAGATGGTTACAACTTCGGTGGATCAAGATGGCGTTTTTAAATTTCACAAACTCTGCCTCTTAAAACAATGGAGAAAATGCTTTCCTTTGATTCCTGCGTTTCTTCCAGTGAGACCAGGACAAAGTGATTAATTATCCCTCAATAGACCCACCACGTCTCATCCTGCAGTAGATGAGGTAAATCCTGTGAATTTCAACAGTTTAGTAGAAGCAGATCTTAACTGACCATGCAGAATCCAATGACCAAGTTCACTGATGGCATTCTTTCTACAGCTCTCAGAGTGGAAACCAAAGATACACATGAGTAAGAGGCTCCTATCACAGCCTGCATCCTAAAGCCCAACCCTGCTCCAAGCAAACATTGAGAGAAAGGAAGGGGCACTCCACTGTGGTTAGTTCTGGACCAAATGTTTTTAAATATACATAAACAAAATACAGTTGACCCTTGAACAACACAGGAGTTGCAGCACTGATCCCTTGCTCAGTCAAAAACCTGAGTATCATTTTCGACTCCCCCAAATTTAACTGCTAATGGCCTAGTGTTGACTGGAAGTTCTGCCAAGAACATAAACAGTCAGTTAACCTTATATCTTGAATGTTAGATGTATTGTGTACTGTATTCTTGCAACAAAGTACGCTAGAGAAAAGAAAATGTTATGAAGGAAATCGTGGAAGAGAAAATACATTTAAAGTCCTGTGTTGTCTTCATCAATATTGTAAGTTGGTGTCATCTGTTTATAAGATGAATCTGTCAACATCTACATCAGGATGGCCTAATATGATACACAGCACTATAGATGTTATATGTAATACCAACACTAGACATCAAAAGTAAAAAGAGAATATGAAAAAGAAATTGATCATTATAGGTATAGTGATTCATGCATGGATAAAGAAGCAGCAGCAGTATGACTGCTTTATGTTACCCCAGTGTAATCAATTGCTTCCTGGTAGCCTAGTTTATATACGAATGAATAAGTTGTTATAAAATTTTTATGGCGGAGTTCCCTTCGTGGCGCAGCAGAAATGAATCTGGTTAGGAACCATGACGTTTTGGGTTTGATCCCTGGCCTCGCTCAGTGGGTTAAGGATCCGGCATTGCCGTTGAGCTGTGGTATAGGTTGCAGATGACGTTTGGATCTGCCATTGCTATGGCTCTGGCATAGGCCAGCAGCTATAGCTCCAATTAGATCCCTAGCCTGGGAACCTCCACATGCTGCGGGTGCAGCCCTAAAAAGACAAAAACAAAAACATAAAAAACAAAATAAAATTTTTATGGCATACAGTATTACAGTCATAGCCATAATGTAGTGCTGGAAACATTGTTACTTTGTTTAATCTACCGACACAGATAGGCTCCTATGCAGTTTTTCCAATTGCGAGAGAGGCATATTGCAGAGTCATATAATCCTTTGAAAGCAAAGTAATAAAACTGTAAGAAAACTAACACTTTTTTTTTTTTTGGTCTTTTTGCCATTTCTTGGGCCGCTTCCATGGCATATGGATGTTCCCAGGCTAGGGGTCCAATCAGAGCTGTAGCCACCGGCCTACACCAGAGCCACAGCAACTCGGGATCTGAGCTGCGTCTGCAACCTTCACCACAGCTCACAGCAACGCCAGATCCTTAACCCACTAACGAGGCCAGGGATCGAACCTGCAACCTCGTGGTTCCTAGTCAGATTCGTTAACCACTGCGCCACAACGGGAACTCCACACATTATTAATTTTATATTGATGTCCTTTGCCTTGTGCCTGTGTAAGAGGCCACTCACTTCAGTACAAGTCTTGCATGTGATGTTCTACATGATGAACAATCAGGCCATGCTGACAACGACGTAAGAAGTTTCATACGGTCCTTCCACAGCCTTAACGGATTTTCACACACAGACACCATATACACACACCACAGATACGTTTATTAACCGCATGGCATGCTGATTATTTACTCTTCACTAAGTGGAAGTGGATCACATAAAGGTCTTCACGTTGAGTAGGCTGAGGAGGTGGAGGGGTTGGTCTTGCTGTCTCAGAGGTGGCAGAGGAGAAGGTGGAAGTGGAGGCAGGAGAGGCAGGCACACTTGCTCTTACTTTACAGAAATACATCATCATTTCTGTCCAACTTTTTGCTTTTTCATTTCTCTAAAAAATGATTCTAGGAGTTCCCGTCATGGCGCAGTGATTAACGAATCCGACTAGGAACCATGAGGCTGAGGGTTCGGTCCCTGCCCTTGCTCAGTGGGTTAACGATCCAGTGTTGCCGTGAGCTGTGGTGTAGGTCGCAGCCACAGCTCGGATCCCACGTTGCTGTGGCTCTGGCATAGGCTGGTTGCTACAGCTCCGATTGGACCCCTAGCCTGGGAACCTCCATATGCCGCAGGAGCGGCCCAAAGAAATAGCAAAAAGACAAAAAAAAAAAAGATTCTATATGGTACTAATCCTTCTTTTGCTGATTGCTTTAGTTTCTGTGCCCATATCATAGAAGGGTCCATGACAAAAAAGACGTCAAAAGCAGTCCTGAATAACCAGAACCCTCCTGCCAGTCTGTCTAATGTCAATTTGTTTTCTGGCCCTGTTTCTTCTACGTCTTCTTCCTCATCGTCTGGCACTGGTTTGGAAGCACTCATTTCCATCAAGTTATCTTTTGTTAATTCCTCTGGTGAGAATTACTATCTATAAGCTCTTGAATTTCTCCAAGATCCATATCTTGAAGCCCTTATCCCCGCCCACTTTTTTTTTTTTTTCTGTATCCACAATCTCTTCCATGATTTTCTTGATTGGCTCTGATGTAAATCTTGTGACGTCATGAGCAACATCGGGACACATTTTTCTGTTCTTTTTTTTTTCTTTTTTTTTTTTTTTTTTTTTTTTGCTGTTTAGGGCCTCACTCACAGCATATGGAGGCTCCCAGGCTAGGGGTCCAACCAGAGCTGTAGCCACCAGCCTACACCACAGCAACACAGGATCTGAGCGGCATGTGACCTACATCACAGCTCATGGCAACACCAGATCCTTAACCCACTGAGCAAGGCCAGGAATCAAACCCACAACCTCATGGTTCCTAGTCAGATACATTTCTGCTGCACCACAGCAGGAACTCCTGGACACAGTTTTCTTCAGCAGGAATTTATTGTTTCATGGCTGATGGCTTTCACAGTTTCTTCTGTAACAATGACGGCACCTTCATTGGTATAATCCTTCAACTTTCATGGTGTTTCCTCCATTGGGATTCTCTTTCATAGTGCCGACAATCTTTTCCATAGAGTACTGCATGTAATGAGTCTTTTTTTCCCATTTTTTAAAGTTATATTGAAATACAGTTGATCTATAATGTTGTGATATTTCTGCCGTATGACAAAGTGATTAAGTTATACATATATACATAGCCATTCTTTTTCAGATTCTTTTCCTGTTAAGGTTATCACAGAGGTATCACATGGGTAGAGTTTCCCATGGTCCCTATTTTTTTTTTTTTTTTTTTTTTTGTCTTTTGTCTTTTTTGTTGTTGTTGTTGCTATTTCTTGGGCCGCTCCCGTGGCATATGGAGGTTCCCAGGCTAGGGGTTGAATCGGAGCTGGAGCCACCGGCCTACGCCAGAGCCACAGCAACGCGGGATCCGAGCCGCGTCTGCAACCTACACCACAGCTCACGGCAACGCCGGATCGTTAACCCACTGAGCATAGGGCAGGGATCGAACCCGAAACCTCATGGTTCCTAGTTGGATTCGTTAACCACTGCGCCACGACGGGAACTCCCCATGGTCCCTATTTTTATCTATTTTATATACAACAGCGTCTGTATGTTACTCCCAAATTTTTTTTTCCCACGGTACAACAAGGGGATCAAGTTATCCTTACATGTATACATTACAATTACATTTTTTCCCCACCCTTTGTTCTGTTGCAACATGGCTATCTAGACAAAGTTCTCAGTGCTACTCAGCAGGATCTAATTGTAAATCTATTCTAAGTTGTGTCTGATAAGCCCAAGCTCCCGATCCCTCCCACCCCCTCCCCCTCCCATCAGGCAGCCACAAGTCTCTTCTCCAAGTCCATGATTTTCTTTTCTGAGGAGATGTTCATTTGTGCTGGATATTAGATTCCAGTTATAAGTGATATCATATGGTATTTGCCTTTGTCTTTCTGGCTCATTTCACTCAGGATGAGATTCTCTAGTTCCATCCATGTTGCTGCAAAGGGCATTATGTCATTCTTTTTTATGGCTGAGTAGTATTCCATTGTGTATATATACCACCTCTTCCGAATGCAATCATCTGTTTATGGACATTTGGGTTGTTTCCATGTCCTGGCTATTGTGAATAGTGCTGCAATGAACATGTGGCTGATGTGCCTCTTTTACGTAGAGTTTTGTCTGGATATATGCTCAAGAGTGGGATTGTGTACTCCCAAATTTTTAATTTATCCCCCCCTCCCCAACCTTTCCTCTTTGGTAAACATAACTTTGTTTTCTATGTCTGTGTTTCTTCCTCTGTTTTGTAAATAAGTTCATTTGAATCATCTCATTAGACTCCATATAAGTGACATCATGATACTTTTCTTTATCTGACTTACTTCACTTAGTATGATAACTTCTAGGTCCATCCATATTTCTGTAAATGGCATAATTTTATTTATTTTATGGCTGAGTAATATTCCATTATGTATATATATACCACATCTTCTATATCCATTCATCTGTTGCTGGACATTTAGGTTGTTTCCATGTCTTGGCTATTGTAAATAATGCTGCAATGAACACTGGAGTGCATGAGTCTTTTTCAGTTATGATTTTCTCTGGATAGATGCTGAGGCAAGAGATGGCTGGATCATATGATAGCTCTATTTTTAGTTTTTAAAGGAACCTCCACACTGTTTTCCATAGAGGATGTACCAATTTACATTCCCACCAACTGTGCAAGAGGATTCCCTTTTCTCCACACCCTCTCCAACATTTATTATTTGTAGACTTTTTGATAATAGCTATTCTGACAGGTGGAAGTTTTGATTTTCATTTGTCTTAACATGAGTGATGTTGAGTACTTTTTCATGTGCCTTTTGGCCATCTGTATGTCTTTTTGAAGATATATCTACTTAGATCTTCTGACAATTTTTTGGTTGGGTTGGTTTGTTTGTTTTTTGATTTTGAGCTGTACAAGCTGTTTGTACATTTTGAAAATTGATCCCTTGTCAGTTGCATCATATGCAAAGATTTTCTCTCATTCTGTAAGTTCATCTATTCTTTTCCCAAGTGCAATTACCATTCTTACTACAATTTCTTTGAACTCTTTATCAAACAAAGTATTTATCTCTGTTTCATTGGGATTTTTTTCAGGGATTATTTTTTCTTATTCTTTCATTTGAAACATATTCCTCTGTCTTCTCATTTTGTGTATCTTTCTCTGTCTCTGAAATTAAGTGAAACAGTCATATCTCCTAGTCTTGAAGGCCTGTGCTTTGTGGGAGCATTCCTATGCAGTCTATATGTGTCCAGTGGCTTTGGTGGGAAAATTTGCCATATGTTCAAAGGTCTTTGTGGCCTATCGGGGGTGAGGTTGTGCTCATGGAACTGCAGCAGGAGCCCTGAGGGAGTTGAATTTCACCCGGGGTGAAGCCATCCTCCACCTTGGTCTGATATGTGGCTGGGGTGTGAGAGCTTTGGGCTGTAGTTCCAAGGAGGGTTCATTTTTCCCTGTGTGTGTACCTTGGTTAGAGCCTGGGTTGGGGCACAAGGGGTTGGTGCCACAAAACTGAGCTGGCTCTGTTCCATCATGTGTGTGTATGGGGGGGAACCCCCAGGGAGAGGTCTCTACCCTACAGCTAGCCTCACTCTCTTCTGAGAGTGTGCAGAGGGATGGGTGTTCTGGCAGTGGCTGTCTCCACTCTGGAGCTGGTCTTGCTCCCTCTCAGGTGTATGCACCCAAGCATACACTGGCAATGCCTGCCTCAGTCTGAGTCAAAAACAGGGCCTGTGTCCAAGCTGGTTCTGTCCATCTAGTGAGTGCACCCTCATTGGCAGTAGCAACTTCTGCCTTAGAGGGGTATAGCACTGGAGCATGAGGGGCTGGAGCAGGAGCCCAAGGCAGATTGAGAGACAGGCTTGGGTGGTCCCGGTGAGCCATCTAGAACCCCAGGCAATTTTCAACCTGCTGCCTTTGTTCTATAACTGGGAATAAGCAAGCCTGGGCATGTGCTCTGTAAGAGAAGAGTCTTGCTTGTGGTTGCAAAGGAGGAAGGGGGAGGGAGTGGGATGAACGGGGAATTTGGGGTTAGTACATGCAAACTATTCCATCTAGAATGGATAAGCAATGAGGTCCTACTGGACTACAAAGGGAATTATAACCAGACTCTTGGGATAAACCATGAGGGCAGATAATATAAGAAGGGAATGTAGATATACGTATGACTAGGTCACTTTGCTGTACAGCAGAAATTGGCACAACATTGTAAATCAACTATACCTTAATCATAAAAAAAGAGTCTTGGTTTCTCATAACTATCTGGTAAGGCCCACTGGTTTTCAAACAGGCTGAGGAGGCTCATCTTTCCCATGACAGCCCCCCAGACCTAATACGTAGCTTGAACCCCTTGCTCCCCCTGGAGGATCCCCAAGCCTATACTATCCTCTCTCCTTCTGTGTCCTCCACTAGGGGTGTGGGTCCCAACCAGACCACCTGTTCTTCCTTCTTACCAGGGCCATGTACATGTGTCCATACAGCTTTGGTTGTAGAAGAGCTATTTCACTGGCACCCAGGATGATTTCAGCGAGAGTCACTATATATGTAGATGTATCTTTGATATGTTCTTGAAGGGAGGGGAGCCAGCATCCTCCAACTCCACCTGATCTCTCTCTTTGCAAAATGTTCTTCAATTGTTTGACAGATTTTGTTCATACTAATACTCAGGTTATGTATTTTTAGTAGGAATATCACAGAAATGAGATTGTATGCCTCTCACTCGAAATACCAATGATATATTTGAGTCATTATTTAAGGGAGTGTCTTCCAGGTTTCTCAAATACAAAGTTTATATATATATTTTGGTTTGGGGGGCCACACCCATGGCACATGAAAGTTCCCAGGCCAAGAGTTGAATTGGAGCTACAGCTGCAGGCCACAGTCACAGCAACACAGGATCTAAGCCACATCTGTGACCTATACCACAGCTCACAGCAAATCCAGATTCCTGACCCACTGAAAGAGGCCAGGGATCAATCCTGCATCCTTATGGACACTGGTCAGATTCATTTCAGCTGCACCACAATGGGAACTTCCCAAAGTTATACTTATATTTTGGCAATGAAAATTATCCTGTGGGGAGATAACCTGAAACTGAGTAAGATCTTATTTCTCACCAAGAAAAATTTAATGAGACTGAGGCATGACAATCTTTCTGAGAACTGATTTAATGCCATGCATTAAATGTTACTGTATTTTCATTTTAACACAGGAAATACACTATAACAAATGAGTCTAAAATAATAAGTATAGTTAAATATTTCATTTCAAGAATATTTAGGAGTTCCCATTGTGGCTCAGTGGTTAACGAAAAAACTAGGAACCATGAGGTTGCGGGTTCCGTCCCTGGCCTCCATCAGTGGGTTAAGGATCTGGCATTGCTGTGAGTTGTGCTGTAGGTCGAAGACGTGGCTCAGATCCCGTGTTGCTGTGGCTGTGGTGTAGGCTGGCGGCTACAGTTCTGATTAGACCCCTAGCCTGGGAACCTCCACATGCCATGGGAGCAGCCCTAGAAAAGGCAAAAAGACAAGAAAAAAAAGAAAGAAAGAAAGAAAAGAATATTTAGCACACTGTTATTTATAGTAGTAAAAATTTAGAAATAATCTAAACACTGAACAGAGAAATGGCTCTTTAAATAATAGTACAGGGAGTTCTCTGATGGCCTAGAGGGTTGAGGCTCCTGCGTTCTCACTCTCACCGCTGAGGCTCTGGTTGCTGCTGTGCGGCATAGGTTCAATCCCTGGCCCAGGAATTCCCACATACTGCCTGTGTGGCAAAAAAGAAACACACACACACACACACACACACACACACACACACACACAAAAAGCAAGAGAGAATCTGAAATAAATGTCACAACTCTCAAAATAAATAAATAAATAAATAAATAATAGTACATACATAAGATGACACATTTTATAAGTGATTACAATAAAGTTGTTGAAGTTGGGAGCCTGTTAGAAAAATTCTAGAACTAACAAGTCCTGGCATCTGTCTTTCATCCCACTCTGTCCCTTCAGTTTGGACTCAACATCATTCTAAACCCAAGGATCAACACCAAGACTCAGACTCTATTTCTCCTCTAGTTTCACTGTCCTGATCCACAGCCTCTTCACGGCTTTCTTCATCTCAGCATTTCTCAAGGAGTAGATGACAGGGTTCAGGAGTGGGGTGATCACTGTGTAGAACACAGCTACCACCTTGTCCACAGGCAGGATGGTGGAAGGCCTCAGATAGATGAACAGGCAGGGCCCAAAGAACAGGGTAACCACGGCGATGTGGGACCCACAGGTGGAGAGGGCCTTGCGCCGCCCCTCAGAGCTTTGAGTCCTCAGATGGAGCAAGATGACCATGTAGGAGACCAAAAGGACCAGGAAGCTGACCACAGACAGGGTCCCCCCATTGGCAACCATCAGCAGACCAATCAGGAAAGTGTCAGAGCAGGCAAGTTTGAGCAGGGGAAGCACATCACAGAAGTAGTGATCAATCACATTGGGGCCACAGAAGGGCAGGCGGAAAATGAGGAGGATTTGGGCCAAGGAATGCACAAAGCCTCCTGCCCCTGCTACTCCCACCAGGAAGGCACACACCTGCCCGTTCATGATGGTGGCATAGTTGAGGGGCTTACAGATGGCCACGTAGCGGTCATAGGCCATCACAGTGAGCAAGAACATCTCAACTCCACCAAAGAAATGGATAAAGAAAACCTGTGACATGCAGCCCCACAGAGATATGGCTTTTCTGTCAGCCAGCAAATCTGAGATGAGTTTGGGGGTTGTAGTAGAGGAGTAGCAGATCTCCACAAAGGACAGGGAGCTGAGGAAGAAGTACATGGGGGAGCCGAGGCTTCTGCTGGTCATGACGGTGAGCACAATGATGAAGTTCCCCAGCACAACGGCTGCGTACAAGAGCAGAAATATCACAAAGCAGACTTTCTGCACCTTCAGATTGGGAAAAAGTCCCAGAAAAATAAACTCTGTCACATTGTGTGTGTTAGCCATGACATCACCACCAGGAGGGAATATTTTAGGTAGAGTGATCTGAAATGATATAAAGGAAAAGATGCCGTACATTAAGTGAATAAATTACATAACAACCGCTTTCATATCTGAGAAGTTGGTGAGCTGAATATTGAAAGATGAGTAGAGGTTAGCTATGCATTGAAGAAAGGAAGAGAATTCCAAAACAGAAGAGGCAGTGCAAAGCTATGAAAACTCATAAAGTGAAGCTGGAGTAAATTGGAGAATAGCAACCACAAAGCTGAAGATAAAATCTAGTACCTGTCCATAAAGGACTATTGTGGACTTTCAGCGTTTACTCAACAGTAGAGGATCATCAGGAATGTTAGTCAACTGGAAAGTAAAGATCACTTTCTATGTAGAGGTTGGACTAGTGGCAAACAGATGAGAGGAGGGGAAACCTATTACAAGATTGAGGGGCCCCCCGGAAGATGTAGGACAGCAAGGAGAGTATTGCTGTCTCCATGACAACTGTCTCTCTACTGCATTTGAATCCTTTTGACTTTTGCCGGCAGCTTTCCTTCATCCCACTTCCCTTTGCTCCTTTTCCATTTCTGGTTGGCAAAATAGAATTCTCGCCTTTCCATATACACTTCTGAGTCTTCTGAAGACATATCCCTTGACACCCAGCGCCCCCTCTTATTTCTGCTTCTCCTCCCAATTATCTCCTTCTGCTCTTGGACTTTAGGTGACCTAGTTCCTTCTGAAGGTCCAGTACAACTCATTCTCAATCTCTCCTTTACTGCTACCTTCACTTCCCTCCAGCGGCAAGAGAGGTACAAACTACCCCTCACCCAAGCTGCACACTCATGGCTGCGACACATCCTTCTCTGAAGTCCAGCCTTCCAACACTTCAAAGCATCACCAAGACTGGGCACTGGCTGTTTAGCAGTCTACCTTCATCCATGCTGGACTTTGTCCAAGGCCACTGACATCAGTGTGTATCAACACATCCCCCCTTACAGTCAGCCTTCGGGGCACCTACCTCACAGGCAGATGCCATACATCTTTCTCCCACCCCATCCCAGCAGCAGTTAAGTACTCATCCACTGTGTAGTTTTAGAAGCTTCTCAGAGATAAGAAATCCGTCTTCCTAATCCATAGATCCTTACAGTTTCCCCTTTCCTCTCAGGACATTTTGGAATCAGAGCACTTCACACACTGAATCATAACTGTGTTAAGTGACCATCTGCTCCACTAAATTGTGAATTTGCTGAGGGCAGAGATGATATCTTCATCACTTCATCTCCAGGGCTAACTGAAGCACCTTCAGAAAATAGCATTTCCTGAATGAACACAATGAAGAAACAGTGGATGTAGGTCTTCCCTAGCCTTCTTAGCACATATTTGGTACACGTAGGTGTTCACTAAATAATGACAAAGCAAAGTTCTCGGGGACTAAGATCATGTCTTCTTCATCCCTGAATTCCAGTACCTAGCATGCCTTTACTTGCCTCAGGCAAAGACCAGACCACTGTGAGAGCACTTTGTAAAAAGCCCTGGGCTTCTTGCAGTATTCACTTTGCTTTCAAAGTGCAACTGTAATCATCACATGCAAAAGACATGCATGCTCACAAAACAAACTTACCCCAGTGTTTCTGTGGCTTTGCTGTTCTCACCACAGTTCCTTTTTTTGTTCTGACCACAGAAAGGGAAATAAAGCCCTAAGAACAGCCCCAAGATCATCCAAGTTTCCCAGTTATTCAGTCTGAAAGCTATAAACCAGGGATCCTATATCTCAGGAGTTTCCAGATGAAGGATCTACTTCCCCTGCAGCCTCAAGCTTAGGAATGCTGTGATTAAGCTGGTGGGTCTATTCCACTTATTTGAAACAAGAGCACAGTAGACTTGCCTCCCACATGTTCCACAGAGAAATAAGAATTCTGGCAGCTCAGCCTTGCATTTACTCTGCTAGAGAGATACCAGGGGGAAGGCATGATGATCAAGTGAGAGCAGAGAGATCTCCAGAGAACCATGCTCCCATTCCTCATCAGGCAGAAGGCCTCCTGGGAAGCAGGACCTGGATACTAACATCTCAGACTTCTTCAAGGGAAGCATAACCTCAGAAATCAATAGGAAATGTTAATTTCAACCAATGTTCACAGGGCACTTAAGCTATGGGCTCTTTGTTGTTCAGGGATCAATCAGACATGGATGGCTCTTGCTTATCATAAACTCAATCATGAGTATCAAAAATAACTATAGCTATTATAATTTGTAAAAGAATATACAATATAAAAGAGACATATTGTGACATTTAAAACAGAGGGTCATGTAAGAGGGTAGAGTTTTGTATGCAAATCAAACCTTTATCAACAGAAAATATTCCATGTTGTTATGTTTTTTTATGTAAGCCTCATTGTAACCACAAGCAAAAACCTATAATAGACTCACAAAAAATAAAGACAAGGAAATAAAAGCACAACACCATGCAAAATCTCCAATTCACAGAGGTAGGCAGGAAGAGAGTCAAAAAGGACAAACTACAAAACAGAAAATAATTAATCCAATGGCAATAGTAAGTCTTTCATATCAATGATTGTTGTAAGAGTAAATGGATTGAATTCTGAGATCAAAAGGCAGAGTTGTGTTTCCATACACTAACAACAAAATATCTGAAAAAGAAGTAAAGAAAAAATTCCAATCAATGCATCAAAAAAATACACATTTAAGAATTAATTTAATCAAGGAGATGAAAGATCTGTACACTGAAAACTACAAACTCTGATGAAAGGAACTGCAGAAGACACAAAAAAATAGAATGATATCTTGTGTGCAGGGATCCCGAGAATGAATATCGTTAACATGTCCATACTTCCCAAAGCCATCTATTGACTTAATATAATCCCTATCAAAATTCCAATGACAGTTTCATTGAAGTACAAGAAACAATTCTAAAGTTTGTGTGGAACCACAAAAGACCCAGAATTGCTCAAACACTCCTAGGAAAGAACTAAGCCAGAGAGATCAAACGTCCTGATTTCAAACTACACTACAAAGCTATAGTAAGTCAAAACCGTATAGTACAGGCACGAAAATATCTAATACAGATCAATGGAACAGAATCAAGAACTCAGAAATAAACCCCCACATACACAGTCAACTAATACTTGAAAAGGGAGTGAAGAATACTCCATGAGGAAATGTTAGTCTCTTTAGTAAATGGTGTTGGAAAAACTGGATAACCACATGCAAAAATACTAAATTGAACCACTATTTTATACCAATCACAAAAATTTACTCAAAATTGATGAAAGACTTAAATATAAGAACAGAAACAATTAAGCAGCTAGAAGAAAACATAGAGGAAAAGCTCCTTGCCATAGGTCTTCGCAATGAATTTTTGGATATGACATCAAAAGTACAAGCAACTAAAGCTAAAATAAATAAGTAATACCACATCAAACTAAAAAGTTTCCGCAAGGCAGAAGAAACTATCAACAAAATAAAAAGGCACCTATGGAGTTGGAGAATATATTTTCATATTATATAACTGATAATGCATTAATATCCAAAACAGATGAAGAACCCATTCAACTCTATAGCAAGAAAAAAAAAATTAAAAAGCAGGAAGAAGAACTGAACAGATATCTCCAAAGAAGACATACAAATATCAGCCAGGTACATGAAATGACGCCTGGCATCACTAATCATCAGGGAAATGCAAATCAAAATGATGAGATGTCACCTCATACCTGTTAGAATGGCTGTCACCAAAATAAGTAAGAGACAACAAGTGTTGGAATGGATGTGGAGAAAACGGGGACACCATGCACTGTTGATGGAGATACAAATTGGCACAGCCACTCTCAAAAACAGTATGGAAATTGCTTTAAAAAATTAAAAATAGAACTGTCCTATGATCCATCAATCTTACTTCTGGATATATATCCAGGGGAAAGGAAAACAGGATCTCAGAGAGATATCTGCATTCCCATGTTTATTGCAGAATTATTCACAACAGCCAAGATACAGAGATAATCAAGTGATCTATCAATGGACAACTGTGTATAAATAATTCAGCCCTGAGAGAGAACAAAATCCTGCCATTTCAACAGTAAGGATGGTCCTTGAGGACTATACTAAGTGAGATAAATCAGAGAGAAAGACAAATACTTATATCACTTATTTGTCGAATCTAAAAAACTCAGAAAGGACTTCCTGCTGTGGGGCAACAGGATCAGTGGCACCTCTGTAGTGTTTTCATCCCTGGCCTGGCACAGTGGGTTAAGGATCCAGCATTGACACAGCTGCAGCATAGGTTGCAACTTCAGCTTGGTTCTGATCCCTGGCCCCAGGAATGCCATACGCCAAGGGGCAGCCAAAAAAGAAAGAAAAAATTAGAAAAACAGAGAGTGGAGTGCTGGGTACCAGAGGCAGGGATGGGGGGCCGGGGGTGGGGAAGGAAGGGAGAAATGGGGAGATGTTAGTCAAAGGATACAAACTTCCAGTTACAAGGTTAATAAATTCTAGGGATCTAATGTATAGCATGATGATAATAGCTAATATTACTATATTATATACTCGAAAGTTACTAAGAGAATAGATCTTATATGTTCTTACCACCAAAAAAAAGGTAAAAATGAGAAAGGATGGAGGCATTCACTAATGCAAATATGCTAATCATTTTGTAATTTATAAATATATCAAATCTACATGTTGTACACCTTAAACTTTTTTTTTTTTTTTTTTTTAGGGCCACACCTGAGGCATATGGAAATTCCCAGGCTAAAGATCAAATTGGAGCTTTAGCTGCCGGCCTACACCACGGCCACAGCAACGCCAGATCCAAGCCATGTCTGTGACCTACACCACAGCTCATGACAACACCTGATCCTTAACCCACTGAGCAAAGGCAGGAAGCAAACCTGCATCCTCCTGGGTCCGAGTCAAGTTCATTACCGCTGCACCACCAGGAGAACTCTGTACACCTTCAACTTACAGAAAGTTATACATCAATTTATATGTCAATAAAACTGGAAAAAATAAAGACGCTGTTTACAATAGCAAAAATATCAGAAGGTTCCTAAGAACACATCCAACCTCAGAGTTCCCGTCGTGGCACAGTGGTTAACAAATCCAATGAGGAACCATGAGGTTGCGGGTTCGATCCCTGCCCTTGCTCAGTGGGTTAACGATCCAGCGTTGCCATGAGCTGGGATGTAGGTAACAGACGCAGCTCGGATCCCGCATTGCTGTGGCCCTGCCATAGGCTGGCTGCTACAGCTCCAATTAGACTCCTAGCCTGGGAACCTCCACATGCCACGGGAGGGGCCCTAGAAAAGGCAAAAAGACAAAAAAAAAAAAAAAAGAACACACATCTAACCAAAGAAGCTGGATGCAGAAATTTATCAACTAGATATAAAACTTTAAAGAACATCAAAATAAAGGAGAGCATGTCTGAGCACATCAAGCCCTGTCCATATTTCTGTCTGTATCTTTCTATCCTTTTAAGGTCACCAAAATAAGTAAGAGATAGCAAGTGTTGGAATGGATGGGTTACTCAGGATCGTTACGTGTTTTCATTGCCAACAATTAGCATATGCTCCCCTGGGTCTACTGAAGACCGTTTTCCCTATATTAATGGACAAACAAAAGTGTTTTGGAATTTAGTGCCCCAACCCAACCCCAAAGAAGACTTTGGCTAATGTCTAAATACTGTGGGAATGTAAAAGGTTCATTCACTTGCTTTGAATCAAAACTTTAGCCATAAATTACACTCCAGAGTTCTCTAGCAAAATAGGTCTAATTTGACTCACTGCTAGAAGTTACCTAAATTGCATCTCTCTTTACACTTCTCTCCTGCTTCCCCTATTTCCTTATCAGTTTCCTCTGGGAACATTTCTTTAATAAGTCACTTAATGGTCACCGAAATCTATGCCTTTAGATTTTTCAAAGGACTTATTGTCCAGTAACACCTAACCAATCAGAAATAGCCCATAACCATGAATAAAAAATAATCTCATAAAATGTAAATTCTTCCTAAATTGATTTAGAGATATAAAACAATATCAGACAAAATCCCAATAAGTTATTTTGTGGGATTTGACGACTTAGGATTTAAATTGTTATCAAAGGATTCAACACAGACAGAATATCTTTAAAAAAGAACAAGTTAGGGGAACTTACTGAACCACGTATCTAGACATTATAAAACTGTAGTAACTAAGACAGTGTAGGAGCTCCTTTTGTGGCTCAGTGGTTAACAAATCCAACTAGGAACCATGAGGTTGCAGGTTCGATCCCTGGCCTTGCTCAGTGGGTTAACAATCCTGCATTGCCATGAACTGTGGTGTAGGTTGCAGACGCAGCTCAGATCTGGCGTTGCTGTGGCTCTGGCGAAGGCTGGCAGCTACAGCTCCGATTAGACCTCTAGCCTGGGAACCTCCATATGCCATGGGTGCGGCCCTAGAAAATACAAAAAGACAAAAAAAAAAGACAGTGCACCATTCATTCAGAAACAGACTCATGCAACTATAGAATTTGGATATATGACAAAAGTGACACTGTAGGTTGACAGAAAACAGGAGGACTATTTGTAAATGATAATGGAACATTCGGTTTTCCATATGGGAAAAAATAAAATCGAATCCTTTCTTCCATAATGTCCAGTGATCAATTTTAAGTGGAATAAGAAATTAAACAAAAAGGTAAACACATGGAAGCATCCAGATGAATGGACGAAGAGGATGAGGCATATATATACACAATGGAGTGTTTCTTGACCATAAAAGAGAATGAAATAATGCCATTTGCAGCAACATGGATAGACCTAGAGATTATTCTACTAAGTGGAGTAAGCCAGACAGAGAAAAACAAATATCATATAATATCACTTATGGGTGGAGGTTTTTTAAAAAAAAAATGACACAAATGAACTTATTTACAAACAGAAATAGATTCACAGACATAGAAAACAAACTTATGGTTACCAAAGTCAGGAAAGTGGGAGAGGGATAAATTAGGAGGTCGGGATCAAAATACATATACGCACTACTCTATATAAAATAGATAACCAACAAGGACCTACTGTATAGCACAGGGAACTATATTCGATATCTTATAATAACCTATAATGGAAAATAATCTAAAAAGGAAACATATATGTGCAGTATCTATATATATTTTATTGCGATTATTCTCATAGTCAAGACCAACATGTGCATGTGTGTTTGTCAGGATCAGACGGAACAAAAAGTTTTCTCAACACTACTATTGAAATGAGTTTTAACTAAGGAACAACCCCCCACCCCCTTGGCTAAAAAGGCAGCTGCAAGCCTTTTCATCTATGCTTTGCCTCATACCACCCTTCTTGTAATAATGCAGCAACTATGTGCCCTGCTAATCATGTGCCCAACATTGCTTATAAGTTGGGCTTCTGTAACCTTGCTTGCTCAGTTTCTTAGGGAGGAACACTGTCTGCTTGGGGAAGGGGGGAGGTCCGGCATGCTTACATGGGAAAATCGAGACCTTGTAATGTATAAACATTGCTGAGAACAAAGACCTGGTGCTCAGACTCTGGAGGTGACTCCTCTGAGCCCGCATCAGTGCTGAATAAACCTTGCTTTTCCATATCTCCGAGTGCCGTTTGTGTCCTTCCACTGACATGGTTGTTGTGGTTTCTGCAACACTATCCTCACAAAACCCTGATCACACTTCTGATGATTATGCCTCCTTCATGAGGTTGTTGTAAGGATAAAAAGGGTCAACACAATCAAAACACCTAGAACACAGTTTCCAGTTTCGTTCATACACAGGGAGCTTGGAAGTTGCCACTCTAGCCTAACAAGTAAAAAGATGAACAAAAGTCAACAACGCTCCTTGGATCCATTAGAGATGGGAGGACACTGCCCCAGAGACTGGGGAGAAGATGCACAAAAAACAGGGAGATGCAATTTACCAGCGTAGAGACCCACAAGTTGTTAATAACCACAGGAATCAGTGCCCGGATAGGAAAACCTGAACTGTAGCTGACAACTTGATGGAGGCTCGGTGTGGAGTCCTGGAGATAAAACCTCCAGGGGAACCCAGGGAGTGAATCCCCCTACAATATAGTGAGATTTGCCTGCAGAAGCTGGACAAGGTGGTGCTAAAATTCAGCTTCTGTGCACCCACTGATGCTGAACTGAATCTCAGAGTTTTTGGTGAAGGAGAAAAAAATAGCTTTATTGCTTTACCAGATAAAAGTTAGGTCTTCAAAAACTGTGTCCCACCCCAGGAGGATTTGGTAAGGAGTTTTTAGCAGTGCTTCAAGGATGGGGTTGCTGATGAGGATAAGGGTGTGTGCAGAGCCCTATTCCTTTAATGTGGTCTCAGGGGATCTCCTGACAAGTTTTGTGGTTATCAAACTGTGACCTTCTCTCCGGAGTGAAGTTGATTTCCTTCATCAGGTAATTAACATCTTTCTTCTGTTGGGGGTTTTTAGTTCTGCAAAGAGCTCAAAGAGGATGTTCTGTGTACCCCTTGGGGTGGAACAAGGACCCTGCCCCAAGGCTGCACTATTGTTTCTTGACTGCTCCTCCCTTGTCTTTGCATCTCCTCCCTTCCCTCATTAGCAAATGTTTGAGCCTGACCTCTGGAACTCAGGGAGGGTCATAGAGGCTGAAGCCTAACAAGTGACAGGAGACAGGGAAAGGCTTGCAGGTCTAGGAGCCCCACAGGGTTCTTCCCAGTTTCAAAAGTTCCCACAGTAAAGGTCAGAAAAAAATCCCCTCATGCTTCCAGCGGCAGTGGGGGGGCCAGAAAAGGACCCTTTTGAAAATACACCAGAACATTTGTTCTTAACAGGGTGGGCTCCTCAGAGGAGCTAGTTAACCAGAACCTAACCTGCTAGGGTATTAGTGGAGACTAACTTACCTGGGGGAAAGGAAACACCCAACTCCAGCCAGCTATATACATCCTGTCCCACCCAAAGGTGGAGAAAAGGAAACTGAGAAGTTCAAAGTCAAGAGGCATAAACTCACTAAAAACACAATCATGTCTGTCACGTTGGAGGGTTTCTGTGAGCGTCAGCTTTTATCACACAGTTAAATAGAAGCTCCATGAGCACAAGGATGTTTATCTACTTTTCTGCTATATCTCCAGTGCCTGCCCAGGAAAGGGATCAGAGCCATGGCTTCGGACCTGGACACTGGCCCCCTCCATCCTTCCTTCCCACACCTTCCCAGCCAGGTGGAGAGTTTGGAATATGGCCCTGCCTTAAGAAAAGAGAGAGGGAGGAGATCCCGCCACGGCTCAGTGGGTTAAGATTCCAAATGCAGCAGCTCAGGTAACTGGGGAGCATGAGTTTGATGCCCTGGCCCAGTGGCAGCTGAGACTCAGACTCAATGCCTGGCCCAGGAACATCCATATGCTGAGAGTGTACTCATAAATAGGAAGGAAGGAAGGGAGGGAGGGAGGAAGGAAGAAAAGGGGTTGGAAGTGGCAGAAAGTCCAAAACCTCTTCCCAGGGACTCCTGTGCTAGCCCCACCTAGAACCTGTAGGGAGTGAGGGTTCAGGGCTAAGCACTGAGATTGGGGTCAATGTCCCAGGTACGTCTTTACCTCACCCCAGGTTTCTCCCCATCCACAGACACCTCAGCAACCTTTATGTGTTTTGTCCCCCAGCTCAGCCACCTCTCTGAGAAAGGGCTGGGTGCTTGACTGCACTGAATAAACACAAAACTAGATGAAGGAAAAGAAAGAGAGAGAGAAAGGAAGGAAGGAAGAAAGAGGGAGGAAGAAAGGAAGAAGGAGGGAGAGAGGAAGAACAGACTTACCACAGGCTAAGAGATTAATAAATATTTGACGAATGAATAATCAATCTGGTAGCTACAAGGGCTTTAAGAGGAAAGGACAGGGGCAAAGTAGGGATAAGAAAAGAGAAAGGCATAGAAGATGTTTCAAAGAAACAGAGGTAGCAGCCCACCTTTGAACAACTTTTCTTTGATATAGGAATTTACTAAGTCCTATAGATGATCCTCCTGCAAACTTCTGAAACTGGTACTATTACCGTCTCCATTTGTAAGTGTGGAAATTGAGACCCAACTGAATTAAATGACCCATGGTGGTTAATTAAGCAGGACATCTAATTCCATCCTGCACAAATTAGCTCTCTCCAGAGCAGAGAGAGAAAAGCAAAGAAGATACATGCAGACAAGAGCCCCTGTTCTGCTGGTCGGAGGACTGGGCACTACTGGGGGAAGTGCCAACAATGTGTTCTCCCCTGCCCTGCTCCCCATCGTCCCAGACTGCCATCATCCCTTGGTCTTCAAAACTGGTCCATCCTGTTTGGTATCCATACACTCAGTCTTTTTCAAGGAGTCCCGGGTGGTAAGAGCTGTGAAAGCAGACTTAGGGTCTTAGTTCTACCTTACTCAGGACTTTCCATGTGACTGTGGTAAATCCTGTCCTCTTGCTACATTTATTTATTCATTTGCCTCCTGAGAGCATGCAATGAAAGAATGGGAATAAAGCGCCTTGAAGGTCATCACAGAGAAGAAAATGAATTTCATCAAGCACTGTTAACCACTAGGTAAAGGAATTACCTGGTGCTGTTACCCACTGTATAAATGGGAACCTGAACATCGAAGAAGGCCCCTCATCCATAGGCTCTCACATGCTTCCTGAATGAGCTTTTAAATGTCACCCTAAGAGCCTCCTGGACTGTGACCCTCTTGGGGGCAGAGATTATGACCAGTGCCTCACTCCTTGCAGATGCTCAATAAATATTTACTGACTGAAGGATTGCAGAAACAGGTGGACTATTACTACAAAAAGAGCCGGGAGGGCCGTTGTCATTACAATCATCAGACTAGAGAGGCAAAGCCTGTGTTGGATGCTACAAGATAGGATATCTCCCGAGTGCCAGGCTCAAGAGGGTTCTTGGGGTGTCACTTCTCCCCCAAGCTCCCCTTGACCCTGAACAGTTTCCTCATGGCGTTTTTCACCTCGTTGTTCCTCAGCGTGTAGATCAGAGGGTTCAGCAAAGGTGGCATGACAATGTTAAAGAGGATGACCAGCTTGTCAGCGGCCAGGGTGGTGGACGGACGGATGTACATGAACATGGGGGGCACAAGGACCAGAAGGACGGTGATGATATGTGAGCCACATGTGGACAGAGCCTTGTGACGGCTCTCTGAGGAACGGCTTCTCAGGTTCAATAAGATGACCACATAGGAGATGATAAGGACGATGAAGGACACTAAAGAAATCATGCCACTGTTGGCCACCACAATGAGCCCCACCACATAGGTGTCTGCACAGGCCAGCTTCAGGAGGGGATGGACATCACAGAAGAAGTTGTCAATCTCATTAGGTCCACAAAAGGGCAGCTGGACTGTGAGAAGGGTCTGCAGGATGGAATGCAGAAAGCCAGCCACCCACGAGGCCCCCGCCAGCAGGCCACACTTCCACCGATCCATGATGGTTGTGTAGTGCAGGGGCCTGCAGATGGCCACGTAGCGGTCATAGGCCATGGCTGTGAGGAGGAAGATCTCAGTGCCACCAAAGAAGTGTGCAGAGAAGAGTTGGCTCATGCAGCCATTGAAGGAGATGGTTTTGCGCTCCACGAAAGTGTCCGCGATCATCTTGGGGGTGGTAGCGGATGGATAGCACATGTCGGCAAAAGACAAGTGGCTGAGGAAGAAGTACATGGGGGCCTTCAGAGTCTTGCTGGCATTGATGGTGATGATGACCAGAAGGTTCCCCAGGACAGTGAGCACATGGACGAGAGAGAAGACTACAAAACACACATGCTGCATCTCCCTGCTCTGGAAAAGGCCGAACAACACGAACTCAGTCACGTTGCTCTTGGTGCCCATGGGTTCTCTGCCCTGCGCATGGACAAAGTGGTCAGCTCTGCAAGGACACAGATTATGTGACATAAGAAAGCTTCCCAAATCCAGGAGGCAGAAAATTGTATTCAAGGAAGTTCCTTTGCAGCACAATGGGTTAAGAATCCAGTATTGCTGAAACTGTGGCATTGGTCACAACTGCAGCACAGATTCAATCCCCTGCCTGGGAATTTCCACACACCATGGGTGCAACCAAAAAAAAAAGAAAAGAAAAGAAAACTATATTCAAGTCTAATGATTCTAACACTTCACTGCAAGTGGAGGAGAAGGGTTTCCCACACTAAAAGCAATGCTCAGATACCAGCTGGGTATCCTACAATTCAACTCTCTTCTGATGCTATCTTCTTGGAGATAGCACCAGATGCCATGGGGTGAGGGTGCAGTCCTGTAAGACTGCCTGCCACCTTCAGATGCTTGTCCAAGCCTAGGTTTTCACCTGTGCTTCTGACCTAATCGCTACAGATCAGAGGTTTCAATGACCTCCCCTCCCTGGGTTGGATTAATTTCCTTGAATGGCTCACAGAACTCATACCAGATTCCTGGTTTATAATAAAAGGAACTCAGGAACAGCCAGCTGGAAAAGGTGCATAGGGCAAAGTCTGCAGGAAGGGCATGGAGCTTCCGTGCTCTCTGAGCTCATTGCTTTCCCAAAATCTCCACCTGCTCAACGACCCAGAAGCTCCTGAAACCTTTTGGGTTTTTATGGAGGCTTCATCACACAGATATGCTTGATTAAATCATTGCCCATTGGCAATCAATTCAACCTCCTGCCCCTCCCCGCTTCCCCAGGGTCCAGGAGTGGGACCAAAAGTACTAACCCTGCAATTACAGGATTGCTTCTCCTGGCAACCACCCATCATCCTTAGGTGACCTAGGAGCACTTCGGAAATCATATCACTGACATAACAGAGAGACCTCTCAGCATCTCAGGACATCCAAAGGCTTTTGAATCTCTGTGCTACAAATACGGACAAAGACCAAATATATACTGCATTTCTTACTACAAATCACAATAGCACAAGGTCCCAGCTATACTGTATACAAACTGTGAACTTTGGCAAATTAATTTTTCAAGACTTCAGTTTCAAAGTGTAAAAAGTTAAGAGTACCTGTGTTCCACTGACCCTGGCACTTACCATCACCATGATGTTTGTGACATTGTCTAGAATTGTTTATTTACATGTTTACTCTCCTCACCAGGCTATGACTTGATAGCAAGGCTTTTGACCACTTGTGTTGAGACAATGTCCAATATCAAGCACATAGGATGCATGCAGTGAATATTTTTGGAATAAAGGAGTGACTAAATATCTGCCCTGTCTTATTTCAACATATCCAAAAATAAACTCCTGATCTTCCCCCAAACATACTTTTCTGGCAGCCTGTCTCAGCTGATGGCAAGTTCAGCTTCCTGAATGCTCAGCCTAAAAACCTTAGGCATCCTTAATTCTCATCTCCTATCTCACATCTAATCAGTTAAGACGCCTTCTGTCTTAACGTTCACAGTGTAATGAGTACTCATCACTTTCACAGCTTCCACCCTATCCCTAGTCCTCTCTCCCTTGCTTCTGAATTTGTTTCCCTAATTCTCCTCTTACTACACACCCCACCCCTAGACTGCTCTCATCACAACAGCCAGAGCGCTCCCTCAAAGCCCTGCAATGGGTGCCCATTCTAATTAGAGGAAACTGCAGAACCTTTGCTATGACACATGGGGCTCACTGTAATCTGGTCCCCATTTTTTTCTTTTTTTTTTTTTTTGGCTTTTTAGGGCCACACCCATGGCATATGGAAGTTCACAGTCTAGGGGTCGAGTCTGAGCTACAGCTGCCAATCTACACAACAGCCACAGCAATGAGGGATCCAAGCCCATCTGAAGCCTACACTACAGCTCACAGCAACGCTGGATCCTTGACCCACTAAGCAAGGCCAGGGATCGATCCCATGTCCTCATGGATACTAGTCGGGTTCATTACCTCTGAACCACAGTGGGAATTCTCTCTGGTCCCTACTGATACTCCTCTCACTTTCCTAATTCTCTCCTTTCCAGGCACACAGGCTTCCTTAGTGCTCAGCAAGTACATGGGGCATGCTGCCACCTTGGGATCTGGGCCCTGGTTGCTCCTGCTACTGGAACCCAGGCTTCCCCTAAGTGTTTATTGCCCAACTCCTTCATCTCCCTGGACTCCTGCAAATAATACTTTCTCAAAGTGGCTATTTGATCAACCTACTTAAAACTGCAATGTCTCACCACTCCCAGCCCTCCTTACCTCATTCTGCTTTTCCTTCTTTCTGTAGCACAAATTATCTTCAAAATATTGTATAATTATTCATATTTATATTTTGTTATCTGCTGACCCCTACTGAGAGAGGACCCCTCTGAGGCAAGGTTCATGGTCTGCTTGCTTCACAAATGCATCCCCAATGCTTAGGACATTGTCTGACACAGTGTAGATGCTACATTAACATTTCTTAATTAAATGAATCAATTAAAAATTACACATATAAAAATATATATTAAAACATTTTTAATGAAAATGAACACATAGATGATAGTCAGAAAGGTCAAAAATAATGATAACAACCTGCTGTACGTGGATAGGACTTCACAATTGCACATAATCTTCCATCACTGAGGTAATATTGACTGATGCTCATAAATGCCAGACACAGACTTAGCTCCTGGCTTATATCAGCTCAAACCAACACTACTTCCTTTATTTTATTTATTACCTCATTTTACATAGGCAGGATCCAAAACATGGAATTTGCTTCTCAAGATCACACACTGTCATAACACTCATAACTCCTTCTTTATGCCACAGGTAAAATACCATGTGTGGAAAGCATATTGTTACCTAGAAACTGTGAGGTTCCATGCAAATATCCACCCAGAACGTGTGTGAATCAGAACACAGACTAGAGACAGATCTGGGAAAATAACGAACGCATGTTAAACAAATGAGTAAATAAATAAATGAATAAGTGAACCCATCCACAAATGTTTCAGATTTAAATCGTTTATGAATAAATGATTAGGAGATTAAAAATTATATTTCAATTCAATTCAAATTGTTGAGCCCCCGCCCCGGTCAGGTGTCAACAAAGATTGTTGCTCACCCTTAAAGGCCTAGGATCATATCAAACACCTTTACCAACAGAGCTGTTTTAAGGATAAAATAAGATTTTTTTAAGGGGGGAAGGTGAGAGATGTTGACATGATGAAGCTGGGCTTCAGGCCTTCTCTTCTGTGTGCATCAACTAATAATTTAGAAAAGTACCATGAATACATCAGCAACAAATTGAGAATGCTGGATGTTAATTAATGCTTCATAGTCAAGGGCAGGTTGTCGGAGTGTGAGAACAAAGGAAGTGAAATCCCACGGGACCGTTTTGAGGCCTGCTTTTATCACAAGCATTTTGTTATTGCGGCTGTTTTTTAAAAAGTCAAATGACGTTTGTGAAGAGCAGAACAGTAAAGAAGATCGCATTTTACTTACAAGGACTTAGACAGGCTTCAGTCCCGACATTGCCAGGAGACTGAGCATCCTGGAAAAGGTTCCCAGAAGACTGAGAGGAAGAATCGAAATGCCTGGGGCAGAGACTCTCAGGCTGGTACGAAGGATTTACACTCAGAGCCTCCACCACCGCTTTCTACCTCCAAATCAAGGCCCCAAACACCCTGCTTGTCCCCAAGCAGCTGAATCTACTTCAAGGTGCAGCTGAAAATTAGAAGAGTAAGCAATGACGACGCCAGAGGCAGGAACCAGGAAATAACTGTCATATCCCAGAACACTCTGCCCAGGCTCAGTAAGCATCTTCTCCTAGAAATCTCCCAGCAGAAATATATGTATTTTACACCAAAATTCTTCTTCTACCCCTTCCTAAAATTCTGAAAAAGGTTGGATCAGATGGTTCTGCTTACCCACAAAACAGACAGGAGCAATAACTCTGGAAATGGCCAATGCTATAACCAAAGATAATATAATCACTGTGTACACCCCCAAACAAGCTTTGGAAACAGGTAAATAACCTAATTGTTATTTTAAAGAAAAGAATCCCTCCCATATTTGTTTATCTAGTTTTTGTTTGTTTGTTTGTTTGTTTTGCTTTTTGGGGCCACACCTTCAGCATATGGAAGTTCCCAGGCTAGGGGTCAAATTGGAGTTGCAGCTGCCGGCCTATGCCTATGCCTATGGGATCCGAGCTATGTCTGCAACCCGAGCCACAGCTTGCAGCAATGCCAGATCCTTCACCCACTAATCGAGGCCAGGGATGGAACTCACATCCTCATGGATACTAGTCAGGTTCATTACCCCTAAGCCACAGTGGGAACGCCAATCTAGTCTTATGACAAGTATAAAATATACACATTTGATATCACATCAGTTTTCAGATACATTCTCTGTTTTGAAAGAGAAAGGAAATTTGTAATGCAGTTTAGCTTCATCTCTACCTTAGAAGATTAAAATGTAAACAAGTCGGAGTTCCCATCCTGGCTCAGCAGAAACAAATCCGACTAGTGTCCATGAGGATGGGGGCCTCACTCAATGGGTTAAGGATCCAGTGTTGTCATGAGCTGTGGTGTAGGTCACAGACATGGCTCGGATCCCACATTGCTGTGGCTGTGGCATAAGCCAGGGCTGTAGCTCCGATTTGACCCCTAGCCTGGGAACTTCCATATGCCCCTGGGGCAGGCTTCTAAAAAACGAGAGTAAAATGTAAACAAGTCTTCTAAGAGGTTTTCAAGCTTCAGGTGTCTGAGGAGTCATTCACAAGAAAGACCACCTTGCTAGGTGAGCCTGGGCTTTGGGGAGAGGGGGCCAAGAGTGTATCTCAGCGAAATACGCTCTGGCATTTTCTCTAGTTTCCAAAAAAGTTAATGTGGTTCTAGGGACCACACAGCAGGACAGCCCATAGGAAAGGCTAGAGAACTCTGCTCTATAAATGCTGATCCTTTCTGGCTTCTTCAACTTCATCAACCCTCAGCCATGGTCAGGGCACCCCTATGGCAAGCCTCTAAATAATAAGACACGTATAAAAGCACTCTCTGTTGAACATGGCCACATGGAGATGGAAGGACTAGTCAGCACAGCACTGTACCAATTGTTTGCACTTATTAGGCCATGATATAAGCCAAGCCCTGGGTAAAGCGGTAAAAAGCATCATCTCACTTAATCCACTCAACATCACTTGGAGGAATCGACTACACTTATTCTCATTTTTGAGCTGAGGAAAATGAGGATCAGAGTAAATGAATGACTTGGTCAGGTTCTCAGACCAGTAAGGGTTAGTGCCAGAAATGCAACCCGGGGTACCTGACTTCAAAGCTATCTTCTTAATCACTATACAACACTCCTGCCTAGGAAAGTGGGAGCATCCGATCACTCAAAGAGGACGTGTTCTCCTCAGCTAAAAGGTGAGCAAGGTAATGACTGAAGGAGAAAGAGTCTAGTGATGCTGTGGGAAAGTGAAAATGAATCAACTCACAACTGATGCATGTGAAGGCAGGAAACCCTCAGATGCTCTACAGCAGGACTTTCATCTGTGCACTGAGAACAAAACAGAGAGAGCAGCTGAGGACATCACTTTTCTATAAGAGTCTTTGGCCGGTTCAGGTTTATTCTAACCAAAGAGTCCCCAGAATCCAGGACTATAGGAGAGCTCACCTTTTTGAGCTCCACCCTCCCAGCTGAGCAGCGAAAGTCAAGGACTCTGGCCAGAGAAGTGAGAGTGGCAGTAAACATTTAAGCACAAAGGGTTCAGGGAATCTCATGTGTCATCACCCCAGCCAAAGCCATTGCCAGGCTTCAGAAGTCATAGCACAGTTGTGGTTAGCAAATACCTTGAGGTTTCCTAATGAGTCCCCAGGGGCATCCCAATTAGAGGAGGGGCCATAGAGACAGCCATACCCCCTCCTCACGTGAACTTAGTGGTTCAAACTTTAGAGGCCAAGGAAGTCAGGTTTTTAAACTGACCTTGGATTTTTTTTTTTATTTCTTTTTTTTTTTTTTCTTTTTTGGCTGCCCTGCAGCATATGGAGTTCCTGGGCCAGCGATCAGATTCAAGCTGCCGTGGCAACCTATACCTCACCTGGGGCAACACCAGATCCTTAAACCGCTGTGCCAAATTTGCCTCCCAGCGCTCCTGAGAGGCCACCAATCCTGTTGTACCGCAGCAGGAACTCCTGTACTGAATCATTCCAAACTCATTCATCCAACAATATTTATTAAGCAGCTACTATACAGAGGGCACAGTTTTGTGCCATGAATTTGTGAAGGAAAAAAGAAAAAGAAAAAAAGCCGGTGTTAAATATGAATGATCTCTGGTGGGGGGATAAGTTTTTTAAGTAGCAGGGACAGGTTTGAACTATTCTAGCTCCTTGACTACTATCTATATTAACTCGGCATCTGAAAAGTATTTCCACCCCCTATGACTAGGGTAAGACTGATACGGGGCAATATAATATCATGCTTAAGAGCATGGACCAAGGAATCAAGGAATCAAGCAGCCTTGTTTAAAGGCTGACTCTGCCACCTAGTAGTTACATAACTTTGAACAAGTAGCTCAATATCTCTGGGATGCCTTTTGCACATCTGCAGTCTTTACTTTCTCATTTTTCTCATTTTTAAGGAAATCAACATAAAATCAATATAAGTGATAGTTGGAGAATTAACACCACCATCCCCACAAATGGAGCTATAGTTAGAATTTTCAAAAATCAGAAAAAAAACATTGAACCACACATGAATCACCTTAACCTAACTGACATTTATAGAGCACGATACCCTAAAACTGAAGAAAACATTCTTTCAAGCATATGTGGTATATTCACCAAGATAGATCTTACATTGGGCCATGAAACAAGCTCAATAAATGTAAAAAGAATGACATCATTCACAGTAGAATCAAATTAGAAATCAATAACAAGATATCAAGTAATAAAACTCAATTATTCATAAAATTAAAAAATTGTAAATAATCAACTAGTCAAAGAAGAAATCAGTTGAAAAATTACAATACATTTTAACTGAACAGTAATATAAATGGATGTGAAATTTTATGGGATGCAACTAACACAATGCTTAAAGAAATTTTATAGTTTTTATATTAGAAATGAACAAAGTTTTAAAATCTGTAAACTAAGCTTATATCTTAAGAAATGGAAAAAAGAAGAGCAATTTAAACACAATCAAAGTAGAATGAAGGAATAGAAAAGATAACAGAAATTAATTGCAAAGGAAACAAAAAACATGAAAAATCTGGTAAAAGCCAGATGATGGGTCTTTGAAGATATCAATGAAATTAATGAGTCCCTAAATAATCTACTGAAAAAAAGAGAAATCACAATTTTTTTATTTGTGGAAGGAAAAAGATTAGCACTATAGATTCTGCAGAAAATAAAGGATAATAAGAAAATATTATGAACAACCTAAAGTTTTAATACCAATGTCATTCATTGACTTAAAACCATCAAATTCTACAACTTGAGTGAAAAGTATAAATTTCTAGAAATATACAACTTACACAATTGACACAAATCTGAATTTGTTGAAGAAATTGAATTCATAGTTTACAAATATTACACACTGCAAAAAAACTTTAAGCCAAGATGATTCCATTGGTTTCATCAAATACTTAAATAACACCAAACCTACACAAGTTTTCAAAAGGAGAAGACAAAACTTCCCTAGTCATTTATGAGACCAGCATCACCACCCACAAAACCAGACCAAAAAAAATTTTTTTTAAATCACAAACATCACACATGAACAAAGATGCAAAAAATCCTTAATAAAACATATTTCAATCAAATGCAAGCAATGTATACAAAGGATTATATATCATGACCACATGGGGTTTATCCCAGGAATGCAAGATTGTCTTAACATTCCAAAACCAGAGATGTGTTTCAAGAGGGCAACGTAGGAAGATCCTGAACTCACCTCCTTTACTTATTGATGAAAATACTGAATGCCTTTCCATAATACTAAGAACAAGGCAAGGATATATAATCTCACCACTTATACTCAACATTATACTAGAGCTCCTAGCCAATGCAATAAGGCAAGACAAATTTTACCTGATTCTCCTGACATTAACCACATACATAAATGATCCAAGCACAGAACTTCTAGTTCCACACACGTCACACATTGTTCATTATGAAGAAGACTCTGAATGCTATGAGTCTCATGGCACAGTCTGCAATCATAATAGAAAGGCTTGAGAATGCCATCATCCCAAGAGCAAAGGCAGTTTCAGGCTGGGCTGAGTCAACACCACATGTTGAAGAGCATTCACTCTAATTGGAGTTTTCTGAGGCATGCCTTCACTTTCATTGGGGAGGTCCTTGCCCTGACTCTCTGGAGGTGAACTTTAGAAAAAGACTTGAGCTATGCTTTTCCTGCTCAGAATGGAGGGGATTTCCTCAGCAGCAACCCGAGCCACCTTAGAGACAACAGATCCTTAACCCACTGTCCCACAGCAGGAATTCCCATGCTGTACTTTTTTAAAACATTTTTTTTTTCTCTGAAGCGATTCTAGAGGGAAATGCCTGACAGTAAAAAAAAAAAAAAAAAAAAAAAAAAATCAGGCCTCCAATTCAAAATTCAGAGACTTAGATGTATGTTATAGTTTGGTAATCTTTAAAAAGAAGCAAAGGAATATATAGAAAGAACACGGCCTCAGAAATTAGGCAAACCTGGGTTTGGACTCAGGCTTTGTGGTTTTACTACCCCTGTGACCTTGATCAAGTCAATGACCTCCCAAAGATTCAGTCTCTTCATCTCTAAAACAGACATCTCTAACACATACCAATCTCACCAGAGTGCCTTAGGATCAAATGAGATAAAATATATGAAATCTCTTTATTAATTTAAAATATACATACACATAGATGTTCCTTCTTTTTGTATATAAACATTATTCTCAAAAACAATATAAGGAATGATTATTGGTTTGTCTTGAGTTGTACAATATTGAGGTATTATTTAGAGATAAAAATAGTGATATAACAACCACTGTTACTTATAACCTGAAGCACTACTGACTTCAAGAAATTTAACTGACCAAATATTTATTGAGTTTTACAACATGTTGCTTAGAGCAAGATACAAAGATAAATACGATTTAGGCCATATTCTTTTTTTTTTTTTTTTTTTTTTTGGTCTTTTTGCCTTTTCTGGGGCCACTCCTACAGCATATGGAGGTTCCCAGACTAGGGGTCCAATCAGAGCTGTTGCTGCCAGCCTACACCACAACTCACAGCAATGCCGGATCCTTAACCCATTGAGCAAGGCCAGGGATCGAACCTGCAACCTAATGGTTCCTAGTCGGATTCATTAACCGCTGAGCCACGACAGGAACTCCTGGTCATATTCTTAAAAGAGTGACATTCCAATGGAGTGAAATAAACACTGAAATACAGCTAGGAAAGTGCTTAAAGGATTCCCACTGGGTACTGTGGGAGTTCAAAGAAGGAAAAGGACATATCCAGGTAGGATAATCATAGAAGCTTCTTAAAGGTAGCAGCATTTCAGCTGGTCACTGGAGGTTGGTAAGATGTTAACAGGTAGAGATGGGGAATATATTTTAGGTGGCAGGCACTAGGGAATGTTCAGGAAAGAGTGAGCTTTACCCGAGTGTAATGGAAAACAGCGATAGAACATTAAGAGTGGGCCATGCCTTAAGGGTGTTACATGTCACGTAGGAGTTTGTGGTTGATTCAGAAGGCAATGGGGAGTCACCGAAAACTTTTGAGAAGGGGAATGATGAAATCAGAGAAGTGCTTTCAGGTGATTAATCTGGAAACGTGTGAGGAAAAAAAAAAAAAAACCCTGCTGTGAGTGAGGGTCCGTGTTGGGGTTAGAGTTTGTGGGGTACATACTTCTACTAGGACTCAATAAAGGATGATGAAACTATCATAGGGCAAGCAGTGAGGACTCAGGGCAGTTAAATCCATCCACTGTAATCCACAGGCAGCTCCTAAGTGAGACGTAGCAAGGAGTGGGGTGATCATGGATGGGGAGTACCAAGGCACTATGGTTGTATGAGACAGCAGTTATCCAGGTACTTTGTTGGAAAGGCTAAGAATCGTGAGAAGCCAAGAGGATGAAGACAGAGAAAACTTATGGGCCAAACAAATGAAGATATAAGGGGGAAAACACGGGGTGGGGGGAAGCACAGACAGGTGTGAACAGAAGAGAAATTCAGACCTCAAAATGTTAATGACACATGGAAAATAAAACTTGTACTTAAGATATCATTGTCTAGTGCTTTCAAGGCACTTCAAATCTTTTTATGTTTCCATTTGATTCTTTAAAAAACCTGAGTCTAATGACAGCAGGAGCGCCCGTGAATCTCAGTCAAAAGCCCAAACACCCTCTGTTTGGAAGACTACAACCTGCTAGATCAACTTGACCTGCCTAGAACCCATGAGGCAAATCCTCAGAGTATCAGATCAACAGAATTTCTTGGTTTTTTGTTTGTTTGTTTTAGGGCCACACCTGTAGCATATGGAAGATTCCAGGGTCAAATGGAAGCTGCAACTGCTGGCCTACGCCACAGCCACAGCCATGACAACACTGCATCTGAGCCATGGTCTGTGACCTACACCAGAGCTGGTGGCCACACCGGATCCTTAACCCACTGAGTGAGGCCAGGGACTGAACCCGCATTCTCCTGGACACCAGTCAGGTTCTTACCCTGCTGAGCCACAACAGGAACTCCGGGTCAACAGAATTTTTAAGCATTGCCGTGACCACTATTCCCTCTCCACCTTTCACCTCTAAAAATCCAAAGGTCGGGGCTCTTCAAACACAAAGGACCTGTGGACACTGTTTCCTGAGGCAGTTCCTTCTCCTTGTCCACCAACCTTTTCACTATTCCCAGGGAGCCCCTGGTTTTCTGGGAGAGTCCAGAAAAACCAAACCAGCCAATCTGCCTCAAGGTCACTGTCAATTGTGGCAGCACAGCACCAAGACTTCATCCTAGAGACCGCTTCAATCCTGACCAGCCCTGAAAAGATGAGGAAAGAGAAACTTAAAGAAAGAAGGTGTCTCGCCCTAGGCCACCTGGTCACTTAAAGGTAGAGACAGAGTGAGACCCCGGGGCCCCCAATTTTCCATCCCTTCCCCCTCATCCCCCCTGACTGACTCATCTATTTCTCTTCCCGAATCGCTTTCCTCCCCATCAGTCTCCTCATGGCGTTTTTCACTTCCACGTTCCTGAAGGAGTAAATGACAGGGTTTAGGAGAGGCGTGGCCACCGTGTAAAACACGGCCACTATCTTGTCTGCCGGGAGGGTGACACAGGGCCTCATGTAGACAAAGGAACAGGGGATGAAGAACAGGGCCACGACTGCGACGTGAGAGGCGCACGTGGAGAGGGCCTTGCGCCGGCCTTCTGAGGACCGGGTCCTCAGGGAGCGCAGGATGACCCCGTAGGACGCGAGCAGCCCCGCGAAGCTGACCACCGAGATGGAGCCACCATTGGCGATGATGAGCAGGCCGACGAGGAAGGTGTCTGCGCAGGCCAGCTTCAGCACGGGGTGGACGTCACAGAAGTAGTGGTCAAGGACCTTGGGGCCACAGAAGGGCAACTGGAAAATGAGGAAGGTTTGTCCCACAGAGTGCAGCAGGCCCCCACCCCAGGCCGCCCCCACCAGGAGGCCACACACCCGCCGGTGCATGATGACCGTGTAATGCAGCGGCTTGCAGATGGCCACGTAGCGGTCATAGGCCATCACTGTCAGGAGGAAGATCTCGGTGCCACCAAAGAAGTGGAGGAAAAATATCTGTGTGAGGCAGCCCTTGAGGGAGATGACTCTCCTCTCCATGAAAGAGTCAAGGATGAGTTTAGGGGCTGTGACAGAACAGTAACAGAGCTCCACAAAGGACAAGGAGCCAAGGAAGAAATACATGGGGGAGCTGAGCCCTTTGCTGGTCGTGATGGTCACCACGATGAGGCCATTACCCAGCACGATGGCCAGGTACATGATGAGAAACAGCGCAGAAATGAACTTCTGCACATCCTGGTTCTGGGAAAAGCCCAAGAAAATGATCTCAGTCACATTGCTTGTCGTAGCCATGTTTCAAAGCACAGGAGCTCACACCTGAAATCACAGAAATCAAAGACAGCTCCTCAATCATTAGAAACGGCCTTTCCAGGCTGTGAGGACCACTGTCATTCTGCACCCTCTCAAGTCCCCTCTCTGCCTCGGGCTTCTCCAAAACATGCTCTTGTTGAGGCAAATGGACAAAACTGTGGTCAGCAAATGCTTGATGTAATTCCCGAAATAGGGGCTGGGTTTGTAATGATGCTCCCTTGACGTGTTTCCTCTGATTCAGGCAGGTACAATGAATCTTCACAATACAAATAAGAGGAAGTCTGCTGGGGCACAATGGCATCAGTGGCATCTTGGGAGCGCTGGGACCCAGGTTCAAGCCTGGCACAGTGGGTTAAAGATATGGTGTTGCCACAGCTGTGGCTCAGGTCGCAACTATGGCTTGCATCTGACCCCTAGCCTGGGAACTCCATATGCCACAGGGCAGCTAAAAAGAGAAAAAATAGTAATAAGAGGATATACATAAATATTGAAATTCAGAGAGATTTAGTCACCAATTCAAGGTCACACAGCTCAGATTCGAACTGAGGTCTGTATGTTTCCCAATGTAGCTGCTTCTACTACCTAATCTACTCCTGAAGTGTGCCTTGTCTTTGGATGAACAGTAAGAGTTTCTATCAGTCTTGCCACATACCATAATGTAGAATCAATTCTTTGCAGTGACTGCTAGACCGTCTCCATCTCAATAACTCTACAATTATTAAAATTAGCCTGGCTCCCTAACAGGCATAAGAGAGAGGTCAAAAGGAAAAGGGACAGTCACCAAGCCTCAACCACTGTCCTTGGAGGTGGATATGGGAGGAGGAAATGCAAGTCAGTGAGCTCTGAAGACTGACAAAAGGTGATCAGACACAGAAAATCCATAATCGCATTTCTGAAGTTGTCATTCCTCCAGCATGAAATAAGCTTTGCCAGCAAAGCTAAAGGTATTCTGTATTCACACACTTAACAGCCAGCCTGCAGTCCAGGCCAGCCTTTGAGTGTTGACCTGGTGATAGGAACTCAGGATTTGGGGTCACAGGACATGGGTTCAACAGGCGCAGCTGTTTAATAGCTGTGTGATAGGAACAAGTCTATCATTTTCCCCCAGGCCTATAATTTTCCTCTGAAAAACAGAAATAAAAATACCTTTTCTGTGGTGCTCTTTTGAAAACTGAATGAACTCACAAGTTTTTAAACAAATAATAATTGTGTAAGAGTACAATGGACAGGAATATCAGAGTATAATTGATTTATGTTTCTCTCAGCCTTATCAATTCTATTAGTGCACAGTGTGATGGTTGGTCCATTAATGGGCCCCTGAGTCAGAAGGCAGGCCTGACACACAGCTTTGTTTGGTAGATGTGTAGCATCCTGGGGATCTGATTTAAGCATCTTACCACTAGCTTATGGAATAGCAGGCTACGTAAGGACACAGGAATGAGTATGCTAAGTGACGTGCTAAGCCAGGCACAGAAAGAAAAACACTGCATGAGTCCACTTGGATGCTGTCTGTCATTCATAGAGACAGAAAGTAGAATGGTGGTTGCTGGAGGCTGGGGGGAAGGGGATGTGGAGTTAGTGCTTAACAGGTGCAGGCAAGGAGTTTCAGATTGCAACAGTGAAAGGAGTTCTTGGGAGTTCCCATGGCTCAGTGGTTAACAAATCCAACTAGGAAGCATGAGGTTGCGGGTTCTATCCCTGGCTTTGCTCAGTGGCTTAAGGATCCGGTGTTGCCATGACCTGTGGTGTAGGTTGCAGACACAGCTCAGATCCCGCATTGCTGTGGCTCTGGCATAGGCTTGGCAGCTACAGCTCCAATTAGACCTCTAGCCTGGGAACCTCCATATGCCACAGGTGCGGCCCTAGAAAAGACAGAAAGGAGTTCTTGCGGTGGATGGTGGTGATAGTTGCACCATAACAGGTTACATTCTTTGATACATTGAACTGTGCATGTAAAAGTGATTAAAGTGGTACATTTTATATTATTTGTATTCTACCACAATTAGATGATACATACATACATATATGTATACACAGGTGAGAGAGAGAAACTCAAGTGTTTCACATTCCCCCTGCTCCATAACAACCTCTAAGAACAGTGGTTGAAGCTTGGTAGTTTTGTCCTTCCTCTCCCCTATTTAGCTTTTTCCTATGCCTGTTTCTTATCCCTGATTCGTTTCAAAGGTTGCAGAAGAACTGAATTAGTGAAACTCTAGCACTAGCTGTAGAAAGTCCACTCCACGTTCTTGTATGAGGAAAGACAGATGTGACACCCTTGTTATGCAATCCATACAAGGCACTCTTCAGGAGGAAGAGAGAGAGTGGAAACGTCCACACTGCAAATACAGACCTCAGAACAAATATGAGCTGTGTGGCCTAGAGCAAGTGACTTAACCTCTCTGAGCCTCAGTGTCCTTATGCATAAAGTAGGCATAAGACTCTATTCTCATTGTTGTGCCCTTCCCTTACCTCCCTGCAGGCTCCTCAGTGTACCCAGCTGATCCTCCTTCTGCCACATGCCAATTCTTCACACTCAGACTGTTTATGCGGATACACCACATTAACAAACTGAAGAATCAAAACCATATGATCCTCTCAATAGACGCAGAAAAAGCCTTTGACAAAATCCAACACCCATTTCTGAGAAAATCCCTTCAGAAAGTGGGCATAGCAGGAACTTACCTCAAAGGCCATATATGACAAACCCACAGCAAACATCATTCGCAATGGTGAAAAGCTGAAAGAATTCCTGCTGAGATCAGGGACAAGACAAGGATGTCTGCTCTCACCACTACTCTCCAACATAGTTTTGGAAGTCCTAGCCACAGCAATCAGAGAAGTAAAAGAAATAAAAGGAATCCAAATTGGAAAGGAAGAAGTAAAACTATCACTATGTGCAGATGACATGATACTATACCTAGAGAATCCTAAAGACTCTGCCAGAAAACTGTTAGAGCTCATCCACGAATTTGGCAAAGTCACAGGATACAAAATTAACACACAGAAATTGATGGCATTTCTATACACTAACAATGAAAGAACAGAAAGAAAAATTAGGGAAGCAATCCCATTAACCATCGCATCCAAAAGAATAAAATACTAGGAGTAAACCTACCTAAAGAGACAAAAGACCTCTACTCTGAAAACTATAAGACACTGATGAAAGAAATCAAAGATGGCACAAATAGATGGAAAAATATACCAGGCTCATGGATTAGAAGAGTTAATATTATCAAAATGACTATACTACCTAAGGCAATATACAGATTCAATGCAATCCCTATCAAATTACCAAAGACATTTTTCACAGAACTCGAACAAAATAATTTCAAGTTTGTTTGGAAGCACAAAAGACCCAGAATAGCCAAAGACATCCTGAAAAAGAAAAATAGAGCTGGAGGAATCAGGCTCACAAACTTCAGACTATACTACAAAGCAACAATCATCAAAACCATATGGTACTGGCACAAAGACAGACATATAGATCAGTGGAACAGGATAAAAATCCAGAATTCAACCCACGCACCTACAGCCAACTCATCTATGACAAAGAAGGCAAGAATATACAATGGAGAAAGGACAGCTTGATCAATAAGTGGTGCTGGGAAAACTGGACAGACACATGGAAAAGAATGAAATTGGAACACTCCCTAACACCACACACAAAAATAAAGTCCAAATGGATTAAAGACCTAGATATAAGACCAGACACTATCAAACTCCTAGAGGAAAACATAGGCCAAACACTCTCCAACATAAACAACAGCAACATCTCAGATCCACCTCTTAGAGTATTGATAATAAAAACAAAAATAAACAAGTGGGACCTATTTAAACTTAAACCTTTCTGCACAGCAAAGGAAACCCTAAACAACACAAAAAGACAACCCACAGAATGGGAGAAAATCTTTGCAAGTGAATCGACTGACAAGGGATTCATCTCCAAAATGTATAAACACCTTCGGCAGCTCCATACCAAAAAAACAAACAACCCCATCCAAAAATGGGCAGAAGATCGAAACAGACAGTTCTCCAAAGAAGACATATGGATGGCCAAAAAACACATGAAAAGATGTTTCATTATTAGAGAAATGCAAATCCAAAGCACTATGAGGTACCACCTTACACCAGCCAGAATGGCCAGCATCAAGAAGTATACAAACAATAAGTGCTGGAGAGGGTGTGGAGAAAAAGGAACCCTAGTACACCGGTGGTGGGATTGTAAATTGGTGCAACCACTCTGGAAAACAGCATGGAGATTTCTCAGAAAACTAAAAAACAGAACTATCATTTGATCCAGCAATCCCACTCCTGGGCATCCATCCAGAGAAAACCATGACTCGCAAAGACACATGTACTCCGATGTTCGCTGCAGCATTATTTGCAATAGCCAAGACATGGAAACAACCTAAATGTCCATCGACAGAGGAGTGGATCAAGAAGATGTGGTACATATATACACAATGAAATATTACTCAGCCATTAAAAGGAATGAAATATGGGCATTTTTAGCAACATGGATGGACCTAGAAATTATCATGCTAAGTGAAGTGAGCCATACAGTGAGACACGAACATCAAATGCTTTCACTGACACGTGGACCCTGAAAAAAGGACAGACTGAACTTCTTTGCAGAACAGATGCTGACTCACAGACATTGAAAAACTTATGGTCTCTGGAGGAGACAGTTTGGGGGGTTGGGGGATGTGCTTGGGCTGTGGGATGAAAATCCTGTGAAATTGGATTGTTATGATCATTATACAACTACAGATGTGATAAATTCATTTGAGTAATTAAAAAAAAAAGAAAAAGTAGGGAAAAAAAAGAATGTTTATGAGAAGAGCAGGAATCATAGATGGGCATGTTTCAGCCTCATGGCAAAAACGGCTATATTCGAAATAGAGACTTTTTCACGAACAATTAATTTCACAAATCAACTCTGTGAAATTTAGCTTTGAGAGTGCTCCTTGTTTCTGTTATTGCTTCTTAGATTTGGGGTGTCCAGTGAGAGATGTTCTCTCAAAACATTTGCTAGGACCACTTTGGTTTTCACGTTTTAAAAAAATTAGTTGTGTTTTTCTTTCCAGTAGTTAACAGAGCAAGATATACATTTGGTGTCATTCAGTTTTCTCTAAAAAGTTAAAATTTTAAAGTCTCTAGAATGGAAGAAAGAAAAGGAAATTAACATTTATCAAAACTCTGGGTAGAAATGGAAAAAAATACGAGAAAGGATTTCATAAAGAGGTTATCAGGCCCATAAACTATTGACACTTTTCCTGGGGGGTAAGTTTATTTTTTATTTTATTTTAATTTTTGCTTTTTAGGACCGCACCCACAACATATGGAGGTTCCTAGGCAGCTAGCTACAGCAGCCGGCCTACGCCACAGCCACAGCAACACAGGAGCCGAGCCACAACTGCAACCTACACCAGAGTTCACGGCAATGCCAGATCCTTAACCCACTAAGCAGGCCAGGGATCGAACCCACAACTTCATGGTTCCTAGTCAGATTTGTTAACCACTGCACCATGGCAGACACTCCAATTCTGACATTTTAATCAGCAGGGCCAAGGAAGAGACTCTGAAAGGTAAGTGTGTGCTCCTATCAGACAGTAAGTAACTGCACATTTCTCCAGGGTTTGCGGTTAAAAATCCCAAACAAAGATACCATAGAAGCTTAAGATAGACTGGCCCCAATCAACAACTTCTGTTAAACCTTTCTTTCTTCATTTCTTTCTTTCTTCCTTCCTTTCTTTTTTTCTTTCTTTCTTTCTGATCAATCTGATGCGTCCCTACGGTTTCTCATTATACCTTTCCTATCAGAAATCCATATCCTCGGAGTTCTGAAAAATAAGATTGGTCTGAACAGTTTTTCAAGACTATCTGAGAGGCTGTATTCTGGCCTTAAGTCTTCAGTCAGTCCACCAAATAAAACAGAATTATAAAAAAAAATTTAAATTAAAAAATTGGTACTGGCCTTTTCCAGCATCCCTTTTCTCCAACATTTTCCTCCCAAGATATTCTTTCACCAGAGGAGTCAGACGCAGGGCCTCTCCTTACCGAGTAACACACACTGTTATATTTGGAAGGACGCTTGTGGATTCCTCCTCTTACAGAAGAGAGATCTGGACCCAGCATCACACAGCTGGTTGGTGCAGAGCCTGGACTAGAACCAGGCTCCACGGCTTCCTGCCCAATACTTGCTCCCTTGCTCATCTCATCCACTGACTCCTCCCCCTGGTGCTCCCCCAAACCAGGCTTCCAGAAAGAAGGGAGAGCATGAGGGGAGAAAAGAGGCATGTTTCTAACAAAAGGCAAAGCAAAGCTGAAGAGTAAGATCTTTAAAGAGAACAGTAACGACGTGAACAATAATATGAATAATATGGTCTGACCTCATTTTCCCACCTTCCTAAGGTTTAATTTCTGACCAGATAGCCTTGCAGAGCCTGGAGACCCTGCAGAAGAGAGGAGTTTTCAGGTATTGGCCAGATTGAGCTGCCAGGGCAAGAGACTGGAAAAAGAAGATAAGGAAAAAAAGAAAAGAAAAGGAAGATATGCCTTGGTGACCAGAGATCTTAGCTCCAGCACCTATAACCAAAGATTCATTATTCTATAGCCATTTTACATACATCTGTCAGGTCTCCCCCCAAAAAGAGAATACAACCTGTTGAAGGCTGTTACAGTGTCTCTTAAAGCCACTGTTGCACCTCACACAGGCTGGGGAACTCAGCAAAGTTAGTGAGTGTTTGGGATTTGATTCCTGAATCCTCCATCTATTATTACATCTATTTCAAAACCAAGGTATCACTGTTTGTACCTTATAAACACCACCAGAGGATAAAGTATATGTGGGGATATCTAGCATTAAAAAAACAAGCTCTTCTTTATAATTCCAAATTATGTCCCCATAGAGATTAAGTGAATGAGCCTATCTTGAATATTGTTTGTGGCCTTGATTCTTAACTTTATCTTCTGAATCTTTTGCAGGCAAAAAACTGATTCATTTGCATAAAGTCACTCCAGGAAAACAGAAATTTGTTTTATTAACACAGAGACATACAATGAGTATGTTAGTGTGCACTGATAAAAACTTGGAAATCTTGGGCCAAGATTGGTCCTTGGCAAAATTTAGGTTTCTGTGTAGCCTCATCTCCATTCGGGTTTGAAAAATGCCTTCATTTTTTCACCGGAAAAGTCCAGATGTGAAAATGTGTCAGCCAGGCCCCTTGAATTTTTCCAAAAAAAATGTTTTGAAAAGTGTATTAAAAAAAAAAAGCAGGAGTTCCCGTCGTGGCGCAGTGGTTAACGAATCCGACTAGGAACCATGAGGTTGCGGGTTCGGTCCCTGCCCTTGCTCAGTGGGTTAAGGATCCGGCGTTGCCGTGAGCTGTGGTGTAGGTTGCAGACGCGGCTCGGATCCCGCGTTGCTGTGGCTCTGGTGTAGGCCGGTGGCTACAGCTCCGATTCAACCCCTAGCCTGGGAACCTCCATATGCCGCGGGAGCGGCCCAAGAAATAGCAAAAAAGACCAAAAAAAAAAAAAAAAAAAAAAAAAAAAAAAAAAAGCAGTTAGTGAAAACAATCTTTGCAAACATCTCCACACTGATCGTATTACAAGTGGCCCTGGTGAAAGTGACTGTAGCATCTGCTCTGAGCCAAGTCATTGAGTCACTTTCTCATGATGTTACTGATACTGGCAGGAGAGACCCTTAATTAAAGTGATATCTGAAGTCTGCCTCATTAGCCAAAAGAGTCAGCAAATCTGAGACTCTCTGTGTATGGAAGTGCATAGGAGCTAGAGTAAGAAAAATGAAAGGTGCCAACACGTGTGAAAGACTCAGTCTTTGTGTACCATGACTCATGGTTAAGGTTCAGTGACTAAAGTGAGTCAGAATCTGTTCCACACAGAAAGATACCACTTAATACCTACCTTCCTCTATGGACTCACCAGGTACCATCAATGCCACCACCTCCCTGTGCCAACTCCGGCATTAATGACCTTCTCACAAAGTTACAGTGGAAGAGAACAGGATGAGCCAGTCTACCCTAAAACCCACTAAAATGAGGAGTTGGGAAAATATTGGCCAGACTGAAGCTATACGCATTTAAGGTGAATGAGATGGAAAACTGAGATCAGAGAATTGAATTCCCTGAACTTTTCTAGCATCCCCTGTCTGGGGAATTCCTGAGAAGAGCAAAAGTCAACGTACCAATTGCTTCCTTCAGAGGTTAAGGAGCCTCTCTCTAATTAATCCAATTACAATGTCAGCCCTTCTACTTGCCCCCTTATGATTAGCAACCTCTTGTCATGGCCCCTAGAGTTCTCCCTCTGCATTCTCAAGTAAGTGATGGAGGAGAAGCCAACAGCATGTCATCCCTTGGTCCTCACCACACACATCTTCAAGAGGCCCCTGGTGTCCTATTCTAACCTCACCCCTCATTGGACGACTGATGTCGGTGAGCTCCAGGGAGACTTTAACCAAGTGGACCAGGACCACTTCATACACATACGCCACACACATCACCTGAATGACAGATTGTATACGTGGAAGGGCCTTCAAGATCATACTGTCCAATTCATCAACTTTAAACGTGTCAAAGAAGCCAAAGAGGAACAATCACTGTGCAAAGTTATCCTACGCACTGATGGCATGGTTAAACCAAGTCTTTCCTGACTCCTGGTACAGAGGCCTTACAACTACTCATTCTTAAATTCTAAGCATTTTACCATAAGGCATAAACACATGGTTTTTACATGCAAAGGCTTCAGAAAGACTAGAGTGCCTTAATTGTTGGGCATAGTCTCCCAAGTAACAGCATATTATATTTGTGTTGGGCAGTACCGTGTCTTTCAACTTTTCTTTCTGACATCTTACATACAAAGTAACACTCTAGTCTAGAAACTAGTGTTCCCAGGAGTTCCTGTCTGGTACAGGGGAAACAAATCTGACTAGGAACCATGTAGCTGAGGGTTCAATCCCCGGCCTCTCTCAGTGGGTTAAGGATCCAACATTACTGTGAGCTGTGCTGTAAGTCGCAGACATGGCTCAGATCTGGCGCTGCTGTGGCTCTGGTGTAGGCCAGCTGCAAGAGCTCTGATTGGACCCCAGTCTGGGAACACTCGCATGTCATGGGTACAGCCCTAAAAAGACAAAAGAGGAAGGAAGGAAGAAAGGAAGGAAGGAAGGAAGGAAAACTAGTGTTCCCACTTGACAGAGTAGGTAACAGGGGCTCAGAAAGATTATGAGAATATTTCAAACCTATACAAATAATAAATTTCCCTATTGTGCAAAGGTCTAGGTGTCACATCTCCTGTCAGCAGAGAATATGTCACCAGCAGCTGGTGCCCTTGAGGAAGCAAAGAGGCCAGTAAGAAATTGAACTGATTCTCGTTACGCTGATCTGCTCTGCTCTGTGTAGCCATGCTGCTTCTTCAGAGTTTTTATCTTTAGATAAATAAATTACAGAACAATGGTATACATGTAACTTTTTCTCATAAACTTCCTCAAATGCTGCAAGAACTCAAACTCTATTTTTAAAGCCCCAGGAATTCTCACTAAAGAAGCCTACGTTAAATCCTTCTGTATGTACATCAAGACCTACCCCCATAATTTGTTTCAAACTAAATGACATTGGCTACTGTCATAAATTGAGCCTTTCTCAACTTTCTTACTAAAATATCTCTGGAAAAGAAAAAGTGTAACAAAAACAGAGCATCATTAACAGCTGGTCTACATCCAGAACCTGGGAAGGACTTCTAGGAGTAACAAGGCAGGTGGAATGGAATGAAGAGATACAAACGATGGCCATGCATGCAATTCTGTTGGCCTAAAAATGTAGGAAGAGAGCAGTTTCTTTCTGGGTCACCTCACCCCTTTCTGTCTCAGACTCACACACATGTGCATATGCACACATAGACACACACATGCACACACACCATTTTCATAGAAATAATTAATATTGGTGTTATTTAATCTTTCTAGCTTTACTGAAGTATTCTTAACAAGTAAAAATTGTACCTAGTTAAGGTAAACAATGTGATGATCTGATATACATATACACTGTGAAATTTTACTACCATCAAGGTAACTAAACAAACCTGGAGTGGAGGACTACAATGAAAGAAAAGAATAATTCAAGGAGGAGAAAGAGAGGATGACAGATGAAACAATACTAGCAGAATGTTAATCGCTGAAACTAGATGAAGTTTTCATGGGGATTCATTATAATAATCTCTAATTTTGTATAAGTTTAAAAATTTCTCTAGGGATAGGTTAAAACACAAACAGCAAAAAATAATATCCAATCATGGAATAAAGGGGAACGACTAATGTAGCAGTTCAGGCAAATGGGTAGAAGTAGATTGGACTTGGGCAGTAGTTGGGATGGGAAGATTGGATGGATTCTGAATACACGTTGGAGATAAAGTAGACAGGGTTTGCTAGTGGATTAATTTGAGGTGAGGAAAAATGGTACCCAGATGTTTGGTGTGAGTAAACTGGGAGAATGGTAATATTGTTCTGAATTGATAAATGCAGAGAGAGGAATAGGTTGGAGTCAAAGTCAATAATTTTGTTTTGATCATATGAGGTTTAAGATGACTACCTACATCCTAGGGGAAATTTTAAGTAGACTGTTGGCTATTCCAATCTACTTCCAGGATTATACAAGAGCTAGAAATTTCAAAGACAGGGCATAGCCAGTATTTATCATCATGAAAACAGATAAAATTGTATAGGGATAGAGTGGAGACAGAAAAGAAAGGAATTCCAGGACTGAACTTGGGAAGCACCAATATTCAGAGTTCAAGAAGCAGCAAAAGAGTTAGCAAAAGAGTCTGAGAATAAAAGTCCAGGAAAGAGCACACCCCAGAAACCAAGAAAAGAAATTTCAAAATGGAAAAAGTGATCAGTGACATCAACGGCTGCTTAGAAGTCAAATAAGAGAAGGATTCAAAAAAAGACCACTGTTCTTGGTAGCATGAGGTCAATTTGGGATATAAGGAACTGGAAGAAACGGCTTTGAATAGAAGCAGGAGAATGAAAGATTCCTTGTGTAATTGCTGCCACAATTAAACTAATTAACATATCCATCACTTCACATAGTTACCATTTTGGTGTGCATGTGGGGAGGACACTTAAGATCTACTCTCTTAACAAATTTTAAGTATACAGTACATTATTATTAACTACAGTTTTTGCTGTACATTAGATCTCTTGAACTTCATCTTTAACTGAAAGATTTGTCTTGTAACTTCTAACACCTAAAATGCCACATTATACACCTTAAAAATATACATTCTCGGAATTCCCATCATGGCTCAGTGGAAATGAATCTGACTAGAATCTATGAGGACGCAGATTTGCTCCCTGGCCTGTCTCAGCAAGTTAAGGATCTGACATTGCCATGAGCTGTGGTGTAGGTGGCAGACATGGCTCGGATCCTGCGTTGCTGTGGCTGTGGTGTAGGCCAGCAGATACAGCTCCTATTAGACTCCTATATATACATTTTCTAATTTGTCAATCTCACTTCAATAAAACTAGGAAAAAAACCTTATTTGTAAGAAAGGAAATATACTATGCCATAGGATACAGCTATAATAGTTACACAGCCATAGCAATTTAAAAATTAAGTTGTGGAAGTAAAATAGATGAATGTGTGTGTCTTCATCCATAATGGAAAACATGCAGAGCACAAAAGTTAAAATTAAGGGGGAAAAAAAGAAAAAGAAGAATTGAATAGATAACTTTCATCAGAATTGATCAAGCAGAAGAAACTTTGAAATGACTCAGTCAGAAAAGAACATTCAAAAAAAGAAAAAGTGAAGAATATGCCAATTATATCTCAATAAAACTGAAAGGAAAAATAAAATATTATGGTGCTTGTAAAATTTTTTTAAAAAAGTAAAGAAACCCTATTTGAACAATAGGACATCATTAAAGAATATATATAACTAAATCACTGTTCTGTACAACTGAAATTAACACAGCATTATCAATCAACTACACTTCAATTTAAAATAAGTAAAAAATTTTAATGAAGAAATGATTTGTGAATTAATGGAATCACAGGAGAAGCGACAGAGAAGGAGGCAGAAAGGTTATTTAAAGAAATAACAATCAAGTTCCTGCTGTGGCTCAGCAGGTTAAGAACCCAACTAGTATCCATGAGGATGTGTGTTTGATCCCTGCCCTCATTCAGTGGGTTAAGGACCCAGCATTGCTGCAAGCTGTGGCTTAAGCTTGGATCTGGTGTTGCTGCAGCTCTGATTCAACCCCTAGCCTGGGAACTTCAATACGCCATGGGTGCTGCCCTAAAAAGACCAAAATAAGAAAGAAAAAGAAATTAAGACTTAATTTCCCCAATCTGGAGAGATATTTGGATACTTCAGTTAATAAAGCTAATAAGTCACCAAAATTTCAATGCAAAACAATCTTCTCCAAGACCATAGTAAAACAACTTTTTAAAAACAAAGACAGAACATTTTAAAAGCAGCGAGAGAAAAAATATTTCTCTCATTCAAGGGATCTTCACAAAGGCTATCAGCAGATTTCTCAGCAGACTTTCGAGGTCAGGAGAGAGTGGGGTGACCCAGGCACACCTCATTTTATTGTGCTTCACTTTTTTGGACACCACCTACACAAAATGGCATATTAATCAGCCATGAGAAAAAAGGAAATTGTACCTTTGCAACTTCATGAATAGTCTTTGAGGGCATTATGCCGAATGAAATAAGTCAGAAAGAGAGAGACAATAACTGTATGACCTCACTGGACACTTTAAATTTACACAAATGTTATATGTCAATTATATCTCAAATACTTAGAAAATAAACACACAGGTTTTTTTTAATTTTTTAAAACTGTACAACACTGCTAAAGAACACAAAAGAAAATAGCAAATGGAAAAATGAACATGGTTTTGGACAGAAAGACCCACATTAAAGTAATGATTCTTGCCAGTTGCATCATTTGCAAAGATTTTCTCCCATTCTATGGGTTGTCTTTTGGTTTGTTTTTTTTTTTTAATGGTTTTCTCTGTTGTACAAAATCTTTTGAGTTTAATTAGGTACCAATGGTTCATTTTCATCTTTACTGTCATTATTCTAGGAGATGGATAAAACAAGACGTTGCTGTGATTTATGTCAAAGAGGGCTCTGCCTATGTTTCCCTCTAGGAATTTTATCTTATCTGCCTTTACATTTAGGTCTTTATCCATTTTGAGTTTATTTTTGTGCATGGTGTTAGAAAATGTTCTAATTTCATTCTTTTACATGTAGCTATCCAGTTTCCCCAGCACCACTTACTGAAGAGACTCTTTCCTCCACCCGTATATTCTTGCCTCTTTCGTCATAGATTCGTTAACCAAGGGTGCTTGGGGTTATTTCTGGCCTTTCTATCCTAGTCCATTCCAATGACTTTCGTTTAGCACAGGATCCAATCCAGGATCACAGGTTGCATTCGGTTATCATCTAACTGCAATGCGGGAAAATTGCTCAATTCTTTTCTCCTGTACATCAGAAGAAGACAGGCCAGTAATTTTGCAAAATTTTGCTTGATTGAGGTTTGCCTGACATTTTGTGATGATTAAACTCAGATTATGTGTTTTGGTGGGAACACCACAGTCACGATACTGAGCCTCTTCTGTCTCAATACCAATGATTAACTTTGAGTTAATTAAGGGACTACCTTCCAGGTTTCTCCACCAGAGAATTATGTTTTTAAGGTTCGCAGTTAATAACTATGTTGTGGGGAAATACCTGGAGACGACGTAAAATCTTATTTCTCACCAAGAAAATGTTCAGTGATGATCAATTCTCTCAGGACTGCTTTCACAAGGCAGATTAATTATTATAACTTTTCTAAGAATTGGTTTACTACTATGCAGCAAAAGCTGCAATACCTTTTAAAACAGTCCATTAACTATAATAGGTGAGATTTTTTTAAAAAATCAAAATATAGTAAAAGATTTCTATTCAAAATACTTAGCACATTGAAGTTTTTGGTAGTAATGACCTAAAACAAATCTAAACATCTAACAGAAAAAACGGCCAGTTAATAATAGTACATCCATAAGAGGATCTATTTTATAAGTGATCACAATAAAGTTGTTAAAAGTTGGGAAGCTATTAGAATAATTCTAGAACAAACAAGTCCTGGCATCTGTCTTTCGTCCCACTCTGTCTCCTCAGTTTGGACTCAACATCATTCTAAACCCCAGGATCAACACCAAGACTCAGACTCTATTTCTCCTCTAGTTTCACTGTCCTGATCCACAGCCTCTTCACGGCTTTCTTCATCTCGGCATTTCTCAAGGAGTAGATGACAGGGTTCAGGAGTGGGGTGATCACTGTGTAGAACACAGCTACCACCTTGTCCACAGGCAGGATGGTGGAAGGCCTCAGATAGATGAAGAGGCAGGGCCCAAAGAACAGGGTAACCACGGCGATGTGGGACCCACAGGTGGAGAGGGCCTTGCGCCGCCCCTCAGAGCTTTGAGTCCTCAGATGGAGCAAGATGACCGCGTAGGAGACCAAAAGGACCAGGAAGCTGACCACAGACAGGGTCCCCCCATTGGCAACCATCAGCAGACCAATCAGGAAAGTGTCAGAGCAGGCAAGCTTGAGCAGGGGAAGCACATCACAGAAGTAGTGATCAATCACATTGGGGCCACAGAAGGACAGGCGGAAAATGAGGAGGATTTGGGCCGAGGAATGCACAAAGCCCCCTGCCCCTGCTACTCCCACCAGGAAGGCACACACCTGCCCGTTCATGATGGTGGCATAGTTGAGGGGCTTACAGATGGCCACGTAGCGGTCATAGGCCATCACAGTGAGCAGGAAAATCTCAGTGCCACCAAAGAAGTGGATGAAGAAAAGCTGTGACATGCAGCCCCACAGAGATATAGCTTTCCTTTCAGCCAGCAAATCTGAGATGAGTTTGGGGGCTGTGGTAGAGGAGTAGCAGATCTCCACAAAGGACAGGGAGCTGAGGAAGAAGTACATGGGGGAGCCGAGGCTTCTGCTGGTCATGACGGTGAGCACAATGATGAAATTCCCCAGCACAATGGCTGTGTACAAGAGCAGAAATATCACAAAGCAGATTTTCTGCACCTTCGGATCGGGAGAAAGTCCCAGAAAAATAAATTCTGTCACATTGTGTGTGTTAGCCATGATGTCACCACAAGGATGTGTGATCTAAAATGCTACAAAAGACTCCTTTGGTAACCACAGGAATTACATATAATAATCCCCTCCCTATCTGATTCAAACTCTGCAACTTTGGAGTCTTCTCAGAAATAGGAAATCCAGAGTTCCCGTCATGGAACAGCGGAAACGAAACCAAATAGGGGCCATGACGTTTCAGGTTCAATCCCTGGCCTCAATCAGTGGATTAAGGATCCAGCTTTGCCGTGGGCTGTGGTGTAGGTTGCAGACACGACTGGGATCAGCCGCTGCTGTGGCTCTGGTATAGGCTGGCAGCAACACCTCCAATTAGACCCCTAGCCTGGGAACCTCCATGTGTCGCGGGTGCGGCCCTAAAAGGACAAAAGACAAAGAAAAAGAGAGAAAGGAATAGGAAATCCATCTCTGCAATCCATCGACCCTCACTTGCAGTGGCCCTCTTCACTTAGGACACTTTGAAAATACAGCACCTTACACACTGAATCAGAACTGTTCTATGTGACCATCTGCCCCACAAAACTGTGAACTTTCTCGAGCAGAGATTCTATCTTGCTACCACTCTGTCTCCCGTGCTCCAAAAGTACCCATTCAGTGAATGTACACAGAACCGAAGAACAGCAGATATAGATCTTCTTAGCACATTATTTAGACACTGCAGGTACTCACTAAAGATCAAAAGAACAAAGGTCCCCAAGGACAAAGACCACACCATCTCCACCCCTGCATCCCATACCTACCACTGCCCTTGCCTGAGGCAAAGACCAGACCCATGTGAGAGCACTCTGAGAAATACCATGGGCTTCCTGGAAGCATTCCTTTTATTTTCAAAGTGAAAGTGTAATCATCAGATGCAAAACACACGCATACACAAAACAAAACCCACCCCAGCGATTCTTTGGCTTTGCTATTTCACCACAGGTCCCTTTTCTGCTCTGACCACAGAAAGACAAATAATGCCCTGAGAACATCCCTCATCTTGTGCAAGTTTCCCAGGTATTCCACCGGAAATGATTAAAGCCAAGCCATCAACCAGAGCTCCTACATCTCAGGACTTTCCACATGGAGGATCTGCTCCCCCACAGCCTTAGGCTTGGGAATGCTGAGACCAAGCCACTGGATCTGCTCCGCCTGACTTAGAACAGGAACACAGTAGACTTGCCGCCCACGTGTTCCGCAGAGAAATAAGAATTCTGGCAGCTCAGCCTTGCATTCACTCTGCTGGAGAGACACCAGGGGGAAGGCATGACGATCACGTGAGAACGAGTGAGTCCCCAGAGAGCCAGGCTCCCCTTCCTCATCAGGCACATGGCCTCCTGGGAAGCAGGACCTGGACACTCTCAGACTTCTTGGTAGGAAACGTGACTTCAGAAAAGAATAGGAAGTCAGTCAGACAGTGAGACACCAACGTCATATGCTATCATTTATATGTGCAATCAAAAAAGGAAGGGACACAATGAACGTCTTTACAGAACAGATACTGACTCCCAGACTTTGAAAAACTCATGATTTCTAAAGGAGACAGGGTGGAGGGCGGGGGGATGGGCTGGGGGTTGGGGATGGAAATGCTAGAAAACTGGGTTATGATCATCATTGTACAACTAAAATTTAATAAAATTCATTGAGTTTAAAAGCATTCAGAGGACATACTCTTAACCAGGAGTTAGCACATGTTTGCCTTAAAGAACCAGATAGTAAGTATTTTGAATTTTACAGGAAAAAAATATCTATCCAGCTGTCCTCTGTCAACTTGGGATACTCACAGAGCACAAGAGGCATCGAATTTCAAGAAAGAGATTTGTTGGAGTTCCCGTCGTGGAGCAGTGGTTAACGAATCCGACTAGGAACCATGAGGTTGCGGGTTCGGTCCCTGCCCTTGCTCAGTGGGTTAACGATCCGGCGTTGCCGTGAGCTCTGGTGTAGGTTGCAGACACGGCTCGGATCCCATGTTGCTGTGGCTCTGGCGAAGGCCGGTGGCTACAGCTCCGATTCGACCCCTATCCTGGGAACCTCCATATACTGCGGGAGCAGCCCAAGAAATAGCAACAACAACAAAATAAAATAAAAAAATAAAGAGATTTGTTAACTTGTAAATTATGGTGACTAAATTTGCTATTTTACAAGAAAAAAAAAAAGAAAGGAATAGGAAATGTTAAATTAATTTCACCCAGTGTTCACAGGGCCCTTAGGCTATGGGGCTCTGTGCTGTTCAGGGTTCAATTAGACACAGCTCTTGCTTATTGTGAAATCAATCATGTGGCTTACATGAAATGACATCATCTGAAGGATGGATCCAAGCAACATGGGCTGTATGTGTCAGACAACTAGAATGGTACTTTTCCTGGGCTTTGGTACGGATGAGGGTACAGGTACTCCCTGCTTTTCCAAAGATGACTTTACACCATCTCGATTGTACATGAGCACCTGTTCTGCTGACCACAAGTCCAAAGAGCATGTTTGCCTTCATGGGAAAAGGTAAAAAGCAAAACCAGCAGTGTTTGTTTGGCAGTGAGTGTTACAGAGGGATCAGCACCCCACGCAGCTGCCATTGTCAAGCTGGTCGGCATCAAGCTGTCACAGCTTTCAACTCTGTCTCCAAGGACGACACTTTTTCTCAATTTATTTTGGGCATCTCTTAGCAAGATGTGTCCTAAGGTAACTGCCTCTTCACTTTATGTCATTTCAGTTTACAAAAGGTCATACAGGAACACTCTAATTTTGGATGGCATGAGAAACCTGTACAGATCGGTGGTTCTCAACCAGGGAAGTTTGCCCCCTAGAGGACATCTGCCAATATCTCTAGACACATTTTTATTGTAGTTGGCTTGCAATGGTGTGTTAGTGTCTGAGGTAGAGCAAAGTGATTCGGTTATACATATATACATACATTCTTTGTTCTATTCGTTTCCATTATGATTTAGCACAATATTGAACATAGTTCCCTGTGCTATACAGTAGGACTTTGCTGTTTATCCGTTCTGTGTATTTAAGAGTTTGCATCTGCTAACCCTAAACTCCCAATCCATCATCCCTCCTCCACCCCCCTCTCCCTTGGCAATCACAAGTCTGGTCTCCATGGCTGCCAATTAATTTGTTTAATGGCATCTAATGTAATTTTCTACCTAATCAAACAGTAAAAACAAAACCTTAGAGAAAAAAACTTAGAAAATGAAAAATCTAATTAGGAAAAGTGGTTTTTGTGTTAGGTAATGGTTTTCCCATTCTTTATATTTTTCATTTTTTTAAGTTTTCTTGAAGTACAGTTGATTTATAACATTGTGTTAGGTTTTTATTTTTTTATTAAAGTACAGTTGATTTACAATGTTTCTTCAATTTCTGTCGTACAGCAGTGATCCAGTTATACACAGTTCCCTGTGCTGAACAGTAGAACACCACTCTCCATCCAATCCAAATGGAACAGTTGGCATCCACCAACCCCAAACTCCCCATCAGTCCCACTCCCTGCCCCCTTACCCCTGGCAACCACAAGTCTGTGTTGTGTTAACTTCTGCTGTACAACAAAGTGATTCCGTTATGCATATGCAGATATCCATTCTCGTTCAGATTCTTTTCCCATATGGGTTATCACAGAATACTGAGTAGAGTACCCTGTGCTATACAGCAGCTTCCCATTGACCATCCATTCCACATACCTTACTGTGCATGTGCCAATCCCAAACTCCCAATCCATCCCTCCCCCTGCCACCTTTCCCCTTTGGTAACCATAATTTTGTTTTCAAAATCTGTAAGTTTGTTTCCATTTTGCAAATAACTTCATTTGTATCATTGTTTTAGATTCCAGATATAAGTGATCCATGAAGTTTGTCTGACTTACTTCACTTAGTGTGATAATCTGTAGGTCCATCCATGTTGCAGAAAAGGACGCAACCTCATTCTTTTTTAATAGCTGACCAGTATTCCATGGCATATATGTTCTACACCTTTATCTACTCATCTGGCAATGCACATTTAGGTTGTTTCCAGGTCTTGGCTATTGTGAATAGTACTGCTATGAACATAAGGATGCATACATCTTTTTGAATTATAGCTTTGTCTGAGTATATGCCCAGGGGTGGGACTGTAGGGTCACACGGCAACTCCAGCTTTAAGTTTTTGAGGAACCTCTATTCTGTTTTCTGTTTTCCTGCACCAATTTACAGGCCCATCAACAGCATAGGAGGGTTTTCTATACATCCTTTTCTCTTCTCTACATCCTCTCCAGCATTTGTTATTTGTGGACTGTTTCAGGATGGCCATTCTGACGGGTATGAGGTGGTACTCATCATAGTTTTGATTCGCATTCCTCCAATAATCACTGATGTTGAGCATCTTCTCATGTGCCTATCAGCCATCTGTATGTCTTCTTTGGAGAAATGTCTATTTAGATCTTCTGTCCATTTTCCAACTGAATTGTTTGTTCTTTTGTTGTTGAGTTATATGAGCTGTTTGTATATTGTGGGGATAAAGCCCTTGTCAGCTGCATTACTTACAGAGAGTTTCTCCCAGTCTGTAGGTTGTCTTTTTGTTTTGTTTATGGTTTCCTTTGTTGTGCAAAAGTCTGTAAGTTTGATTAGGTCTCATTTGCTTATTTTTGCTTCTATTTCTATTGCCTTAGGAGACTGACCTAAGGGAAAAAACTTTGGTACAATTTATGTCGGAGAATGTTTTCCCCACGTTTTCTTCTAGGAGTTTTATGGTGTCATGTTTAAGTCTCTGTAGACATTTTTCAGTGCCACAATCTTGGTGGAGAGGTGGTACCACTGGCATCAAGGGCATAGAGGTCAGGGGTTCTAGGACACATCCTACAATTTATAGGACAGCCCCCCACAGCAAAGCATTATCTGACCCAAAATGTCAACGGTGGCTGTTGTTGAGATACCCTGGTAGAGACATAAAGATTTCTCCCAAATTGAGAATTATTGAAACTAGGTGTCTAGTTCATGTGAATTTATTACCATGCTGTGATAACATCTGTACCTGTTTTAATTTTTCTGTAATAAAAGATGTTTTAAATACCACAAAAGCACTCACATCCCAGGGCCTCAATCCTTTACCATCTGGCAGGAAATAAAAGCAGGATGTCCAGTTAGGAAAACAGTCATATAAATGAACTGCTGCTTGCACTTAGCCCAAACTTCCATGCCAACTCAGGAACAATTACAGACTTTTAGTCACTTACTCGGGGCTGCACAATCACACTAAGAGGTCGAGCTCGATTTCAGTCAATCACTCTGGCATCAAAGTCACATCCCTTGGCAACCTCGTCATGCCCACAAACACCACCCTCCAAGATACTGCTTACACCCAAACTCCTTGTGGTGACATTCATTCCTTAGTGATATAACTCTGACATTGATGAAGCAACAATGTGCCCAGCCTAGAGAACACATAATATCTGGTCTAATCTTTTCTTATAACCGCAACCCCCTTTTCATGACTCACTAGTCCAGCCTCCTTTGCCTCTAGGCATAGACAGATGACCTAGTTCTGGTCAATACAGTTAAGAATTCCCAAAATCAGAGCCCTTCCCTTTCTTCATGTGAGCATATAATACCTAGAGTAGAGGTAGACATCTTGGAACTATGAGGGGACAGACAAAATCATTGAAGGGGCACCAACCAAATGCTCAGGCATCACAGAAATAACAAAGCAACACGGGAACCAGTGACCTCCAAGCTTCTTGCTGAGTAAGCAATAAACAGTATTATGGCTTAAGCCAGGGGCTGGCAAAACTCTCTAAAGGTTACATAGTAAATATTGTAGGCTTTACAGACCATACTGGTCTCTGTCACATCTAACTCAACCATGCCACTCTGACACAAAAACTGCCACAGGTAAAAAGTGAAATAATAAGCATGACTATAGTCCAATGAAAACTTATTTATGGGCACTGAAGTTTGAATTACAAATAATTTTCATGTATTACAACATACGACTCTACTTCTTTTCAGCCATTTAAAAATGTGAAAATCATTCTTAGCTCATAGGTCATACAAAAGCAGGCAATGGGTTGGACGTGGATGAAGCCACACTTCAGAGCCCAGACAACAACTGTCTAGAAAGGGAAGAGTCTTGTAAAGTTATGCAGTTTAAGATATTAATGGCTAACAGTAGTTTTACTGTATATCACCTCCCAGAGACATCTCCCTTCTACCAATGCCCTACTCCCATGAACTAAGGCTCCTACTACAGAATTTCAGATATTATAATCCTATTAAAGGGACCAGGGCACCAATGAAGTAGAAAAGCCTTCCTGGGATTCCTGCAAGGTTACACTGATAGGGAGGGACAAAGCAAAATGTAATCTTCTGTCTCCAAGTCCCATGATCCTTCCACAAACCACAGCATGCAGACACCGAGAGAGAAAGGGAATGAATCCCACATTGTACAGGTAGAAGATGACAGGGTGAGAATTTGAGCTCAGGTGTTCCTCCTTGAAGTCTGTGCACTTTGCACTATGGACTACCAAAGAAGAGAAGGAATTTTCAGCATTTCCCAAAATAGGGACAGCTAGGAAAGGGCTGTGACTGAGATTATCTAAAATACCATGGCACGATTTCCCAAGGTGGCTCAGCGGTACCCAACCCAACTAGTATCCATGAGCATGCAGGTTCCATCTCTGGCCTTGCTCAGTCGGTTAAGGATCCGGTGCTGCCATGAGCTATGGTGTAGCTCACAAACGTGGTTGTGGCTGTGGCACAGGCTGGCAGCTACAGCTCTGATTCAACCCCTAGCTTGGGAACTTCCATATGCCACACATGCAGCCCTAGAAAAAATCAATCAATAAATAAATACAATACAATATAGCATTACCTGCTCCTATCTCACATGGAACACGGTGGTGTAAGAGACACCAAAAGTACACTGGATGGGAATATAATCTCAGATTCTCCATACAGGATGTTAACAAAGTGGTATTTCTATATTAATCTCATGCAAAGGGTGACTTTAAATGGTATTTCTCCTGTCACCACTGCTCAGGCTTATTAATGAGTCTGATTCTCCAATGGTGGCGTATTTATTAACATTAAGATAATTACTGTGACACAGAAAACAGACTCATGGTTGCCAAAGGGTGGGGGGCAAAGAGAGTGGAATGGACTGGGAGTTTGCACTTAGCGCAAACTATTAACTATTATATTTAGAATGGATAAGCAATGAGGTCCTACTATATAGCACAGGGAACTATATCCAGTCTCTTGGGATAGACAGACCATGATGGAAGATAACATAAGAAAGGGAATGTAGGAGTTCCAATTGTGGCTCAGTGGGAATGAACCTGACTGGTATCCATGAGGACGTGAGTTGGATCCTTGGCCCCACTCAGTGGCTTAAGGATCCGGCTTTGCCTTGAGCTGCAATGTAAGTTCCAGACATGGTTCAGATCTGGCATTGCTGTGGCTGTGGCTCTAAGCTGGCAGTTGCAGCTCCGATTTGACCTGACCCCTAGCCTGGGGTCCATATACAATGGGTGAGGCCCTAAAAGTCAAAAAAGAAAGAAAGGTAATGCATATATACATATGTGACTGGTTCATTTTGCTGTATGGCAGAAATTGGCACAAAATTATACATCACCGATAATTTAATAGAAATAAAATTAAAAAATAAAAAGATATATGCACCTCAATGGGAGGTGTTGATGTGACTGAAAAGTTAATATAAATAAAGAACAGCTCAAAATCAAAAAACAAAAAAACAATAAAAGATGGTTATGCGGATTTTTTGTTAATTGGAGTGATTCTACAAGGCAATGTGAAAGAAATCATCATTTCTATTCAAAGAAAACAATTGGAAAAGTGCAATCTAGGAACTGAAGCCTAGGATTGGATGCTGAGATCACAGGACATTCTTCATGCTTCACATCACTGTGTATGGACTTTGAGACCAGAGGTTCCATATGATGAGTATCTTCTGTATTCCATTAATTTATTTAATTTGGTATCCATGTCTCCAGCTACTATTGGCTGAGAACATAGTGTGTGCATAAAACCATGCTAGACACTGAGGCAGAGCCGAAAGGTAAACAGTCCTCTGCCCTCAAGTAGGCACCAAGGTATACACATCCGGAAACAGCAATAGTACAAAACGGAAAGGCGTACATACCTTACAAAGCAGTCCCTATACGCACAGGACAGACAATTTTCAGAAGCGAGTCTTTCCAACCCAAGGAAACTGGTCAAGGTGTTATGAAGAGAAGCCTACCTGGAAGCATTTTTCATGAGGGTCGGCTTCAACAGACTGAGTGAGTCAAGGCTTAAACAGAACAGGGGCCAGGGTCCTTTGGAATTTCCAGCAAGTTTGGGGCCCTGTAGGCTGATAAAGGGATGCCTTTATTCCATCACTGAGGGTGGCCAGTCAAGCTTGCTTGAATTCCCAGGAACACACCAGTTACCCCTTTACAAAGAAGTTTCTTCATCCATTCAGTAAATTCATTAGTGGAACCTAAATCATCATTTATAAAATAGGCTTTATAGACATTAAAGAGCCACAAGTATCTCGAGTACCTACATAATTATATATTTTATTGCTTTTAGTGACAGTGAGGATATACGAAGAGAAAGTTGAGACACAAGGTAACAATCAGATAGGAAATCATTTACAAGCATGAATTCTGTGGGGAAACCTGGCTTTAATGATGGCAACATGGAAGCACTAGGGAAGGCTGGTATTTCCTAGTGGTGCCTAAAGCAAAAGAAAAATTAAATACTCATCATCCCAGCACAGTGTTAAAAAAAAACAAAAAAAACCACTGCAAAAAAACATGAAAAGGTTAACACTCTTCTCTGGATGTTCACTAAAATCAGAATGTATATTTGGTCCCTCTAGGCATACTAATTTCTTCATATTTTCATTTTTATTCCACCCCCGAGTTCACTTTCCTGCCCCACAACCTCCTCATGGCGATTTTCACCTCTGCATTTCTGAGGGTGTAGATGATGGGGTTCAGCATGGGGGTGACCACTGTGTAAAACACGGCCACCAGTTTGTCCTCGGTGAAGGTGGAGGAGGGTCTCATGTAGAGGAAGATGGCAGGTCCAAAGAACAACACGACCACCGTGATGTGAGAGGCACAGGTGGAGAGGGCTTTGCGCCTTCCCTCTGCAGAATGGTTCCTCAAGTTGACCAGGATGACAATATAGGAGGACACCAAGATGAGAAAGGAGAAGATAGAGATTAATCCACTGTTGGCCAACACAACAAGCCCCTCCACAGAGGTGTCAGTGCAGGCGAGCTTGAATAAGGGGTGGAGGTCACAGAAGTAGTGGTCAATCACATTGGGACCACAGAAGGGCAATCGGACTGTGACAATAATCTGAACCATGGAGTGAAAAAAGCCCCCCAGCCAGGAACCAGCCACCAGACGGTGACACACAGCCTGGCTCATGATGACTGTGTAGTGAAGGGGTTTGCAGATGGCCACATAGCGGTCGTAGGCCATTACTGTGAGCAAGAAGATCTCAGTAACGCCAAAGAAGTGGAAGAAGAATATCTGAGCCACACAGCCCTCCAGGGAGATGGTCTTAACCTTGGAAAGCAAGTCTGCGATGAACTTGGGGGCAACAGTAGAGGAGTAGCTGATCTCCACCAGGGACAGGTAACTCAGGAAGAAGTACATGGGGGAATGCAGACTCTGACTGACTTTGACCGTCAGAACAATGAGGCCATTGCCCACCACCGTGGCCAGGTACACAGGAAGAAACACTGCAAAGCACACCCTCTGCACCTCTGGATCCTCAAAAAGACCAGTGATAATCAACTCAGTCACATTATTTGTAGGCGCCATGGGAGTGATTCACATGTACTGGACAGGAGGTAATCAGAGGCCTGCAAGAACATAAACACTGATTGTATCCAATTCACCCCATTTACAGCAAGTTAGACAGTAAACCAGTTTACAATAGAAATTTATCAAAAATTCATTCATTTAGCCAATCCATAATCATTCAGCTTTAAATATGACCACAGGGAGTTTCTGCCACGGCTCAATTGTAACGAATCTGACTAGTATCCATGAGGATGCGGTTTCAATCCCTGGCCTCGCTCAGTGGGTTAAGGATCTGGCATTGCCACGTGCTGTGGTGTAGTTGCAGACACGCTGGGTTCTGGTGTTGCTGTGGCTGTGGTGTAGGCCAGAAGCTACACCTCCGATTAGACCCCTAGCCTGGGAACCTCCATATGCTGTGTGTGCAGCCTTAAAAAGACCTTTAATTAATTAACACGACCATGCTAACAACAGTTTGTATATTAAAAAATTAAGGTTCAGAGAAATGGTTATTTACCCAGGAACACACAGAAAGTAGAAAATTCTGAGACTCACAACCAGACTTTCTAACTTCAGTCGGGGTTCTTTCTGACCTACCACAAGCTAGTCTAATTTTAGAGAGCCATTCAAGTTCAGAGCCTCTATCTTTATTATCATCATAACATTTTTCATGCTTTCTCTTCTCGGGGACTTCCCAGAACACGCTTCTCCTGAACTCCTCCTTTTCTTCATCTCTGCCTCAGGGAGTCATCTTCCCAGGGATACTGCTCCCCTTTCCAAGAGGTGCTCTGTCCTGTCCTCTTCACTCCATTCTGCCAGCCCTCAGCCTACTCAGGTCAGATCGCTTCACACGTCTTACAGCTTCAATAATGATGTTCAGCAATCCCACTCCTGGGCATCTATCCAGAGAAAACCATGATTCACAAAGACACATGTACTCCGATGTTCATTACAGCACTCTTTTCAATAGCCAAGGCATGGAAACAACCTAAATACCCATCGACAGAGGAGTGGATCAAGAAGATGTGGTACATATACACAATGGAATATTACTCAGCCATTAAAAGGAATGAAATACCGTCATTTTTTAGCAACATGGATGAACCTGGGAATTATCATGCTAAGTGAAGTCAGTCAGTCAATGAGATACCAACATCAGATGCTTTCACTGACATCTGGAATCTGAAAAAAGGACAGAATGAACTTTGCAGAACAGATACTGACTCACAGACTCTGAAAAACTTATGGTCTCCAAAGGAGACACTTTGGGGGGTGGAGAGATGTGCTGGGGTTGTGGGATGGAAATCCTATAAAATTGGATTGTGATGATCATTGTACAACTACAAATGTAATAAATTCATTGAGTAATAAAAAAATTAAAAATAAAAACGATGTTCATACAACAAATGCTTGAACACTCTGGAGAGAATCAACTTACTAGTTTGCCTCCATCATTTCACTGTCACTGTCACAACTCTTGCCCCACTGCTCACACTCTGGGCAGCTCTGAACTCACAGAGGTTGTCCTCTGAGAGCACTGTTAGGGCTGACCAGCCTGCTTCTCCCTATTCCAGGTTGGGAGTCGGAAGCAAAGTGTCTGGTAACGAGAGTGAGGATTTTCTGTGAGTTACTCCCCTGAGCACATCCTCCACATCAACAGATCCCCAGACTAAACAGAAGAAACGCAGATCACAGCACCACCTCAAGCTAACAATGCCACGGGATTCAGAACAATACTCTCTAGATTAAGGTGACCTATTAGGCATTTTGTCACCATGTTTGATCCATGAGAAATAAGGAAGAAATGGTGTGAACACCTTAATTCTCTTTTATAAATTCACCCATTGTTTTTCCCCATATCCCTGATTTCATGCTGAAATTTTCAAGAAATACACTTTTGGAAAAGTCAAAATGCACCTAAGCAACAAGGACCTGAGTCAACAGAGGAAACAAAAGCCAGTATGTAGACAGATGGAAACAAAGCAGCACGTGTCAGAATTCCTTAAGCCAGGGCTTGCGGTGAAGGTTGAAATTTCCTAAGAGAACAAATTACAGGTGTTCTCACAAGAAAAATTTTTTAAAAAGGCAACTGTCTTAGAAGATAAATACGTTAGTTGGCTTAACTGTTAGTAATCATTTCATTATGTACATGACTATCAAAACATCAAGTTGAAAGTATTAAATATATATACAACTTTCATTAGAGAAAAATGTTAAGGTTAAATAAAGACACCAAACCTGAAAAAAAATGAGAAACTAGTATTCTAGAGCAAGAAAAATAGAGGAAAAGACTATAGCATCTCAGAGATGCAGCAAGTATCCTCGATCCCTGACCTTTCCATCCCTGATTCAGTCCCTGTATACTTGAGTGCCAGAGGATGCCCCTTATTCCTCAAATAAGTTCTCCTCTTTGCTAAAGCTGGTGTAATAGGTTTCTGTTTCTTACAAGCTCAAGCTCCTAAGATAGAAACCTAGGAAAAAAAGAGAAGGAAGGAAGCAAAGGAAAGAAAAGAAAGAAAGAAGGAAAGAAGACCACTAGCACAGTAAGAAAGTTCAAAATAACAATTACTAGAAAACAGAACTGAAAATATGCCCTTTACAATAGCCAAGAAAAGTTTTTTAAACATAATATAGTTATGTAGCAAAAACCATGAAACTACTACAAGACCACAAGAAAATACATATGTATAAAAGGGAAAATCAATCTATCCCCACAAAATTCCCACAAATTACATTTAAATAAGAAAATTTAACATCGTAACTTCAACTATCCCTAAATTTGTCTACAAATGTATGCAACTTCAACCAAAATCCAGTGAAATTTTTCTTTGTAGTTTATATAATTACTCTAAACTTCATCTGCACGGGGTATAAAAGGGATCAGCCATTTATGGAAACAAAAATAAATTGCCTACCCAAGAGCTAAAGTCTTCAGGAAAGCACATGCAGTATAGAAGCGACACTGATACACGTGACCAAACACAAGCCATTTTGCTACGTGCACCTTAGTGCAGTGCACTTTCCAAAAAAAGCCATGTCGTGGGCACTAGGAAGAGAATCATTAAGACTATCTGGGACCATCTCAGCAAATCGAGTAGCTGAATGGTGAGAAGGTAAGATTGTGAAATGCCCCCCAGAATCTCCTTTGACCCTATCCTCAATCACAAACCCAAGGAAAAGAGTTGGACAGGTTGAAGCTGATAAGACTAAACTTCAGAGTAACCAGACTCCTAAAGGCAGGCATGACCTAGAAGACACTTGGATGATGCTGCTGTCAGCCTCCAAGATGCCCAGGTTCCCAGCCTTGTTGTTGTATTTGATTTATGCCTCCCTTTCACTCCCATAACCAGTCATCACCACATCCCACTAACTGTCCCTTTAAAACATCTCTCCCTATGTGCACGTTCTCTCCAGTCTTGCTGCTACCACCCTCTCACATGCTGTCAGCTGATGCCTAATTTCCGAGGCCTCTTAGTCCCCACAACTTCCCACCCCATCCATCCCGCACACTGCAGCCAGAAAAGGTTTCCTGGCCCATCTTTCTTTAGATCCTTCTCTGCTTGGGATTACCCAGGGAAACCCTGAACCCCTCTGACCTATTTTTAAAGACTTTCACAGATGGAGCCGCCTCAACTCTCACCCTCTTACCTACTAAACTTCAACTCAGGGTCCTCTCCCCATTCCACAAGCCCACTCTGCTCATTCTCTCCCCAGAGCCTCTCTTCACCAGAAATGCCTCTCCTTATCCCTTCCCACCCTACATACCTACCAATTCCAGTCCTGTTCACGGAAGGAAGCTTGCCTTTAAGACTCCAGACATATGTATATTCTCATCTCTGAGCTCTGAAAATCCTTTGGTGGTTATTCTTACATGTAAATCTGATCATGTTACTTCCCTGCCTAAACGTTAGCAGCCTCTCTCCATTGCCCACAGAATAAATCATAATATTCTTAGGATGGATTCCAGGTCCTTCTTGAACTGGCTATTGCCTATTTTTGCAACCTTATTGTCATCCCCCAAATGAACATTATACAGCTATTTCCTAATCCCAAATGTCCTTTCTCCCTTCTCTGTGCTAAGTGCTCCCTTCTTTCTAGAATACATGAATAATCCCACTACTATAGGAATAATATCTTTCTTCGTGTTCTTGCAGTAGTTTGCCATACTTCTTTTTTAGCAATTAAAGATTCTTTATAATTATGTACTGTTTCTACTACTCTACCAAGGAATACACTATCCTAGTATTCAAAATGCTTTTTAATCGTTTTCTTGAATTTTTATCACTAATTGCATTTTGGTTAATAATAGCAAGTATTTCCATGATACAAGACATCATACAGATTTTTTTTTGAGTTGTAGTTAACATATAATATTACATTAGTTTCTGGTATATAACATAGTGATGCAGTATTTTTATGCATTGTAAAATGATCACTGATCACCACAATAAGACTGGTTACAGTCAGTCACTGTACAAAGATGTTCCAATATTATTGGTTATTTTCCTTATCTATACATTACATGCTTTTTTGCCTTATTTATTTTTTAGTTACCCAAATGAATTTATCACATCTGTAGTTGTATAATGATCATAATCCAATTTCACAGGATTTCCATCCCATGACCCAAGCACATCCCCCCACCCCGCTACATTACATGCTTCTGACTTGGCTTTATTTTTACTTTATTTACTTCTTTACTTTACTTTATAGCTGGAAGTTTGTACCTCACAATCCCCATTCATCTATTGCATCCATCCCCACACACCCTTCCCTGCTGACAACCACCAGGTTTTTCTCTGTGTCTATGGTGTTTCTGTTTGGTTTTGTTTGTTCTATATCCATTAAGTCAATTCCCAGAACAAACCTGTGACCTGGGTATCATTATTATTATCACCCCTTTTCTACAAATGAGGAAAAAACAAACCACAATATAGTGAATTAACTGGCCTAAGGTTACACAGCAGTGGAGCCAGGATTTCAACCCCAGCGGTTTTACCACAGATCCTACGCTCTTTAACCACTACCTGGTACAATTTCTAGGTACCTAACACAGAAGTGAAGAGTTCAAATTAAATATTCCCCTCTGTAAGAAGTCCAAGGTATATGTTTCCACCAACACATACAAATATTTCTTGTACGAGTATGAACTCAGTCTTTTTGGATTCACTAGAGAAATGAAGGAAAATATTCTAGGGCCAATCTCAGAGATCCCTCAGAGATAAGAACCACGAAGGGTTCCATTCTTCCAGGCTTCAGCCCTAAGAGAAGGAATACACTGATAGCCATTCTGCTTGAAAACGTTTCCTTTCCTGTCATCTCACCTTTCAGTGTTTATTCCTCTTTCTGCTACCTCACTTTGCAGCCATTCCACCATCTCACCCACAGAGTTGGTAAGAAACACCCCCTCTGTCCCCACAATGGTGCCTCACCTAGAAGCATGGGGCGGGGGGGTTGGGGAATGCGACCAGCATAGGAAAGCCTAAATCAGCCTTCGAGCTTTGTGACTCTACCTCCTGTAACTTACTGGACTCTGGACCAAAGCATCATGATAGAAGGGAGACGACGGCCAGAGAAAACCTAACAGAAAGCTTCTTGTGCCAACATGACTGATCTCACATGAAGGAATGGAACCTCCATCCCAGCCATATGCTCTCACTTGGTATCTCACAGAATTCCAAAATCTGTTTAGGACTTTAATTCAAAAAATTTTATGTGTTATATAATTTGCCACAATAAAAATGTATTAATTAAACTGAATGTATTACGCCCCACCAAAAAAAAAAAAAAAAAAAAAAAAAAAGCCTCAAACCCAACCAGCTCATTTAACAAATGAACACTTGTGGCTTTATGAGAGGAACTGACTCTTGATGGCTTTCAGAGCCATCCTATGGCTGCTTAGAGACCCTGCATTTTACTTCCAGCGAGATCACCTACCTTCCAACAATCCGGTGTGGTTAGCTCTGCCTTAGAACAAAGAATGGAATCAGATGGATCTCAAATGCCTTCCAATTCAGCGTGAAGTTAGCCACGCTGCTGGAATAGATTATTACTCAAGGAGACCATCTGATCTGGAGAAACTACAATAGGATGGGGAACTGAATTCTTCCCTGTGAATCCTGGTCCCTGACAAGAAAGGTACCTTGACTAATATCACAACCCAGCTCTGATTTTTCACTGGCGTTTCCCCTGAACAAATTCAGGTCACACTCAGCTAAGCCACTCCGACTGGCACTGAAAAGATTTGGAGACATTTTCATCCAACCTCCTTAATTTATAGATGAGATGAATAAAGGGAGAGGTTAACTGGAGTCCCAAGCCACACACTAGCTATTGGCCAGGTTACCAAGGCAGATCAGTGCTCTTTCAACACTGATGACTGGGTAGTGGTGGCTACCCAGGCATCAGATGGATAGTGATGACTGGCTACTGCAACTCAAGGATCAGACCTGTCCCCAGGGACAAATCGCCAATGTTCCTAGGAGCTTTCAGAAAACAAAGTAGATGCTACCTAAGATGAACCACCAAAAAAAGGGGGGAGGGTGCAATTCAGGAGATCTGGATCTGGGTTGATAATTGGATGTATAATCTCTAGAAAATAAAGAAATGCCACAGAAAGTGGCACACTCAAGAGATTTTAAAATTCTGACTTTCATGGAGAAAACCTTTCCACCCACTGAAATTCCAAGGACTGTAACTAAATGCACAGATCCTTGAATAAGTTAAGACGCTTGAATAAATTAAGCTACACAGTAAAATCAAGGGAACAACTTCCCCATGGAATTTCTTTCCTCTTGGGTGAAACTTCATCAGTGACACCTGGACTTAGGAAAGGTTCAAAATCTTTTCAATTAGCTTAGCGAGATTTCCATAAAGTTTGCACACAATAACGAGAGAGTGAGAGAAGAATGTGAAAGGAAAAACAAAAGGGGAACATTTTTCCAGAATGGACTGCTGAGAATTAAAAGGAAAACTAATAAGAAAGAAAGAGAACTGGACAGGGAGCCAGGACATCTGGACGCGAGCTCTGGTTCAGAAGTTAATTAACGATCTAACTTAAGCCATGTCATTTTACCTCTCTGCCTCTCACTCTCCTGTTTTCACTTCTACATAAAAATGATAGAGCTGAGCTAGACTATCTCCATTGTACCTTCCAATTCTAACACTTCTGTATAAGCCACTTAGACTCCCTGTGTGGCCGCCTCTCCATCAATAATGACAGGGTTAGTAATAATGGAATACAGTCAGAATCTCCTCAGAAAGAGATGTCATCCATCCATCCATCCATCCATTCATCCATCCATTCATTCATACATTCATTCAACAAACAGCAGTGTGTCCTTAACGTGCCAAGCCCTCTTCTAGGTGTTAAAGATTTGGCAGTGGAAAAACAAAGTCCCTAACTCAAGGAAGTTACATCCTTCATGTTCCCACCAAGACAATGGAAGTTGAAAAATAAATAAATAAGCAAATAAAACTTGATATGCAAGTTAGACAGTAATAAGCCCTATGAAGAAAAATAAAACAGGTTCAGGAGAATAGAGGCTGCTGGTAGTTATTATTTTATTACAGTAGTAAGGAAAGGCCAGCTCTTGCCCATATTTCTGTCTGCTATCGTGAGAATAAAGGGGAACTGGGAAATATAAGGAAACCAGCTAGGTTAACACCACAATAATCCAGTCAATAGGGGCTTGATGTCTTTGCCAGGATGGTAGCGTTGAAGGTTTTAGGAAGTGGTCAGGTTCTGTGTTGTGAAGGTAGAGTTAACAAGATTTGCTGATGTTTTGACTGAGTGGATAAAGAGGAAGCGAGAATTCCAGGATACCTCCAAGGTAGACTGGAACAATGAAAATGGAGTGACCATTACTGAGTCTGGAATTCCTGGAGGAAAAAGCATGGGAGCAGGAAAATTCAGAGTATAGATTTGGATGTGTTAAGCAAAGTTGCTTTTCATGACACCAACAGAGATATTGACGTGACAGCTGAATATACGAATCAAAGTTCAGGTTAAAAAAAAAAAAAGTCCAGGTTGAGCTCTAAGTTTGAGTCATAAACCATGAACCCGTTACTTAAAGCCATGAGACTCAATGAGATTTCTAGAGACGAAAACAGGATTAGTTTGAGAACCAAGCCCTATGATATCCTCCAAGAAAATGGAGAAACAAGAACCAGCAAGAGAAATGCAGCATGATTAATGTGATCAGAAGAGAACTAGGAGAGATGCTGGCATGGAAATGAAGTGAGGATATTGTCTCATGGAAGGAACGGCCAGCCAGGTCTAACGCTGCTTCATTCCAGGAAGTCATTCATCGTGAGACAGCAGATCCGCCAGGCACAGTTCATTCCTGAACCCCGGGTTGAGACGCCAAGGGGAAGGGCTAGCTGAGCACAGCGCATGACTTGCTGCCAGTGCCCCTTCCTTCCACTCACCCTGGCACCTCTGTGGGGGCATGTGGCGGTGAGCTTATGACCAAGGAGGGTGAGTTAGAAGAGCTAATTACTGAGAGATGAGATGAAGAGCACTCAACCACAGGAGTTCCCATCGTGGCTCAGCGGAAACAAATCTGACTAGTATCCATGAGGATGAAGGTTCAATCCCCAGCCTCGCTCAGTGGGTTAAGGATCTGACATTGTCAGGAGCTGTGGTGCAGGTCGCAGCCATGCCTTGGATCCTGCGTTGCTGTAGCTGTGGCATAGGCCAGCGGCTACAGCTCCAATTCAACCCCTAGCCTGGGAACCTCCCTATGCCGCAGGTGTGGCCCTAAAAAGACACAATAAATAAATTAAATAAATAAGTAAAAGGACTCAACCGCAGAGGAACCAGGGTGTTGGGGCACAGGAGCAATTTTTCCCGATCCAGAGGAATAACTACAAGTTGGTAGCACAAGTAAACGCTGAAGGTCTGTATACCTCTGATATCCAGTTTAGTAGCCAGCAGACACGTGTATTTAATTTTAAGTGAACTAGAATTGAATAAAATTAACCCGCTTTTCGGTCAGACTAGGCACATTTCAAATGTTAGGCAGCCGCATGGCGAGGTTCTGCCGTATGTGAGCACAGATACCGAGCATTTCCATCATCACCAAACATCCCGTTGGCAATGCTGACCTAACTTCAGAAGCTTCCGAAACAGAATGTTTACCTAGAATGTAAGCTCCATGAAGGCAGGTACCGTCTGTCTTATGTACAGCTCTATATCCCAAGCACATGAAAAAAAAAAAAAATGCCCAAGTCTTGTCGAATAAAGTATTAAATGAACCTAAAAACCCTGAAATAGTTGAATGATTAAGAAAATTATTCTACAATTGATTGCTATGATAGTACCAATCCATTACAAATCACCTTTATAGAAAAAAAAATTAAGGGAGTTGTTGTTTTTTATTGAGATACAACTGATATATAACATTATATTAGTTTTAGAGGTCCAACATAATATGATTTTTGTACACACTGTGAAATGATCACCACAGTAAGTCTAGTTAACACCCATCACCACACATAGTTTTAATTTTTTTGTCAGGACCACTTTTATTTTTTTTATTTTTATTTTTTTTTTTTGTCTCTTTGCCATTTCTTGGGCCGCTCCCGAGGCATATGGAGGTTCCCAGGCTAGGGGTCTAATCGAAGCTGCAGCCGCCGGCCTACACCAGAGCCACAGCAACGTGGGATCCAAGCCGCGTCTGCAACCTACACCACAGCTCACGGCAACACCAGATCCCTAACCCACTGAGCAAGGGCAGTGATCGAACCTGCAACCTCATGATTCCTAGTCGCATTCGTTAACCACTGCACCACGGTGGGAACTCCAGGACCACTTTTAAAAGTTACTCTCTTAGCAACTTTCAAATATACAATACAGTCCTGTTAACCACAGTCACCATGCTGCATTACACCCCATGACTTATTTATTTTATAACTGGAAGTTTGTATCTTTTGACCCCCTCCATCCATTTTACCTGCCCTCTTCCCACTGCCTCTGGAAACAGCCAAGCTATTCTCTGTATCTATGAGTTCTTTTTGTTGGTCTTTTTTTAAATCTTTTTAGGGCCATACCCACAGCATATGGAAGTTCCCAGGTCGAAACGGAGCTGCAGCTGCTGGCCCGCGCCACAGTCACAGCAACACAGGATTCAAGCCACATCTGTAACCTACACCACAGTTCACCACAATGCCAGATCCTTAACACACTGAGCCAGGCCAGGGATCGAGTCCACATGGATAGTAGTCGGGTTTGTTACCACTGAGCCACAATGGGAACTCCCTGTTTTAGATTCCACATGTAAGTGAAATCATACATTTGTCCTTCTCTGTCACACTGATACCATTTAGCATATCCACTCATCCTCAACAGACACTTGGGTTGCTTCCACGTCTTATTGTGAATATCGCTGCAATGAGCATTATGACGTATATATCTTCTTGAGTTAATGTCTCTGTTTCCTTCTGATAAATTCCCACAAATGAAACTGCTGGATCATGTGGCAGTTTTAAGTTTTAATTTTTTGAGGAGCCCTTATACTGTTTTCTATAATGGCCATAACAATTTACATTAGCACCAACAGTGTACAAGGGTTCACTTCTCTCCACATCACTGCTACCTTGTTTTTTCTTGTCATTTTGAAAATAGCCGTTCTAAAAGGTCTGAGGTGGTATCTCACTGTGGTTTTGATTTGCTTTTCCCTGATGATTGGTGATGTTGAGGATCCTTTCATGTACCTGCTGGCCACCTGCATGTCTTTGAAAAAATGTCTAATCAGATCATCTGCCCATTTTAATCTGTTTGGGGGTTTGCTGTTGACGTGTAAGAGTTCTTTATGTATTTGGGGATTAACTTTTTTTTTTTTTTAGGGCCATACCTGTGGCATATGGAAGATCCTGGGCTAGGTAGGGGTCAAATCAGAGCTGCAGCTGCCAGCCTACACCACAGCCACAGCAACTCGGGACCCTAGCTGTATCTGTGACCTATGCCATGGCTTGTGGCAACACTGGATCCTAAAGCCACTGAACGAAGCCAGGGATTGAACCCACATCCTCGTAGACACTACGTCAGGTTCTTAACCTGCTGAGCCACAACAGGAACTCTGGAATTAACTCTTTATCAGACATATGACCTGCATACATTTTCTCCCATTCAATGGGATGCCTTTTTCTTTATGGTTTCCTTGCTGTGCAGAGGCTTTTTAGTTGTCTTGGGCTTTTTATAATTTTTTGCATTTTTTGTTTTGTTTTGTTTTTTGTCTTTTTGCCATTTCTTGGGCCACTCCCACGGCATGTGGAGGTTCCCGGGCTAGGGGTCTAATCGGAGCTGCAGCTGCCGGCCTACACCAGAGCCACAACAACATGGGATCCAAGCCACATCTTCAACCTTCACCACAGCTCATGGCAACACCAGATCCCTAACCCACTGAGCAAGGCCAGCGATTGAACCCCCAACCTCATGGTTCCTAGTCGGATTCGTTAACCACTGAGCCACAACGGGAACTCGAGGCTTTTTAGTTTAATGTAGATGTACTTACTTATTTTTGTTTCTGTTGCCTCTCCTTTTAGTGTCAAATCCAGTATTTGTCAAGATTGATGTCAAGGAGTCTTCCCCCACGTTTTCTTCGAGGAGTTTTATAGTTTCAGATCTTACATTCAAGTCTTTAATCCATTTTGAATTAATTTTTGTGTCTGGTATAAGAGTATTCTAGTTTCATTATTTTGCATGTGGCTGTACAGTTTTCCCAAACCATTTATTGAAGAGACTGTCCTTTCTCCATTATATAGTCTTGACACCTTTGTTGTAAATTAATTGACCCTATATGTGTGGGTTTATTTCCAAGCTCTCTATTCTGTTCCATTGATTTGTGTCTATTTTTATGCAAATGCCATACTGTTTTGATTATTACGGCTATGCAATATAGTTTGAAGTCACAGATTATAATGTCTCCAGATTTGTTCTTTCTTAAGTCTTCTTCTGCTATTCAGGATCTCTTGTGTTCCTTACAAATTTTAGGATTGTTTGTTCTATTTCTATTAAGAAGGCTATTGGAATTTTGATAGAGATTGCATTGGTCTGAGATTGCTTGAAGTAGTATGGGTATTTTAACAATATTAATTCTTCCAAATCCTAAGCACAGTATATCTTTCCATTTATTTCTATAGTTTTTAATTTCTTTCAGTAATGTGTTATAGCTTTCAGCACACCTCCTTGCTAAAATTTATACCAAGATCTTTCATTCTTTTTGATGCAACTATACATGGGATTATTTTCTTAATTTCTCTTTTGGATAATTCATTATTACTGTACAGAAACACAACAGAATTTGTATACTGATTTTGTATACCACAACTTCACTGAATTTGTTTATTGGTTGTAACATTTTTGTGATGGAGTCTTTAGGTTTTCCATGTATAATTTCATGTTATCTGCAAATAGTGACGGTTTTACATCTTCCTTTCCAACTTGGCTTCTTTTTATTTCTTTTTCTTGCCCAATTGATGTGGCTAGGACTTCCAATATTATATTGAATAAAAGTAGTAAGAGTGCACTTCCTTGTCTTGTTTCTGATATTCAAGGAAAGGCTTTCAGTTTTTCACCATTGATTACGATGTTACTAGTAGGTTTCTTCATATATGGCCTTTATTATGTTGAGGTACATTCCCCCATGCCTGCTTTGTTGAGAGTTGTTATAAAGTGAAGTTGAAGTTGTCAGTGCTTTTTGTGCATCTCTTAAAATGATCGTATGATTTTTATCCTTCATTTTGTTAACATGGTATATTGCTTTGATTGATTTGTGGATGTTGAACCATGCTTGCATCTCTGGAATAAACCCTACTTGATTATGATGCCTGATTCCTTTAATATGTTATCTAATTCCGTTTGCTAATATTTAGCTGAGGATTTCTGTGTCCAGGTCCATCAGCGATAGTGATCTATAATTTCTTTTCTTGTAATATCCTGTCTAATTTTGATATCAAGATAATGCTGACCTCATAAAATGAGTTTGGAAGTGTTCCCCTCCATTCTATGCTTTGGAAGAATTTGAGTAATATTGGTACTAACATTTTTTCAAATGTTTGGTAGAATTCACCAGTGAACCATCTGGTCCTGGATTTTTGGTTGTCTGAGAAACTTTTTGATGACTAATTTAGCCTTCTTACTAGTAATCCATTTTTTCAGGTTTCCTGATTCTTCATGATTCAGTCTGTTATGTTGTATGCTTCTTAGAATTTATCCATTTCTTCTAGATTGCCCAATTTGTTACCATATAACTGTTTATAGCAATCTATTATGAATCTTTGTATTTGTGTTATATTGTTTTAACATCTCCCTTTCTTTCTTTTTTTTTTTTTTTTTGTCTTTTTTTTTTGCTATTTCTTTGGGCCGCTCCCACGGCATATGGAGGTTCCCAGACTAGGGGTCCAATCGGCGGAGCTGGAGCCCCCAGCCTAAGCCAGAGCCACAGCAACATAGGATCCAAGCCGCGTCTGTGACCTACACCACGGCTCATGGCAACACCAGATTGTTAACCCACTGAGCAAGGGCAGGGACCGAACCCGCAACCTCATGGTTCCTAGTCAGATTCATTAACCACTGCGCCACCACGGGAACTCCTCCCTTTCATTTCTAATTTTATTTATTTGAATCCTTTCTTTCTTTTCTTGGTGAGTCTAGCTAAAGGATTTTCAGTTTTGTTTATCCTTCGGAGGAAAAAAAAAAAAAGCTCTTAATTTCATGATCTTTTCTCTTCTCTTAGTCTCTATTTATTTATTTCTGTTTTTTGTTATTTCATTCCTTCTACTAACTCTGGGCTCCATTTGTTCTTCCTTTTTTTAGTTTCTTGAGGTATAAGATTAGGTTGCTCATCTGAGATCTTTCGTGTTTCTTGATGTAGACATTTATTGCTATGAACTTCCCTCTGAAAACTGCTTTTGTTGTATCCCATGAGTTTTGAAAATTTTTTACTTACAAAAGAAGTTATGTATAATAGAATGCCTCAGTCAATATGCCAATTTTACATCCATTTTCCCTTCCCTCTTTATGAGAACAAAAGAAAATGATTTTTTAATAGAACACAGTTTCACACAGAATAAACAATTATACTTTCCAGCCTCCCTTATACTTAAGGGTGACCACTTGGCATTTATCTCTTGAATAAGATGAAAGAAAAAGGGTTGTGTGGCACTTTTGAAACATTTCCTTAAAAAGAAAGTGATTGGTTTATCCTCTCCATTTCCTCTCTATGGCCACCTAGAATATAGATGAAATACTAGAGTTGTGCTGTCTAATATATATTTTTAAACTGAACTTATTAAAATTCAATAAAATTTAAAATTCAGTTCTTTTATCTCCCTAACCACATTTCTACAGCTCAACAGACACTATCACATTGGACCTCACAGATATGGAAAATTTCCAGGATAACATAAGTTCTACTGGACGGCTTTCATATGTAGTATCAGAAGTCTTTAAGGTCATGAGGTTGAATCTACATGCTGAAGATGGTTGACTGTGAATTTCTGATAATATTGTTGGACCTCCTAAAAGTGCTGGACTTTGACTTCTATACTTCTCTTTCATAAGTTGTCTTTTATTTCTATCACCTGCAGTCAAACCTATACCGAACATGTGAAAAAAAATACAAAATTGTATATGCAGAGTAGGATGTAGCCCTCTACCTATGTGTCATTAATGAAGTTATTTTATATTCATTGTCCAAAAAAAATTCATTTTGGTTTTTTTTCTTTCTTGATGCTGTGGCAGAATCAACAACTAGGAAGTAACAACATGGTTGCCAGTGGTAAGTGGTAATAATTAGACTGTTATTGCTTCTGTGAATTGAGTAGACATTTTCTAAATTTCACAACATCCAACTCTTAAAACAATTGAAAAATTGCTTTCCTTTGTTTCCTATGGTATTTCCAGTGATACAAAAACAAAGTGAGTAATTAGCCCTCAATAGACCTACCCTCAGTAGGTAAGGTAATCCTTTAGAAAATTGACAATCCCATTAGAGTAGATATTATCCGTACTATCCATCCATGATTATCCAAGGACTAAGAGTGCACGGATGATCTTTCTGTAGCTCTCAGGGAGGAAAACAAATATGTACATGAATAAGAGGCTTCTATCATATTCTACATCCTAAAGTCTTAGTCTGCTATGATACACTCAAGGCATCCAGAGAAAGGGAGGGTAGCTCCACTGAGTTTAGTTCAGAAACTAAATGATTTAAAACATACATTAACAAAATATGAAACATTCGGCATAAAAGATAAAGAGGCCATGTAACAGTCAACCTCTACTTAACAACTATTTATTGAACACCTACAATGTGCCAGCTACTGTGATAGACACTCAAAAGTAATCAAGCAACAGAGAATGTTTAGCCCAAAGAAGCCTCAAAACAAAATGACTGGACTGCCTTCAAATGCCTAAAACTTTTTTAGGATGGAATCAAGGACCATACTGAGCAGCTCCCTGAGACAGGAAGAAGTCCAATTAGTGAATAGGCATGTAGTCATCACACACACGAAATTAAGGACCAGCACTAATTATGATGATAATTATGACAGTTAGTATTTATTGAGTCCATGGTACAACTGCATACCAGGTTCTTTTCTAAAAACTTTATGTATATTATCTATTTTACTATTCATTACACTAGGAAGTTCACACTACTGTTAATCTTCTTGTACTTATGCAAAGAGGGTGTGGAGTGAAGTATTTGGATCATGAGATGTGAGAGAAGGACTACTGGAAGAGCCTGATGAATTTCAGAGCCTGAGCTCTTCAAATTTTAGCAGAAAGAGATATGCTCCTCACCATAAGACACGTTGATTTAAAAAAAAAAATCTATAAAATCTGGAGTTCCCGTTGTGGCACAGCAGAAAAAAATCCAGATGGTAACCACGAGGTTGTGGGTTCGATCCCTGGCCTTGCTCAGTGGGTTAAGGATCTGGCATTGCTGTGAGCTGTGGTGCATGTCATAGATGCAGCTCAGATCCTGTGTTGCTGTGGCTGTGGTGTAGACCAGCAGCTACCGCTCCGATTCACCCCCTAGCCTGGGAATCTCCATTTGCTGCAAGTGCAGCCCTAAAAAAAAAAAAAAAAAAAAAAAAAAAAAAAAAACTATAAAATGTGATGTAGAAAGGATTGCCCATGAACCTAAAAGTTTGTTTATTCAACAAGCTCTGACAAAGCATCAGCTAAATGCATAATATTTAGAACAGTAAAGAAAGGACAGTGGGTAGTCCTGTCCTTGAAAACTTACAGTCTAGTGAGAGAGGAGATCATATGAACTTATACAATCAAAGTGATAAGGGCAGTGACAAAACCATGTAGAAATAACCATGAATAATAGGAGACACAAGTTCAACCCAAGGAGGAAGAAGATGAGAGAAGGACTCATAAGGGAAGCGACTGTAACCTGAGTCTTAAAGTTTGTCATGTGGAAAAGTGTGGTAAAGTCATTGCAAGAGTGGTATTTTCTCAGGGATTATTAATGGTCATCCATGGCCATGACTAGTGGGGACAAGGGAAATACGGACAATTTCCTGGTGCCTTTAAAACCGCTATTCACCTATATGCTCAACTAGCACCTGAGGGGAAAGGGGGAAGCCCTTAAGGTCTACAGCATACTGTGATGCCCCATCCTTTTGCAAGGAAGCATCCTGCATTGTTTCCCTGACCCTCAGGGAAAGCTAGAGGGATGGAAGCCAAATGAAAAGACAGTCTGTGTAATCCCAGAGTCAACAGGGGCAAATTCTATGATATTCGCTCTATTTTCCACAATGCTAAGGGTCAGTTGGGCAAAAGGATTTTCTGAGAGATGGAACAATAATGTAAACACACACCAGCTTACAAGACACACTAATAGACATGACAAGAAAAGGACTCGGAGGGAGGGAGGGAGGCAGGAAGGAAGGAAGGAAATCATAGGAATAAGTGATTTAACCTATGAAACACTGTCAAAATGTTTTCCTCTGCATTTGCACTTAGTTTGATTCTTAATATTTCCAAATCCCATGATATTGTTGGCTCTCACGAAGCCGATCTGACCTCTGTCCTTGGAACATTACACCAGATTACCAGGGAGTCTTTGGTTGCTAAGGAGAATCACAGCAGCAGTACCATCAAGCCTTTACATTTGTTTCTGTCATTCATGAACATCTCACTAAAATCAAAACTCATTTCAAGAGCAGGGAATAATGAGATACATTTTATTGCTTCCTGTTTTCACTCCATCCCTGAGTTTTCCTTTTTGTCCCACAACCTCCTCATGGCAATTTTCACCTCTGCGTTTCTGAGTGTGTAGATGATGGGGTTCAGCATGGGGGTGACCACTGTGTAGAACACAGCCACCAGTTTGTCCTCAGTGAAGGTGGAGGAGGGTCTCATGTAGAGGAAGATGGCAGGTCCAAAGAACAACAAGACCACTGTGATGTGAGAGGCACAGGTGGAGAAGGCTTTGCGTCTTCCCTCTGCAGAATGGTTCCTCAAGTTGACCAGGATGACGATATAGGAGGTCACCAGGATGAGAAAAGAGCACAGAGCAATTAATCCACTGTTGGCCAAGACAATAAGCCCCTCCACAGAGGTGTCAGTGCAGGCGAGCTTGAATAATGGCTGGAGATCACAGAAGTAGTGGTCAATCACATTGGGACCACAGAAAGGCAACTGGATGGTGATGAGAATCTGAATGATAGAATGAACAAAGCCCCCAAGAAAGGAACCAGCCACCAGACGGTGACACAGTTGATGGCTCATAATGTTCATATAATGAAGGGGTTTGCAGATGGCCACATAGCGGTCATAGGCCATCACCACAAGCAAGAAGATCTCAGCAACGCCAAAGAAGTGGAAGAAGAATATCTGAGCCACACAGCCCTCCAGGGAGATGGTCTTAACCTTGGAAAGCAAGTCTGCGATGAACTTGGGGGCAACAGTAGAGGAGTAGCTGATCTCCACCAGGGACAGGTAACTCAGGAAGAAGTACATGGGGGAATGCAGATTCTGACTGACTTTGACCGTCAGAACAATGAGGCCATTGCCCACCACTGTGGCCAGGTACACAGGAAGAAACACTACAAAGCACACCCTCTGCACCTCTGGATCCTCAAAAAGACCAGTGAAAATTAACTCAGTCACATTCTTTGTACTGGCCATGGTTTGCACTTGATGAAGATGGATCTAAGGGAAGAGACCTGTGACAAAACACAATCATTACACCAACCCTTCGTGTTTACTTAGCACTTGCCTATGTATGGAATTCTTTCACACATCATACCTCACATACTAATTTTTTGTTTCCTAATATAGTAAATGTTTGCCCATTCAATGCTCACTAGTCCATCCTAGGCAAGACATGATCCCATCAACCTCACAAAAAAAACCTTATGATCCAATAGAATATTACTCAGCCATAAAAAAGAATGAAACAATGGCATTTGTAGCATCAAGGATGGACCTAGAAATTATCAGACTAAGTGAAGTTAGACAGTGAAAGACAAACATCCTCATAGCACTTATACATGGAATCTTTTTAAAAAAAAAAAAAAGGATACAAATGAACTTATTTACAAAACAGAAACAGACTTACAGACTTTAAAAACAAACTGATGGTTACTGAAGGAGACAGATGGGGGAGAGGGAGAGATTGGGGGTTTGGGATTGGCAATACGCACACTATGGTATATGGAATGAATGGCCTAAGGGGACCTGCTGTACAGCACAGGGAATTCTACCCCATATTCTGTGATAGTCTATGTGGGAAAAGAATCTGAAAGAGAATGGATGTGTGTACATGTAAAACGGAATCGCTTTGTTATGCAGCATAAGTTACCACAACCTTGTAAATCAACTCTACTTCAATAAAAGTATAAAAAAATGAAAGAAAAGAAACCTACAATCCCCATAGTACAAGTAAAAAAATGAGGCTCAGAGAGGTTATAAGTTAGCCCAGCCTCCCAGTAAGAAATGGACTCAGAACAAGAACCAGATCATTTTATTCCAATGAGCATGTTGTTTCAAGGAAACCACCCTGAAGAAAATAATTACTATCATCAGCATCAGGAACCACCTATTTTAATGACTAACAGTTATCCCATTCTCATCAGTCCTTTGTGCTAGAAAATGTCAAGCGAACTTCTACTCCTGAATCTGTTTTCTCCTTTTATTCTCCAGAAATGCCAATCTCATTGATACTGCTCCTTTTCTAAAGTGTGTCTTCAACATTTTCTTTCTATGAACTATATAACTTTCTGAATTATTTTTGGCCTTATGATTTCACCCAATCCCACAGCTTCATGAATTTTTACACACGTTTTTTGAAATTTTTGATACCTGATACCAAAGTGAACATCCAGAAGTTGTTGAGAATATAGTTCAACAATAGTTCAAATGTAACATATGGGGACATATAGTTTGCTTGTTTCTATTTCCTGGTTTTCCTACTACTGGCAAATACTTGTGTCAGCTAGAGGTGAGGATTTATTTTAATTCAATTATTTGAACGAATGTTTTATTAAGTAACTTCAAGTGCCTAGGCAATTCAGCAAGTATGAAAGAAGACAGACGGCTCTCACTCTCAGGAAACTTGCAACTTCATGCAATTAAATGGCACCTTTTTCTTTGCTTTTTTTTTTTATGCTTCTTTTTTAGGGCCACACATGTAACATATGGAAGTTCTCAGGCCAGGGGTGGAATTGGAGCTACTATAGCTGCCGGCCTACACCACCGCCACAGCAACACAGGATCCAGGCCTCCTCTGCAACTTACATCACAGCTCATGGCAACATCAGATCCTTAACCCACTGAGTGAGGCCTCATGGATACTAGTCAGATTCATTACCATTGAGCCACAACCAGAACTCCTAAATGGCACATTTATAAAATGAGACAGAGAAAACTCAAGAACTGAAGAAGAAATGGGACAATGAAAGGTATAAAAAAATGGGAGGGGGCAGTCAGGAAGAACAACTGAGCAGGAAAGATGAAACGAGATGAGGCTCCCTTGCTGGTGCTGGGGAATGGAAACAAGGAAGGCATCAAAAGCAACCCAAAGAGGCTGTGAACCAGTCTGGGGGCCTGGAGGAAACTGAGCGTGTGGGTAACTGGCATTCACCATTTTCACTGTCAGCCCATCAACCACAACAGCAGATCCTGCTGCACTCTGTTCAGCTTCTCCTGCATGCTGGACGGCAGTAAGCACGGTACAGTCATCCCTCATTTAAATCTTCCTGCGCCACTGTGGGGTGGTGAACTGATAGATGAGGAACCATGACTCAGAGAGGTTATGTTACTCGCCCGAAGACACACGACAGGTGAATGGCTGAGTCAAGGCTAAAACCCAGGCGTATCCAGAAAGGAAAGGAAAGCTTCCCCCAACATGAGTAGGAGATACGCCTGAGGAGGAAGGGCAAATCAGGACCAGAAAGAGCACACGTGAATGACATTTTTCTAGTGAAGATCAAAATACTACAGTACCCTCCCTCGTGTGGTTCAAAGGGAAACCTAGCCTTGGCTATTGGTTCCATCTCTCATGCCGCAATATTCTTACAAGAGGGCCTGATGATCCTTGGGTGAAGAAATGTATCTATATAACTCACAGCCCAGAATAGGCATCCGAGTCTCGACGCAGTGAGGGCTGAAACAGGACAGAGACGGTCACTCCATTTTCTTCTAGTAGTCAACAAAATTAGGGGATGGGATAGGAAGGCTTATTAACTCCAGGGGGAGTTCCTGGAGCCTCTTATACATGGGCAATGGAATTAATCATAAAATAAGTAAAATCAAATGTTGTAATTGCCCCCAGAGGTAAAGAAAGCCAACTTTTAAGAGAGAAAAGTAACACCCAGGTTTCATAAAAAGTAATGCATTCCCATGTACCTTTCATGTCTATTTAATGTAGTCCAAGCCACCGTTAGCTCATGGCTGGATTACTACTGCTCTCCCTGCTTCCACTCTTCTCTCCTAAGGTTTATTCTCCAGATAGTAGAATCGGCAAGATCCTCTAAAAAGATCAGTCAGGGAGATCCTGTTGTGGCTCAGTACTAAGGAACCCAACTAGTATCCATGAAGACACAGGTTCCGTCCCTGGCCTTGCTCAGTAGGTTAAGGATCCAGTAGTGCCCTGTGCTGTGGTGCAGGTCACAGGTGAGGCTCGGATCCTGCATTACTGTGGCTGTGGCGCAGACCTGCAGTTGTAGCTCCGATTCGACCCCTAGCCTGGGAACAACCACATGCCGTGGATGTGGCCCTCAAAAAACAAAAAACAAAAAAACAGTCAGATTGTGTCTCTTACGCCCATCCTCACAAAAGGAAAAACACAACATCTCAACACAACATCTCTACTGATGTCTTGCTGGTTCCCACAGGGAGAAAAAAAAAAAAACTGCAGAGTCCCTACCATGATGTGTGTGCTGGGGCCCCTGCTCTTTCCCCAGCCACTTATCCCACCCCTCTTCTATTTGCTCAGTGCTTTTCCAACAGCAGAATGTAGGGCACTGTGAGGACTATCAGGAATCATTCTAGGTCCTGACCCACATGCAATAATGTCATGGCATTGAGCAAAACTGCCAATACGATGCAACTGAATTAAATCAACTTCTTGCTAAAATGTTTGACTTCATCTTTTCATATTGAGGGAATAGTTCCAGGTTCATGGGCCTCTGAAGCTACCTTTCACTCTTCTCATGGATCAGTCTAGAGTAGTGATTATAAGAGTGAGTGTTGCAGTTGGCAGCCAATTCTTAGCTCTATCATCCACATCTCATGTGTCCTTGGAAACAGCTCATTTGCTTGGAATGGGTCACAATTCACATTTGAAATGGTTGTTATAAGAATTAGATATGAGATAGAATATAGAAAACACTTAGATTTACCTGGCAAATAGGAAGCTCTCAATAAATCATAGCTATGACTAGTTCAGACTTCCTCATATTTACATTCTCTCTGCTTTCTTTTTCCCCCCTTCCCTGAGAGAAAGCGTTCGTTGGTAGTTAATTACCTCCTTTTCCCTCCAGCATGTCCCCAAATAAAACCCGCACCCTGGCATCAAGGGTTACAAGATAATCCATGATTTATACGTAAAAGCCTAGGCAGGTAAACAATGGTCTAGACCCTAACTAGGTGGAATTTTATCCTCTAACATAAAACTCCAGTGACAGAAATCTGATGAGAAAATAAGAAAGTGATAGAGAGCCTGGAAGACATACTGCTATGGGTGCAACATCACATCACAAAGGGCTCCTTCCCACGGCTCACTCTGGACCCCAAGTGGTACTTCATGGAACTGCAGAACGTGAATGCAAACAAAACAACAAAACTTTATCCTCTCCTTTTTACAGAGGCAGAAACTGAGGCTCAGAGGGGAAAAGGGACTCACCCTAGACACGCAACGATTCAGAGCCTCTTACATTCAGTCAATGACATCCCCTGGCACCATATTACCTACCTTGTACGGTAATTCCGTCTTAGAGCAAGAAGTTGAACATGAAGGGTCTTCTCTGTAGGCTCAGGGACTATGTCTCCCTCCGTTGTAATAACTTTTCATTTAAATGGATGTCCTGGGCTGAGACTGAATGAGTGAGCGCTGGAACACTGAAAGCTCTCTTCACAGCAAGACTCTTCCACTGTTCTTCTTCCTCTGCATCAAAGGCCCCCAGGAGGCTCTACCACTCCATCTCAGCTAAGGCACCAGGTGAAACCAGAGGCACTTTAGAGCTAAAAAGAAATTTGTAGACCATTAATCCAATCTCCTTAGCTGACCCAGGAAGCAACTGAGAGCCAGAGAGTTTGACTGACTTTCTCGGTGTCACACAACTACTTATTGGTCAAACTGCTGAGGTGCTATTTCTGAGATACTGGGATTCTTTCAAGTGATTTTGACTTTGTGATTGCTGTTGCCAATTAACAATGTCAATTTTTTTCTTTGAGATTATTATTAAAAGGGGGTAGGGAGCCCAGGATGCTGGGGAGGGGGCTAGAGACACAGCTATTTTTATTAAACAGATTAGTCCTAAAATAATAATAATACACGCAAGATGGCTGAAGGTGGCCCCAATGAGCGTTTTGGTTTGCTTTTTGTTTGATTTTTATCTGAGGATAAAGCTCTGAGGCTGAGGCAGCGTAATGAATAATTATTTAGGTAGTTAGCACAGAAACATGGGCTTCGATGTATTCTTTGATATAGTTGTTGATTAATACCTAAGATTTGGGAGTTCCAGGAAATGACATTCTCAGGCCTTGTTTTCTATAGAAAGTATATCTGCTTTATGTCTAGGTGGACATTAATCTCTAATTCATCCCTCGACTGATAGGGAAGGAATGAGAGGAATGGCAGCTCCCAGTCTAGGGGAGACAAGAACAAAGTAGCCATATAACTTATGGGGCATATCCATCTCTAAAACCCCTATTGGATAAAGCCTGATATAGGTGACTGGACAAAGCCAATGGGAAAACGGAATGATGTCTGGACTCTTTCTCCCCCTCCCAGTGTCTGTGCTGGGGGCTCTTTGCTTTCCTGTAATAAAGACTTTTGCTTGCTTGCTGAATGCAGGAAGTTCATTTTTCCAGCTCCATGAACAAGAACCTGAACTCTAGTAACATCTTTCCAGTATCAAGGCGACAGCCTCTGCGGAGACCCCACCCAGAGTGCCCTGCCCCCAGTTCAGCAGCAGCAGACAGACAAACAGACCCACCCAGGGAGCAACCAGCGCTGCCCGCCCAGGACATGTGGCCTGGGCAGCAGCAGGGGGGGCGGGGGGAGAACGCTTGCCTTTCTGCTGACTTCTTCCAGCTCTAATCTTTTTTAAATTTTTTGGAAAGAACCTGGGTGGGTGCAGCAGAGGTGGAGCGAAACCAGAATTTCTCATTTTCTCCCCTTGCTCCTAATTTGAGGGATATGGCAACCCTCTGCCTAAAAAAAAGAAAGAAAAATCCCATGGAAAAAAGACGGAGAGCTGGAAAAAACGCTGCAGGAACCTCCATCGAGATCGCTAGGATGGAGCCCAGGATGGCTGGGCGCTCCTGGAGGCAGCCCGGCCCACCCCGCCGACTCAGGCTGGAAGGCAGCCCAGAACCTTCCAAGCCCCAGCAGACGCTGAAAAGGAAAAGGGGGGGGGGAGAATGTGGCGAAGGGGGAGGGGCAGGCGGGGGTGGGGGTGCTGAGCCTCCTGTTCATTAGCAGTTGAGAAACATTCCTTTCTAGCTGATCAATCTTTGTTTTCTTTGGCAGTGCTGGGGGCTCCCGCCCAGCGCTGAGATGGAGAGCTCTATCCCTCCGCAGTCGGGGCGCCCCCCGCATGGCTTGGGGGGCAGCGCGGAAGGAGCGACGAGGGGGTTTGTTGGGGCACCACAGGGGCTTAAGCCTCCTCAATTTTTTTTTTTTTTGTCTTTTTGTCTTTTTGTCTTATTAGGGCTGCACTCACCCCACACATGGATGTTCCCAGGCTAGGGGTCCAGTTGGAGCTGCAGCTGCCAGCCGCAGCCACAGCCACACCAGATCCAAGTGGCTTCTGCAACCTACACCACAGCTCACCGCAACGCTGGATCCTTAACCCACTGAGCAAGGCCAGGGATTGAACCTGCAACCTCATGGTTCCACGTTTCCGCTGGCCATGATGGGAGCTCCAACGGTGTCAATTTTAATACTATCCCACAACACTGTATGGCCTGTGATCTTTTGGAAAGTGCACAGCCTATGGTGATGTGGATAAATCACAAAGGAAAAGATCTGGGAAATCAGCCCCATGACCAATCTTTAGCTCAACTATTTAGGAACAGAAAGAGCAAGAGAAAAATAGCTAACCAGAAAGTTTGAGATCCCGTTGTGGGCTTAGAAAACACTCGCTGGAAGACCAAAGATTGTTTTTCAACATTGAGATGTTTGAACTATTTAAAATAAATTGAGCCACATGCTGTGATCAAGGGACCAAATTCCCATGGAGGTTTTGTCTCTAGTGTGCAACTTTTCCAAGAAACTGTAGGTTAGGAAAATATTCAACGTTTATTTCAATTAATTCAGTTAGAGAACTTGGAGAAGTTTTAAAACGCAGTATTTGTGCTTAAAAACATGACATTAGTAGAATTTTTGCCCCAATTTTCTGAATTACCATGGGAGTATGAACCTGAAAGGAGAAGAGAGGACTGGCCCAGGGGAAGAGGCTGTAAATTGAATGGCTTTAGGCAAGTTCCTTCATCTCTGGTTTGCAGTCTACAGACGTAAAAGGACAGAATTGGACTAGACTATCTTCCATGTCCCATCTCTAACAATCTATGCTTCAAGGTCACTTCAACTTAAATATCACCACACGTGATGAAGATGCTCACAAAAATAATAACTGCCATTTCTTGGGTACCTACCATGTGCCAGGCACTATGCCAGACTTTTCACAGCCATTGTCTCTAATAGCCACAGCAACCCCGCAAGGCAAGTTTTCTTACTGAACATTCTTTTGTTTCTTCCACAGTATCTATTTTCCTCTATTCATGTCAAAACTATCCAGATTTTGCTTTGGAGAAACCACGCTACCCCAATCCCAGCCATGTAATTTGGAAGATCACCTAGAGGTAGGTTTTGACTGGTTTAAGCCAAAGTACGTAAACCCCCCTTTGGCTACAGCACTCGTTTGGGGATGGATGGTAACCTAGACAAGGACAAGGAGGCATTTGAGGGAATCACAGCAAAGAAGCTTCTGCTATCTTGGGCAGAACACATCAGAAGAGACAGGATCATTTGCTTTAAATAGCTTTGAGTGATGAATCTGTGAGGTCTAGAACAGCAGCAGCAGCAACTTTGTGACAAAGAGGAATCATGCCCTTCCCAGAGACCCACCACAGGAGACCTGGAAAAGGCAGTCAGCACAACAAAGGCAAGATGGAGAGGAGAGAAACTTCACTGAATCAAGTCCCACTTAGAGTCTACCTTGCTTCTGGATCTTTTTAGTTACATGAGAAAATGAGGTTTTTTTTAATACAAAGAATAAGATTTTGTCAGTTGCATCAAAGCATTATAACCATTACAATATTATTATTTTCATCCTACTGTTGGAATCCTGAGTCTGAGAGACACCTACATATTTATTCAAGGCTACCCCATAGTTGGGTTTATGTCTATCTTACCTATGATTCCCTCCAAGAAAATGTTGCAACAAAAATGAAACCAGGAAAATGAAAATGCTAAAGTCCAATAGTGAAGATTAGAGATCTCTGGTGGCCTAGCAGTTAAGGATCCAGCATTGTCACTGCTGTGGCATGGGTTCAGTCCCTGGCCTGGGTACTTCCACATGCCATGGGCATAGCCAAAAAAAAAAAGCCAAAAGTAAAGATGTATTTAAACTCAAGTAATGTACTCATAAACAGTATTAGTGCTTATCTCTGTGTGTTGTATTCTAAGTGAGTTTAGAATTATTTATTATTGGTAGCTTCCAAATGTTTCTGAAATATTTAATAGTTATATAAAAAACTATTTTTTTAAATAGATTATTCCTAAGATTCAGGAAACACGCTACAAAATCAAAACTGCCACGGGTCATATGGTAGTTCTATATTTAGTTTTCTGAGGAACCTCCATACTGTCTTTCATAGTGGTTGTACCATTTACATTCCCACCCACAGTGAAGGAGGGTCCCTTTCCTCACATCTTCTCCAGCATTTGTTATCTGTAGACTTGTTAACGATGGCCATTCTCACCAGGGTGAGGGGCTGGGGGGGGGGAGAATGGGATGGACAGGGAGTTTGGGGATGGTAGATGCAAACTTTTTTTCTTTTCAGGGCTGCCCTGTGGCATATGGAAGTTCCCAGGCTAGGAGATGAATTGGAACTGCAGCCGCTGGCCTCCACCACAGCCATAGCAACACCAGATCCAAGCCACATCTGTGACCTATGCCACAGCTCGCAGCAACGCTGAATCCTTAAACCCAAGGAGCGAGGCCAGGGATCGATCCATCCTCATGGATACTAGTCAGATTCTTAACCCACTGAATCAAAAGGAGAGGAACTCCCAATACTAACCTATTTTCTAGATCACTGTTCTTTGCTGTGTCGAGTCCACTGTTGAGCCATCTGAAGTAGTAGTCATCTGTCACCATGTTTGTTGTGACAGCCAAATCTGGACGTGTTTCTTTGATGGGTCTTGCATTGCGGTTTTTACTACCCCTCCCTCAAGCAAAGAAGGTAGATCATATTAACATAGTATTCTAGGTCCTGGCCTCTCTCCGCCTCCTCCTCAGGGGGAGAATGTTCTTTTCTATTACAAGTCACCATGCCCCCGTGACTCTTCATGTGAACCCACAGTCCTAAGGCTTTGTTCTATAGGAGAAAGGGTCTCGTTGAGGCTTTACACACGTCCCACAGGGCCAGCTGTTCTCCTTACCCAGGTTTATGTTACCAGTGCAGATTTCCTCCAGTCTCATGCCCTGTCCCCAGTATTTCTTATGAGCACCTAGGGAGCATCTCCATAGAGAAGACACTACAAGTCAGCATGAATTCCCCTCGTGTTTGTCACTTTCAGGCATTCTGTGTTCTCATGCTAGCCCACATTTAGCCTTTAGGCAACCTTTTTTCTTTAGTTTTGCTTTTCTTATCCATCTGTACGGCTCCTGGCATCTCTTCCTTCAATACCCGCCCCCCACAGAGCCAGAGCTTGTGCTTCATCTCTGCTTTGGACTGGTTTGTGTTTTCCCTATATTTCAAGATATTTGGTTACTCTGCAAGTTATACATTTGTGATTTATCTATTTACTAGATTTTTTTCTGTTGATAGTCTAGATTGGATTGGAGCTGCTGGTGGTCTACACCACAGCTAGGACAACATTGAATCCAGGCTGCATCCAGTGTTTCCTATCCAGTTTCCCATAGTGTATGCAAAAGTAGAAAATCTAGGACTAAATTCAAAATGTATCATAAGACCCCACACTGAAGAGGAATTAAAGAATACCTAAATAGAGTGAGGTATACCATTTAAGAATGAACCATTTAAGGGAGTTCCTGTTGTAGCACAGCAGAAATGAATCCAACTAGTATCCATGAGGATGCAGGTTCAATCCCTGGCCTCACTCAGTGGGTCAAGGATCCGGAGTTGCCTTGAGCTATGGTGTAGGTCACAGACATGGCTCGGATCTGGCATTGCTATGGCTGTAGCTGTGGCCAGCAGCTGTAGCTCTGATTAGACCTCTAGCCTGGGAACTTCCATATGCTGTGGGTGCAGCCTTAAAAAAAAAAAAGGAATTAACCATTTAAGACCCAAGATTATTAAAATGCCAAGTACTCACAACTTGCTCTGATCAATAGATTCATGGCAATCCCAAACAAAATCCCACAGGTACTTTTGTGAAAATTTACAAAAATATTCCATAATATACATGAAAATGCAAAAGGCCAAAAACAGCTAAACCACCTTTGAATAAGATAAAGATTAGTGAACTTACATTACTGATAATAAGTATTTATTATAAGATTATAGTTATTAAAACAGATATTGATGCAAAGATAGACATTAGACAAATAGCAAAGTGTAGAAAGTCCAGACACATACATTTGTGAACATAGGATTTCTTACAAATGTGCACAGAAGAGCCATGGATATAGGACAGGCTTTGAAATAAAGAGTGTTGGGAGTTCTTGTTGTGGCTCAGCAGGTTAAGAATCCAACTAGTATTCAGAAGGATGCAGGTCTGATCCTGGCCTCACTCCCTGAGTTGAGGATCTGGCATTGCCAAGAGCTGTGGTGTAGGTTGAAGATGCAGCTTGGATCCAATGTTGTTGCAGCTGTGACACAGGCCAGCAGCTGCAGCTCCAATTCAACTCCTAGCCAGGGAAGTTCCATATGCTGCAGGTGTGGCCCTAAAAAGCAAAAATAAAATAAGAAGTTCCCGTGGTGGCTCAGTGGAAATGAATCTGACTAGCATCCGTGAGAACACAGGTTCAGATCCTTGGCCTTGCTCAGTGGGTCAAGGATCCAACGTTGCCATGAGTGGTGGTGTAGGTCACAGACAGCTCAGATCCGGTGTTGCTGTGGCTGTGGCATAGGCCAGCAGCTACAGCTCCGATTGGACTCCTAGCCTGGGAACCTCCATTTGATGTGGGTGTGGCCCTGAAAAGACAAAATCAATTCATTAAATTAATAAAAGTGTTGGTTCAGTTGAATATAAATATGGGGAAAAAAGTCTGTCTTGGGTCCAGCTTCAGAGAATACCCAAACTTAATTGCAGGATATTTTAGAACTAAACTTGAAAAGTAAAGCAATAAAGCATCTAGGTATTAATGTAGGGGAATATCTTTATGAACATGAAATAAGGAAGGATTTCTTAAAGAGGACCGAAGTAGGACTACTGTCTTATCCTTTAGGGCCACGATAACAGACTGGGTTAAGTTATAAACAACAGAAACTTATTTCTTAACAGTGCTGGAGGCTGGGAAGTTCAAGACCAAGGCACCAGAAGATTCAGCGTCTGGTGAGGACCTACTTCTTGGTTCATAGAAAGCACTGCTGTGTCTTTACGTAGGGGAAGGCAAAAGCTCGTCCTCCTGGGGTCTTTCATGGGGCTCCACCCTTATGACCTAATCACCTCCTAAAGGCCTCACCCCACCAACTGACCCTGGGAGTTAGGATTTTATATATGAGTTTGGGGGGGACACAGACATCCCATCCCTAACAACTATCATAATGGAAAATATCAATAAATTAGATTATGTTCAATTAAGAAAACTTATTCATCCAAAAGCACCATTCAATGAGAAAAAGCAAGCTGCAAAGTTGAGAGAGGAGATGACAACACAGATACAGAGACAGAGATATAGGTATGGCAAGGGACTTGTACCTGGATTTTTTAAAAAATCTAGATTACAGAAAAAGAGCCTACACAGATCAATAACAAAAGAGAGGTAACCTAAAAAGAACTTCATTCCAAAATGATCTAAATGGCATGTAATTCATGAAAAAGTGTTCAAACTTTAAAAACTAACTTGAAGCACAGTAAGATACACAGTTACCTCCTGGTTTTCCAGAATAAATAATAAGATGGGCCAGGGAAAACCCACACACATAGCTGTTAGTTATGCTTTAGGTCTAACCTTAGGATGACATTTTTACTCACAGGAATTTGGTTTTTTTTTTTTTTTTTATGGCTGCACCTGCAGCATATGGAAATTCCCAGGCCAGGGATGGAATCCAAGCTGCAGCTGTGACCTAGGGCAATGCCGGATACTTTTAACTCACTGCACCAGGCCCAGGATTGAACCTGAGCCTCCAGGCTACTGCAGTCGGATTCTTAACCCACTGTACCAAAGCAGGAACTCCTAAACTTTTTTTTTTTTTTTTCCCCCATTGTGCAGTGGCTCAATGTGCAGTCCCCAGGCCAGTCCAGGGATTGAACCTGAGCCACAGAGAAAGTGCTGAATCCTAACCACCTGACCACCAGGGAACTCTATAAATAATATTGAATAGGTCATCCATGGGATGATGATGGTAGCCTCTAAAAAATCCTGATTACTTCAAAATTCAACTGAGACCCTAAAAACAAAAGAAACCATGCAATGCACATAAAGTGCTTAAAAGAATGCAGGACATGTAGTAAGTATTTAACCAGTGGAATCCATTGTTGTTTTAAAGAAAGGTTATCAGGCAAGAAATCCAGGGTGATCCATCCCCAGTGACTATAAAAAGCAGGGGAAGCCACTCTGAAAATGGATTCTCTCCCAGGTGGGTCCCCACACTTGATCAATGCAGTGGGGAATGCTCTGTGTATCTGGAGTAAGACCTTTCAACAGGGGAAGCAACTTGGCAGGCTCGAGGGAGCTCATTACTCAGGACAGCAACAGAGAACACTGCATCCTCTGAGGATCTCAGGCTTTTCTACCTCCTCAAGCCACAGAACTTGGACTTGAAGGAGCCGTAATCCAGGACTCTTGACAGAATTTACACTGAGCTGAGGAACTACTCTGGATCTCAGGGAGAGCGTAAGTTCACCTTCAGAACGGTCTCAAAGTCACGTTTTTCTGTTGCATGTACCCTCTGTCCTTGCTGTCTACTGAGCACTCGCCAAGAGCCTGACAATGTCAAACAGCTTTGCATCAGACACTCAAGCTAATAACTTTTGCTTTGTGACCAAGGCAGTAATGCTAAGGAAAAAATGGGGGGCGGATTATTTTTCAAAACAACATACACACACGATCTCCTACAGAAACCTAGGACTAGCTGAATAGGAATAGTGTTTGGAAGGATCATAGCGGGAAAGAGGATTCATAGGACCCAAAAGTAGGGAAATGCTGGGAAGATTTTCATGCGCTCCGGGTAAGTCAAGTCACTTTTGTCACCTTTCTCTTTTGCTTTATTTGTACTGCCCAACTTTAGGATTTGCAGGATAAAATGAGTAACATTTCTTGAGTACTTTCTATGGAAGAGATATTGAGCTAAGTTTATATATATTAGCTGCTTTAATTCTCACACCAACTCTGTGAGGCAAGAACTAAGTATCCTTATTTAACAGGAGAAGGCCAAAGTAGACAAAGTTATGTGAAGCCACACAATTGCTAACTCCTGTGGCCTGGGGTTGAAAATCCAGCTCTATCTGATAAGAGTTTGTGCTTTTAGCAGGTATTCTATGCTAGACAATGGGTAGTGCTAAAACCAGGCCATCTAGAAAGATTTATAAACCAGCAATTCTCATTTTCTTTCTCCCTCACACCCACCCTCATACAAAGTTTACTGAGTATCTAATCTACCTGCGTGCTCGCCAAAAGTCAAGTGCTGGAGTTCCTGTCACGGCTAGTTCCCATCATGGCTCAGCAGAAACAAATCTGACTAGGATCCATGAGGACGTAGGTTCAAACCCTGGCCTCGTTTAGTGGGTTAAGGATCTTGCCATGAGCTGTGGTGTAGGTCACAGACGTGGCTCGGATCTGGTGTGTCAGTGGCTGTGGCGTAGGCTGGCGGCTACAGCTCCAATTGGACCCCTAGCCTGGGAACCTCCACATGCCGCAGGTGTGGCCCTGAAAAAAAGTCGAGTGCTGGGATCCAAACAAGGAGGAATGGTCTCTGCATTTACCTAACACAGTCTATGCCTACTGGGGGAGACACACAATTAATCTAAAAGATGGTAATTCTATGTATTATGATCAAAATAAACAGAGGATACCTAAAGGAGTCAAGAAATGTCTCTACTGCAGACTTGTGGAAAGCCACCTCTTTCAGGAAAAGTCTGCTGACAATTTTTTCAAGGATTCAGCATCTAGTAAAGGCAGTGGAATTTAGCATTTGGTGAAGTCAAAGCCTCATGCATTATTAGATTTTGCCTCCTTTCTTATTCATCAACAGGTTGAAAGGTACTGCAGAGAATATATATAATATCACTTACATGTGGCATCTAAAAAGTGATACAAATGAACTTATTTACAACACAGTAACAGACTCACAGGTTTCAAAAACAAACTTATGATTACCAAAGGGGACATGGCGGGAAGGGGGAGGGGTGGACTGGGGCTTTGGGGTTGGCATGTGCACACTGTGGATATTTGGAATGGATGGCCACTGGAGACCAGATGTAGTGCACAAGGAATTCTACCCAATATTCTGTGATAACTCATATGGGAAAAAAAATAACCCATGCCTAGTCCCAGCACCACGTGACAGGTAACAGTGGGGGGAGGGAAAGTGAGACAAAGGATGCTACCGAGGCCCAGAGTCTGGCAGGATGATGAGAGAGTTTGAATGTGCCCATCCCACAGCAGAAACTTCTGTTTGGTTATAAAGCCAGTAGGCCTTCCAAGGGCACAGGTATCAGGACCTCTTTAACTTACCACAGAGTAATGGTGTCTATCTTGGTTAATTAATCACTTTTTTTTTTTTTTTTTTTGGTCTTTTTAGGGCCACACCTGTGGCATATGGAAGTTCTCAGGCTAGGGGTAGAATTGGAGTTCCAGCCACCGGCCTATGCCACAGCCACAGCAATGTGGGATCCGAGCCACATCTGTGACCTACACCACAGCTGACAGCAACACCGGATCCTTATTGGTTAATTACATTTTGTTTGGGTTAATTAAAGTAGCAATTCCTGTCCCAGAGACCCTTGAACAATGAAGAAGATCCCAAAGCTATTATCAATATTTTTAAAAAGCCAATGGAAATTGTGCATTGAAATGACACAACACAGAACAGGCTAAGAGAATATATCACAGTTGAATCTCCATTCCACCAATGACTAGTTACCTGACTGTGGATAAACTTAGCAAACTAAGTTTAACCTTTCCAGGTTTTACTCCTCATGTGAATAATGGGACTAGTTCTACCTACTTCATAGATATAACAAGAATTAAATTAGGTGATATGGGCGAGCACTGACACCAGGGCCTAACCCTTAGTACAGCACCGTGGAATAGAAACAGAACAAAAGCCACATTGTCATCACAAATGTTTTAGGAGCTACACTGGAAAAGCAAAAGAAGGAGTTCTCTTGTGGCACAACAGGTTAAGGATCTGGCACCATCCTTGTTGCAGCTTGGGTCACTGCTGTGATATAGCCCAGGAATTTCTGCATGCCACAGGAGCAGCCAAAAAGGGGGCAGGGAAAAGGCAAAACAAATAGGGGGATTCATTTCGGCAGTATTTAATCATTTGTTTAACCCAACATATCCAAATTTTTATGATGTCAAAATATTTTATGTCACTGTAATTTTGTCTTTTTGCTATTTCTTGGGCCGCTCCCACGGCATATGGAGGTTCCCAGGCTAGGGGTCCAATCGGAGCTTTAGCCACCAGCCTACGCCAGAGCCACAGCAACGCGGGATCCGAGCCACGGCTGCGACTTACACCACAGCTCACGGCAACGCCGGATCGTTAACCCACTGAGCAAGGGCAGGGACCGAACCTGCAACCTCATGGTTCCTAGTCGGATTCCTTAACCACTGTGCCACGACGGGAACTCCAGTCACTGTAATTTTTTAACTTTAAATATAATTGAAACTTCAGTTTCTTAATCACACTACCCACACTTCAAGCACTCAGGAGCTACCATATCATACAGAGCAGACCTAGGAGGCCCTCAGCTAAGGAGAGGTGGGAACAAAACGTAGTTCCAGCAGAACAGCAATTGATGGATACCAAAACTACTATGGGTAGTTTTATCCGAAGTGATCATGTTTTGTGTTTACATAAGAAAACTCCTAAAAGTTTCCAAAAGAAACAAAAAAAAAAAGAAAAGAAAAGAAAAGAAAACTCCTTATTTTTATTTTTTCTTTTTTTTTTTTTCTTTTTAGGGCCACACCCGCGGCACATGGAGGTTCCCAGGCTAGGGGTCAAATCGGAGCTGTAGCTGCCAGCCTTTACCACAGCCATAGCAACGCGGGATCTGAGTCGTGTCTGTGACCTACACCACAGCTCACAGCAACACCAGATCCTTAAAGTAATGAGCAAGGCCAGGGATCAAACCCACATCCTCCTGGATACTAGTCGGGTTCATTAACCACTGAGCCATGATGGGAACTCCAAAAATTCCTTCTTTTTAGAGACATGGATACTGAAGCAATAGAAGTTGAAGTGACATGATGACTTAAAATTTGCATTAAAATACATTGGAACAAAAGGAATGAAAAATGGTGGATGAATATATTGTAAAATATGAATTGCTTTTTATTCTGTGTAATAAATACAGGAGCACTTATCCCCACTGAATGCATTCATAATTTTTCATAATAAAATGTATGTACTGGCCTTGTAGTTGGAAAATCAAAAAGCATAATTCAGCTAGCACTTCCTATATGCTGGGCTAGGATTGGTATTTGAAATAATTCTCCTGAAATGGTCAGTAGCATTTCTTTTAAAGGATAAAGAAGCTGAATTTCAAGGGTTTAAGTGACTCGCCCTACTAATTGAAGCAGTATGTGCACTGAGGCAACACAAAAATAGATGCACTTTGTCCCCACTTTCACACATCTTCTGGTTCAAAGGAACACAAAAATAATGAGTGAAATAAACCCTATTCAATGACAGTGATTCTTTGCACTGAAAAGATCATCTCAAATTTCATGACATAAGATGACAGATGGTAAATAAATTATGCTATAATTTTAAAAAGAAGAAGAAAAAGATATCAGAGGCAAATGAGTAAGAAAAAAACCAACAAACAAAAGATTACAGCTGGAGGAGACCCTAGTATCCTGTAGGGTTAACCCACTGACCAAAGACACTACGTCTCTGCACAGGTAAGTAACCTGCTCCAGATCTCACAATTGGCCATGGACAGAGGCACCGCTAAACCTAGCTGAGAACCATCTCCCCATTCCCTATAACAATGAATATCAACTAGAATCTGAAATCTTGAGCATCTTGTAAATGGTAGCTCCTTTTTGTGAAGCCTCTGTGCATTTCCCCCAGCTTTCAAACATAACAAGGAGTGACAAAAAGCAAATTTCCAGAATAAAATATGATAAAGCCAATCAGGCTGTCAGGAATGTAAAGGACAAAGAGCCACATAAAAGGCCAGTTACATCCCACATCTGACACAGAGCTGTATACTTGAGGACATATACTTTTGATCACAAATGTGTGTATGTGTGTATATTTTTATAGCCCCCATACATCAACTACAACGTAGGTAAAAAGCATCCTGGAGAAAAGAGAGTGAAGGTTGTCACTCAGCATCCTGATTTAACAGGTAGATTTAATTTCAATTCTTTTTTTTTTTTTTTTTTTTTGTCTTTTGTCTTTTTTGTTGTTGTTGTTGTTGTTATTGTTGCTATTTCTTGGGCCGCTCCCGCGGTATATGGAGGTTCCCAGGCTAGGGGTCTAATCGGAGCTGTAGCCACCGGCCTACACCAGAGCCACAGCAATGAGGGATCCGAGCCGTGTCTGCAACCTACACCACAGCTCACGGCAACGCCGGATCGTTAACCCACTGAGCAAGGGCAGGGATCGAACCCGCAACCTCATGGTTCCTAGTTGGATTCGTTAACCACTGCGCCACGACGGGAACTCCTAATTTCAATTCTGAAGCAGTGAGGATTCAGACAACTGACTATTAAGTGGAAAACCCAGGATCCACTCCTAAATATATTTGAACTCCACTAATTTGTCTTTGCTCTCTTCTTTCTCCCTGCACTCCACCCGTCAATATCTGGTAGTTTTAAGAAACACTATACCAAAACAAATACCGTAAGGGAGAAATTTTGTCAATAATTGTTTTAAAATAATAACAATGTTATAGTATCGTGTGCCCACAGCTAATTTTCCTTTGTATTTTTCCTCCCACAGGTAAAAAAATCACAGTGTTCACCTCTTATTTACTGCCAAATTCCATGGAAAATAATGTTACTGAATTTATCCTCATGGGTCTTACCCAAAATCAGGAAGCGCAGCAAATATGCTTCTTTTTGTTCATCCTCTTTTATATGATCCTCATGACTGGAAATTTTTTAATTATAATGACTATTCAAAGGAGCCCAAATCTCAACTCTCCAATGTACTTCTTCCTTAGCTTCCTGTCATTTGTTGACATCTGTTATTCCTCTGTTACAGCCCCCAAGATGATCACTGACTTTCAAGTCAACGTCAAAAGAATCTCTCTGGTTGGTTGTATGGCCCAACTCTTTTTTGTCCATCTGCTTGGTGGCACAGAGATCTTTATCCTCACAGTGATGGCCTATGACAGGTACGTGGCCATCTGCAAGCCCCTACACTACTTGACCATCATGGACTGGAAATTCTGCTCCATACTGGTGGTGTCCTGTTGGCTAGGAGGGTTTGTGCATACCTTTATCCAGACCATGCTCACTGTCCACCTGCCGTTCTGTGGCCCCAGCCTGATCGACCACTACTTCTGTGACGTCCACCCCTTACTGAAGCTGGCTTGCACAGACACATATGTGGTGGGGCTCATTGTGGTGGCCAACAGTGGCATGATTTCACTCATCTCCTTTGTCATCCTTGTGGGTTCTTACACAGTCATCTTGCTTTCCTTCAAGACCCGCTCATCAAAGGGGAGACGCAAGGCCCTGTCCACGTGTGCTTCCCACATCACTGTCGTCATCCTGTATTTTGTCCCCTGCATCTTCATCTACCTGAGGCCTTCTACCACTTTCCCGGAGGACAAGATGGTAGCTTTATTTTACACCATCATCACACCCATGCTGAACCCTCTGATCTACAGCCTGAGAAACGTGGAAGTGAAAAATGCCATGAGGAGACTGTGGATCAAGAGGTTGCTGGGCAGAAATCGGAGAGACCCTGATGGGAAGTTCGATGGAATTGGTACAGTTGTACCAGCTTCCAAAAATGTTGTTGGGAATTTGTCAGTCATCAGTCCTCAATCCTATCACACAAATACCTAAGTATCATAGGAAGAGTCTTGGATTTGATGTCTAAAGATCTGGTTTGGAGGGTCTGCCCTACCAATCACCAGTAGTTGACTTTAGAGACATGCTAAAGGCACTCTAATATCAAGTAGATATTCCCTACGAGGAGCCATGAGTGGACCAAACACTTTTATAGAAAAACCTGACACCAAACACAGTCGGTTTTATGACACAGAACTGTTGCCTCTAGCAATAGCTTCTAGCGGTATGTCACGTATCTATATATATATATGCTAACAAAGGAGTGATACCAACAAAAAAGTCTCAAGTTCATTTCACTAACATTTGCCTTTCCTGTATCCTCACTTGAAAAGAGAGATGAAGCTACTACCTTACCCATGACTCCCCAGGGTTATACAGGAAATGAGATGAAAGTGGAGGTGAAAGCATTTCATCAGTGGTCAAGCTGCATTCCTGGATGTTGTTGCTACCCTTAACTTGGCAACTTCACACATCTAGACAATTCTCATTTCAGGAATTCAACTTAAGGTGGAGGTGTTTCTCTCCCATAATTGTCGTTAGACAGTTCATAGATGGGAATTGTGTATGTTGACATTACAGTAGAAGCTATATTGGACTCAGTATTAAAAGAAGAAAAAGAAAAAAAAAAACCATCTTCATTATGGGGGGCTACCTGGGTTCAAGGAAAGGGTTTTTAGTGGACATTGTGGTGAGCCACCCAGATTTCCCTTCCGGATGGACGTGCTCATTCCCTCAGCTGCCAGGAGGAAGGCTGCTCATTCTTCTCCAGATAATACCTTTCCTCCAGGGGAGCACCAACGTCACATCCTCAGCCCCCAGCAGGCTGCATTCAAGAATGGTCAATGTGATGGTAAAATGAGACGGTGTGAAACAGCTTGAAACAACTCTTCAAGGCCATTCCAGCTCTAAAGTTCCCTGTGGGACCATCCAAGATCTTTTTTGTTATTGTACCACAGCTCATCTTCTCCCTCTGCCCAAATCTGCTTCCTTCACTCTTTGACAGATGTTGATCGTGGGAGCACTTCCCAGTAAGTTTTTACACACGAACTCAATCCCAGAGATGCTGCCTAGGCAATACAACCTTTGACCGAGATCCTCCATTCCAAGGGGAAAAAATACATGCAAATATTAAAATAACTGAAAATCTTTTTGCATGACTTGAAGAGAAGTGAGTTCTACTTTCTGAGCAGACTTGCCTAACTTGTTTAACAGTGGCATGGATAGATTAAAAACGTATATTTTAAATTATGAACTACCAGTGTACTAAACATACATTTTGTTTATATCTAACTGCCTAGCACCTTCATAGCCTCTCATCATTGAAACCCAAGAGATGTGAACAGTTCTGGGTGGATCATTTTTTTCCATTTTTCCCTCCTGAGGATTAAGGAAATAAACTTTGGTTTCCCTCTAGCACTGAATGCAGGTTTTTGGTTTTTTTTTTTGCTTTTTTAATGTCAAGAAGGTGCTCCCCAAAGCACTGAACCTTCTGGGACACTGCCTGGAGTAGGGGACCCTCATGCTTTTGTCTAAGGGGAGTACAGACTACAGGGCAGTTTTGGACTATTCACTGGCTACAGAAGCAGAAGCTGAAGCACTTGTCATATGCTGATTCTTTCTCCCCCCTTTTTTTTTCTACTACCGTATATCAAGAGCATAGTAGTAGTTAAACATTTTAGGACTCAGATGAGATGGCTCGATGAACAATGACCAGGTCCCCTATGGAGAGAACATCAACTGTATACCAAATTAGGACAAGGGAAGGACAATTAGGACAATTAGGCACGACAATTAGGACAATTCTGAAAGGCTCAGGGTGGACTCGTGCATGTCCCCTGTTTGTACTCTAGATGCCCTTTCCACGCTGGCTCATCATGGTTTCTGTCCACTGAGGGGACCTTCAGGAATTGCCTCAGCGGTTCCCTCTGCTCTGCAATAAACAAGAAGAAAACAGAGACGAGACCTCATCCCCTAGACCTTCCTGTCACATTTTATACTTGTCTTCCAAACTGCTGTTTGCCTAACAAGTCTTAAGACCTCAGGAAAGACCTCTGATCATTTGCCACTGGCATTGCTGTTGTTTTCAACGACAAGCATAGGCATGAAACTTTCTCACTCAGCTCCAAAGAAAGAAAGTCAACTCTCTCCAGAAGTGGAGCAGCCTGTTTGTACAACACAACGCTCTGCCGTCTGGAACTTCTACACCATCTAACTGGAGGGTGAGTGGGTGGGAGCAGCCTCAGAATAAAACGGCCATAGGCTCCCAGTCTTCTTTCCAAGGTTGGGCAAATTTTCTTGAATAAATACTTCACAATTTGTGGTATGTATCTGATCAATATCTAGAGTTTTTGAACCATTATTTTTGATAATTTTGTCCAGTTTTATTGTTGTTTCTTGGAGATAAGTTTTATGAGTTCCTTACGCTTCTATTCTGCAAGTCCTGCTTTCACAAACCTTGTTTTTAATGGCAAAATGTTACAAGCAAATATTAAAACATCCTGGAATTTTAAATAATGAAATTAGGAAATCATTGGTGCATGGATAGGCATAAAGTACAGCAAAATAGTAACTAAATTGTATAGAGCTCCCATGTGATAGGAAAATATCCAGGAATTCCGGCTAGTTCCACAGAGGAGAAAAAGGTAGCTGAAGGTCAGGGGTCTTTGGGGGTTACGATGATGAGATAGCCCTGAACAAGTGCTGCAGGACCAACAGCCTAAACCAAGAGCCATAAGGAGGAGGCAGCTGATATTCAGAGCTGTATAGATAAGAGGAACCCAAATCAGCAAAGGAGAATGAGAAATCACTACATACTAATTAATATCTCCTATAAATCAAATAAGAAATATTTTAACAAGAAAGTTTCTGAAAAGACAATCCATAGAGGAAAAATGTCAGTAGCCAACAAAATAGGAAAAATGTTTCAACGTACAAGTAATCAAGAAAATATAAATTGCTTTCCAATGCATGATTTTTCACCATCCATCGGATTGGTAATAATGTAAAAGTGTGATAATATCCACTATTGGTCGAGTGGGAGAGTAGTACCCACGGATATTGTTGGTGGGAACGTAAATTAGTAACTAGGGCAAAGACCACTCGCCATCCACTGAAATGGGGGTGCTCTCCTTCTCTAGGCACACAGCTAGACCATGTTGCTGGCCACTACTGTGGTCGGGAGTGGATGTAAATAAGTCCTCTCCCCTAGAATGTGAGAAGTGACGTGGACCACTTTGAGCCTCCCATGAACCCACTCCATGCTCTTTCCTCTTCTACCGCCTGGATGCAGGTAAAGCTGAGTCTTAGTAGATGTCTATGATGCTTAATTCTATGTGGCAACTTGGCTGAGCCACAGGATGCCCGATATGTGGTTAAGCGTTATTTCTGGGTGTGGCGGAGAAGATGCATCTGGAAAAGATTAGCATTTGACTCAGTAGAAAGAGTAAAGCAGATTTCCCTCTTCAATGAGGACGGGCACCATCCAGTCCCTCGAGGGCCTGAATAGGACAGAGAAGGCAAAGGAAGGCAGAATTCCCTCTCTCCACCTGACACGAGCTGAGACACAGGTCTTCACCTGCTCTTGGACTTGGACTCATACCAGTAGCAGTCGTGATGCTCAGGCCTTTGGATTCAGATTGGAACTACACTATTGGCTCTCTGGGGTCTCTGGCTTGTGGACGGCAGATCTTTGAACTTCTCAGACTTCATAACCTATGAAGTCAATCCCTGATATAGATAGATGATAGCTCAATAGATAGATGTGATTACATTCATATATATTACTATATATAATTACTATATATATACATATTTGCATCTCTCTCAATCTATGGTACTTCACTATGGGACCCAACTAAAACTAATACAGATTGGGAGTAAAGAATAAAGATAAAATAAATTTTAGGAGTTCCAGTTGTGGCGCAGTGGTTAACGAATCCGACTAGGAACCATGATGTTGCGGGTTCGGTCCCTGCCCTTGCTCAGTGGGTTAACGATCCGGCGTTGCCATGAGCTGTGGTGTAGGTTGCAGATGCGGCTCGGATCTTGCGTTGCTGTGGCTCTGGCATAGGCCGGTGGCTACAGCTCCGATTCGACCCCTGGCATGGGAACCTCCATATGCTGGTGGAGCGGCCCAAGAAATAGCAAAAAGACACACACACAAAAAAAAGATAAAATAAATTTTAAAACAAGAGGGACCTTACATGGATCAATGATAAAATAGGGACTATAATTAGCTTAACCTTGAGATTAGTCCACACAAACCCACACATACGTTTTGGAACATATATAAAATCAAATACTATGAAACAGTTAAAAGAATGGTGCTATGGGTTCCAGTTCAAGACAGTGACATAGGAAGTTCCTAAACTCACCTTACCCCATGGACACACCAAATCTACAACTACGCATGGACAATTCCTTCTGAAAGAAATCCAAAAACTAGCTGAGTGATTCCTACACATTGCGTGAACAAGAAAAAACCCACACTGAAATGAGTACAGAAGGCTGAGACACTCTCTCTCCACAAACCATTTCCCTAGCACAGAAACATGCCATCAGGAAGAACTCCCAACTCCTAGCTTCTTTCTCTCTCTTTTGGACCCAATATTGTATCCCAACTTTTAGGACTTCCACCTAAGGAATGTACCCCAAAACACCTAGCTCCAAAAGCCAACTGGGCTTGTGCCCATGAAACCCAGAACACCTTAGCAAACAAAACAGTCGCTCTTCAAGCACGTGAGTATTTGCTGTGGCTACCTCTGCTGAACTCTGCAGAGGGAGCAAGCAAAAAACTCCCATCTCCCAGTCGTTCCCTGAAAGAGGCTTATTTGTACAATTTAAAAGTTGTTGCCTGAGAGCCCAGCTTTTAATCAGTCTGCTTCTAGGTGCTGACACTGACAGCTCTTGGCAAACCCTCAGCTACTGAGAGCCACGAAAAATGAAGAAAGCAGCCTGGACTATCAAAAACATTGGAGACAACCGAAAGTTCAGGCCAGGCTGAAAATAAATTTCATGTCCTACAAAGACTACTCCATCAAGACAGGAAGAGGTGGCTATTTTATCTGATGCATAGAAATTAACACAGAATCAAGGGAAATGAACAGAGGAATATGTTCAACAAGATAAACCTTCAGAAACAGACTTTAATGAAATGGAGATAAACTATTTACTGATAAAAAGTTTAGGAGTTCCCGTTGTGGCGCAGTGGTTAACGAATCTGACTAGGAACCATGAGGTTGCGGGTTCAGTCCCTGGCCTTGCTTAGTTGGTTAACGATCCGGCGTTGCCATGAGCTGTGGTGTAGGTTGCAGACACGGCTCGGATCCCGCGTTGCTGTGGCTCTGGCGCAGGCCGGTAGCTACAGCTCTGATTTGACCCCTAGCCTGGGATCCTCCATATGCTGCCAGAGCAGCCCAAGAAATGGCAAAAAGACAAAAAATAAAATGAAAAATAAAAAAAATAAAAGCGTTCCAAAAGATACCAGTAAATTTTTTTCAAGTTTAAAAACAGTATGTGTAATATAATTATCACCATGGATGTAAAAAAAAAAAAAAAAACAACACCAATTACATGTATTCTCAGCTGTTTCCACTAATGCTCAACTCAGATGTTGACCTCTTTGTCTTTTAGAAAAAGTTCTCGCTGCTACAATGATCATTGAAAGAAGAAAAAGAACCAATTAGTTTTCTATTTTGTGAGTTCGAGGATCAACCAGTCCTCCACTTTCTGGAGGCCACACCAAGGCTTTCTGGCGTGATGACAACCTCTGGCAGCTAATTATGCCCTCAGGAGCTGAGGCAAAGAGTTAGGAAAAGTTTGCAAAGGAGCAAATTAGTGTTATCCCATGAGGGGGTGGTTCTTCAGAGCTAAGAACTTTTACCTGCTTGAGATCCCCAGGAGCTTCAGGTAAGTAATTAAAGGCATGATTGGAGGCTACAAGAACACATCCCTGCTAAATGTGCAAGTCACTTATGAGCTCACAGTTCCCGACTCCTATAACCATCGTGTGGACCAAAACTGGGACACAGCATCTCCCAGTTTCCCTGTCAGGTCTACAAAATCATACATTGAGAAGCAGCTGAGAGTTCCCTGGTGGCCTAGCAGGTTAAGGATCCAGTATTGCTATGGTTGTGGTGCAGCCTGGCAGCTTTGGCTCCGATTCGACCCCCTAGCCTTCGAACTTCTATATGCCGCAGGTGCAGCTGTCAAAAGAGAACAACAACAATGAAACACCCAAAACCTGTGACACAGGGATTAAACCGTTCAGATCTGGGAGTTATTAAAACACCAGTTAGTTTACCCAACTAACTCATGTAATCTTTTTCACCATCTGGAAAATTCAAATTAAACCCCATCTTTTATTTACCCAACTAATGGCTCAAGGCCACCTCTACCTTAAGAGCAGAAGTCCTTGCTCTCTCACAGAAGGCTGGCCCCCACCTCATACCAAACTACCTAAGAGCACTCAGGCCCAAGGACTCCTGCTTCTAAAGGCCAATTAGGGGAGAGAAGAATATAAAATATGTCCAGGCGTTGTCTTTGGTCGTAGCCATGTAATTGGTCCTGTGTAATCAGATGGATGTGTGGTGGGTACTGCAAGGCTTGACTCCTGCCAAGCCACAGTATAATTCCACCCTTGAGTCCAAGGTCACAGTTATCTTTGTTCACTGTCACATATGCAGCTTCTGCTCCCCAAAACACAGTGGCCCAAAGAAGCTTCCAGCCTAGGCACATGCTGCACAAAATAAAGGCTCATACCCAAACTGCAGTGCTGAACCTACCTCACCAACATAGGTTCCCCTTTCCCTCATGGTGGGCTCCTTCTAGGGGGGGGGTCTCTAAATTTTTTTTTTATACTGATGGATCTTGGTCAAACCACCAAACCAGGTTTTCTTAATTGCAAATCTCAGAGACCTAAAGTTTGGGCGGTGGGGGGAAGGTCAGCCTTCTCCTTCCCAGAAAGCCCCTTAAGAAATTTGTATGAAAATTCTGCAAACCAAGGAGAGAAGCAGTTTTTGCTCTGCCTCAGGACAGACATAACAATAGTAAGTTCCTGTCCTCACTACATCTGCATACTTAAGCAGGGCACTCAAAGATAACTTCTCAGGACAAAAACATTTTCTCCAAGGAAACGATCTGCCTCTTCCTATGTAAAGCAGCAGCATCTTGAACTGGGGGCACATTAGTTCATTTGAAGCTTTGAGCACATGCTTCTACTCACACTTTCCAGATGAAGAGGTTCAAAGACATGGAGTGGCTCGTCCACAGTTATCACCAGTAGTAGGTGGTCAGCTAGGTCACAAACCAGCTCCATCTGGCTCCAAAAGCCTAGAAGAGTTTCTGAGATTCAGGAAACGGGGCGTGGCTTCGCTGGGCGTGTCCCGGCTCAAGTTCTCGCGAGAGCTTGCAGACCAGCTGTTGGCTCAGTGCCGCCATCAATCTGAAGGCTTGATGGGGTTGGAGATGCTGCTTCCAAGATCTCTTGGCTGTTGGCAAAGAGGCTCAGCTCCACACCATGAGTGCCTCTCATAGGTTTGCCCATGAGAGATGGAGCGAGAGACAGAAAAGCTGCAGCGTCTTTTTTTTTTTTTTTTGGCGGGAGGGGGGGCTCTTTTTTGCCATTTCTTGGGCCGCTCCCGCGGCATATGGAGGTTCCCAGGCTAGGGGTCCAGTCAGAGCTGTAGCCGCCGGCCTACACCACAGCCACAGCAACACGGGATCCAAGCCGCGTCTGTGACCTACACCACAGCTCACAGCAAAGCCAGATCCTTAACCCACTGAGCAGGGCCGGGGATTGAACCCACAACCTCATGGTTAACCCCTGAGCCACGGCGGGCACTCCGGCAGCGTCTTTTACATCCTAACCCCAGAAGTAACAGATCATCACTTCTGCCATATCCTATTGGTCACACAGACCAGCCCTGGAGGGGAGTGTGGGTAACAAGCAGCCTTAGGAGCCATGTTGTTGGAGACCATATGGCATTTATTTATTTATTTTTTCCTTCTTTTTCACATCTAAATTTCCCAATTTTTTTTATACCGTGAACATATAAAGTATAAGGAAAAAAGCTACTGGCTGCTGGCAAGGGCACTTCCTCAGCCCCTCTGTTGATTTTTAAGCATCTCCTTCCTCTTTCAAGCTATTCTCCACCGTCTCGCAGCCGAATTAAAGATTGCTTTCTCAGCACAGTCCTCTGGCGCCACCTGGTGGCAGCTTCCAAAATCGTTGCCAACAACTGACGGCAGTGAACTCGAGTCCGAAGACCTCCCCTGCCTGCAGGAAAGTGACTTAGGATATAACTATCGTTTAGAAGATAAAGCCTAGGATCGCATGTATTAATTCAGAGGGCCCAGGGATCTTCCACATTCATCCGTGAAGGGAGCTGTGGAATCCCAGAAAGGATGGAAGGGCTGTAATAACTTCTGTTGCCAGAACTCAGCCTCTGCTCACCCATGCCAAGTAGAAACGTGGAGACAGAGTTTTGGGTGAAGGAGAAAAAAATAGCTTTATTGTTTTGCCAGGCAAAGGAGGGTCACAGCAGACGAAAGCCTCAAGGACTGTGTCCCCCTTAAGAGAGATCGGAGGTAGTTTTGTAGTTTGGGGAATGAAAAATAGGGCCACAGATAAGGATGAGGTTAGAGACGAGCTGGCATTGTTTTCAGAGCTGGTGTTCAGTGGTCTGGGGGACTTTCCGGAATAAAGAACGCTTCATAAATATCTAACATTTTTTTAGGGGGTTGTTCTGCAGAAGAACTCAAAGATTGTGATCTATATTCCTTGAGGAGGAACCAGGACCCTGCCCCAAAGTTGTGCTATTGTTTCCTGATGGCTCCTCCCTGTTTCTGCATCTTCCCCCGCCCCCTTCCCTGATTAGCAACTGTTTGAACCTGCCCTTTGGAACTCAGAGAAGGTCATGGAAGCTGAAGTTTATTCCCTAAAAACAAGAAATGGGGGACACAAGAAAGGCTTGTGCGCCCAGGGGCCAGTGGGGCCTTGCTCGGTTTCACTTTGAAGAACAGGGGTAATCCTATTTTCTCACTGCCTGCTCATCTGCTCCCCAGATACCAGCCAGGCCCTCCAACCGGGCAGACTCACACTTAGCCAGGAGCAAGAAGGTGGGTCCCCTCTTTCCTCCAGTCTAACAGCTCAAAATCTAACCTCCAGAAATTTCACTTTCACCTTTAACAAACTGCTAGCAACAGGAGGCTGTCCAAAAAGTATGGGTTCACACTCATTTTGAAGAACTTTGTAAACCTGGACAAATACCTCTTGAAATATGCTGCAGCTTATCTTTTTGAGCCAAGGAAAAAATGCTAAATTTTAGGGTTTTTTTTTTTTTTAAGTATTATTCTTTTTATTTATTTATTTATTGTCTTTTTGCCATTTCTTGGGCCGCTCCCGCGGCATATGGAGGTTCCCAGGCTAGGGGTCGAATCGGAACTGTAGCCACTGGCCCACGCCAGAGCCACAGCAACGCGGGATCCAAGCTGCGTCTGCAACCTACACCACAGGTCACGGCAATGCTGGATGCCGGATCGTTAACCCACTGAGCAAGGGCAGGGCCCGAACCCGCAACCTCATGGTTCCTAGTCGGATTCGTTAACCACTGCGCCACGACAGGAACTCCTAAATTTTAGTCTTAATAAGTCCTCTATACTCACTGGGAAATTTTTAAAAATTTAGGCAGAAGAAAATAAAAATAAAAGCTACCATTACATAATTCTGGAGTTGTTTTTTCTTCCCTTCCTATGTGCTTATCTAATTTTGTAATGGAATTTTTCCCTTATAGTTCTATACATTTTTTTCCTCACTTCAGTTTTACAGGTTATGAGCCCAGATGATCGCTTGATTTTTTTTTTTCTTTTTTTTTTTTTTTTGTCTTGTTGTTGCTATTTCTTAGGCCGCTCCCGCGGCATATGGAGGTTCCCAGGCTAGGGGTTGAATCGGAGCTGTGGCCACCGGCCTACGCCAGAGCCACAGCAACGCGGGATCGAGCCGCGTCTGCAACCTACACCACAGCTCACGGCAACGCCAGATCGTAACCCACTGAGCAAGGGCAGGGACCGAACCCGCAACCTCATGGTTCCTAGTCGGATTCGTTAACCACTGCGCCACGACGGGAACTCCTGATGGCTTGATTTTGACTTCTCATGATGCCTCTGTTTCTTGGCTGCACCTGGGCAGTCTTTATCAAGTTTAAGTGCTAGGAGCAGGAAACACTTGAAAGCTGGGGTGTTTTGCAGGTTAGCCTGGTTTTTCAACAGTACAGTGATAGAACAACAGGTCACTGATAGACTGTGAAGGTTTCTGGCACCCTCCTGCCTCCCCCAAAACAAGAGTTTATGCAGAAGAATTCTGGGACAACTTTGGCCTGAATCAAAGCATAAAGAGTGTGGATTTGCTCCCCCAGCCCAGCAAGAAGCCCAGCTGAGCTAACTCTAACCAAACCTTTAGCAAAGGCCCCCAGGATAAAGGTATAGGCAAATCCTTATTGTTTGCTCTCACCTCCAAGTTCTTCTCCTAATGGCCTGTGTAAAAAAACTGACTGCATTTTAAATGAAATCATCTACTGTTGAAAGAGACAACTCTGTACCAAACTTTGGAGTTGATTCAAATCCCAGTTCTGCCAATCACTTATCTAGGGGGTTGCATCTTTCTTAGCTATTGCCACAAAAATGCTACATAACAAAGGCCCCCAAAGTCATAGATTCTTACGGAATAAATAAGTCTCCTGGATCCACAGGTCAGCTAGGGCACAGCTGTCCTAGGCAGGACTGGGCCAAGTAGCTCTGCTCCAAGGTGGAGTTTGGGGGGTGCTTGGCTGGGCAGCTCTGTTCCACATGCATTCAATCTGGGGCCCAGGTTCACAGGGCAAGTGCCCAGGGATGTTCTTGTCATGGCAATAGTTGACGGACAGGAGGGAGAAAAAAATCAAGTGAAATTTCATATTGGACTAGGTTTGAAATGAGTACTGTCACTTCCACTGACATCTATGGGCCCAAGAGAAGAGAGAAGTTTCCAGCCCATGATCTTCACATATCTCAGACCCACCCTTGTGACACTGACAGTATTAACAGTCTGAACCGAGCCAGAACACAGATTGGGACTTGAACCCAAGGTTTTAAATTAGACTCACCCTGTGTCTGGACTACTGAGGTTCAGCTTCTCCATGTCTCTGCACAGAAGGAATTCAGCGAGAGACAAAGCGATAGGCAAGAAATAGATTTATTAGGATAGGACACTTGTGAGAGATGCAACCGGGCAGGCACGGAAGCTCTACTCTGAGGATCCTGTGGGCTACACAGTTTTTTTCATCCAAGGGGAGTGGGGGTTGGAAAAGCCCACCTTGTCCTTTCTGGGAGTAGTAGCTCCTCCTTAGTATCTGGTAAGGTGTATTCAAATCCGAGGAAGCGTGGTCCTCGAACTCTTGCCCTTGGTCTGAATAGGAATGCAGGCCTCATCCCATCCCCCACTCAATGACCTGAGGTAATTCTCAAGGCTCCACTAATGCAACAAACCTGCCTGGTTCTGATGGCTTTTTTGACCAATTTACTTACTCACAGAGATCTCCCAATGTCGGCCAAGTTTCCCTGTAACGGGACTTCTACAACTACCTGCGTCTACTCCATCTCTATTTCTTGGAGTTTCCTGGTGGCCTAGCAGTTAAGTTTCCAGCACTGTCACTGCTATGGTTCCATCCCTGGCCTGGGAACTTACACTAGCAGCATGGAAGACTCCCCCCCACCCCAAAAGAAAAGAAATGCACCCATCTCTCTAAATTCACCACTCCTTCCTTCAAAAGCTATCATCATCCACCCAGGGAACTATATCTGATTTCTTGGGGTAGAACATGGTAGACGGTCATATGAGAAAAAGAATGTGTATATATGCATGATTGGCTCACTATACTGTACAGCAGGAATTGGCACAACACTGTCATCAACTATACGCTAAAAAAACAAAAGCTATCATCTGTTTCCCAAACCAGAGCCCCTAACAGGCTTCCCAGCTTCCAGTCTGCCCCTCCCACCGCTGCTAGACTAACTTCCCATCTCCTGCACACAGCTCACGAAGGCCCACTTGACCGGCCACTGACCCCTGATGGTGATCCCGGAAAAATGATACCGGAATCCAGATTCTTGTTCACAGCAATTGAAGAATGAATTCCACGAACACACAGGAAGCAAGCAAGCCAAGTCTTTATTAAAGAAAAGCAAGTAGCTCCCAGGCCCGCTGGGAGTGGGCAGAAGAGCCCCCTTCTTTATTGTCCTATAGGGGTTTTTATTTCTTAAAGATAGGGGGTACCAACGTGGGGTGCAGAAAGATGTGGGTTTTTTTCCCATTGGCCTTGCTCAATTCCCTATATCAGTCCTTGTCCAATAGGCTCTTAGGGGTGGAAATGTCCCCTGTAAGTTTTATGGTTTCTTTGTCCTTTTCTTTCCTTAGATTAAGTCACCATGCCTCTCATTCCTTTTTATCAGTTGAGGAGTGGGCTAGAGATTTGCATTTCCTGCAGTAAACAAAGCCTGTGGGGAATGCACATTTCCTATAATAACACAAGGCCTGTGGAGGTGTTTCTCCCTGGAGCCCTTAAGCCACAAATGTTAATCAATATCCATATCGAAAGTGGGTATCAGAACCCGTGTTCCTACACTGACTACCTGAGTTCATATTCTGTCTCAATGGCATCTCCAGCTTCATGTTGGGCCCTCAGCTTCCTCACCAGCCATGCCCCAAAGACCAAGTCTTCTCCCTGCTCTTCAGAAGTGCAGAATTCTTTCCTGCCTCAGGGGCTAGGCACATGCCACCTCCCTGCCCACTCCCTCTAGGGCCAGCCTGTCACTCCAGCTGCAGTGTAACATCAGAGACAGGTCTGGCTCCTTCTTCCAGTCTCTCCCGCAGGCCTTTCGATTCCACAAGGGCAGAGATCATGCCTGTTTTTTTTTCACAAAAGCACATGTCAAGGGCCTTCTGCCAGCCCATAGCACATGATCAACACAAATTTAAGTTGATAAATAGCTACGTTTACTGGATGTTGATTGAATGTGTCCCAGGCAATATGCTAAGTGTCTCAGTAAGCACCAGCATCAAAATGATAACCAATGATAACGATACTCCCATGTGCAGAAAATTTACTTGCCCTCTTCCTTTTTTTTTTTTTTTTTTTTTTAGGACTACATCTGCAGCACATGAAGTTCCTGAGCTAGGGGTCAAATCAGAGCAGCAGCTGCCGGCCACAGCCAGGGCAACTCGGAATCTGAGCTGTGTCTGCGACCTATACCACAGCTCACAGCAACACCGGGTCCTTAACCCACTGAGCAAGGCCAGGGATCGAGCCCACATCCTCATGGAGACTAGCCAGGTTCGTTACCACTGAGCTACAATGGGAACTCCTACCTTCTGCTTCCTGAATTCACCCTCCAGGGACAGCAGGCCCTGGAAACCCTCCAGTTGAAAGTGTAATGGTCAGATGACCATTCAAGACACTTAGATGGATTCAAAACACTTGTGAGAAGATGCCCTCTTAGGGAACTGCCTCTAAACTTCCTCGGCTTTAGCAAGAAGACATCCACCTGTGCCCGGGCTTCACTCAGGCCCGCGGGCCATGCATTCCACAAGCCACAGGTGCTGCAGGCCAGACGCTGGGCAAACTTCAGCTCTGCACCTCCTACTGCTTATAAGTACTAACGTTCTGTGATTTCCAGAGAAAATCACAAGGGGAGGGGAGAACCAGAGCTCAGGCTGTAGGAGAAAACGTCCCAATAAAAAGGTAGAAAGGAGAGCCCCCAGCCTTGATGACTAAGCCAAGTCCAGCCCAGTGTCCCCACCACCCCTCCCCCACACATCTGCTTCTGTAAACTTGTTTCCGCATCTACGATGTTGCCTGACCTCGCTCAAGTCCTACCAGCCAAGCATGGGCCCGGAAGAACTAGAGAGAGCATAAAAGCCTTGTGAAACCCCTCTTTGGGGCTCAGGCTCCGGAGAGGATCTTCTCGGAGCCCGCTGGGGTAATAAACCTGAGTTCTCCAACTCCCCGAGTGCTCGCTTGGTTTCTCGCCCAGTAAAAGAGTGGATCCACTGCAGCCACAGAGCTGCTGGAGCTGGTCCACTACAGCCACAGGGCTGTCGCCAGAGCTGATACGCTGCGGTGCAGGGCTGCTGGGCAGCTGCCGTACCGTAACGAGGCCCCCCAATTCTTGGACCCAAACGGTCCTGCACACCACCCTACATCCAGAAGCACCTTTATTGGAACTTTATATTCCAACTTTATTGGAATATAGTGGATTTACAGTGTTGTGTTAGTTTCAGGTGTAAGCAAAGTGAATCAGTTATATGGATAGATGATACACAGGTAAGTAGAGAGATAAATGTAGATATAGCTATCCTTTTTCTGAATCTTTCTAGGCTGCATCATTTTTAAAATAAAACATTTTCTGGAGTTCCCGTCATGGCTCGGTGGGTTAAGGATCCAGCGTTAATGAAGCCAACTAGGAACCATGAGGTTGCGTGTTCGATCCCTGACCTTGCTCAGTGGGTTAAGGATCCGGCGTTGCTGTGAGCTGGTGTAGGTCGCAGACACAGCTCGGATCCCGCGTTGCTGTGGCTCTGGTGTAGGCTGGTGGCTACAGCTCCAATTAGACCCCTAGCCTGGGAACCTCCACATGCTTCGGGAGTGGCCCCTGAAAAAGGCAAAAAGAAAAAATAAACATTTTCTATCCTCTGTACAACTATAAATACAATAAAATTCATTAAGTTAAATATTTTCTATCTTCAATGAGGGAACGCATCATGTCCAGAGAGTAATTAACACTGTCATGTGCTCCAGATCTGTGCTTTTTTTATTAGGGCCGCACCAGCTGCATAGGAAGTTCCCAGGCTAGGGGTTGACCTGAGATACAGCTGCCTGCCTACACATGGTGTAGTTTGCAGACACGGCTTGGATCCTTTGTTGCTGTGGCTGTGGTGAAGGTACAGCATCTTGAAGGAGAGACCACAACAGTCAACCAGGCTTACTATCCCGGCCAGGGTCCTCGGTGGCCACCTCACGTCCCCTCCCCGCTCCCTGCACGCTCACATCCCAATGCTCTCACCATCCTCTGAGTGGGCAGTTCGCCCCCTGCCTCCCCCCTTATATCCTCTCACTAAACTCGCGATTAAGCTTCAGTACAAGCCACCCACTCTTATGCTCCTGGGATCTTTGTCACTTATTCCTTTAAACTGCCTCCGGGGAACTTTGTTTAGTGGGCTTTTTCATTTTGCAGAGTTCGTTTGGCGTTGGTATCACACATGCCCTGGCCCCTCCCTCTGGACTGCCCACTTTTCTGGGCAGGACTTGTGCTGCGTCCCCCTCTGCCTCCCTGATGGGCCCGAGGAGTGGGCACTGCGAGGTCCAAACAGGAAATAAAGCAGGGGTTGAGTGGAGAGCACCCTGCCCCACTTCCTCCTTGACTCCAGGGAGCTGCGCTGCCTGTCATGTGAAGATGCCTCTGGGTATGAATGCTCTTTTTCTCCATATTTTCACCACCTAACAAACTAAAAACTTTATATACATACGTTGTTTGTCTCCTCTTACCAGCACGTAAGCTCCAGAAGGACAGAGATTTCCGAGGGTTTTTTGCTTTTTGAGTTTGTTTTGGCAGTGCCTGATGCATGCAGAAGTTCCAAGGCCAGGGACTGAACCAGCTCCACAGCTGTGACTCAAGCCACAGCAGTGACAACATGGGATGTTTCATCCAATGAGCCACCAGGGAACTCCATCCCGTTTTGTTCGTGGGCAAACCCTCAACTGCTGAGGCATCGTGGCTGGCACATAGTAGGCACTCAGTACAAATGGGCTGACTGCTTTGTCTCAAATGAGAGGGACAAGAGAGTTCTTAAAAATCATCTCAGTCTGGGAGTTCACGTGTGGCACAAGTGGTTAATGAATCCGACTAGAAACCATGAGGTTGCAGGTTCAATCCCTGGCCTTGTTCAGTGGGTTAAGTTTCCAGCATTGCCGTGAGCTGTGGTGTAGGTTGCAGATGCGGCTCGGATCCCGCGTTGGTGTGGCTGTGGCGTAAGCTGGCAGCTGCAGCTCTAATTGGACCCCTAGCCTGGGAACCTCCATATGCCGTGGGAGCGGCCCTAGAAAAGGCAAAAAGACAAAAAATAAAAAAAATTAAAATCATCTCAGTCTGCTTAGCGTGTGTGTCAATACATTAGGGAGTGAGATGAACGAAAAACTACCCAAACTACCACAGTATCCCAGCGCTTCTGAGATTCTCCAAGTCCATCAACCAAAACCCTCTAAAAATCCTGGAGGCAGAGTTCCCTGTTGTGGCTCAGCCGGTTAAGAAGCCGACTAGTATCCGTGAGGATGTGGCCTCGCTCAGTGGGTTAAGGCTTCTGGCACTGCCACAAGCTGTGGCGTAAGTCACAGATGTGGCTCAGATCCCGAGTTGCTGTGGCTGCGGTGTAGGTCGGCAGCTGCAGCTCTGATTGGACCCCCCTGGGAACCTCCATATGCTGCAGGTGCGGCCTTACAAAAAAAATTTTTTTTGGTCTTTTTGCCTTTTCTAGGGCCGCTTCCTGTGGCATATGGAGGTTCCCAGGCTAGGGGTCGAATCGGAGCTGTAGCCACTGGCCTACACCAGAGCCACAGCAACGCAGGATCCGAGACGTGTCTGCAACCTACACCACAGCTCACCTCAACGCCGGATCCTTAACCCACTGAGCGAGGCCAGGGATCAAACACGCAACCTCATGGTTCCTCATCAGATTTGTTAACCACTGAGCCACGACGGGAACTCCAAAAAAAATTTTTTTTTAATTAAAAATCCTGGAAGCTTGTCTAAGGCACATATGCCAGCCCCCTGAGAACACACTCAACTCTCCAGGTCTCCACTTCATCACCCTCCCTCCATGCATGTTCTTTGTGAATTATGTTCCCCCCAAGTGCATGTGTTAAAGTCCTAACCCCCAGTGTCTCAGAATGCGACTGTCTTTGGAGATAGTCTTTCAAGAGGTAATTAAGGTAAAATGAGGTCACTGGAGTGGGCTGTAATCCATTGTGACTGGCATCCTTCTAAGAAGAGGAGATCAGGACCCAGAAGAAAGACCGTGCAAAGATACAGGGGGAAGATGGTCATTGACAAGCCACAGACCTGGGCCTCAGAGGAAACCAACCTGCAACACCTTGATCTTGGAATTCTAGCCTCCAGAACTATGAGATGATAAATTTCATATTGTCTAACTCCCCCAGTCTATTGTTCTTTGTTAACAGCAGCTCTAGCAAACCTAAATAATGTAGCAAATCCCAGGGGACTCGGGTGTGTGTTAAGGATGCCCCAGCTGGATGCAGGTTAGTAAACTGCTCAGTAAATGAAATGATGTGGATGTCAAGTAAGAAAAGAGAAAGACAAACAGGCATAACGTGTTGACATTTTTTATATTTGGTATTTGTTAAGTCTTTTAAAAAAATTTTTCAGGCCATTTTTTTTCCCTTAAAAAACAAACAAACAAAGAAGCAACCAACAGCAATAACTCTGTACAGGTATAACAAACATTAGAAATATGCATCATTCCAAAATAGTTACAAGAAAATTACAGTTTTAGAGTCCACATCAACACATCCTCTTCATAGGGTGCCCCCAAGGGAAAAGAGCTATAGTATGTTGAATACTGACTGCTGACACATTGTCTGAAAACTCAGAACTTGGGCTTTGGCGGCAAATCAGCATCAGTCACCAAGACTTGTTTAGCTCGGCAAGTGCAATCAAGCATTTCCAAAGAAAACCAGGCATTTTCATCCCGGATGAAAAGCAAACATGAATCAGCTGCAGAGCTGGTCCCAACGCCCCCAGGAGCCTCTGACTTGATGGTACCCAAACCCAGCAGAGTCAATCATGCCAAAATCTGGCTGGAGGTCATCACATGGCCACAGGGAACAGACCCACCAGTCATTGCCTACAGCTGTCAATCATCGCTAGATTTAACTTTGCAGGCAAAACGTCCTTGAACTTGGGAGAAGATATCAATGGTCCCAGTCCCCCAAACCAACCCATCCCACCCTGGCTGGCTGTCCCCTATGCCCATTGTAAGATACTAAGCAGGGGTGATGACACCAAGCCCACCATTCCACTGGACTCTAAATTTCACTTCCTTGTTCCTGGGAAGGTTCCAGGCTGGAGCTCAAAACCAGCTTCTTTTTCTGGGACCAACCCCCCCTCCCCAGCCCGTGTGTCCTTTATATTTACACATTAAGTTTCCCTTTTCAATTGCTGTCCTATAAATACCCTCACACCCCCCCCCCAACCTCGGGCGTCCCCAGGCCTGTCCAGGATGCAAAGAAGCACGATGACCTTCGTGTGACCTGCTCATTTGGAATCCAGACCTCTCGAGAGAAGCCTTCCTCCCAGGATTGGGACTGACGTCTGAGCAGGGCTGGCAGGGCCGCTGCCCCTTACCTAGGCCCACACTAGGCATAAGGGAGGACGAGTTCTGGGGTGATTTTTTTTTTTTTTTTTTTTTTTTTGCATTTTTCTAACATGTTGATGTAACTTTACTCTTTTAAGGGAATTTTTTGAGTCAAGTCCTGCACTTCTCTGGCAGCGGCAGTGCTGTGGGCGGGGCGTACGTCCACGTGGGATTTGACGCCCGGCCCCCATCACCATGGTTTCCTGAGGAACTGGAGTGGGAAGGGGTGTGGCGCACAGAACTGCCGCATGAACAGGGACCTCTGAAGAAGTCACAGAGCTCTGCAAGGCTTGCGTGCCAGGGGCAGGCCACTTGTGCAGGCCCGGAAGCCATCCGCCCACACCCAGCTGCACCCAACACCCCGGGGCCCGCGGGGCATCCGTGATGCAGACCTGCGGAGCCAACCGGCCTGGCCGGCCCACCCCTGGAAGGGCTTGCGACAGAATGAACTGCTTGTGACCAAAGGGAGAAAAGGAGTCAGCCAAAAGTGCAATTTCCATTTGGGAAGTAAGGTTCTCCCAAAACGCAACGCCGTCACCACTTCTTTATTCCTTGAAGTACCTCGAAAGGAAAGGGAGGCAAAAGACGGACAGCACTTGACCTGTGAATCGAAAATCAAGCGCTTTCCGGACGCGGTGATTCACCCTTCCTAACCCTAAAATACCCACTCACTGACTAGTCCGTAATCAAAGTGCTGGTGAGCTGAGGAGCATGGCAGGGTCACCGGCTCCAACTGGTCCACCGTGACCAGGGCACTCGGAGAAGCCCCCGCTCCCGTCTTCCATAGGACGCCCTGTCCTACGTTCGCAGCAGGATTGATCACCGTGGGCAACGGGGCCACAGGACCCCAGGGACGTGGTAATTCCTTCATCAGACCTTGTATATACTTCATTGCCTATTAGAGGAGAAACTCCACACATCTTCAAAATATAACCTGAGCCACAATATAAAATTAAAAAGAAACCAATCCTTTCATGTTAATGCCTTGAGACGTTTACAGATTATGTACCCATAAAATAAATCCACATAGATTCTGCAATTCTTGGTAGATACACACCTGAAGCCACAAAAAAAAACAAAAACAAAAATTAATCTGCATTTTTTTAAAAAAAGTAATTACAGCAGCAGTAGAGTGAAAAGAGGTTTTAAAAATAATAATTACATCTTTGATACAAATTCGAACTTTGTACACCTCAATTCAAAGGAACAACTGTCTTAAGAGTTTAGTGTATATATATATATATACACACAGTAGGTACGGATATGTGTCACTGCAGATACAGACTAAAGCCAGTAGACTTGGAGGAAGGAGGGGGGTTATCTGACTGTTTTCACACGGAAGCGTTCACAGATTGCCACGCTTTTAAACACATACACACAAACACACATACACGGACACACAGACACACAAAATGCCAACCTGAGTAAAACGTTACTAAAAACCTAGAGCATTGTGAATCACTAAGTCACATATTGCACCTTTAAATAATCCTTCTTACCAAATACAGAAATGAGAAAAAAAGAAAAAAAAAAGGATAAAACAGGGACAATAGGAGATAACTGTGTCGCTGGAGGGTTTCTCTGCTTTGCCCCGCCCCCACCCCGAAATTCGCAGGGTGATGTTTAGTTTTCACTCTCGCTTAACCAATGGGCAGAAAGTGTGGCCATCAGACATGTCTCTGGGGGAAAACAGGAGGGGGAAAAGGGAAGAAAGAATAGAGCAGTAAACAGGGAATGGGAGACGTGGGGGTGGGGGAGACTTCCTCTAATCCGATATGAGCAGGAATGTGACCGCGAAGGCTCAACCTCTGATACTAAACTACTGTTTAAATATTCCACATATTCCAATTATGAGATTCAATACAAAAATAGAAATATCTACTGAGTTTTGCCTGTGGAAGCATAATTCAGAAAAGGCACATGTTCAAATAGAAAACCCAGGCGGAAGAGGCACCATGTACCCCCACCCCCATCCCACATGATAAGCATCCACAATTATGTCTTTTCCATCAGCTAGATTCCAAGATACAGTAGGTAAAAATAGACCTCTGATACTTAAAATATATTCAACCCAACACAATCCTGGCTTTAGCATGTGAGTCATATAAAATAGTCTTTTTTAAAAAGAATGTCTTGGAAAAGAAAAAAAAAAAATCATAGCTCACTTTTTCTGGTGTTCCGTAATTTTCACGAAAAAAGAAAAAAAAAAAAAGTGAACTCATCTCATTGGTCATCAGGAATGTAGTCGACTGGCTCACCACCCATCCACAGCCCCTAGAGCCCCAGCTTCTCATCTGTCATGCTTTACATGTGCAGCGTCACACTTTCGAATTAGTTCTAACAAAACAGAACAAAGAATTAGGATATTAGACATATAAAAACATGTCAACATCGGGGCATTTTCCTTTGCTGTGGGTGTGACGGTCCGGTTAGCTCCAGAAAGATTTTCCTTTGGAATCAGGCAATGTAACCGTTTGTCTTTCCAAATGCAGTCACTGGTGCAAGGTTTTCGTAGATTGTCATTGCAGTTGTGTTCTGGTAGATGAGATCTACTTTAGAGTCCTTCTGGGATCTGATAATATCCAAAACACACTGGTTGAGGAACACATACTGGTCCTGCAAGAAAAAGAGAGACAGCAAAATGAACACAGTCCCCAGAGGTTAGCATCCAAGGTCATCTGTTTTTTTTCAAACAGAGCACCCCCTTCCAACCCTGCCCAGCCCACGGTGAACACCTCAAGTTCCTGTGTGTTGAGGCGTAATAACGTAACTGGTGAAATCTGAAACCACAGACAGCAAGGTTCTCATCCTGAATGATTCTCAACCAGAGGCTCACACTCCCCACTCCTCGCCTCCCCAAGAAGCACTAGAATCTTGGGGAAAGGCAAAGAACGAATGTGAAGGAAATAATGCACATGTACCTTCAAACACTAAAAAGGCCAACAGGAGTTCCTTGGCTGGGGAGGATGTGTCGAATAAGGAGTAAACTGTCCTGATCAACAGAAGGGGTGAGTTCAAAGGGGATGATGGGGGTTGAGCTGGGGTTCCCTATGTTTCAGGGAGATGCGGAGACTGGGATAATGATTGGGGTAGATCCGAAAGTCCTCGCCTACCCAGCAAGCTCATCAGAACCTGTAAGCAGCCACTGAAAAGAGGAAGAAGAGGCGTTCCCACTGTGGCGCAGTCGATGAAGAACCCAACTGCCGACTGGGGTTTGATTCCCGGCCAGGCACAGTGGGTTAAAGGATCCAGCAGTGCCACAGCCACAGCTTGGATTCAATCCCTGGCCTAAAAACTTCCATATACCTTGGGTGTGGCCATAAAAAATGATAATCATAATAATAAAATAAAAAGAGAGACAAACAGATAGGAGGTAAAACAAAAATCTAGGGAAAGTAAGGGTTTTATATCCTCCTCCCTCTCAAAGAGTCATAAGCCGCATGGAAGGTTCTTAAGAAGTCTTGCAAGAACGATGTCTGTTTTTGCTTAGCCCAGACTTCTCCTACTTGCTTGCCCACAAACCTCCTCTTTTTTCCCTAAATAATGGGAAACAGACCCTATGTGGCAGCTGTAACTTGGAGTCAAACCCTGGCCTGGGAACATCCACATGCCACGGGCATAACCATAAAAACAAAAATTGTTTTTAAATGGGAGTTCCCGTTGTGGCGCAGTGGTTAACGAATCTAAGAACCATGAGGTTGCAGGTTCAATCCCTGGCCTCACTCAGCGGGTTAAGGATCCAGCGTTGCTGTGAGCTGTGGTGTAGGTTGCAGACACGGCTTGGATCCCTTGTTGCTGTGGCTCTGGTGTAGGCCAGGGGCTGCAGCTCCGATTAGACCCCTAGGCTGGGAACCTCCATATGCTGCGGGAGCGGCCCAAGAAATGGCAAAAAGACCAAAAAAAAAAATTGTTTTCAAATGTTTAAAAAGAGGAAGAAGAGGTTCCCATTGTGGTGCAGCGGAAACAAATCTGACTAGGATCTGTGTTAAGGATCCGGTGTTTCCATGAGCTGTGGTGTAGGCCGAAAACGTGGCTCAGATCTGGTGTGGCTGTGACATAGGCCAGCAGCTATAGCTCTGAATAGACCCCTAGCCTGGGTCTAAAAAAAAAAAAGCGGCCCTAAAAAGCAAAAAAAAAAAAAAAAAAAAAGAGGAAGAAGAGGTGTGTGCTGAACAATATTCATAATGCTCTAAGAGAAAAGCCACAGGGCAGCACTATATATAAAATAAGATCAATTTTTAAAATATGCTCCATTTGCGAGTGTGTGTATGTATACACATGTTCTTCTACAGATGTATTTTAAAAAGTCTGTAAAGTCACACACAAATTGTAAATATTAGCTACCTCCAGGGAATGGAATTGGGGAAGAAAAAGCGAGAGTAAAAAACATCTCCTATATAAACCTGTCCTATTAAGTTTTTTGGTATGAACAAATTTATATTATTTTCTTTTTTTATTTGAGGAGTGTGCACATATTCCATAATTATTTTTAATTACAACAATAATAAAAACTCCTATTTTCCTTTTTTTTTTTTTTGGTCTTTCCAGGGCTGCCCACACACCATATGAAAGTTCCTGGGCTAGGGGTCGAATTGGAACTGTAGCTACCAGCCTATGCCACAGCCACAGCAACACCAGATCCAAGTTGAGACTGAAACTTACACCACGGCTCATGGCAACGCTGGATCCTTACCCCAGTGAGGGAGGACGGGGATTGAGCCCAAGTCCTCATGGATACTAGTCAGGTTTGTTACCGCTGAGCCACAACAGGAACTCCTAAATTTATATTATTTTCAAAATATTTTTTTTAAAGGGACAAGGAGTTCCCTGGTGGCTCAGTGGGTTAAGGATCCAGCATCGTCACTACTGTGGCACAGGTTCAATCCCTGGCCCTGGAACTTCCGCATGCTATAGGTATGGCCAATTAAAAAATGGGGGGGAGGACAAGAAAATTTGTATGCAGGTATAAGATTTCTGTGCTTCTCAAAACCTGATAAAAGACTGAGAACTTCAACTCTATTTATAACAGAAAAAAAGAACTGTCTTCCAACCAACACAGGAGATGATTTCCACTCTTCCCACCCCAGTCACACAGCTCACCCCAAGGCACACGGTATACCCAGGTCTCTAGAATATTCTCTGCTGGACTCAGAAACACAGCACATATTCACAGAGTTCCAAACTGGGACACGGTACCAGCCTGATACAAGATGAATATTCTGCTCTCAGCCTGGTCAAGGCACATTCTCAACCTCCAGCTTTGAGAAAGGCTATTTCCTGATAACACTTACTGAGACCATGCCTTGAACATATTGGTTAAATCAGGAACATTTCAGGGAAAGCCAAACCCAAGAGTTTCATACAGGTAACACTGTAGATATTAAGCGTGCATGTTCCCAACTGGGCACCATCCCCCCATAACTATGATAACTAACCCTCTCTAACACCCACAGGGTGGAGTGAGGATTTACCGAAGTATTAATGCTTAAAGCAGCTTTATGCTATTTCAGATCATTCATATTTGATAAGGCCATTTCATTTTGGTTTTTTTAGGGCCGCACCTGCAGTTCCCAGGCTATGGGTTGAATCTGAGCTGCAGATGAGTCCTATACCACAGCCACAGCAGTGCCAGATTCAAGCTGCACGTGTGACCTACACCACGGCTTGCAACAATGCTGGATCCTTAACTCACTCAGCGAGGCCAGGGATTGAACTTGCATCCTCATGGACACCAGTCAGTATCCACTGAGCCACAATGGGAACTCCTCATTAACTTATTTTAAGGACAGTCAGACCTTCCTAGAAATGAGGAATGAAAAGACCAGTTTTGTGAGTTTAAAACCCAGAAGCCAAAGATCAGGGACTTGCTTCAATTATTCGGAGAGTCAGTGGCAGCAAGGTGAAGGGTCCTGATACTATCTGGGTTTGTGGCTCCACTGTGTTATCAGTGCCACTACGTCCCTGAATCCAGTATCGCGGGGAAGTCCAACCCCACACGGCTTTACGGTCTCACAAGAAATCCAGTGCTACCTCAGAGCCAAGAGCCAGAGAGATCTGAAAGCGTGGGATATTTTAACACAAGTGTGCGACACGATGCAAGCTTTTACACATGGCCGCGAAGGGCGAAGTGTCAAACACCGATGCTGAACTCACCTCTGTTTGCACCATTAAAGGCCTGTGCATTCGGAGGTCGTACACAATCCCGTACACGTCCACAGTGTTCTCGTTCTCTATCTGGTAGATAAGACGATCGATGGCAATGAAAGTGCCTGTCCTTCCCACCCCAGCACTGAAAGAAAGGGGACGCGAGCACGTTAGCATGAGTCACTTCTCCTGCAAAACTCCCATTTCCCCATTTGTCCACATAGCGTGTTCTCCTCCACCATCAGGCATCAAGGGTCCAGTCCAGGACCCCTAACCATTGGCTCGATGGAAACCTCAGTAAGGCAGACTGTACTAGCTTAGAACTGGGGCCCAAGTCCGAAAGTTACCTTCACGTCAAATGCCACAAATACAACACCTCACTATGGCTTCTTGAATCTCAGTCCCATTCAAACTGTCAACCGTATTGAGGACGGCAAGTTTCATAGTTATTCCCTTCTTCTGTCCGAAATTAATTCTTTTCTTTTCAAAGCTAATGTCTTATTGTTCTGGAGGAGGGAGTGGCAAACTTTTTCTGTTAAGGGCCAGGTAGTAAATAGCTTTAGCTTTGCAGACCAAAATGGACTCTTTCTGCCATTGCAGCATGAAAGTAACAATAGACAGTATGTAAACAAATGGGCATGGCTATGTTCCAATAAAACTTTATTTATAAAAGCAGGCACCCAAGTAGACTGTGGTGATGGTTTACAGGGGTATGTGCATCTCCAAGCTCATCAAGTTGCAGGCATTCATGTGTGTATAGTTTTTGTATGTTGAAAGAAAATGGGGCGGGGGGGGGAGGATCCACACCCATGGCATACAGAAGTTCCTGGGCCAGGGACTGAACCTGTGCCACAGCTGCAACCCAAGCCACAGCAGTGACAGTGCCAGATCCTTAACCCACGGAGTCACAATGGCACACTGAAAAAACATTTTTAAATAAACAAATAGAGTTTGCATTTCAATACTGTTAAACAGCAAACAAAAATGCTAAAGAAAACAGGCTGCAGAATGATGTATACATTATAAAATCTGGTGAAAGTTTAAAGCCATTTAAAGCCATAGATACGTACATATGCAGCAAAATACCTATGTAGTAAAAAGACATATAAAGCCATAGATACATTCATCATACATATGTAGTAAAATACAAAAAGCATGCAAAGGAATGATACAGATCAACTTCAACTATGTAGGAAGGAGAATGGGATAGGAGATTTGTAAGTAGAGACTTTATATTTTATTTTATTTGTTTATTTTTTTTCTTTTTTCTTTTTAGGGCCGCTCCCATGGCATATGGGAGGTTCCCAGGCTAGGGGTCTAATCAGAGCTACAGCTGCTGGCCTACACTACAGCCACAGCAACAAAGGATCTGAGCCACGTCTGTGACCCACACTACAGCTCACGGCAACACTGGATCCTTAACCCACTGAGCAAAGCCAGGGATCGAACCCACAACCTCGTGGTTCCTAGTCAGATTTGTTTCCACTGGGTCACACAGGAACTCAGAGACTTTATATTTTAATGTACTATTAACGAAAAGAAAAATATACAGCCTCATGTTTATGCTTTACTAAATTGTTGTTAGTTTCTATATTTTTGTAAAGTTGAAATCTTTTATAAGAAAATACTATAAATAAGAAGTCAATTTCAATAGATTAAGTTTTCTAAAAATACAGGCAGCCAACCAGATCTGGCCCACAGGGTATATATAGTTTGTAAACCCCTGTTCTAAAGCAACAAAACTCAGGGAATAAATCCATGGTCCCTTAGCCAAATCTTCCTTGAATTTGTAAATACCTACAGCATTCCCTCCTAGGCTTTTTTTTTTTCCCAAAAGTGCCCGTATTTATAATTATGTTTGAAATCTGTCAGACATGAAGCACCATTTGCATACCTGCAGTGCACCAGAATCGGTGACTCTGGAGGACTCTGTTTCATGTAGTCACGAACAAGGTACCGGAAATTGATGAGCAGGTCAGTGGTGTCGGGAACCCCGTGGTCAGGCCAGGAGGTGAAATGGAACTGACGCAGAGGGTGACTCTCACTTGTCTGAATCTAAAGGCCAAGAAAAGAGAGATTGAGAGAGAAAGGCAACAGGATCCAGCAGTACCTGAAGGCTGCACTGCACAGGACAGATGAAGGGCAGCCCAGCATAGTGGTGATGACCACCGAATAGAACTGTACATTAGGACAACAGCTCAGAGTGCTTGCCTGGATTTTGATGTGCTCATCAAATCCTCATCATATGCCAAGCAGGAGGATTTGTTATCCCCCTTTAAAGAAGACGGAGAGAGCTCCCTGGTGGCTCAGCAGGTTAAGGATCAGGCATTGTCACTGCTGTGGCTCAGGTCACAGCTGTGGCACAGGTTTGATCCTTGGCCCAGGAACTTCCACATGCCGTGAGGTGCCCACAAAAGGCGGGGGGGCAAAATTTCCAACTTCTCTAACACTCAGCTCAGAGGCAAAAGTCCCTTGTCCTTTGATTTTGAGTTTAGAATCTTCCCTTTCCCCCACAGCCTCCTGCCAATCATGCACCCATATTCTTATACCTATACCTCCTTAGAGCTTCATAAACCCCATCCCTGAGCTTGCCTGGAAATGTCACTGACCAAAAATGAATTTACATAAATGCAACTAAGATAATCAAGGCCTTTGGGGCAAGAACTCCCTCATAATTCACGTCTTTCAAAGAATTTAATAACTAAGCAACTAGTAAGCACCAAATAAACATTTAGAATTGTAAGGGTTTGACAAAGGGCTCCCTTCCCCCCACAAAAAATCTATTTCAACTTCAGATAGACAATAGAAAGGAGAATACAGACCTCACTATAACAGAGCTAGTTATGCACAGACTGGTTTCCTACCATGGACCAAAGTGCATACCTTTAATTAGCAGAACTCCACCCACGGTGGGCCGTGCCGTCCCTGATTCACCTGTACTCATTACCCCCACACCTGGGAAGTGACCTCACGTCACCTGGGCTGCAGGCATTTCCATCTCCTTTATGACAGCTACCCTTTGAAGTTTTTTTTTCTTTTTATTTAAGGGATATACCTGCAGCATATGCAAATTCCCAGGCTAGGGGTTGAATCAGAGCTGCAGCTGCCAGCCTACACTACAGCCACAGCAATGCCACATCCAAACCACATCTGTGACCTATACCACAGCTCATGGCAACGTCAGATCCTTTAACCCACTGAGTGAGACCAGGGATCGAACCTGCATCCTCACAGCTATTAGTTGGGTTCTTAACCTGCTGAGGCACTCTTGAAGTGTACTTATTTTTAAAAAATGTAGAGATATCACAAAAGCAGTGCATTCACATTATTCAAAATGTGGATGGAGTTCCCTTGTGGCTCAGTGAGTTAAGAACCTAGTGTTGTCACCTCTGTGGCTCTAGTTACTGCTGCAGCATGGGTTCAATCCCTGGCCTGGGAACTTCTGAAGGCCAAGGGAATGGCCCCAAAAAAAGTGGAAAACAGTAAGGCAGAAGGGCAGTCAGGGAAGAGGTACTATGAAGTCTCATCGTGTACAAATGTAATAATCACAGATTTAACCAAAAGCACTCATCCAGTTCCCAGTGTGGCTCAGCAGTAACAACTCTGACTAGTATCCATAAGGATGAGTGTTCAATTCTGCCGCCACTCAGTGGATTAAGGATCCAGCATTGCTACGAGCTGCAGTGTAGGTCACAGATGCAGTTTGGATCCGGCATTGCCGTGGCTGTGGTGTAGGCTGGCAGCTGCAGCTCCAATTCGACCCCTAGCCTGGGAACCTCCATATGCTAAGGGTGCGGCCCTAAAAAGTATTCATCCAAAGGTAGCAACCAGCCATGAGAGACAAGAAGAGAGTCAGGGAGAGCTCAGACTTTCAGTATTCTCTCTGAAAAGGAGCAAAGAAGGTCGGGTTGGGGGTGGCAGGCAAAGGAAATATTCAGCTCTATCAGTTATGGCCCCACTTTTTAAAGGGAAAATATATTTGTATATATTTTATGTAATTAAAAATAATATTTTAGGAGTTCCCATCGTGGCTCAGCAGAAATGAATCTGACTAGTATTCATCAGGACATAGGTTCAATCCCTGGCCTCTCTCACTGTGTTAAGGATCCGGCGTTGCCATGAGCTGTGGTGTAGGTCACAGACTCAGCTTGGATCCCGTGTTGCCGTGGCTCTGGTGAAGGCTGGCAGCTACAGCTCCGATTAGACCCCTAGCTTGGACACCTCCATACACCAAGGCCCTAAAAAGACAAAAATAATACTAATACTATTTTACTAAATGCTGTGTGGTATCCTGGATTGGATCCTGAACAGGAAAGGGTTTTAGTGGGAAAAGGAGAAATTAGAATAGAGTCTAGAGTTTAGTTAATCTAAAAACAATTTTTTTTTAAGGAGGTAGGCAATTCCACTCATGATTTCCCTGCACAAGAGCAAACCCCACACAGTGAAAGCAACCAAGGATAAGCCAGTCTGCTGGGTGAAAGCTATAGAAATAAGCATGACATTTTCAGGATTTCTCAGTGACTGTGAGTTGGATCATTTACGTGGCCCATTCAGTGCACAATTAACTGCTCTGACAGCATCTCCAGAGAAGGAATTGAAATAAATATTAGTCAAAGCCAGAGCCTTTAAGACACAGCAATGAGTAAAGGGGTAATAGAGTACATCAGTGTAATATGAAATGACTTAGGAAATCTTCAAGGATAATTCTGATAAACTAGAACCCAACCCACCAACCCCTCCTAAGATTAAATTCCACTGAATCTAATCTCTAGGCTTTTCTTTTATGTACTCTTCATAATGTGCATAAAATTTCCCCTATTATGTTTCACTTAATTACACTGTATCTTCTCCTGGTAATTATGATATCATTTCTAATAGCTGAATAACGGCAGTGACTAGACAACCTACAGTTTAGTTATTCACTCTCCAAAAGCTAGATATTTGCATGGTCTCCAAATTTCCCCTCCATTATAAATAACGTGCAGATTCATAATGGTTTCTGCTCTATTTCAGATTATTTCTTGAGGACAGATTCTCAAACGTGGAACCACCAGATCAAAGAGGAATGGACATTTTTATGCCTTTGCTATAAACTGCCGAGGGTTATACTAATTTGCCTGGCCATTAAAAGATATCGAAAGGACTCAGGACACTGCGTCTATTTTTAAACACCCTTAAAAAAATAAAAAGGACAGGAGTTCCCGTCGTGGCGCAGTGGTTAACGAATCCGACTAGGAACCATGAGGTTGCGGGTTCGGTCCCTGCCCTTGCTCAGTGGGTTAACGATCCGGCGTTGCCGTGAGCTGTGGTGTAGGTTGCAGACGCGGCTCGGATCCCGCGTTGCTGTGGCTCTGGCGTAGGCCGGTGGCTACAGCTCCGATTCAACCCCTAGCCTGGGAACCTCCATATGCCGCAGGAGCGGCCCAAGAAATAGCAACAACAACAACAACAACAACAGACAAAAAGACAAAAGACAAAAAAAAATAAATAAATAAAATAAAATAAAATAAAAAGGACACATAAACTGACTTCTTAGAATGCCTACAGAATTTAATTGGATTTGTTTTCTAACTTTTAGGGAGAAGGCCACATGCATATGCCCTGGAATCCTACTATTGTAACTGTCATTATAAATTGCTCTCAACAGCAAATGGCCACCCCTGATGGCCATTTGTAAATGGCAGAAAAGGAGTCATAGATGCTGAGTCATGCTCTTAAGATTCATTTTATTTAAAAACAACATGAAGGAGTTACTACTATGGCTCAGGGGGTTAAGAAGCCAACTAGTATCCACAAGGATGTGGGTTCGATCCTTGGCCTCAATCAGTGGATTAAGGATCTGACATTGCCCTAAGCTGTGACATAGGTCACGGATGCAGCTCAGATCTAGTGTGGCTGTGGTACAGACCAGCAGCCGCAGCTCTGATTTGCCCCCTAGCCTGGGAACATCCATCTGCCACAGGTATAGCTGTAAAAAGAAAAAAAGAAAAAAAAAAAGAATAACGGGCAGTTTTCCCTAAGAAAGTAAAGCGTAATTAATTACACGTTAATTGGAAGGATGGAAGATGAGGGGAGGGAGGAAGAAACGCTAACAGGTTGCCTTAGAGGATATGCACATATGGATTGTTCAATTCTGTAAAGAAGAAAGCAAAAATATTTTTATCATGCATTAAAAAAATGGGTTAATGTCACCCTAAAAAGTCTCACCCCCAAGTTCATGTATGTTAATTTACTACGAGATCTATCCATCTTGACCTCTAACTTACATTTTTCACTGTGAAGTCTCTGATGGTCCATTCTGGAAGGACAATCTCTGACGTCATTGCCACAGTTATGTCCCCGTAGTCCTGAGCCTGCTTGGAGGGCCAGTACTCCTCACATTTCGTCTAGAATAAAATCGTATGACTGGGTCACTTTGCTGAACAGCAGAAATTGACGGAACATTGTGAATCAACGATAGTGAAAAATTTTTTCATAAAAATTTAAAAAATAAAGACTGAAAAAAATAAAATTGCATTTTTACGCAAAGACTCAGATCACACCATCTGCCATCCATCAGTAAAGCCTCTCAGGGGAGATCAGATGTTGAAAACCAGCACCAGGGTCTGAGTCTATCCCTTAGTTGGGTTCTGACTCTTGGAATTTTGAGTTTTGTTTTGTTTTGTTTTTAATTTATGATTCCTGCCAACTCTTTTAAGTTTGGGAGTTTTCTCACAAAAATCTAGATTTCTGGCTTTTCTTGAAAGATCAGAAGATCTGGCCAACACGAAGCCCCCATTTCTGCAAGAAAACTGATTTACAGCTAAGCAGAGGCTGTTCCTCCACAGGCGATGCTGTGCCCATCCAGTCCCTCCCAAGGCCCTATAGTAGCCATTCCACTAACTGCTCACCGAACAACTTCTCCAACTGACCCATAACCCTAAGCAACTAGAAGAAACAAGAACTTTCCCCAATACTTTTAGATACACACTAATGGCAATACATACACACCAATAAAGAGAACCAGAATAAATCATTTGCAGGTCTTTGATTTTTTATAAAGTCAGTGGGCAGATGTGAACAGAAATAAAAATCAGGAAACAACTGCTCTCTGAAAATATCTGAATCCCCATTTGGTAATTGACTTAAAAAAAAAAAAATGGGAGGTTTATTTTGCTTTAAAAACAGATGCTGGTTTCCCACCTCCAGAGATGCTGACTTTGGCCCAAGAATCCGTATTTTTTTAAAGATCTGGGTTTCTGGGAGCTCCCTAGAGGCCCTAGTGATTAAGGATCCCACACTGTCACTGCTGTTGCATGGGTTCCATCCCTGGCCCAGGAACTTCTGCATATCATGGGCATGGCCAAAAAAAAACCTGGTTTCTGGACCACTGTTCCAAGAAAGAACACAGGACTGGGACATACACTGACATGGAGTTTTTGCCCAGGTTGGTCATCTACCAACTGGATTTATTTTGCTCCCTTGTGGGCAAGTTCTTAAACTCTGAGCCTCAGCTTCCCTCACAGGGTTGTTACAGGGAAAAAACAACATACATGGAGCATCTAGGCAGAAAACACACTGGCTCCCTTCTCCTTTCCCCCAGAGTCAGTAACACTCTCTTCTCTTCTGACTAATGGCGAACAAGGGCCCATCTAAATTAGTCTTCTTGTTCTCTGTTAATTTAATATGTCCTTTTCATTGGGCGAACAGATACATGAGAATGTTCCGTGTTTAAGGCCCCAAGCTCAATGGCACCATAACATTTCTTTGTATTCATAATCAGTGGCCTTTTGTTTGCATAACAACCCTGTTCTAATGCAAGAAGGAGATGCTGAAGCCAACCTTCTATATCACAGCTAAGATGATGGGGCATCACCTCTTACTTTCTTTGCTACCTTCCCCAACCCCTAGCCCAGGACTTTACACATACTTGGGAGTTGGATAAACCTCTGTTAGATTAAAATGGGGAGGCGGGGGAGGACCATTGAAAGAAGCGATGCCTGACAGATTCTCCTTCCACCCCGGGGTGCCATTCCAAGTGTGCACCCTGGAGCCGCAGGCGCAGCAGCCCTGAGCATTGTCAGAAATGCAACTCTGGGCTCCTCCACGGGCCCTCTGAACTAGAAACTCAGAGGCAGAACCACTTTCTTTTTATTTTTATTTATTTATTTATTTATGTCTTTTTGCCATTTCTTGGGCGGCTCCCGTGGCATATGGAGATTCCCAGGCTAGGGGTCTAACCGGAGCTGTAGCTTCTGGCCTACACAGAGCCACAGCAACTGGATCCAAGCCACGTCTGCAACCTACACCACAGCTCACGGCAACGCCAGATTCTTAACCCACTGAGCAAGGGCAGGGACCGAACCCGCAACCTCATGGTTCCTAGTCGGATTTGTTAACCACTGCATCATGACGGGAACTCTTCTTTTTTTTTTTTTTTTTTTGGTCTTTTTGCAGAACCACTTTCAAGGTGATTCTGATGCACTCCTTAGTTTCAGAACCACCGGTTTAGGGATTCCTGTCCTGTTCTTCAAGTATTGAACCTACATGAAAAGATTCAGAGAGCACATTATATCCAATGCCTCAGGCAGAGACTTTCTGAATTTCGCCCAGGTTTTTCAATTCTCCTTTGATCCACTATGGAAATGGGGGATTCTATTACTAAAAGAAATCTCATCCTGGATGAAAAGGGTCAGGGTGGGGGGCGGGAGTACAGGGATTCCAGGCCATCACAGGGGAGAGGAAACTGCTGAGACTTATCTGGGAATATGCCTGAAAGTTTGCATAAAGGGTCCTGATGTTAAAACTAAGTTTGAAAATCAATGAGATGGTCAAATTGGTCATCTCACAGGTGAAGCTGGTTGCTTGCACCCATCACAGAGCTGATGAAGGACAGGGCTGCACACAAGTTCTTCCTCTGCACTTAACTCAACCCCTGCCATTTACTCCAGCAGCAGCGACTTAATGAAGAGAGAGGACCACTCTCTGCCCACAAAGGAACGTAATGATAACATAGACTTCTTTGGGAGTTCCCGTTGCAGCACAGCAGAAATGAATCCAGCTAACATCCATGAGGACGCGGGTTCAATCCCTGGCCTCGCTCAGTGGGTTAAGAATCTGGCATTACCATGAGCTGTGGTGTAGGTCACAGACACGGCTTGGATCCCACGTTGCTGTGGCTGTGGTGTAGGCCAGCAGCTACAGCTCAGATTCGACCCCTAGCCTGGCAACCTCCATATGCCGCGGGTGCAGCCCTAAAAAGCAAAAAAAAAATTAAAATAAAAATTTGCTTCTTAGAGATAAAAAAGAAAACACATTTCTAGGAAGAGAGGTACTAATGTTTGGAGGAGTTTTTTGTTTGTTTGTTTTCCGGAGAAGAATGTTTTTTAAAATACTTATCCTCAAAAAAACAAAAAAACGTATCCTCAAATCACAGTACATATGAATGAATGAATTGAACTGAATAATAATAAAAAGTAAAGATACTTACCCTTCCCTGTTCAACACATTTGGTTAACATGACAATAGCATAGACATTTTTCTCCCAAACCATTCGCCAAAAATCCTTCAAAGTGTTGGGTAAAGGTCCTTGTGTGGCAATGAAATCCCTCTTGGAATGGTAGCCCTACAAAATGGAAAGGCGCACATTTCAGTCTCAAGGAGGCAGCAAGAAGGGCTCTGAGGACGTCCTCCCAGCCAGCCAGCGCCACGAGACCCTCTCCCCACTTACAGGCATGTAGTTGGCGTTGATGTAGTCATCAGCTGAATGGGTCTGGACTGAAAGTTTGACACGGGACGTATCATCTGCGACAGTCCAAGGAAAAAAGTTCCACATTAGAAGAGAGGCAACTGGGTAAGGTGAGTTGCACCCAAGAGAGAAAAAGAAGTACCAAATATCTCGAAGGTGCGTGGCTCGGCATTTTACCTACACGACCTTATTTCATTGTCACTCTCAGCAGATGGGACTGCAGCACAAAGAAGTTACATGATCAACTGGCAGAGCTAGTAAGTGGCAAAGTCTGGGTTCCAACCGGGCAGCCTGGCACTGGGGCCCAAGCTCTTACCCATGCCAGTCTGCCTTCTCAGATGAAACCAGTTATAACCATCCTTGGCTGTGTGGCATGAGCCCGGGAACGCCCTCAGCCATGTTAGTTATAACCACCCCCCCATACAAGCTTCTGTGTCCATTTTGCAGATGAGGAAACTGAGGATCAGAGAGAGCAAGCGATTTTTTTTTTCTTGGCCACATCCGTGGCATGAGAAGGTCCCAGGCCAGGGATTGAATCTGAGCCACAACTGTGACCTATGCCACAGCTGTAGCAACACCCGATCCTTAACCCACTGTACCACAGTGGGAACTCTGAGATGGAGTGATTTCTACAAGCGCATTCATCTGGGGAATGGCAGTCAGAATTTAAATCCAGTTCCCCTGCCACTATGGCAGGGTAGATAGACACTCAGGTTAAGTTTCTCACACCTCTGCTATTCTCATAAAAAAGTTGTTATAGGAAGACAGTCCCAAATGCAAGAATAAACTGAATGTCTACGGCTACTGTAAGTGGAAGGATCTAAAACATAAAATTCTCATTTTTCCTACATACTGTCATCTCAAAAAACGCACTAACTTGTCTAACCCCAGAAATGAAATAATATCCCTAAATTCAAATGTCAGGAGGGGCGACATCTCCCTGTCTCTGACTACCCACTAGCCCACCTTCCCCTGGGCAAAATAATGAAACAATTCTAAACCCGGTTACCAACATGAGTTTCAGCCTAAAACCTTCCTGATAAAAACAATAGCCAAACTCTGGATCTGAAAAGCTCCACAGACATTCACAAGAACAGGCCAATCATCCCGAGTGAGTTAACCCAGGAAGGGCAGCACCGAGGCAGGTCTCACCGGCCTAGTTATAAGAGCATTTCTTTCAGAACATGAGTCACTGTCCAATGTCAACACAGGGGCAGGGGTGGGGGTGGGGATGAGCAGAAAGAAGGTAGGAGCTAGAAAATCCTTTATCTAAACAGAAGTTAACATTTTAGGCCAGAAAAGAAAAACGCAGTTTCAGGTAAAACAGACAATGTCACTGAATGTCCTGACATAGAAATTATCAGTAAAGCAATAAATCAAAATGTAGCTTCAATCTACTGACACTTCTTTCTGTGCCCTAACTGCCACCCAAAAAAGGGACCATGAAGTTCTTCTTTCTTTTTCTTTTTTGTGGTCTCGCCCATGGCGTGCAGGTTAGTAAGCCAGGGATCAAACTCAAGCCACAGCAGTGACAATGCTGGATCCTTAGCCACTAGGCCACTAGGGAACTCCCACAAAAAAAAACTCTCAATGGAGAAAGGTTTATACTTCATCTTAAGGGATGATGAATAAAAAATTCTCATTTTAAACTTACCATGCTGTTATCCCTACCGATGAGGTACAGATATTATTAATTCTCAAAAGCAAGAATGAATCAAAATAGGAGTTCCCTTCATGGCTCAGTGGTTAACGAACCCAACTAGGATCCATGAGGATATGGGTTCCATCCCTGGCCTCCCTTGGTGGGTTGGGGATCCAGCATTGCCATAAGCTGTGGTGTAGGTCACAGATGTGGTTCAGATGCCATGTGGCTATGGCTGTGGCTGTGGCGTAGGCCAGCGGCTGTAGCTCCCATTCAACCCTTAGCCTGGGAACTTCGACATGTCAAGAGTGTGGCCCTAAAAAGCAAAAAAAAAAAAAAAAAAAAAAAAAAAAATCAAACAAACAAAAGAATGAATTGAAATGTAGTTCATATTTAGCCGTGAAATGTACTCAGCCAATGAGAGACGGGTCAGGACAAGCAGAAAATTCACTCCCCTACTGTCTTCCTCCTGGTCCCATTAGATCCAGAACTACAATAACTGAAATCAAGAGGTTGTGAGCATAAAAGAAGTCAAAGCACAGACTCTGGCTTTTTCCCTGAGTGAAACTGAGGGACCTGGTCCAAGTCTGGTCGCACCATGATGACCTGTGTGACTTCGGACAATTCACTTAGCCCTCTGTGCCTCATATTCCTCATGTGCAAGGTGAATGTCCTCCTACCAACTTTATAAGGTTATTGTGAGGATGGAATTCAATGGCTTATGCCCAACGACAGTGCTGAGCAGAGTAGGTAACTAGTGAATGGCCGTGGAAGTGGCCAGTGAGTATTCAGATTCCTCTCCCCTCTACTCCTAGAGATGAGATGCCAGGGATGGGAAAAGGGAAGATGATGTGGGGAAAAACTTACAGGGCAGAACATTATTATAGCGATTCTTTCCTCTATTCTCGGCCAGTTCAGCTGCGTATTTAGGTAAATTAATTCCAACAATCTTCAGATCCTGAAAACAGAATATAGGGGCTGCTTGTTTACTCAGAGTTCAAATAGTATTTATACTGCAGAACAAGGTGGGGGTGCAGAGAGCTTACGGCTAACACTGCATCCTCCAAAAAGCTATGGAGACGTTCTAGCCCCCTATACCTGTGAATGCAATCTTATGGGAAATTACAGCTTCAGCAGATGTAACTGAGCTAAGGTGAGGCCAGACCAGCATCCAGCATCACTGATGTCTTTATGAGAGAAGAGACACGGAGATACGGACATGTAGGCATAGGGGGGAGGCAGGTGGAAATGGAGGCAGGCAATGGGGTTACGCAGCCACAGAATGCCTCGGGCTTCCAGAAGCTGGAGGAAGCACGGAGGGGTCCTTCCTCAAGAACTTTCCGGGGCTCCCAGGTGACATGCAAGAGCTTCTCTCTTTCCTCCAAGAGGGTCACCTCTTACCCAAACCTCTACCATAAAACAGAAACAGGCGGTTTCCCAGCTCTCAGGAAGAACACAAAGCAATGAAAAAGGCATCGTTTCCAACCACGTACTTCGTATTCCTCTGCAAACCCGCAGTTGGAGTCAGCTTGCTGTTTCTTAAAGTAGGCCTCAAAATTTTCTACTTTGATTAACTTGGATCTAGGAAGACAAAAGAGGATTTTTTTTGTTTGTTTTTTTTGGGGGGCATTCAACCGAGTTTGCGCTCAAAAGAGAAAAATACTAGTTATTTTTTAAAAAGCAAAGACATTACTCACTTTTTAGGTCTTCATCATTGAAAAGGAAAGAAAAGGAAAAGGAAAGGGAAAAAAAAGAAATTAGAAAAAAATGACTCAACCATGACCGTGGAGATGATAGTAAACATCTTCCCCAAAGAAGAAAAACTGTAATATAATTGGGGGGCGGGGGGGGGTCACTATAATGTATTCACAAAGCACTGAACCGTCAATCAGGAAATCTGACTTCTTGACCCAATTACATAACTGACTGGCTTCATGATTTGAGCATGTTCGTTCCTCCTAGATCTTGATAACCACCTTTTTAAAATCACAAAATATATTTTTTAAATGGAAGAATCTGGCATGTGCGGTTCTACTTGCCTAGAACAGGGCAAGGAAACGAACTTCAGGAGGCGAGTAAACACAGGTTCCCTGCAGAACATCAGGGCTACTAAGAACTTCTGGATGATCAGTGCCAAACGTGTTAAGAAAAATCCTAACAGTTTCCACCAACTTAAAAAAAAATTTTTTTTCAAAACAGCCACTGAACAGATTGAGGGATTAAATGTCTCAAAGCTCATAACTCTGAAGACTTACTTAATCTGAGAAAAGGACACTTCATTGTTCTTTGCATCTTTCCTGTTTTGAAAGGAAAAAAAGACCCATTAGATCAAGCAGGTTAACGCTGTCCCCTTCGTGCAATTATAAACTCCTTTTTCCCTGGGCATTTGTTCATCAACAGCATTAGATCCTATTCACAAACACTAAGCTTAACGGTCTAAGCAGCAAATGCTGATTATAAGCCTATAATTTACTCTCTTTTACACCATCTAAAAGCATCGAAGAAACTTCTTACTCAAGCAACTTGGAGGAATTTTATGGGTAAATTCCTATCAGCAGCATCGCCCTACTGTAAAGCCAGACTCGTTCTTTTGTCCTCTGATTTTAGGGGTTTTGTTTTGTTTTGAGAAAGCCTTTCTGATAAAGTTAATGGAATAAACTAGAAAATATATCCAGTGTTGGCAAGTAACGGGGCACCAGGTACCCTCCTGTATTACTACCTAAATCTCTTACTGGTGTTGAAAAAAAGAAAAAAAAAACTTTCTGGAGAGCAATTTCACTGTATGCATCAAAGTTGAAACACACATACCCACTGACCCAACAACTACTCAGCTTTGAATTTAGCCTCAGAGAATAGTCAGGAATGTGCCCAAAGATTTAGGCACAAGGACAAGGAACTGTGGCAGAAAAATTAAAAGCCAACAACAACAACAAAAAGGGGGAAAAAATGAAAACATCCGGAAAGTGGTTGAAAACAATATGTCTATTATGATTCTGTTCGAGAGTGTGCATGTGTGGAATTGTGTGAGGTGTGTAATCACGTTAAGAGTGGTTTTGTATGGGTGTGATTATGGATTACGTCTTTGCTCTTTTTTCTTTTTTTCTTGGCATAAGCATGTATAACTCTTTTTTTCTTTTTTGCATGATTTTTTTCTTTTGTGTAGTTTTTTTTTTTTTTTTTGGTATAACTTTTATTTTAGCAAGAAACAGTAAAGCTGCATTTGACTCCTCCCTCACCAAAACTAAAAAACAAAAATAAAAATAAGCAGAATCTAATGCAAAAAGTTGGAACACAGGCACTGCCTGTCAACCCTTGAGAGCAAGGTGGCAGCAGAAGACCGGGCATTAGAAACCCTGTGCCGGGATGAAACACCCTGGCTGGCAGCACCCGATGACAGCAAATAAATCCCAGCTGATACAGAGGCTTCACACACTATACGGTCAGGCAAGAGGGTGTGCAGTGAAGACAAAAGCTAGGTTCAAGTCCATTTCCACACCTCCGACACTCAGCATCTAAGACCTGCTTCACGGAGCCTCATGCACGGGAGAATTCACGGAAAGCCCAAGTCCAGGCACACAGTCAGTGCTCAAAACGTACTCTTTTCCTATTTAACTACCCGAAAGGGTAACTGTACTGAAAAAATAATACTAGCGTACAAAGTACCAACACACTGCCGAAGAAGCACTTTTTTTTTTTTCTTTTGTCTTTTTGCCATTTCTTGGGCTGCTCCTGCAGCATATGGAGGTTCCCAGGCTAGGGGTCTAATCGGAGCTATAGCCACTAGCCTACGCCAGAGCCACAGCAACACGGGATCCGAGCCGCGTCTACAACCTACACCACAGCTCACGGCAACGCTGGACCGTTAACCCACTGAGCAAGGGCAGGGATCGAACCCGCAACCTCATGGTTCCTAGTCGGATTCATTAACCACTGCCCCACGACGGGAACTCCAGAAGCAGTTTATTTAATGCCCCCTGAGCATCAAGAGTTAGGCACTGTTACCTTCCCTGTATCACAGGTTATCAAAGATATGAAGGCCAAGCGTCCTCAAAGCTGGTCAGAGACGGACGCTGTGTTCAAGCTTAGCTAACTCTAAAACGGAAGCTCTCAACACTGACTGGTGAACTAGAACAGCCATCTGAAAGCAGCACCTTCTGCTGCAGTGCTTCCCACGACCTGAGGCTTTAAAATCCTCCAGCTCGAGGGGTGAAATGAACTAAGACGGTGACGACTCTGGATGACGGGGACCTGGGGGCTCATTATCCCACCTCATCCATCCGAGTGAATATCTGATTATCTACAATACAAAGCTCCCTTGAAAAGCAGGGTATTAGGAGTTCCCGTTGTGGCTCAGCAGGTTAAGAACCCAACATGGTGTCTGTGACGATGGGGGTTCAATCCCTGGCCTCGCTCTGTGGGCTAAGGATCCAGTGTCACCTCAAGCTGCAGCACAGGTCAAAGACACGACTCGGATCCAGCGTTGCTGTGGCCGTGGTACAGGCCCGCAGGTGCAGCTCCAATTCGACCCCTACCCTGGGAAATTTCATATGCCACAGGTGCAGCGGAAATAAATGAATGAATAAATACATAAACATAGGGTATTATTAACATAAGCAAGAGTCACCTTTTTTTCCTCCAGAAGATGAAACCTCCCACGGCCACGATCACCAGAGCACCAAAGATACATCCAAAAACTGCTCCACAGATGACACCTGGGGAAAGGCCAAATGGAAGGCGCTTCAGGAGGGGTTCGCAAACAACGGGTCAAGGGGGGGTGGGGGGGAGGACACAGAGGAGACGTAAACAGCTCTGCATATAAAACTAGCCTCGGCCTTTGGGAGTGGGTCCCCATGAACTGGAGGGTCTTGACAGAGTCAACTGTTCCTCTCCACTGCAAACTAGGCTCACAGTGCCTTTCAGGTTGTTCTTCCCCACTGACTTTCCTCAAATGTCACTGTGTGCAGGAGCCCATGTGTAAAATAGAAAACCAGGCAGCAATGCCCTGATTGAGGCTGGCGTGGGCGCGGGGAGTATCTCAGGAAGTGTGGCAGAGTGACCAACGTTCGAAAACCCTTAGACCAGCTGTTCCACCGCTGGCTTTTTGAGACTACCAGCCGCAGAGGTGCAGAGGTCACGGCAGCACATGCTCTGGTGACATAAACCCATGTGTTTGCGGGGGAAGGTGTGGGGACTCCCTGAACTCTGCTTCTGGGGCTTCTTTCCTGAAGCCAACAACTACCACGTGTGGAAACCAGACAGACTCACAAAACAGGTGGGTCTGTCTGTCTCTGGCCGGAAGGCAGGGGAAGGACACTCCCCACCTTGGGTCCTTGAAGTTCCTAAATCACTTCACTCTGTGTGATAAAGGACAGGCGCACTTGACAGGGAGTCCAAGCCCAGAATATCAGGCCTGCCTCTCAAGTAATGTGCAACCCTGGGCAAGTCACTGGCCCTCTCTGGGCCTTAACTCTCATTTCTAAAATGGGGGTTGGACAAGGCGATTTCCACGGCTCCCTCTGATTCCAGCATTCAAGGGTCCCAAGCGCTGAACGTCACATGTGTGTCTGGCACATGGGCACACAAATGACTACCCTGGGAAAAAAGGACCAAAAAGTGTTTGCCGATTGAAAATGCTACCGGCCTTCAGAGAAGGGAGTGTGGTAGGCGGGAGCTTCAGGGACCTTAGAAGAGGAGGCTGAGCTGGGGCCTGATGGCCGAGTGACATCTCAGCTTCTCCAACCCTCCCGGGGCCCCAGGAGAGCATGCAGACACCTATCCTTCTGTGGACACAGGAAGCAAAACCTCAGTGAATTGCTAAGCACACTGTTGCTTCCCTACCTGGGTCCTGGGGCAAGAAAACAGCATCTGAATAGCGGCTGAAGGACACATAACTCTCATTCCCGTCTATGAGTCCATCGCTGTGAGGGTTGAAGGTGATATTGGTGAAGCCGGCCACACAAGCCCTGTGGGGGGTGACAAGACAAAAAAGAGGCGGCTGAGATGTGTCTGATGCCCCAAGCATGCAAAGCTTGGCGCGCATGCAGCCCAGCCTCCAAACAGCAAGAACCACAAGGCGTTACCGATAGGAGCCCAGAGGTTCCAGCTTCCCATTGTAATAGCCATGTGTGGTGGATTCATTTCCAACGTTGATTTCATATTTCAAGACTTCAGACAAGCCCTGAGAACGTTTCTGTTCTTCTGTTGTTATGAGGTATGTCACATAAGTGTCCGAGGTCCCCTTTTTGAAATCTTCGTAGGTGTATCTCAAAACATCTGCCGACGGGTGAACAGCTGAGAAAGGCACACAGAAGGAAAGGCCTAAGGAAGTGACTGCATATCTCAATAAGGACCTTGGCACGGGGTGATGGTGGTGACAGCCGCCACTTCTCACAAACGCTCGCTCTGCCAGGTTTTCCTTATAGTAAGGTCTGACTGCTTTACTTACTGAACTGATTTAATCCCCATGATAATCTCATCACACAGGCTGACTACCCCCTTTTTACAGATGGGAAAAGGAAGGTACAGAGAGCTAAAAAGACCTGGGCCCAAAGCCACACTGCCTACGTGGTGGAGTCGTGTTTCTAACCCAGATCATCAGACAGAGAGCGTGAGGTCTCCCCCATCCCAGGCTGGTAGTGATCAGACTGGTCACTACACAATATCCTCTCCCTCGTTCAGCAAAGGTCTGAGCTTGGGACCTGCTGAAAACCCCCACGGCAAAACGACCAGGTGTTTGAAACAGACCCAACACAAGAGACAGAAAAAGTGAGAGAAATTGCAAGGTCTCTCTTTGAAATCTACTCAATAGTTTATAATAAGCTATATGGGAAAAAAGAATGGGTGTGTGTGTGTGCGTAACTGAGTCACTTTGCTAAATACACCTGAACCTAATACAACATTTTAAGTCAACTATACGCCAATAAAATTTAAAAAGAAATTTTGCCACAGGTTTTCGACACCAGCAAATCCCTTATCTTCCCCGACCCCTGCACCCTTGACAGTGTGGTGGTCTCAACCTTCCTTGAGGAGATGAGGGCAGCATCACAGGCTGAGCAAATGGGCACAGGGGTCACTGAATTATTCACAGTTAAAAAATAACCAAAAAGGGAGTTCCCATTGTGGCACAGCAGAAACGAATCCAACTAGGAACCATGACGTTGCAGGTTCAATCCCTGGCCTCACTCAGTGGGTTAAGGATCCGGCGTGAGCTGTGGCATAGGTCACAGACTGGCTCAGACCCTGCATTGCTGCGGCTGTGGCAGAGGCCGGCAGCTACACCTCCGATTAGACTCCTAGCCTGGGAACCTCCATATGCCACAGATGCAGCCCTAAAAAGACAAAAATGAAAACAAACAAACAAAAAGAATCACCAAAAATAGCCAAATTTGGCCCTTTAAACCCAGGAATTGGGCAAAGCACCCCCACACAGCTAACAAAGTCACCCTTGAACCACTCCCTTCTCGCTTCCAAGGAATGCCACGAAGCCCTTTAAGGAAAAGCAGCATTTAACCCACGTCCTCTCTCAGCTATGGCGATGCTCTTTTTAAGTTCCACTGCAAATGCAGAGCTCTCTTTTCCCTTTTTCTTCCAAGATAAAGTCACCCTTTAAGAATGATTCGTGTGTGTGTGTGTTAGACCAAGGTCACTTCAACTAATATTCTGCCACCCAAAAGACCCTGTGCTGCAAGAGTTCCTAGATCAGAGCTAAGTACTTCACAGCCACAGGCCACATCCAGCCAGCCACCCATTTTGGTAAATAGTGAAAGAGTCATGCTCATCTTTTCACATCTTCCACTGCGGCTTTCACGCCACGACAGCAGAGCTGCATAGCTGAGGAGATTGTAGGGCCTGCAAAGCTTAGCATGCTTGCTATCTGGCCCTTTACAGAAAGTCTGTCAACCTCGAATCCAGCTCACCAGGCAAATGGCCTACCCTGGGGGCCACAGTGTAAAAGCAGATGTGTATCTGTCTCACTAATGTGCTACAGTGGGCACAGACATGGGGCCTGTGGCTTGTTTAATCCACAATGACCCCTCCTTACCTTCCCCAGTGGTAAGAATGACAGCATAGGCTTTGATGGGTCCATGGCTGGCTTCAAACCCGCTGAATTTGACCTTTACCGAATTGTGACTGACAGATGTAATATTAGGGGATCCATCAGGAGAAGGGGGAGCTGAAAGAGAACAAAATAAAACGTGATCACTCAGGGAGTTCCCGTTGTGGCTCAGCAGAAACAAATCCGACTAGGAACCATGAGGTTTTGGGTTCAATCCCTGGCCTTGCTCAGTGGGTTAAGGATCCAGCGTTGCCGTAAACTGTGGTGTAGGTCGCAAACATGGCTCGGATCTGATGGTGCTGTGGCTATGACTCTGGTGTAGGCCGGCAGCTGTGGCTCCGATTAGACCCCTAGCCTGGGAACCTCCATATGCCGTGGGTACGGCCCAAAAAAAGACAAAAAAAACCCACAAAACCCACCATGATCACCCAACATTGAAAACCAAAGCAGGAACAAATTTGTTGAGGGGATCTGCTGCCCCTCAAGGTCTGCCCTCCTCAAGGTCTGCCCTTGCTCTGAACGCCACGGGCTGGGCTCGTGCAAAGCAAATCTGGAAGAGCAGGGAGGGGAACTGGTGGGGAACAGAGATGGTGGGGCGAAGGGGAGGACAGGGCCTGCCTCGCTGACAAGGAGCCCTTCAGTGAGTCCAGCCGCATCCCCAGGTGGCCTCCTGGCAGCCCTGTTTGTACAAGGTAACCTGCCTGTTCTGACTTCCCCAGGGGAGCTCTTGGATGGGGACTTGAGAGCTGCGTGCAGACATCTGCCAGCATGTGGCTGTGGCGCCAGAACTGGTCTGGTCCATCAACTGAGGACAACGATGAAGCAGATGGCACAGGGAAGCAAAGACGGCGTGGAGAGAACACCCTTCCTCCTGAGACCTGGCTACACGCCTGCTCAGTGCCCTTCACACTAAAGTTCTTGCTTTTGCTAGGGAAAAACGAGAGAAACCCAACCCTCTTCCAGCAACCAGAAAAGCCCATATGGGAATATTCTGCCCTGCAGGATGTGCAAGGTCCCAGGCTAAGGGGCGAATCGGAGCTGCAGCTGCCAGCTTACACCACAGCCACAGCAACACCAGAGCCACGACTGCGACCTGTGCCGCAGCTTGCGGTAACACTGGATCCTTAACCCACTGCGTGAGGCCAGGAATTGAACCTGCATCCTCACAGAGACTGTATCCGCTGAGCCACAACACGAACTTCCACCATGACCATCCTGATGGTGTTTCTCGCCTTTCCAAGCCAGGCTTGTGAAGCCACCCTCTGAATTCAGAGAAAAGGAAGAAAAGGCTGAATTAAAGATGATCCCATGGAGTTCCTGTCGTGGCTCAGTGGTTAACAAATCCGACTAGGAACCATGAGGCTGCAGGTTCGATCCCTGGCCTCGCTCAGTGAGTTAAGGATCTGGCGTTGCTGTGAGATTAGTGTAAGTCAAAGAGCCGGCTCAGATGCCACGTTGTTGTGGCTGTGGTGTAGGAGGGCAGCTACAGCTCTCAGTCAACCTCTAACCTGGGAACCTCCATGTGCTGCATGTGCGGCCCTAGAAAAGACAAAAAATAATAAAAAAATAAAAATAAATAAAGATGATCCCATTTGTCTCCCACATACAGTTAAAGTGTTTTCATTATTATGATCAAGATTCAGGGAGACTGAGAAAACTGAACTCCCCCCATCCGAAAAAAAGCCTCAATGCAATTCCCCAAATGTATGTTGTCCAACAGTGCATCCACTAGCCACGAGCACTCGAAATGTGACTCGTCCAAGTTTGTAGATATAAAATATCTAATTAATAACTTACTTTATAGAAATTGCATGTTGAAATGATAACACGTTTAATATATGGAGCTAAATAACTGTGATCCAAACTCATTCAGCTGCTCCTTTGTACAGTTTTTTAATGTGGCTTCTAGAAAATTCTAATTATATAGGAGGCTCGCACTTACTATTAGAGGGCACAGCCCTAAACCATTCTTCAGCAGACAGCAGTGGACACGCAGGCGCTGTCCCCATGTCCAAGTGTCAAATGCCTCAACAGAGACTTCCTAACCCAGGCTCCCACATTTCCCTACAGCTCTAGGCCTTTTAGCCAGTGAGGAGTCCCCAGCCCCCTGGCCCAAGGCAGTCAGCCGGCCAGCTCACCCACCTCCAAGATGAGAGACCTTCTCCTTCTCACCGCTCATCTGCCCCCCACGCCAGGGCCCCTGTCTGCCTTACTCACCACAGTGCTCCTTACCCCGGGTACACAGTAAGCAACCAACACATGTTGGCTAAAAGACCATCACTCCAACTCTGATTTATGCATCCCATCAACAATTCCTACCTCTCTGAGAAAACAGAGCTCCACTTTCATGTTAAATTTTAAAATGGGTTAAATTCATACATTTAAAAAGCATTTTAGGAGTTCCCATCGTGGCTCAGCAGAAACGAATCTGACTTGCATTCATGAGGACGCAGGTTCGAACCCTGGCCTTGCTCAGTGGGATCAGGATCTGGCATTGCCATGAGCTATGGTATAGGTCACAGACATGGCTCGGATCCTGCGTGTGTGGCTGTGGCATAGGCTGGCAGCTACAGCTCCAATTCGATCCCTAGCCTAGGAATTTCCATATGCCAGGGTGCAACCCTAAAAAGCAAAAAAATAAAAATAAATAAATAAAAAGTACGGTATCCTACTGTACAGCACAGGGAATTATATCCACTCTCTTGGGATAGAACATGATGGAAGATGATATGAGAAAAACAATGTATATGTATATATGACTGGGTCACTTTGCTGAACAGCAGAACTTGACACAACATTCTAAATCAACTATACTTAAAAAAAAATTGTTTTTAAAGCATGTTAAATTTGTAAATAAAAACTCAGGAGTTCCCTTATAGTGCAGCAGGTTGTCGCTGGCATTGTTGCTGCAGCTGCTCGGGTGGCAGCTGTAGCTTGGGTTCAATCCCTGGCTCAGGAACTTCCACATGCCACAGGCATGGCAAAAAAAAAAAAAAAAAAAAAAAAAAAAAAAAAAAAATTTCATCTGAGGAAAGAGAGCTACAAATCAAAAAGTGAGAAAATCACTGGACTAAATGGTAAGTGGTCATTATTGAGCCCTACCACACCTGCTCAGCTTCAGAAAACTAACTCTGACAAGCTCCTTCTCTTCATAGAGACTCTGAAGACTCGGTGCTCACCCCCGGAGATAGCAAATCAGACATGGTTTATGTTCCTCAATAGCTTAGACCCAGTGAGATGCCTAAGATAGAGAACTACAAAAAAGAATACAACAAGCTTCGCTATTTCTATTACGCTCTAGAATGCTGCAGAAACACAAAGGACTGTGACCCAGGGCCATCCTATATAGCTATGTCCTACATAACTCCAAAGAGTCCCATGCACATTTAGACTATGTGAATGGTGGCCCACAGAATTGTGCAGTGCACAACCTGAACAGCCATACATGGGGCTCTGAAGTGGTCTTCCGCCTATGCTATCTCATCTAATTTGTTTAACAGCCCTGGATGGCAGGTTTTAGTTCCTCTTTTTTACAACCAAGTGAAAAAAGGCTCAGAGAAGTTAAGCAGCTTTTCTGAGACCACATAGCTGGTAAAAGGCAGACTTTAGAATCAAACCGAGATCTGCCTAAGCCCAAGGCTCTGTCCCTAGAATTCCTCAACCACTTTTTAAGTCAATGACCCTGAAGAAGCTTTTGCTTACTATTTCAACCACTAATTCTTTTTTTCTTTTTTTTTAACAGCACTCACAGCATGCAGAAGTTCGTGGGCCAGGGATCAAACCCATGCCACAGCAGTGACCTCAGTCACAGCAGGAACAATGCCAGATCCTCAGGCTGAGCCACCAGGGAACTCCCTCAACCACGAATTCTTTAGAAATTGTCCAGAAACATTCTGATATCCTAAAGGAAATAATCTAGGAGTCAAAAAGCACAAAGCAAAACCAATTCAACCAGGTCGACCTAAGACATAATTTAAGCAAAGACACAGGGGGCAAAATACAAATAAAAATTAAACAAAAAATGAATATAATGAAACAGAAAGAGACTTAGAACAGATGCTGACTCAGACATTGAAAAACTTATGGTCTCCAGAGGAGACAGTTTGGAGGGTGAGGGGATGTGCTTGGGCTGTGGGATGGAAATCCTGTGAAATTGGATTGTTAGGATCATTATACAACGACAGGTGTGATAAATTCATTTGAGTAATAATAAAAAAAAAAAAAGCAAAGAATCAATTTTTTCCAAATACTGAAAAAAAAAAAAGAGAGTCATGAAAAGATTAAGTAGGGAGATACCCTGTGAATAAGCCCATTTCCCAAAACAGCTGAGGAGCTTGTTAGCACAGATTCTAGGGGAATATGAACCTTGACTAAATATCTGATAATAGCATTTTTAAAGTATCGTTAAATTTATAAGTGTAATGGTAACGTGGTTATGTCTGAAAGAAAGGGAAAAGGTGTCAACACATACTGAAATATTTACAAATAAATGACAGAAAGACCAGGACTGGTCTCAAAGAAACTCGATAAGGGAGGAGGGGATAGAAATGAAATAAGATTGGTCGGGTGCTGATAAACGTCCAACGGTGATGATGGGTACATGGGTTCTGTTACACTGTCCTTCGCTTTTGTAGATATTTGAACATTTCTATAAAAAATGCTTTGTTTTAATGCAGCAGGGGAATTTACTCCTTAAAAGATAATGTGTCAATAAATTATTCTGTAAAGCAAAGAAACCTTTTGGAATGTAAAAAAGGATCCCCTCTTCCTCTCCTCTTTGAGACCAGATTTCTATAGAACTGGGTTGACAGTCTATGCCAACAAAAACCAATATTTTAGGATTAAATTTTTTTTAATTCTAGGCTACACTTGCAGACCCCCTGGGTCAGCTCTCCAGAGATGTCCACAAAGTCATCTGACCACCCTGCCGCCACGGAGCCCACCTGTGATGCCAGTGAGGCAGGTGTTCTGGGTGGGCGCTGCCATCTTGGAGCCATTACAGGACAAGGCAGTGATGCTGATGTTGTACGAGGTAGAAAAATTCAAATACGTGACCTCCGTCCTGTACTCAGAGCCATTCTCTGAGGAGCAGCTCTCCAGGTATGTCATGTTTCTCCAGCCTCCATTGCTGACCTCCAGCATGAAGCCTGTGTTGGTGCCAAAAGGGCAGGGCCACTTGAGGACCAAGGTTGGCTCTCTGGGGACCACCTCACAGTGGAAGGAGGCTACAGGTGCCGGATCTGCAAAGCAAGCACAGCACGTCATGAAATTCAGGGGCTTTCTCCTTTGCACACACGGACACCGGGGGAGCAGCAGAATTGGTGATGAGGACACAGCCATGGGATGTGGCAGAAGAGGCAGAGGCTGACCTTGAATCCGCCCTGACCGGTCTGTGTGACCTTGGGTCAGTCTCCCAACTGCTCTGAGCCTCAGCTGCAGGACCACTTGAGGATTAAATAAAACGGTGGCAGCCAGGCTCAGGCTGGAAGAGAAAGGGGCTCCAAGAGGCAACTATAACACACTGTGGGTGGCAGCAACCTTTTCATCTGTGTCATCTCACGTGGGGACTCTCTTGACAATCTTTCTAGAACAGGCAGGAATACTACTGTCCCCTTCTGCAGATGAACCAACTGAGGCTTAGAGAGATGAAGGAAGTAATTTGCTACAGAGGACACAGCTGGTCAGTGGTGAAGCCAAAACTGGAACCCAGCTTTTCTAAATCCAAGTCTAGAGTGTTCTCTACACACACGACAGGCTGACTACTCAATGGGAAATGGTATCAGTTTCTTCATATTTAAAATGCGGTGTTATTGCTGTTCCGCAGAAACGGGCACAACATTGTGAATCAACTATAATTTAAAAAATAAAAACAAAATAAAATGGAATGTTATTTGTCTCTATCTGAGGGCCGATAGCATTTTATTGAGAGCCAATAATTAAATCAATATAAATGGAAAACTCTGTGTTACCATCCTGGGGAGAACAGTGTCATTCGTGTTGTACTGTTTTAAAGCAGGAAAAGTTCTAGTGAGTCGCTGAGTATAACTCCCACATTCTCCACCTGACCCCTGGAAAGGTAACCTGCCCCATAACACACATCCACTCCGCCAGCTCCTGTTCCATCCACTCCCACCCATAAATGCCCCTAGATGCCTTTCTCTTGCTACAGGCTAAAATGATTGTAGCTACCTATTAGCAATGGAAGCTGCCCAAACACCAAGGATCAGAGGTCAATGAGCCTGAGTTAGCAGAGGGAACTTGAAGCTGCAGGGATCTCATTAACCCCTCCCTGGGAAAGGTCAGAGGTCATGGAGGTTCCAGGTCTACATGGGAGGCTGACCCTTTGAGACCCCTGCCCCCTTCCAAATCAGCCTAAACACACCTGAATGGCTTGGCCTAAAGAAGAGGGGAAGCAGGTGCAGAGACGGTGGGGAAAAAAGTGGTTCACAAGTGCAGGGGTGATAAAGGTACCAGGATCAGAACTGTGAACAGCAGTACTCAGCCATCCACAAAACATTCCCCGGGTAACACTCTGAAAGCACCCCCAGTTAGACGCAGGCCTCATCTTCTCTTGAAAAGGTCACACACTTTTTTTGCATTGAAACATAAGGATCAACAAAGGTGAAAAAGGGAGTTCCCGTCGTGGTGCAGCGGAAACTCATCTGACTAGGAACCATGAGGTTGTGGGTTAAATCCCTGGCCTCGGGAGTTCCCGTCGTGGCGCAGTGGTTAACGAATCCGACTAGGAACCATGAGGTCTCGGGTTCGGTCCCTGCCCTTGCTCAGTGGGTTAACGATCCGGCGTTGCCTTGAGCTGTGGTGTAGGTTGCAGACGCGGCTCGGATCCCGCGTTGCTGTGGCTCTGGCGTAGGCCGGTGGCTACAGCTCCGATTGGACCCCTAGCCTGGGAACCTCCATATGCCGCGGAAGCGGCCCAAGAGATAGCAACAACAAAAAAAAAGACAAAAAGATCAAAAAAAAAAACAAAAAAAACAAAAAAAAAAAAACCCTGGCCTCGCTCAGCAGGTTAAGGATTCAGTGTTGCCGTGAGCTGTGGTGTAGGTCGCAGACGCAGCTCGGATCTGGCGTTGCTGTGGCTGTAGTGTAGGCCAGCGGCTACAGCTCTGATTTGACCCCTAGCCTGGGAACCTCCATATGCCACGGGTGTGGCCCTAAAAAGACAAAAAGACAAAAAAAAAAAAAAAAAAAAAAAAGGAAAGGTGAAAAAGGAGTCCCGTTGTGGCTCAGCAGGTTAAGAACCCAACATAGTGTCCCTGAGGATGCAGGTTTGATGCCTGGCCTCACTCCATCAGTTAAGGATCCAGGGCTGCTGCAGCAGTAGTGTAGGCCGGCAGCTGCAGCTCCAATTCAACCCCTGGCCTGGGAACTTCCATATGCTGTAGGAGCAGCAGTAAAAAGAAAAAAAGAAAGATGAAAAAGCTGAGCATTCTCTTTAAAACTATCCTTTCCATCTTTTCAGTGTAAAAGCCAAACTCTGATCTGCCAGCCCAGAGCTCACCCATGCCCTGGCCCATCACCTCTCGGGCCTCACCTCCCACCCTCCCCCTCCTGCTCTTTCTTCAACACAGCAGGGACACTCCAGCCCTGGGGCCTGAGCATGGGCTACCCCTCTGCCCATGATGCCCTGATATCCACTTGGCTGGCTTTGCTTCCTTCAAGTCTTTGCTCAAAAGTCACCTTTTCACTGAAGTCTTCCCAAGACAAATACCTTATTTCCCCCATCCTTGTTTATTTCTCCCTCCTTAGCAGTAATCACCATCCAAAAACTTTTTTTTTTTTTTTTTTTTTTTTGTCTTTTCTAGAGCCGCTCCTGCAGCATATGGAGATTCCCAGGCTAGGGGTCTAATCGGAGTTGTAGCCACTGGCCTATGTCAGAGCCATAGCAACGAAGGATCCAAGCCACATCTGCAACCTACACCAGAGCTCACAGCAATACCAGATCCTTAACCCACTGAGCGAGGCCAGGGATCAAACCCGCAACCTCATGGTTCCTAGTCAGATTCACTAACCACTGAGCCACGACGGGAACTCCCAAAAACATCTCTTGTTTGTTGTATCTTCCCCATCAGAATATAAGTTCCAGAAAGGCAGGGGCTTATTATCTGTGTCCTTTAATAGTGCCTGGCATATGGTAAGTGCTCAATACATATTTGTTGAGTGAATAAACAATGTGGGCAACAAGACAACACTAATAAGCTATTAGGATGCTCAGAAAGTGCGGTGTCTGTTAGGGCACACCACACAAAAGCTGATCAGCTAAAGCTGACTATAAGGACCTGCGTGCAAGGCCAGCAGCACACAAGAAAGAGCCCAAGAGGCACCTGGGGCTGCTCACCTGTACAGAATGACTGCCGATCAGGTGCCAGTGACTCAGTGCCATCCCCCACCTGTGAGAAGATCTCTACTATGTATGAGGAGCCAGGTATTAACTCGGTGACTGTAGCACTGGTGATGCCAGTGCCGGTGACTATCTGCGTTGTCTTGCTGGCATTTCCTTCCTGCTCAATCAGAAGGCGGTAGGTGTACCTGGAAGAGGCTTCATCAAAGTTCTCCCAAGTTAAGGTTGCTGCCGTGGTGTTGGTACTTATTTTAACGTTGGACACATTGCTGGGCCCTTAGTTTAAACATAAACAAAAAACACGGATTAACTTAAAATTCCAGAACCATTTTACTGTCTGCATCTAAAAATAGCCTAAAAATAAATTCATTTAATTAAAAAAAAAATAGCCTGAAAATGAATTAATTCAATTTAATAAAAAAACAGCCTGGCTCCTTTTGGGAAAGACTAGAGCTAATATGTGATGGCTCAAAAGACAGAAGGCTTCCCCAAAAGACATTCAGAAAATAATTACACCGATGAAACCTCAAAAGAATTAAAGTTTTTCAGGCTTCTTTTAAGTGTATCTGAAATAGAGTTTCAAGATGTAATTTCTCATCTGTTTTTGAAATGTAGAGAAAAGGATACTAGAAAGACATTCTCAGCTACCATCCCTACCATATATGTAGGTCCATGAGCAAAGCGCTTCTCTCACTGTTGCACACAAGGTGCCTCGAACACGACAGCGTGACTCTCCTCTTGTCTGTGTTCCCAAAGGATGAATGGAATAATTTCCCAGGCTTATGGGATCCCATCCTTTCTGCTTCTGAAGACCACTGCGCTCTCAGGGCTCAGCATCATGCCCCATGAGCACAGCAGAATCTTTGCTGAGGTCAACGTTTTCCACTTACACGGCTTCACATTCTACCTGGAGCCCAGACACACAGGGGCCTCCTGCCCCATCGTTTCCCCAACGCTCACCTCCCACCCTCCAAGTGGAGTCAAGGAGGAGACCTCGGGAGGGTGTCCTAACATGCTTACGTGTGTACTGGGCTGTGGCACTGGCGTTCCCCTGGACGTGGTTCACTTCGGGGATGATCGTGATGTTATATAAGGTGCCAGGGATCAGGCCCCCGAGAGTGATGGCTTCGTGGGAACTGTTCATCTCATGAACGCTGTGCTCAGACTGTACGCGTACCAGGTAGAGGTACCCAGGAGCACTGTCGGTATTCTGCCACTTCAACTGCATGTCGGTCGTGGTGACGTTAACCACCCGGATGTCAAACACCGCACTGGAGTCTGGTCGGAGGAGAGGAAGGACAAAGGAAGTCTGATCATGACCATCCTAACGTCCAGCTTGATTCCAAAGTGTCTGTCAAGAGCACTGGCTCTTTTGCCATCAAGCTCTTAAATGCGTTCACGAACGGCCAACGCCCAAACTTAGGTGAGAAACACACACTCAGTTCTGCCAAGAATTTTGGCTCTTCTCTAGCATCCATGAACTTACCAGCTCAACCTAAGGTTTCTGGTCTTTTGCCTTTGTCATAGAAATGCCCCCTCTTCAGGGGTCTTCCAGAGAGGAAACCATGGTCACCTTTTTTTTTTTTTTTCCTTTTTTTCTTTTTAAGGGGGCAACCAGGCCAGGGGTTGAATCAGAGCAGAGCTGCAGCTGCCAGCCTTCGCCACAAGCACAGCAACACCAGATCCAAACTGCATCTGGGACTTACACCACAGCTTGTGGCACGCCAGATGCTTAACCCACTGCGCCAGGCCAGGGATCGAACTGCATCCTCATGGATACTAGTTGGTTCTTAACTCACTGAGCCACAAAGGGGAACTTCATGTTCAGCTTCTTGATCTGAGTGCCAGTGACCATATGGGTTTGGTTTGTGAAAACTGATCAAACCATGCAGTTCGGACTGTTTGAGTGTGTGCTTTTTGAGTATGCATTATTACATCTCCACAAATAGGTCTTTTAAACTCACTCCCTCAAAAGAAAACATCTTCCTGTCCCACAGTCAGGCATACTGAAGAGAAAAACTGAAATGGAGAGTTGACACTTTCTAAGTAGGAGCCTTTGAGGCTGCAGTAGGGAGAGGAAAAAAACACACATGCCCTCCACCCTCTGAGCCAGGAGTCAGAAGAGAAATCACCCCCACGAGTCCTGCGGGTTCTGTGTTCAGATCACCCCACCTCTACACAATGAACCAGCCGCAAGAAATGCACAGATCAAGGCCCTGAAAAAACTAGATAAGGGGGCCTCTTTTCTCCCCTTGCTTTCAGAACTTCCCTTTACCTGGTAACCAGGCATTGGGTGGATAGAGGACAAAAGAGGGAAACGTTTTCACTATAAAACCTTGCATTTTTTAAAAATTTTGTACCACATGCACATACTACCTGCTCCTAAATTTGTTTTTATTTCATTTCATAAACATTCTATTTTTTTGAAGAGACCAATTCCAAAATTAATTTTTTGTTGTTGTCTTTTTGCCATTTCTTGGGCCGTTCCCATGGCATATGGAGGTTCCCAGGCTAGGGGTCGAATCGGAGCTGTAGCTGCCAGCCTACGCCAGAGCCAAAGCAACGCAGGATCTGAGTCGCGTCTGCGGCCTACACCACAGCTCATGGCAACGCTGGATCGTTAACCCACTGAGCAAGGGCAGGGATCGAACCCACAACCTCATGGTTCCTAGTTGGATTCATTAACCACTGCACCACGACACGAACTCCCAAAATTAATTTTTTAAGTGGGTTTTCCTTAAAGGAAGGACACTTTGAGAGTCCTCCTTCCCAACCACCAGATTCCTGATGTCAAAGGGATTCTACAGGCAAAAGACCATGAAAGGCCACAGTTTTCTATAAACATCAAAACAGTAGAAATAACCTAAACATGCTGTAAAAAGAGAAGCACTAGATACACTGTGATCTGCCTACATGATGAAATAGTTTGCAGCCACTAAAAACACGAAGACCATAGCAACTATGGAAAGGAAGTTTGGTATATACTGAGTAAAATACAAAAAAAAAAGATTCATATAGTAATTCCAAAGCTACAAACTAAATGTATGTCCATGGACACAGACAGAAAAGAAGTTCAGTTGGGTTATACGAATAGAGTTATTTTTGTTTCCCTTCTTTTTTATGGTGGTAAAATACACATAACATATCTATCATTTTATCCAGGGCTAAGTGTACAACTCAGGAGCATGAAACACACTGACAATGTTGTGTCACCATCACCACTATCTAAACCCAAAACATTTCGGCATCCTCAACACAAACTCTGTTCCCATCAAACAACTCCTCTCTCCTCCCTCCTCCTAGACCCTCTATTCTACTTTGTCTCTATAAACATGCCTATTGTAGGCACCTCATCTAAGTGGAATCATATGATCTTTGTCCTTCTATATCTGGCTTCTTTCACTTACCATAATGTTTTTAATGTTTATCCATGCTGTAGCATGCCTCCGTACTCCATTCCTTTTTATGGCTAAATAATATTCTACAGTATATCTACTGTATAGATATACCACATTTTGTCTATCCATTCATCTGCTTTGTCTGTTTTTTGTTTTGTTTTAGGGGTTTTTTTGGCCATGCCCCTGGCAAGCAGAAGTTGCTGGGCCAGGGATCAAACCCAAACCACAGCAGTAACCAGAGCCACAAAAGTGATGACATCAGGTCCTTAACCCACTGAGCCACCAGGGAACTCCTCCATTCATCAGCTGATGGACACTTGGCTACCTCCATCTCTTAGCTACTGTGGATCATGTACTGTGAACATCAGTGTACAATTCCAGACCCTTCTGTCAATTCTCCTAGAAATATATATAAGTAGGAGTAGAATTGCTGGGTCATGCAGTATTTATTTCCCTTTTCCAAAATTGCTTTTATTTATTTATTTTGCTTTTTAGGGCCACACCTGCAGCATACGGAAATTCTCAGGCTAGGGGTTGAAGCAGAGCTGTAGCTTCCAGCCTACACCACAGCCACAGCAATGCAGGATCCAAGCCATATCTGCGAGCTACACCACACCTACACCACAGCTCACGGCAACACCGGATCCTTAACCCACTGAGTGAGGCCAGAGATCAAACCCGCGTGCTCATGGATACTAGTCGGGTTTGTTACTTCTGAGCCATGATGGGATCTCCCAAAATTGCTTTTAATGTTGTTATATTGATTCTCCCCAATAATAATGAACATTGATCAATTAGAGGCTAGTGCCTTATCACAACCCTTCTTGATTTCCATTCAGTGGGACAATTATAGGCAACAGTACAAGAGATTTCTTCTCCTTATGAACAGACCTAAATTAGTTTTGCAGCTGCACCCCATCAAAGTGTCATTCCACACTGTAGTTAAAGCAAAGCCAGACAGAGGCCAGGTCACTACCTTGTCACTCTGGGCCAACTACTTAAGTTCACAGAGTCCCCACTTCCTACTCTGTAAAATAGAGACGATAATAGTACTCACCTCTTGAAGTTGTGTTAAAAACGTATAAATACAGGATGAGAGCCCTGAACTTTGTAGACCCTCACAATATTATATTATATTATAATTATAATTATATTATAATTACATTGAATTCTGGGCTTCAGAAAGTCACGCAACACCAAAGGGATCCCACACTGGTGGTCCACTTGCCATTAAGAAAGAAAAAAATATACACTGATACTACGACCCTATCTCAACAGTCTAACCTGAAATTCAGACTTGAAAAAAAAATTTTTTTAAAAACCCTAAAATAAAAATGAAATTCAGACTTGAAAGGAAATTACTGAAATTCCTCTGAGGGATGCATGTTAGCAGTTCCCTTGTTTCAAAAGCAGATCTTTCACAGGGAACTATATCTAGTCACTTGTGATGGAACCTGATGGAGGATAATGTGAGAAAAAGAATATCTCTATGTATATGTGTGTGTGTGTGTGTGTGTGTGTGTGTGTGTGTGTGTGTGTGTGTGTGTGTGTGTGTGTGTGTGTGTATACATGTAAATGTATGACTGGGCCACTCTGCTGTACAGCAGAAATTGAGAAACTGACAGAACATTATAAATCAACTATATTAAAAAAAAAAAAAATTTTTTTTAGGAGGCCCTGTCATGGTGCAAGTGGAAACGAATCTGACTAGGAACGATGAGGTTGAGGGTTCGACCCCTGACCTCGCTCAGTGGGTTAAGGATCCAGCATTACCATGAGCTGTGGTGTAGGTCGCAGACATGGCTCGGATCCCACGCTGCTGTGGCTGTGGTGTAGGCCGGCAGCTGTAGCTCCAATTGGACCCCTAGCCTGGGAACCTCCATATGCCGCGGGTGCAGCCCTAAAAAGACAAAAGACAACAACAACAACAACAACAAAAGAAAACAAATAGTTTGGGTTTTGAAAGCAAAATATTCTCTGTTGCAACTCTCATTTCTAGTACAAAAGAAGCCATAGACATTATATAAAGAAATGAGCTTGGAAAAGAAAGCAAGAAAACAAGGAAGGACCGAAGGAAGAGAGAAAGATGGAGAGAGGGAGGAAGGAAGGGAGGGAAGGAAGAAAAGGAGCATGGTTGTATTCCAATAAAACTTTATTTATAAAACAGGCAGTGGGCCAGATTTGGCCCATGGGCCAGTATTATCTGCTGATCCCTGTCTCAAACAGTGGAATGGCAAGCAGGTGCTGTAATTATCCCGCAAAAATATTCATCCTGATTAGGAAGACTATTCATAATAAACCTGTAAGTAAAAATAATCAGGTTATAAAATACATGTACAAGATGACTTCAACATTTAGAAAAGAGAAAATACACACACATATGCACATCAGTATCTATCTTGAAATTCTAAAATATCACACATCAAACATTATCAGTGATCATCTCTGGTTGATGGTTTACGTGTGATGTGTCTACTTTTGCCTGTCTGTATTTTATATAATGAATCCGCATTGCTGTTGCTTTAAATTTTTTTAAGATTTTTAGTAAATATTAAAAGAAAAGCAATATTTGGAAAACCTGATGCTTACGAATTATACTGACTTCCCTTAGGAAACATGGCTGTTTCGCAGAAAACACAGCCTGCTGGCTTACCAGTTCTAGTGGAAACTGTTTGGGAGTCCCCTTGAGTCCCATTCGGTCCTTGTGGAAGAATGTCAAAACGATATGTGGTGCCAGGGTATAAGCCACCAATGACAATGCTCTGGTTGGTGGTTGTCTCCTCCTGAGCTTTCCCAGTTGCACTCTGTGTGGTATATATCCTAAAGGAATTAGAGTCATTGCTGCTCCACGCTAAGCCAATTTCCCTTGCACTGACACTTGTCACTCGGAAGTCAGAAACTGGACTGGGGGCTGTGGGAAGAAAGTAAATGACTAGATTAAGAATCTGTTTCTCCAGAAGATATAAGTGACTGAAACCTCACCAAACCTTTACACCGAGATTAAATGCATACTTGGGACACCCAACCTCTCTTTTTCTCTTCTTTGTTTTATCATCTGCACCACGAGCCTCTCAGAAACTCGAGTTTCTAACCAACAAGGGAACAGTTGGCTGCAGGAGTGCAGAAACGCATGTTTAAGTTGTACAAAGCCGCTCACAGAGAATGAAAAGAGGAGAGAATTCCTCTGGGTCAAAGGCTCCGGCTCTGGCGTAGGACCTTGGCCACTGCTGGCTGCTTGATCTGCTTTTTACTAAGCATCTCAGAGTCTCTGTTTAAGGATGGGCAGCAGAGGCTGCTGCTGACTCCCAAAAATCCATCCCTCCCATTTTCCTTAATCATATTTTTAGCACTGTCCATAGCGTGGGGATAAAAACTACATTTCCCAAACCCCCTTGCAAGCAGACTAGCCATGTGACTAAGTTCTGGCCAATGGGATGTCAGAAGTACTATATGGCTTGTAGGAAGCATCTGCAAAGGGTGGAGCACCACTTTCTATGCTTCCTCCTTCCTACAGCTGGAATGTGGGTGTGATACCTGGAGCTCAGGCAGCCTAGCTCTAGAACCAACATCATGGTGGTGGCTGCAGCTTTCTGATGCCAGGATGGCAGCTCAGTACATTCCTAGAGCCAACAACTCCAGCCAGGGCTGCTGACTGTGACACAGCTGGGGACTCTCTGGGTAAGGAGTTCTGTACCCTTAGACTAGGAGTCATTCCTGGGTCCCAGCCTAAAGCCTGCATCCCATGTTTTATGAGTTGAACTGTGTCCCCTCAAAATTCATATGTTGAAGTCCTGACCCCCAGTACACCTCAGAATCTGGCCATATTTGCAGATCAGGTTTTTAAAGAGGTGATTATGATAAGATAGGGTCATTAAGTGGGCCCTAGTCTGACTAGTGTCCTTATTAGAATAAGAGACAGGACACAGATCTGCACAGACCAAAGGACAACCACGTACAGACACAAGGAGAGGATGGCCATTGCAGAGCCAAGAACGGAGGCATCAGAATAAACCAACCCTACATCACCTTGATGTCAGACTTTTTTTTTTTTTTTTTTGTCTTTTTGCCTTTTCTAGAGCTGCTTCCCGTGGCATATGGAGGTTCCCAGGCTAGGGGTCCAATCAGAGCTGTAGTCACCAGCCTACACCAGAGCCACAGCAACTCGGGATCTGAGCCACGTCTGCAGCCTACACCACAGCTCACAGCAACGTCAGATCCTTAACCCACTGAGCAAGGCCAGGGATCGAACCCACGACCTCATGGTTCCTAGTCGTTTTTGTTAACCACTGCGCCACGACGGGAACTCCATTGATGTCAGACTTCTTATATCCAGAGCTAAGAGGAGAATTCTGTTTAATCTCCCAACCTGTCATACTTACTATGGCAGTCCTAGCAAACTAACGCACCAGCTTTTCTAGGGATTCTATGAAAACCCTCGATTCCCAAGATTAAACCTCTTTCAGCTCAAAAGAGTTGCTGGTTTCTGTTTCCTGCAACTAAGCCAGAGCTAACACTCTACCACCCCATCCTGCCGAGTGCTGGAGGAAAAAATTTCTCTCTTGGAAACTCTGGGAGTTTTTCATTGCTCACACAAACCTAATCCTAACAGAGAGATTAAACGGTAACAAAGTAAAAGAAGAAAAGGATGTAGATTCTGGTCAGAAGACATTTGTAGGTGTGCTTCCTGGTCAGCAACAGACACTTAAACATTCTGGTGGAATGAACCCTGGGTCCAGAGCCAGGACCCCCTGGGGCCAAGTCCCTGCTCTGCCGCCTGCCAGCTCTGCAGTCCTGGGTGAATTCTCCAGCCGTGCTAGGCTGTGGCTTTCTCATCTGTAAAAGAGGGATTCTAACACCTACCACGAAGACCACTGCGATACAGGTAAATCTTCTGGCACAGTGTGATACCGAAAAGATTATACTATTATATATTATCATACTGCTATATTACTGAACTATGGGTATATCATTATTGTTTTAATGACTGGACTTCCTTTGGAACAGAAACCTTTTTATTTGCTGCCTATCATCTTATTTTTAAGGGACGGTTGGCTGAGAAGAAAAGACAAGGCATAGTAGCTGTGTCCTGCCTCATTATAATATCAGCATCCAAAGGAACAAGGGACATGAATCACGCAGATTCCTTTTGTCTCCATGTACCAATTAGCTCCCCATCTCTAACACACTAGAATGGTCATTATAAGCACAGGCTAGAGTCCAGGGAGCCCAGCTGCCTAATCCCACTTCTGACACTTACAAGGTGTGACACCTGCCCACAGAACCTCTCAGCCTTGGCTTCTTCATCCACATAATAAGGCTAATGCCAGACATGTCACAGAGTTGAGGATATTAAATGAGACAGTGCAAGGAAAGCACGTCACGTGACGCTGGGCATGTGGGAGGGTCAACCAATGATTATCGCTATTAGATCACACATCCTGAAGGCAGCAAGAGTCCCTGTGGACCCACACGCTTAGCGGTGAGGGCAGGAATAGAGTCTGTCTCGTATCAGGGCCTGGCACAGAGCAGGCAAGCATGAAAGGTTAACAAAGCAGGAGTGGACTCACGGGTGTACACCTGGAGAAAGCCCGGCGTGCCCGTGGAACCACCGTCGAGGAGAGGACACACCGTGATGTTGTACAAGGAACTCGATCTGAGTGGAGTGAGGACGGCCTGAGTCTCATTGACAGTGAGATTGAAGGAATCTGTCTCGCCAGCAACCTGTATCTCATAGGTGTAGACGGAGGACGGCTCATGATCATTGATCTTCCAGGTCAGGGTCAAGCTGGTGGCGCTGATGTTCACAACTTTAATATCAAAAACCTGACTGGAATCTGCGAAGACACAAGAGGCGTTAACAACCACCAGAAGGGCCAAGCCAAAGAGAGAGACAGAGAGAAAGAGAGAGGAGCTGTCAGCAGGGCACATCATCCAATCTAAGCAGCACTCAGTGATTCTTCCTTCCAACTCTACACGTTTAAGTACAACTACAACGTACCCAACTGTATGGGGGTCCCAGCAGAATTCAGGCAGCATCTTCAGTGAAGAAACCACCTGACCACTTGCACCTGGGGAGTTAGTCTGTGTTCTTCTTTGTGAGCTGACTCTTAGAGATCGCAATGGACACCTCAAACAACATGCCCCCCACGAGGTTCAGGGTGACCCCAAAAGGTCTCAAGCATATAAACATACTCTACATGATCACTTAAAGATCACAGGCTTTAGCAGGGGGCAGCTCTGGATTCCAAGGTCAGCTCAGCTTTAATAGGCAGGTGGATCTTAGGAAAACCTGAGCTTCCTCATCTATGAAAGCAGGATAACAATCCTGACTCAAAGAGTACAAGTTATTCATCATTTGCACACACCACCCTCCCAAGTTACCCTCCACCTTCTTCTGCCTGTTCTGTGTCCAGGAGGCTGACCCCTGCACATTGCATCCCTGGGGCCCAGGTTGGGGGGTGAGTGGCATTCCTGCCAGGTGGCCTGGGACCAGGTTCCACCAACGGGTGACACAGGCAGGCTCCTGGAGGGCTGGAGGAGGAAAACAACTAGAGTCTTTCTCTGTACTGCCTCCTGCTCTGGGTCACCTGTTCCGGTCCAGCTGCGTCCTCCACGGCCCCAGCCCCTCACTGGGCTCTAGAAACACTGTCTCCTCCCCCTTGCTCTCCAGCCTGGGACATGATTTTCTACCACAACTAGTCTTGGGTGTCTCAACATCCTCCAGTGGTTCTCTTAACTCCACCTGGATAGTTACTTGAAAAAAAGTCTGGGTGTGTGTCTGTACATGAATATAGACACACATACATATACATACACCCACAGTAGAGAGGAGGTTAAGACCATAACATAACTATTACGAGTGTACATAATACAGATATCATTTATTAGGCACTACGACAATCAACACAAATCAGACTCTGTGTGTATCCATTTGTCCAAAAGCTTAACATATAATCAATTATTTAATTCCACTCGAATCACTTTAAAAAGGAGGGCCCCAGCCCACACTAATCTGCAGGGCCTCTTTTAGCAAATCAGGCAGAGAGACCCTCCTCTGGATGGCTCTGCCCTGGGGTGCATGGCTTGGTGAGGGGCCCACAGCCTAGATCCCAGCCCCCCTCACCCCTGCACTAGCATCCTGTGAGTAGGACAGCCCCATCATTGTCAACGGCACCCCTGGAGGAGCCCCTTTCCCCTCACCACCTTAGAATCTGGAGGGAGGGTCACCAGTCCAGCGTAGTCCAGACTTTCCTGGATGCTAGCCTGGTTTCTGTCCTTGACCTCCAGCCTCACACTCACTCCCTCCATTCTATGGGTCTCTGACAGCCTTTTGGAACAGATATATTTGGGGATAACATAACCAGAGTCGGTCTGTGCTGCCTGCCACCGAGCCCCTGAGGACTACAGGGCTGCAGCATTTGTTTCTGAGCCCACAGAGGCTGACCATGGACTTCTCATGTACATTTGCCTCAATTCCCCATCCATACGGGCATCCCTCGAGGGGAGGAGCCATGCGTTTCTTAACCCTCTCATCAGCACCGATCCCAAAAGCCTCTAAATATTGTTCCACATACAGAGTGGGAGTGCTGACAAATTAGAGATAGAAATATACCTGGCACTTGTGGGTGCCAGCAAATGTCACAGGAAGGTCAGCAGGCCTTCCAAGATCAGGTCAAAAGAAGAAACACATTTTCGTCTTTCAAGGGGAAAACTCCTAACCAACATGGACAAAGTGAAGATCAAGTTCAAGAGAAAAACATCACAGTAGTTGGACTCATTGGCTAGTCTGCAGAGTCAAAGGAAAGAGAGACTGAGGCAGCAGCTAGCGTCTGCACATGGCAGCTGCTCAACACGCTGCACTGAGTTCCATGAAAGAAGGGTCTCGGACACAAAGTGAAGAAGAAACAGAGTTTCCCGGCAGCCTAGCGGTGAAGGATCTGGTATTGTCACTGCTGTGGCTCAGGTCACTGCTGTGGAGCAGGTATGATCCCGGGCCCAGGAACTTTGTTTTTTTTTTCTTTTTTGTTTTTCCTCTTTAGGGCTGCACCTGCAGCCTAAGGAAGTTCCCTGTGTAGGGGCTGAATCGGAGCTGCAGCTGCCAACCTACACCACGACCACCACAACACCAGATCCAAGCGGCATTTGCAAACTATGCTCGTGGCAGCACTGGATCCTTACTTAACTCACTGAGCAAAGCCAGGGATCGAACCCACATCCTCATGGATATTAGTCGGGTTCTTAACCCACTGAGCCACAACAGGAACTCCATGGCCCAGGAACTTCTATATGCCATGGGTGCAGCCAAAAAAAAAAGAAAAGGAAAAGAAACTTACTGGATCTGCTCTGTCCAAAAATCTCTTCCAGAAAACTCCCTCTGACAACAAACTACTTAAACTCCCTCCAACAGCAAAACTACTTAAGAAGCAAGAGGTAATTCAGAACCAGAATCCCAGAAGACAAATTTTGTGCTAGAAAGCTCTGGCTGTGGCTATGTTACAAAATTCAACATACTTGTTTTGAACTCTGTGGCCTGGGGGTGTCCTTCGGGGCCATCTGCTGCCCGGGGATAAACAGTGGCCTTGTACCCTGCATCAGACTTTAACCCCCAAACCAGGACTTCCGTGGTGTCCGGGGTCAGAGAAGGGTCGGAGGGCAGGTCTGCAGATTCCAGTCGGTATTTGTACCCAGGGACGCCAGGGCTCCTGAGTGGCTGGGACAAGCTGTCTGTGTTGTTGGCATCTGTTTCAAACCAAAAAAAGCAAAGCAGACGTGACGTGCAACAGAAGAACAAACCTGTCTTCTTTCAGCGCCGCTGCCCTTCCCCCACCCCTTCCCCTCCCCCCATGAGAAGCCAACCCACCCACAGCTGCTACCACACAAATATCTGTTCCTTTCCTCCCCCAGAAGGATACACGCTCCTGAGAGGGCCCTGAGTGAGGCCGGTATGTGACTTTGCACTTTTATCCCAGGTAGCACCATAGACATTGGGGCCTCTCTCACCAACTCAGCTATCTGCATCTCTCCCCTTCTTTCGAGAAGTCACCTTTTCCCACCCAGCTCCAAAGATGGATTTCTCGGGACGGCCACGTGATCTGCACGTGGCTACTCAGAGCCCACTCACTCCAGAAACTCTGTCCTGGACCAGACCCCTGCAGAGAGAGGGCGAACCAGGCAGAACTGCTGAAGCAGGCGAAAGCTGCTAAAGAGAAAGAAGCAACAAGGACAGACAAGAGTCATCTCGCCTCTTCCTTCAAGGCCTTGCCTGGCTGTCCCAGCAGGGAAATATACACGAGACGAGAAGCTGCTCTTTTAGTCCAAGATACCCGAAGCCTGGTTCCTGATGCCTGCCCTCAAGAATCCTAACACCTGCTCTCCAGAGTTCTGTTTCCTTGTGTGTAAAATGAGGACTGAGTTCTTGTTCTCAATGCACAGGGTCACCCCTGAAAATTCTATGAAGTCTGCAAATGACTCCTCCACTGTCGATGCAGAAAACATCCGCTAGATTTGCCTGAGCCGCATCCCTTCTCTCAAGGGAAGTGGTAAACTCCTCCCAGAGGCCTCTGTGGGCTAACACCTCTGTTACGCATTCAGCAGAAAGCTTAGAAAGCTAAAGAGACCCGCTATGTTTCTGGATGCCAGGCTCCAAAGTTTCAACCTCCAACGTGCTGACCTGTAACTTAAGAACACTTCCCTCCTTCGTCCTACACGTGTGGGGACCAACTAAAATGTAAAGGAGGAGTTCCCGTCGTGGCTCAGTGGTTAACGAATCTGACTAGGAACCATGAGGTTGCAGGTTCAATCCCTGGCCTTGCTCAATGGGTTAAAGATCCGGCGTTGCCGTGAGCTGTGGTGTAGGTCGCAGACACGGCTCGGATCCCGAGTTGCTGTGTCTCTGGCCTAGGCCGGCAGCTGCAGCTCCGATTAGACCCCTAGCCTGGGAACCTCCATATGCCGTGGACACGGCACAAGAAATGGCAAAAAGACAAAAAAATAAAATAAAATAAAATGTGGAGGAGACCTCCATCAGTTCTACAACTCCATACAAGTTACAAGAACCATTTTTTTTTTAATCTATTAAGTTACTGAAAGTCAAAACCAGCAAGGCAGATAGGCAACCCACTTTTATAACTCACCTAAGCCATTTTCTGTAACCAGGAGGTCTCTCTGAGTCTCACTCGATTCTGAAAGATACAGGGTGACCTTGTAACGAATTCCTGGCTTCAGGTCTGAAATATTGACCGCCAAATTCTGAGGGGGCGTTTGGCTTTCAAGGAGCATCCGGCAGGTGGCCGTGATGTTATCATTCTTCCAGGCGAGGGCAGCTTGTGTCACACCCACGAAGGTAACACGAAGATCAGAAACTGTACTTGGCTCTATTTTAAAAACACACAGTGAGAAGTGATGGAACAGGATAATTGTAGTCAGCTTTCACTAAAAACGACTGGGAGCATCTCTTGGGATAGACCATGATGGAAGATAATATAAAAAGGGAATGTATATGTGTATGATGAGTCACTTTGCTGTACTGCAGAAACTGGCACAACATTGTAAATTAACTATACTTTAATTTTTTTAAAAAAGTAAATTAAAAAAAAAGAATGACTGGGGACATTGATGTTTCAATGTGACCCACTAAAAATACTTCCTTTATATCAGAGTCCAGTGCCATTCCATCGTTTCACAGCAGGAAAGAAACTTAGGAAGAAAAGAGGAGAAAAGAATAAACATTAAAGTGAAACGTTTGAGGATCCGTACTATTCTTCAGGGCAGTTAACTCCAACAGTGATTTGACACTCCTCTAAACTGCCCTTTCTTTCTTTTTTTTTTTTTTTTTCAGTTGATTTTTAAAAAATTTCATAAGTACCAAGACATGTCACTCCTGTATTCCAATCCCAAGAGGAATTTTCAGGAGACTTCCAATCAACTTGGAGTTCCCGTCGTGGCTCAGTGGTTAACGAATCCAACTAGGAACCATGAGGTTGCAGGTTCGATCCCTGGCATTGCTCAGTGGGTTAATTAAGGATCTGGCATTGCCGCGAGCTATGGTGTAGGTTGCAGACGCGGCTCGGATCCCGAGTTGCTGTGGCTCTGGTGTAGGCTGGCGGCTACAGCTCCAATTCAACCCCTAGCCTGGGAACCTCCATATGCCGAGGGAGCAGCCCTAGAAATGGCAAAAAGACCAAAAAGAAAAAAAAAAGATTTTTATTTTTCCCTTATAGCTGGTTTACAGTGTTCTGTCATTTTTCTACTACACAGCAAAGAGACCCAGTCACACATACATATATTCTTTTTGTCACATTATCATGCTCCATCATAAGTGACTAGATAGCTCCCAGTGCCATACAGCAGGATCTCATTGCCTACCCATTCCAAAGGCAATAGTTTGCATCTGTTAACCTCAGATTCCCAGTCCATCCCACTCCCTCCCCATCCCGCTTGGCAAGCACAAGTCTGTTCTCCAAGTCCATGAGTTTCTTTTCTGTGGAAGGTTCATTTGTGCCATATATGAGATTCCAGATATAAGTGATATCACATGGCATTTGTCTTTCTCTTTCTGACTTACTTCACTTAGTATGAGAGTCTCTAGTTCCATCCATGTTGCTGCAAATGGCATTATTTTGTTTTGTTTTGGTTTTTTTAAGAGCCGCACCAGTGGCATATGGAAGTTCCCAGGACGAATCAGAGCTGCAGATGCCAGGCTGAACCACCGCCACAGCGAAGCAGATCTGAGCCACGTCTCTGACCTACACCGCAGCTGCTAGCCTATAGTACTACTCAAGGCAACGCCAGATCCTTAACCCACTGAGCAGGGTCAGGGATCGAACCCGCCATGTCCTCACAAATACCAGTCGAGTTTGCTACTGCTGAGCTACAATGGGAACTCCCTAAACTGCCCTTTCAAACAGCAACATTTAATATGTTTCAGACAAAGGAACAAAGCATCAAATAAAGTGGTCATTTGCTACATCTAAAGGTCTCAATTCAGGATATTACAAATAGTATTTCATAAGTACCAAGACATGTCACTCCTGTATTCCAATCCCAAGAGGAATTTTCAGGAGACTTCCAATCAACTCTCCCTCACTGCTTTTTCCTATCACTGCCTTAGCACTGGTTGTTTCATGTGCCTAAGGCGCTGGGCCAGGTGGTCGCTTCAAGCCATGGGCTCAAGAGGTCAGGTTTCTACAGCCTTTACTAGCCAATAAGATCATACTCCTAGATCAGAAAACCAACACAGGAACTCTTTTTAAAAAATCTTTTGTTCTTCTCAGCTTAAAGAGCTTCTCATCTCTTTTTTATATTTTTGGTTCTTTTCAGCTTAAAAAAAAAAAAAAAGCTAAATTTGCAGCTATAACAGGTGGCTCAGGATACTGACATCTAAGCTAACAATCTAAGCTTAACCAAATGCCACTGGGCTCTTATTTCATTTGAAACACATACTCCCCTACAAAATATATCAAACTTTCATGCCCAACAGAAGCTCCTGGGAATATAATCACAGCATCAACTTTCCTGGGGAGCTTCAAAGAAGCCTAGTAATTACTGACACCATCAAGACATATTTCTAACAGCGTCTCTGTTCCCAAATCTTAGCAGAAAAGCATTTTTTTTGGCTGCACTCGCAGCATGCAGAAATTCCTGGATCAGGGATTGAACCCATGCCACAGCTATAACCAGAGCCACAGCCATGACAGCACTGGCTTCTTCACCCACTGAGCCATGAGGGAACTCCCAATAATGAAAGATTTTTAGAACCAAACAGTTGGAAGTAGTTAAAATACCCTAACATACATAGGACCTTACTGCTGAATGATCCTACCACCCGCACTTCTGGGCTGGAAACAATTCAGAATACAACTCTTCCACAGTTCGAGAAAATCAACGCCTTTCCAACAGGCAATTGAATGGACAAGGCTCTAGGATACAGGACAAGAAGGATGGTTCTCAGTCATTCCTTGAAGCTATTCATCTTACCTGCTGTGGGATTTCCTGAGGTCCCATTGCTTCCTGGACTTGAATCTGTGCTGTTACCACTTGTTTGATTTGCAAGACCCCTCTGTCCAGCTACCATCTCACTCTCTCCTTTGTCTGTGTAATTGGAAGCTGTTGGGTCATTTTTCCAAGTTAGGGCCACACTGGTTGGCCTGATGGTAACAGCTTTCGTAGGACTGGGTTCTATTTTAATATCGTTTCCCAAAAAAAGAAAAAAAAGGAAAGAAAGAAAATATTATATTTCAAAAAGGACTGCTCCATATGTCTACTTTCCAGAAGTGAATCTTGCCATCACAGAATTTCGTTTCTCTTTATTTGCCTCCTGGACTTCCCTCCCACAAAACACATTTGGATTCCCACATACACGTGTACGCATGTGTGTTGGTGAAAAGAAGGCTATAAAACAATGATAAAAATGATAGAGGTTGCCGTGTTGGCGGTGAGTAGAACATGGAGTTAAATCTGTTCAGAAGCCGACACAAAGGAGACCTGCGATGCCCAATCAGTCTATCTCCTGATTCTCAGAAAACACCGCACGTGCGGAGGCAAAGGCAAATACAGAGCAGAAGCACGGGATAACTTCGTGGCTGATGTCAGGAGGAAGCTCCACATGCATAAAGACAGCACTGGACAGAGGAGCATAGAGAGAAGGGGGCTGGTCTTGGAATCCACATGTAATCCAGGTGTAAGGACCTACTCTGCCCCTTAGCTGTGTGATCTGAAGCTTGTCCCTTAAAAGCCCTCAGTCTTGGATGCCTCTGCCGACAGTTCTAAAACACTCTATTAAACACAAAGGATTATTATGAAGGCACCGTGATCCAAAGTCATTGGATTTGGACTGTCAAACATCAGGGCTCAGAGTCCGATCCTGCTGGTCACTAGCATGGGATTTTGCTCAACGTCATCTCCCAGCTCTGAACCCCACTTCATCAGCCGTCGAACTGGAGAGGTACAGGATCTGAACACAGTGGAAGCCACTGGTGGTTATTAACAGTAACTAAAACTTCAAAAGGGATGCACCCTAAGTACAGTCACGATGGAGGAGGAACCACTAGGAACAGAAGAGTAAGCACAGGCAATGAGGCCCTTCTTCTCAATTCCGGTAGCTGATCCCTAAAGGATTAAGGTGGTGCAGGTAACACCACCTCGGCATGCACATGGCCTTCCAATGACTGCATGGAGAGTGTGCTTCACTGGAACCTGAGAGATGGAAACATTTACCCAATCAAGGAAGAAAGGCAGGAGAGAGGGGGTTCCCGCTGTGGCGCAATAGGATCCTCGGCATCTCTGCAGCACTAGGGTGCAGGCTGGACCCCTGGCCCGGCACAGTGGGATCCGGCATTGATGCAGCTGCAGCATAGGTCACAAGTGTGGCTTAGAGCTGATCCCTGGCCCGGTCACTCCATAAGCTATGGCAGGCCAAAAAAATTTAAAAAGGGGGGGGGATGGTGCAGGCAGGAGAGGAAACAAGAAAAAAGGAAAGGGGACAGGCATGGAAGAATCTGGTGCCTTGTCCAGACTGCTCATTAACCTGCATGCCAGGAAGCCCCTCCAGACTTGAGCTTTCTCTTTATAAAGTGATCAGGGCAGGGGTCGGAGTGGCATTTAGCAGGTTATTGCTTTGGTGCCATTTGCAATGAAAGACAATAATGTGAGGAAGAAAATGATACAATAACACCATGGTCACGGAGGTGGAAGCAGCCAGAACAGCAGCGGCCCTATTTGGGGGGCTGACAGAGTCCCGGGCACTGCACTCAGGTGCTGTGCACACATCGCCTCACGTACACTTCACGACGACTTCACGAACGAGGCTATGGCGCCATTTGAAAGAAGGAGCAATGTGTTAAGAACGGAACTGTGTTGGTTCCTCCGGGGATCCTAAGAAGATTTTGGAAAAGCAGGCCCTTAACTTTCAGTCGTTCAGACAGTAAAGTACATCTTAAAATATCCTTTTAAAAATGTGTGTATATATGTATGGAGTTTTTGTTTTGTTGTTTGGTTGGTTGGTTGATTTGGTGTGGGTGGGTGTGTGGGTGTGTGTGTGTGTGTGTGTTGCAAAAAAGATGAAGAAACCCAGGTCTAAGAGGACCAATGACTTGCCCTGGATCACACAGTGAGAAACTGATAGAATCAGGAAGCCAACCTGGCTCTCCAGTTCTCCATTCATGCTCTTAACTGCTCTGCCATCCATCACGGCACCGCGCAAAGGGCTGACAGAGACCAGCGTCAGAGCATTCGCAGAGGAGACAGGCTACCCTGAGAGCCAAAGATGGGGAGCCAAGAGACACAAGAAGTAATTGCTTTTCACTGTTGAAGCTCAGATAAAGTGATGGTCAATAAATACACTGCAGATATGAAGACACAAACAGTCTCTAAAACCCACAATCCAGCCCAAAAGAAAAGCCTCGCTCACCTATTTGCATTTCTTGGCAGCAAGTACTGGAGCCATTCGTAAAGGTGAAAAGATAGGTGGTCCCAGGAGCCAGCCCTGAAAATGAAGTCTCACCATCTGCTTGGGGAAGCCATTGAACTTGGCCACTCGAATCAGTTACATTTATTACTGAAAAGTTTCCTGGTGCCTTGATAGAACGAATCTCACTGGCTGTAGGTCTGAACCCAATCGTATCACAGCGGGAGCCTAGAAAACAGGAAAGAAAAACACAAGGCATGCTAATAAAATGGCACTGCCCACCATATACATGCCAGACCCCAGACCTTACTATAATCTTTAAAACACATCATAGTTCCTCAGCTCCCCTTCCCCATTTGATGAGATCACCTCTACGCATAGATGTTTTCTTCTGCACCAGTGACTCAAGCCTGCACAAGGAACCAAGCAGCTTATTTACCAAACTGATTAACAAGGGGAAAAAAGCAACTGTAGAACTCTTTCCATTGTTTGCACAGGCTTTGCATAATTACTGCTATTAACTGAGATTTGCTTTATTAGAAGGTTTCAACAAGGTCTGCCCCCTCGGTATGGCACTGCAAGAGCCTTCTAATTATTTTACCTCGAGTGTTCAGACTTGGAAATTTTTACCAAGCAGGAAAAATAAAATAGTTCTTGAATTTTGAGGACAGACCAAAGCTACCTATTTTTTTCCCCAAAAGCTACATGAAAAATGACAAAATGCTATTAATTTTATTTCTTTTAAAAACAAATTATAATAAAAAAAATTAGCAAGGACATGGAGTTCCTGTCCTGGTGCAGTGGAAACGAATCCAACTAGGAACTATGAGGTTGCGGTTCGATTCCTGGCCTGGCACAGTGGGTTAAGGATCCAGCGTTGCCGTGAGCGTGCTGTAGGTCAAGACGTGGCTCAGATCTGATGTTGCTATGGCTGTGGTGTAGGGCAGAAGCTGTAGCTCTGATTAGATCCCTAGCTTGGGAACCTCCATATGCTGCGGGTGCAGCCCCAAAAAGCAAAAAGCAGCAGAAAAAAAAAATTAGTAAGGACAAAATCCCAGAATAAACAGTGCTTTCAACTGAATATATTTAGTTTCATTAAAGTTACTATACCCACTGTAGCACAGTGGGTTAAGAATCCAACTCTGGGAATTTCTGTCGTGGCTCAGCAGAGCTGTGTTGTAGGCCAGCAGCTACAGCTCCTATTCGACCCCTAGCCTGGGAACCTCCATATGCCACAAGTGTGGCCCTAAAAAGCCCCCCCAACCCCCAAAAAGGAGTTCCCATCATGAGCATCATTACTGAGCAGGTAACGATCCCTGGCCCTGCTCAGTGGGTTAAGGGTCCTGTGTTACCATGAGCTGTGGCTGTGGTATAGGCCGCCAGCAGTTGTAAACAGCTCCAATTAGACCCCTAGCCTGGGAATTTCCACATGCCACAGGTAGGGCTATAAAAAAACAAAACAGTAGCAGCTCTGGTTGCTGCAGAGGCTCAGGTTCCACCCCCAGCCCTGCACAGAAGGTGAGACTCCGGTGTTGCCTCAGCTGCAGTGTGGGTCACAGCTGCTGCTCGATTCAATCCCTGGCCTGGAAACATCCATAGGCTGAAAGTGAAGCCAAAAAAAAAAAAAAAAAAAAGTTACAGCACTGTCCTTATTTTTCTCGTTTTACTATAGATCCAGGAGGATGTCAATGGACCAGCACTAGTTAGCAACTGAGACTCAGCCCTTCACAATGAAGCAAAACACGCAAGAGGCTACATCTGGCTTCCCAAAGCTTATACACACGCCTGACGTCACTTTAAAAATCACAGGGCAATGCAGCAACCAAAAAAAAAAAAAAAAGAAAGAAAGAAAAAAAGGAAACAAAGAAAGAAACTTATGGGATAACAGTACACGAAATAAATATAAATCTTGAAAACTCAGCCTTTTTTTTTTTAATCACCCACCTATGTAAAGGAAGAAAATCACAGAAAAAAATTATTTTTAATTTGTCGGGACTGCACAATTGATTGAATTTTTTCTCTCACTTGCTGTTTCCACCCTCATCACACCTCTAAAGAAAAACCAGGGGAGAGGAGGGAGTGGGATGGATGGGGAGTTTGAGGTTGGTAGGTGCAAACTATTACATCTAGAACGGATAAGCAATGAGGTCTTACTACTGTACAGCTCAGGGAACTATATCCAGTCTCTTGGGATTGAACATGATGGAAGATAGTATGAGAAAAAGAACATATATATATGTATGACTGGGTCACTACGCTGTACAGCAGAAATTGGCATAACATTATAAATCAACTATACTTTAATAAAAAAAAAATTTTTTTTAAAGCTAAAAAATAAAAATTTGATATTTCCCTTGCATTAGATATTCCTGTGGGTCATATAATAAAATAAAGATTAAACATATATTTAAAGATAGAAAAACTGGAAACTAAGCAGGTTTTAGCCAATGTTAGTTAGCATTTTCTGTGATTTTTCACATGGCTGTTAGTGTCGCTGCGTCCAGCAGGGGGCAGTAGCGAACAACACAAGCGTGGCGTGGGAAGAGGTACTTACAGTCCTCGGCGGCGGCGCACAGGTTCTGAAACGGAAAAAGAAAACGGAAGTCAGCAGATTCATTCAGACATGGCAAATGCAAACCAGAAATAAAGCAGTTGAGAACGTAAGAACTGGGGCGGCGTGCTAAGACGTACATTAAGCAGAGGCCTGCTGGCCAAGGATAGGGTGTGGGGCCACTGGAGAGGGGAATTCGGTGTAAGCGCAGGTCAATTACAAACAATGGACTGACTCGGTTGTAGAGAAACAAAACAGCTGTTAGCCACCAGGTGTTTTTTCCCACAGAAACATCCGACACCAGCAGCCTCCTAGGTCAACACCCCTACCTGTCTCTACCCTGTGCACTGAGGCAGAAGGACAGTGAAATACAAGTTGAGGTTCTCTGGGTCAGAAAGAACAGCAGGACCATCACCCCAACTCCCTTCCCCAGAGGCACTTCAGGTCCAGAACGGAGGGCGTCAAGCCAGACGAGCGACAGAAGAAACCCACCGAGTTTGAGACTTTCATTGTGAAAAAATTCATCTTCTATCAATAGGTGGCAGTAATAATTTTTTAATCATATGGCAAACAGCTTTGAGAAGAATAAATGTTTGAACCAGAGGGAACTTAAAGAGGGTACAGTGGACCATGTCTCAATCTGCCATCTCTGGATCCCTGGGGGGTCCTCAAAGATAGGTATCGTGATCCATAAATTATTTCCCCATATTTTAAAAGCCGAAAATAATTCAAGACCATTCGTTCTATTGTTTAGTAAACACGCCTTTTTGGTTACTAGGCTGTTTCAAAGTATGGTCCTTTTAAAGAGGAAAAGAATCAAAAAGGATACCAGTGGGGGGAAAAAAATGTCCTCCAACCTCCCATCACACTTAGAATAAAAATGCAAAACTCTTCACCACAGCCTGGGTGGCCCCTCTGTGCTCATCACCTCTCACGCCCCTTCCTTTGCATTGCGCTCAAAGCTGGTTCTCCCTTGGAGCCTTTACTAATCGATTTCCTTCTCCAAAGATACTCTGCCCCCACACCTTGCCAGATCGTGGCCTGAAAGGCCACCTCTTTCCAGAGTCCTTTATCCCAACCCACCAATGGAAATCAGCCCCACTCACTCTCTATCACATCACTAGTGTTTCCTCCCAGCATTCACCTCAATTAGCATCCACCTCCTCCAGCTGAAAAGTACACTCCATGAGAACAGAAACCTGTTGGTGCACACAGTAGGCTCTCCATAAGTGCCCGTGAAGGAAAAAATGAGCTTCTCGTTTTGTAGAAGGGGCAATCCTTAAGGCCCAGAGAAGGGAAAAAGACTTGCCCCAGGTCCCACAGCAAGGCCAAGGCCAAGACCAAGGCTGGTCTGGTCCAGGGGCCCAGCCCAGCATTCCTTCCACTTATCCTGCCACTTTGCATGTATGAAATGGAGATGACAAGGACAACATCCATACTCATACTCATGGGTTAGGTGGACAGGAGGAGGCGCCTGTCCCCTGTCCCCGTCTCCTAGTGACCCAGACACCAGTACTCTTCCTCTCCCCGCTCCCTGAAAGCCGGGGGGAAGAGGACACAAGCCCTGTTGACTCTCCTTTCCTACTCCCCCTCAAACTCACTCAGACGTTCCCTTCCCACCACCACGCTCTACCCTCAAGCACTGTTCATCTCAGGCCAAAACTTTTCCAGCTCACCTTCCTGCCTCCAGCCCCTTCTTCTCAATCTGTGCCATGCATCAAACCACATGGTCCAGGATGGACCCCAGGAGAGAGGGAGGAAAAGGAGGAGTCAGGAGCTCAGTCAGCAGCCCAGGGCAGCAAAAAAAAAAAAAAAAAAAAAAATGGTGGGGGGGCAGAGTTAGAAGACATTAAACTACATAACCTCGTGACTCCAGGATGACACGTCCTAACCCTTTGCAATGGTGTTCTCTCTTGGCCTCTGCATCTCTGTGTTGTGTCCTCACCTGGAACCCATTCAGTCCTCCATCCACCCCACCAAATATCATCTAAAACACTAACAATCTGGGCCCTGCTCTCAAACTGTTTCCAGGAAAGAAAGGGAAATGAAAGATGACCGCAAATGAGGACTTCAGGGTAGAAAGTACGACGGCTCGGCTCATTTAACAAGCAGTTCTCCACGGGGTAGCTGCAAGTGCCAAGTGCTGTGCTGAAGCCCTGGACCTCAAGCAGGCAGCCTCCGAGGCATGACGGCTGCGGGGGAGAGAGGGAAAGAGGAGGCAGGACAGAGAGCAGGTGCCCTGGGGTGGGGACCGCTCGCCGAGGGAAGTCAGAGGAAGGCACCCACGAAGGCGAGGAATGTCTGTGCCTTTCAACCTATGTCCTTCACAGTCTTAGACCCAAGAAACATTGACTGGCTCGTGATCGCCACCCAGGCCAACATATCAAAGAGCTCGGGGCTCCACAGGTGAGCGTTCAGGGGCCACAGTCATGGCAAAAAGGCAAGTTTCCAAGGATTAAAATCACACTTTGACTCTACATTCTCAATGCATTTGGCCCACTTCGCACAGAGCACTGACGCTGCCAGACCCTTTTCCCCGTGCTTTCAGATATTAACTCTCTTAATCCTCCAAACAGCCCTAAAAGGCAGGCACAGGTCCCTGCTGTGCTGGTGAGCTGCAGCAACCTGGATTTGAACCCAAGCAGTCGAACTCTAAACCACTAGTGACACTACTTTCCAATGTAAAGCAACTGGCGAGAAATGTACTAGGACTTAAGAAAGGTTTAACAATAATTGAAATTATTTTTTAAATTGTTATACCATATATTATTTATATATATATCACTTATACGTGGAATCTACAATGTGGCACAGGGAGTTCCCATTGTGGCTCAGTGGTCACAAACCCAACTAGTATCCAAGAGGATGCAGGTTCAATCCCTGGCCTCGCTCAGTGGGTTAAGGATCTGGTGTTGCCAGGAGCTGTGATGTAGGTCACAGACAAGGCTCGGATCCTGCGTTGCTATGACTGTGGCGTAGGCCGGCAGCTATAGCTTCAATTCGAACCTTAGCCTGGGAACATCCATAGGGCACAAGAGCGGCCCTAGAAAAAAAAAAAAAAAAAAAAAAAGCAAATACATAAATAAAGTGTGGCACAAATGAACCTATCTATAGAACAGAAACAGACTCAGAGTCACGGAGAAACTTGTGGTCACCTGGGGGAGGGAGGAGGGAGTGGGATGGATGGGGAATTGGGGGTTAATAGATGCAAACTATTACATTTAGAACGGATAAGCCATGAGGTCCTACCATACAGCACAGGAACCCATATTTAATCTCTTGAGATAGAACATAATGGAAGAGAACTTGAAAAAAAGAATGTATGTGTATGACTGGGTCACTTCACTGTACAGCAGAAACTGACACCACACTGTAAATCCACTATACTTTAACTACAAAATTTATTTATTTTATTTTATTTTGTCTTTTGTCTTTACCGGGCAACACCGGTGGCATATAGAGGTTCCCAGGCTAGGGGTCAAATCGGAGCTGTTGCTGCCAGCCTACATCAGAGCCACAGCAACGCCAGATCCGAACCACATCTGCGGCCTATACCACAGCTCACGGCAACGCCGGATCCTTAACCCACTGAGCGAGGCCAGGGATTGAACCTGCAACCTCATGGTTCCCAGTCAGATTTGTTTCCACTGCGCCATGATGGGAACTCCCAAAATTTAAATAATAATAATTTCAAAAGATATGATCAGTAACCCTCCTTGACAAACCAGGTACAGTTTCTCTGTCAACCTTCCCAAAGAAGGCCCTGTGTGTCACGTATCTCTTGGAGGCTCCTTGTGAAACAGTCGCCAGTGATAACACACTGAGTTACACGGCTGTACTTCTTTTCTGGCCTCACTTCCCCTTCTATTCCCTCCTCTTGACTTCCCCAAGCCTGACTTTCCAAATAAAGCGGCAATACCCTCATCTCTGCCTCAGGACTCAGAGGATCTAAAGAACCCAGACAAAAACATGGGACAAGGCGACCTGAGAGACGTCTACAAGGGGTCTTTTGGGGGAGAGCTTCCTCAGTGAGAAGAAGGAATTACATGGAAAGAAATACCATCCTACTTTGCTGGACGTCATCAGATCTGCCCATGATACTTGGAGCTGCTGCAGCTACTTTGTGACCAAGAGGGGAGAACTCACCCACCTGCTGAGGATGGCTGATGTGAGGAAAGAGGGAAAACACCTGGATCCTTGTAATGCCAGCGCAAACAATCCTAGACTCTTTCTACCTCCAGACTTCCTGTCTATGGAGATGAAATATCCCCTGTGATGTAACTACTTTTGTTTGGACTACCTAATACTTGCAACAGAAAAAACACTGCTTGGCACCATAACAACAACAACGCGAGGTGTCTGATTTTCACAATAACCTTCATTTTTACAGATAAAGGAAGTGAAAGATCAGTGATCTGTCATCCAGGGGGACAGAGATGGTCAGTGAGAGGTAAAATCAGGAGGCAAGTCCAGCTCTGCCAGGTCCCCAAACTCTTCCAGGGACCACAGGGGAAAAAAAGACCCTTGCAAACAACACCCCACAAGATACCTGGGCATAGGGAACACCTCATAAGTACTTTTTTAAAAGAATGCAAGCAACAGGAAGCTCATCTTTGTAAAGTTAGCTCAAAGTGTAATTGTCCTGGGGGTGAAATGGGAGAAAAGCAATTTCCGCAGATGCATACACTGGGCACCAAAGTGAACTAAGTGCAGAAAAGGGAAGTTGGGGACAATTTTTAGCAGTGACAGCTAAACATGGGGACGAGAATAACCTCAGCTCCTTCCCCTTCTAAGAGGTTCCCCCAAAGGCACTGGTGGCTGTGACTTGAGAAGGATTCCACAGAAATTGCCCTGCCTGCAAGCGCCCTTCCTCAAGCGGTCGGTCCCTAACCCGGAGCTCCAAATCCTGGTGGGGAAGAAAGTGCGCCCTCCACTGGCTCGCCCCCCTTTATCCTCACAGCGACTCTGTAAAATGGACCATTATCCTCATGGGACAGATGAGAACACTGAGGCTCAGAGCACACAACCTGAGGTCACAGGGCTAAAGAATTTCCCAGCTATTATGAACTTTGCCCCGGCCCAGGCACAAGAGGGAAACGTGTTTCAGGTTGGGAAAAAAATCAGCACTTTCCATTCTCCACTTCCCCTGGGCAGAAATTAGACCAGATAAAGGATACAGGGCCAAGTCCAGGGCCAGGGGCACTCAGGCTCCCAGGCTTCTCCCTCCTGACCTCAGCAGACCCTGTAATCAGAGGGCTGTGAATGAGCCCACCCAGTAGCTGCAACACCAGAAGTGACAGCCCCTGTACCCAAGCTGAATCAGGGTACAGTGTTTGCATAAACGATGATGGAGGTCATAGCAGCACCAAGCATAATAGCTAAGAGGTGATACAACCTAACTGTCCATCAGCAGATGAATGGAAAAACAAACTGTGATATACACCTACGAGGGAATACTATTCAGCCATGAAAAGGAATGAAATTCTGATACCGTGTGGAGGACCCTTAAAAACACTATGTTAAATGAAAGAAGGCAGATACAGAAGCACACAATATATTGTAATTCCATTTATCTGAAATGTCCAGAATGAGGAAATCCATAGAAACAAAAAGCAGACCAGTGGTTGCCAGGGACAAGGAAGAGGGGGAAGGGAGTGTGATAGCTAATGGGCACTGGATTTTCTTTGGGGGCATAAATATGTTTGGAACTAACTGGGAGTTTGGGGTTAACAGATGTGAACTATTACATTTAGCATGGATAAGCAATGAGGTCCTACTGTACAGCACAGGGAACTATATCCAGTCTCCTGGGATAGACCATGATGGAAGATAATATAAGAAAGGGAACGTATATATACGTAAGACTGGTCACTTTGCTGTACAGCAGAAACTGGCACAGCATTGCAAGTCAGCGATACTTTAAAAAATTAAGCTAAATTTAAGAAAAACGTTTGGAACTAGATAGAGGTGGTGGTTGCACAATATTGTAAAAGCACTAAATACCTCTGAACTGTACACTTTAAAATGCATAATTTTATGTTGTGCAAATTTTGCCTCAATTAAAAAAAAAATAGTAAGTAGGTGACTGTTTATTACGAAGCTCAGTCGCTGGGAGGGAAGAGGGCAAAGAAGCCTCCAGAAGGAAGGGGTTGGGGTGGGGAAGGTGGGGAGTAGAAGAGGAAGGCAATAAATGGGGAGGTTTTGAAAAGTGGATTTTGAAAGGTCAGAGAAAGGGGATGAACCACCCTGAACCCGACATGAGAAAAAACAAGCTGGGCAGAAGAACTCGACCAGCCCTCCCTCCACTTCCAAATGCATTCTGAGAATAAAAAGGAAGGAACTCAAGTTTACTAAGCACCTACTGTGTGCCAGGCACTGAGCTGAGCTTTCTACAGCCCTTGTCTGACCAGAGAGTCATGGAATCTTGCTTAAGAGCCTGGGTGGGCTCTGGATCCAGAGTGCCTGGGGGAAACCATTCAGTGCCACCGTTTACTGGCTGTGTGACTCTGGGTAGGTAGCTTAACCTCTCTGTCCCTTGGTATCTACATCTATAAACCAGAGTCTGCCTTGTTATGGTGAAAATGAAATTAAATGATCTGGCTAGCTGCTATTACTACCATCATCACCTTTAAATCGTCACAGCAACTCTACAAGGTATTTTTATCCCATTTTTACAGATGACAACACCAAAGCTCAGATCATATTGATAAATTCAATGGGAAAACGGAAACTCATATTTTCCAAAGTGTATAAATAACTGGACAATACAGAGGTGGGCACTCAGGCCCAGAGACAGCATGTGGCTTATCTAAGGACACACAGCCAGTGAGGAAGTTCCAACAACAACCCAGACCTTGACCTCTATCTTGCCCTCAACCACTATGGCCACAATTCCCCAAGGCCTCTTCTCCTGGGAGGCAGACCCAGATGAAGTACTCAGAGCTCACCCGCCTTCTCCCTAGTTCCCTGCAAAGTCGCCCGTGCAGGTGACCCAAGGCTTCTGCGGGTGCTCATAACTGGGCAAAAGGAGCAAACACTGAGGAGAGAGATTCGGCTCACTGTCTTAGGAGGAAGACAATACGGAAAAAAAAAAAAAAAAAAGAATATAATAGTGTCTTCAGTTCAGCCAAGGACTCCCAGGTCACATCCACGGCACAGGTACAACAGACAACGGTCCACCCATTTGTCGACCAGATGGCCTGGCATTAACTACACACCCAAGAATACCCAACACTGCACAGCAGCCTTCTCCCTCTTCTTTCCTTTTTCTTTTTTGTCTTTTTATTTTTGGGGCCACATCCATGGCTTATGGAGGTTCCCAGGCTAGGGGATGATCAGAGCTGCAGCAGCTGGCCACCGCCACGGCCACAGCCACGCCAGATCCAAGCCACCTCTTCGATTTACACCACAGTTCGCTGGCAACACCTAGCGAGGCCAGGGATCGAACTTGCGTCCTCGTGGATGCTAGTCAGATTCGCTTCCGCTGAGCCATGGCAGGAACTCCTCCCTCTTTGTTTATAAGGAGCAGACCCTCACTGTTGAGCGGTCCACCCTTGTTCATCACCCGCCTCGCCCAGGAATATGTTCCTGTTTCACAACCACCTCCGATTACGCGAAGGAGCCAAAGCACTCCCTCCCCCTCTTAGGAGAACCACCATCAGGCCTGAAACTGTGGTCCTGATCACAAGGATCCTCCCCCAGGCCCGGAGAAAACAAAACTGAGACTTCAACCCTCAAGGCCACCCCAACCCGGCCAAAGCACGATTCGGTCATTACATCAGTGGATTCTTCCTCCCAGACACCTAAGGCTCAGGGATCTCACTAGCTACAGTTACCTAAAACTCCTCAATCCCCCCCAACTCCTCTCCACATAAACCCTATTAGATACCAAAGCAGACTTGTGTATATTCTCTTCCCTCTCTCCAACTCCGTGACCCCTGTCCCATCAAAAGCTGTCTCCCAGGCCGTCAACTCCAGAATAACCTCTGACTCCCGCCTCCCTTCACCCTTCGTGGGTCCATTCAGTGGTCACGTCCTAAAGATGCTTCCCCGTTCAACGCACCTGCACGCCCTCTTCCAGACTGTGGCCACTCTACACCCAGGCCTCAGGACCCTCAGCCCTTTGGGCTGATAAAGACAGATCATTTCCATTTTTGTGTCTTGAAGCTCTCAGTACACACACCAAAAAAAGGTAAGAAGTGCCAGAAAAGGGTTATATCTGCTACAGTGTATTTTTGTTTCATCCCATCACAGTATCTCTGAGACTCTATCTAAAATCCCTCATTTGAATATAAAAGGCCAGAAGCTAAATTGAGATCCTTTGTGAATAGCAGGCCCTATTCCTTCATCCGCATACCTGGCTGCCTCTCTTCTAGTCTCTCCCTTTAATGCACAGCGGAAAATTAAAATAGAAACCTGCTAGATTACTCTTTCTTCTTCTTCTTTTTTTTTTTTTTTCTTTTTTCTTCTTTTTAGGGCCTCACCTGTGGCATATGGAAGTTCCCAGGCTAGGGGTAGAATTGGAGCTGCAGCTGCTGGCCTACACCACAGCCACAGCAACACCAGATCCAAGCCGTGTCTGCAACCTAAGCTGCATCTTGTGGCCACGCCAGATCCTTAACCCACTAAGCAAGGCCTGGGATCAAACCCACATCCTCATGGATACCAGTTGGGTTCTTAACCCATTGAACCACCACGGGAACTCCATAGATTACTCTTTCTAAAACATGCTGGTATTCATCAGAATCCTTGCAGGAACAGACGAGACTCTACCAGGGTGACTGGGGAGAGTTTAAAGCATCTGTTTACAAGGGGCAGGTGGGGTTACAGGAAACCAGCAGGGGCTGGGCAAGAATCCTAGAGGCAGCGGCAGTGGAACAGGACAGGGGACCAACCAGGCTAAGGGGCTGCCTCTCCCCATCTCCATCTGGGGCTTCCTGCCGGGCTGGAAGTGGGAAGCTGTAGATCAGGGTACCCACTGGCGTAGACCCTAGAGGGCAGCCTCCCCTGGGAGGCAGAGCAGAGGTCCGCTGGGCCACAAGGAAGATCCACAGCACAGAGCTCACGTCCAGCACCACAGAGCCTGTGAATCTGGTAGGCCCAGCCCAGCGCAGGGATCGGCAAATTTACGGTCCACCTCCCCTGACACTTATGAGCTCTGGGACTGGGGTCTCACCAGCCACCCATTTCACCAGTATAATACGGTAGAAGGACAGGTGCAATATAGACCCCATGTCTGAGTTCTCCTGGAGCTCTAACAAAACAAGGGTCCTATATCTCCAGCCTCACAGCCGTCCTCTTGCCTCATGGAATCTCCGAAGCTGCTACTGCTACCGCACTCATCGGATGACCTTCTGCAACCACTCCAGCCCCAGGCGCTCTCCAGGCTCTGAGCCCCTTTGAGCCAAGCCATGAGTGCCTTTCCCTGTGGGCCTGCCCTGGGCGAGGTGCCGAAGCCACCAGGGCATGTAAGGTGGTTCTGACTCACCAAGCGCCAAAGGCAAGGACAGCACCAAAGGCTATGACAGAGCAACACAGAGAGGGAGCCAGGAGCCACCCAGCTGACGAGGCAGGGGGTGCTCAGGCACAGGGTGAGTTTGGGGGACAGGGAGGGAGAGGCACAGGTGGCTTGAGAATGGTCCCATGTGGGAACTTAACGCTGGTTGATTCTACCTGTAGGGGTACTGATTGAGCCCTTAACTACTGGCCAATCACTGCTCTAGAGGTATTACAGTCATCATCCCCTTTGAGCCTTACAAGGACCTGCAAGGCAGGAACTGTGTTTATCCCCACTTTACAGATGAAGAAACTAAGAATTGGAAAAGTTACGTTCCTGACCCAGAATCCTACAGCTAGTAAGTCTAAGATGCTGGACCAGACTGGCCTGACTCTGAAGCTCTCAACCGTAACCTCTCCTGGAAGCAGTAAACTGGCTCACAGCCTGGACAAATTTCAACAGAGACCATGGACCTAAAGGCAATTCCGAGGCTGCCCATCCTAAACCCCTGCCTGTCATGGGCCTTGGGGACAGGTTCCATCAACCCATTTAAATTGAATGAATTAAGAAGGCTTCTGCACCAGTCGCCAAAGGAGCGGAGTCTGAGGGTCTATTTTTAAAGCCTGGATTTTAGCAAGTGACAAAGGTTAAGGTTTTCTATTACACACATTTGGTTTTTAGGAACGGGTAATAAGTGACTGAATAACACAATGGGTAACAATAGATGCTTTATCCTTCTAAAACCAAGCCCACACACCATATGACAATAGTTATTTTTACCCACTGACGTAATTAACCAAAATGTGAACCGCTTCAAGCAATTTTTAAAACCAAATAGCATTTTATGGGATTCGGTGCCTGCGCAGATCTCAGTTCTGAGAGGCCATCATTCTTCCTCTCGTTTATCTCCTTTGTAAAAATGACCCAACCGCTCCCTAAAAAACTGGTCTAAAAAGGTAAATCATTGATCACAAAAATGGCAGACAGGATGGGCGTTCCCTCTGAACCCAGAAGCCAGGCAATAAACACCTTTATGGGAAACATACCAGAAGCCAGGTGTAGCAGTGTGGGGTAATCTGAATACCTAGCATCTATTTCCACAGGTAGGGGACACACAGACCAACAGGCAGCATGGCAAATGGTACTTACGGCCCCAGACATCAGGCAAAGGGAAAACGGGCACCTTGTGTTTTGCAACCTCATGGGCAAATACCTGACTCTCTGAACTTGATGCTGTCATCGAAAGGGATTGCGGAGAAGGATCAGCGTAACCCATCATTCTGTACCTCCCAAAAAGCCAGGTGAGGCTTTGATGGAAGGAATGAGCCACAACTACCCCGCAAGGACCAGCTGGCTCATCTCTTGCCTCTTGGGGCAGCTGAAAGCATGATGAATATTTCCCTTCCAAATGCACAGAGGAAAAAGTAACCAGAGGGGCTATTTTGGTGAGGCTCTGTGAACTCTGAGATGCAGAGCTGAGGATGGCCTTGGAAATCCCAGGCCAGAAGTTTCCACGGGTATTTTTAGCAGCGGAACTCTTTTTTTTTTTTTCCCCAAAAAAGAATTTTATGAAGAACTATATGCACAGAGTTCCACATTTCATGTGTTTCACATATATACATTTTGTATAAATGTCTATGTGTGTATATGCACACTTGGATCAAAGCAACCTTTTTGCTATATTTTAAAGTTTTAGTTACTTTGTTCTTATTTTGAATATAATCGATGCATAACCAAGTTAAGACACTGATGTTCTCCAATGTACCAAAACTTGCTGGAACACATAGTTGAGTAAGAGTTTTCATTACAAGTTCAAAAACAGCCCCATTGGACAGGGCCGGGCAGTGGGATGAGGGGTTAAGAAACTCACGGAAAATATGTATGGAACCTCCCAATGTACCTCAAGGAATGCAGTGTGATCAACCTACGTCCTTTGACTTTATGAAGAAAGAAAGTAAGTCCCAGAGTGGTTCAGCAATTCGACCCCGATCACCCAGCCCTGGGACTAAAGCACAAATCGGTGGCTTCTCCCCATCTCCTGAGAAGATCAGAGTGGCCAGGCCCCAGGCCCCTGTCTGAACCTTTTCTCCTCATCATATGACAAATCTGCGGGGGGGGGGGGGGGGGGGGGGGAAGACTGGAGCTCCACCCCCTCCAAATCTAGGCCTCTGACATGATTTATATAATCCACGCTGTTGCTGTTTTTCTAAATTTACCTCCATTAGAACCCTGTCCTATTCTCCCCACTGTATTTCTTCCAACGTGATTGTGATATAATTGACCTACAAAAATTGTATATACTTGTGGTATAACCATGATGTTTTGCCATGGTGTTTCTTAAAAGCTTAAGCAAATATTTTAAAAATTAGGAGACAGCACTTTTTAAATCCTGATTTTTAGCTTCTGGAAAAAAAAGAAGAAGAAGATCTGGTCACAATGAAGCAATGAGTTGGATCTGAGTATCAGCTCCCCCCTTTGAAGGGGTGACTGGAGTTCACCATCTCTCCTTGGTATAGTCACCTCAACACTGAGGACAAATGGCAGTTGCCAAGCAACCTGGCACACACACTGTTGGTTTTCTCTATCACATGTGAGCATATTAAAAAAAAAACCAAGAGGCACTGTGACTTTTCATTATTTGGCCCGTTCCCTTATTTATGCTCCCAACCACCCTGACAACATTTGAGTTTCTGACCCCTGGCTGAGGCACCCCTTGCAAAATTCATGGGTTGCACTCATTAATGAGTGTTTACTTTCTCCGTTTCTCTCATAGGAGGAGACCTCTGGCCGATGTCAGGTGTGAATAAAAGTACACAGCGAGTACAAAAGGGACAACTGTGCTTGCTCCTACATTCTCTGCTCATCCCCTGACCTGCTTCCCCATACCACCACCATCCCCCAAGAGGAGCCAAACCAGCATAGAGCATTCTAATCTTTCAGTTGAAGACTTTCATTTCCTACTCTTGACTCTGAATGCAGCCACTCCAGAAATCCCACCAATTCCTTCCTACACCTCCACTTGAGAGGATGGAAAAGAAGAGCTAAGAGCCGCCATGTATCCAAGCCCCATTTGCCTGCTACGTTCAAGGCCAGCTTCCCACAGAAGCCCCCCCTTCCCTAGCCCCACCTAGCTGGGAGTGTCCACAGTCCAGCCTTCCTGCCCCCCCCCAACTCCCTGCTCCCAGAGGAGCTGAACATCAGGACCCCAGGTGCCAGCTTTGTGAGCTCTGCCTTCAACTGACCGCAGCAAGCTCAGGGGTCTCTCACCGTCTATAAACTCCGGGCAAAAGGCCAAGGGGTGGATTCCATCTCCAAGGCCACCAGGGCCAGCAGTGATTTCAACAAACCCAGAAGCTCTTCCCACCCTCTCAGAGCCCATCCTGTAGTAATTCTATGCTCTTCCAAGATCTGCAAACAGAGGTTCGCACAAGCCAAACCACCACCCTCACGGACCCCCACTGCACCGAGGAACCCAAGGGGACAGAGAACAGGATGGGCAGAAAATCAGCAGGGCCTGGGGTCGGCCCTGGATGTGGATCCTGGCATCGCCGCTTAACGGCAGGCAGCCTGGAGGCCAGTGACCTCACTTCCCAAGCTCTTTCACCTGGAAGTTACCATCCCCACGGCAGGCTTGAGGCGGGATGGTGGGGCACATAGTGGCTGCTCCATAAACAGCGGCAAACCCCCGTCAGCAGGTGGGAGAGCACAGACATGAAGACATCTGGATCCGGTCCCACCCCCCTGCACCTGAGCCGACCCCTCCTCCTCTTTCAGCAACAACGATGAATGACCCACCTGAGCAAGGGCGGGGCCGGGGTGATCAGTACAGAACCTGAGAGACGGGTACCTGGGATTTACCTGTGTACGTCTGATAATTTTCATAAGTAAAAAATAAATGGGAGAAACAGAATTTACCTCCTGGGATGGCTATGACAAGTCTTAAACGGTATAATCCATGTGAAGCACTTGACATACACTTGACATACACTGGAACACAGGCAATATCGGCTATTATTACAATTATTACCGCCAGCAGGAGCTAGGACAGGAGGGTTCACGGGATGAGGCTCAGGGAGGGGACAGCTAGCATGACAAAGACCAAGGAAAAGCAGAACCAGGAGGTATCTCTGTCAACACACACACGAGAACAGCAGAGAATGGCGAGCCAGCCTCTTGGATTCTGTTACGTCATGAGAGGAATTAGGGCTGAAACTCTCAGACTAGCCATACGTTCTGAGCCATCCTGAAGCTGGCCCAGGAGAAAGGAACGCCCAGCACACCCACCGCCAACCCCAACTTCCCCGGCTGCCAGCGAGATCACAGCTTAGGCCCCAGGCCTGACTTCTCCCCACGTGCCAGGACAGTCTCAAGGTGGCCTCAACAATCACAGTGGGTGGTGACCAGTTCTTATACAGAACTTTCTGCCTATAATATTCTCTTAGATTAAAAAGTGCATCACTGGGGAGTTCCCGTGGTAGCTCAGTGGTAACAAACCCGACTAATATTCATGAGGATGCAGGTTCGATCCCTGGCCTTGTTCAGTGGGTTAAGGATCCGGCATTGGCATGAGCTGTAGTGTAGGTCGCAGACTCGCCTTGAATCTGGCATTGCTGTGGCTGTGGTGTAGGCCGGCAGCTGCAGCTCTGATTTGACCCCTAGCCTGGGAACTTCCAGATGCTGCAGATGTGGCTGTAAAAAGGAAGAAAAAAAAGTGCATCACTGAAAGATCCAGACAACACAGAAAACGTCAACTGTTCTCCAATCAGCTTTTCCTCTTTTAACAATAACTCATATATGACGACCACCAAAAAAAAAAAATCCTTTTTTAAAATTTTTTTCAGGACAAAACCACACCATCCACCTAAGAGAATGATCTTTGATAAGATGGCACCTGGGCAGATCACCAGGGGGCAGGTAGTATCAAGCCAGTGACATCACTAAGTCAACCCTTTCCTATGATAGCCAAGCAACGAAAAGAGAATGTTGAGCCATAAAATACTGATTATCAGCGAAGCCTAGCCACGAATGGTGAGGACAGCAATGGGAGGTGACAGGCGGTTTTCAACATCTCCTAAAGCCTAATGAATGCCCTAAATCAGAGGTCGGCAAACTATTTCTGTAAAAGGCCAGACAGTATATATTTTAGGCTTTACAGGTCTTAACGACACTGCTGTTGTCATGTGAAATCGGCCACAGACAATGCGTAAACTAACGACCGTGGCCGTGTTCCAAGAAAACCTAAAAAGCATTCAATTCGCATTTCATATCATTTTCACAGGTCCGAAAATATTATTCTTCCTGCTGATGTTTTTTTGAACCACTTAAAAATGTAAAAACCACTCCTGGCTCCCAGACTACCCCCAAACAAGCAGCAGCTGGACATGGCCTAGGGGACCACAGTTTGCCGACCACTGTCCAAAATCACATATTTACCCCGGATGGGCCGTGGGCACAGGCCTACAGCAGGTCAGAGCATGAGCCTGTGGGCTGGGTCTCTTCTGCGTCCTGGTTCTGACAGTTACTAGCTTGAGCCCTAAGCTCAAGTTTAATCTTCTCCTCTGAAAATAGGGATCACCACAGTCCCTCCTCAAAGACTTTAGATAATGAAATGAAATCATGTCTGGCACAAGGCCAATGTTCAAGAGAGGATAAGTCTATCATTATTGCCATTGTTACTTTGCTCCTGGCGAGAGTTCCATCAACTCAGTTTAAGAACACAGCATCTCTCAAGCCTGTCTGAAGGTCCAACTGGCTGATAAGACATCGGAAGGAACAAAATTTTTCTTCATGAATACAGGGTATTCGTGAAATAAAATACTTTGAAATGGTGCCGGCTGGTCAAAACACACTGGCTAGAGAACTGCCTTTTCTTTTTTTTTTCCTGCAGCATATGGAAGTCCCAGGCTAGGGGTCAAATTGGAGCTGCAGCTGAGGCCTACACCACAGCCATGGCAAAGCCAGATCCAAGCCACATCTGTGACCTGCGCTGCAGCTTGCGGCAACGCTGGATCCTTAACCCACTGAGCAAGGCCAGGGATTGAACCTACCTCCTCGTGGATACTAGCTGGGTTCTTAATCCACTGAGCCACAACAGGAACTAGAACGGCTATCTTCGAGCGCCCCTCTGGTACCTGGACATCTGCAGTCTGACCCTGTCCTCAGCATAAGCCAATTTATCTTTTTGCGTGTTTACCTGCTCTCCCAAACTAAATGATAAACTCCCTCTTCGGGTGATGGGAGTCACACACTTAAGAGCCACCCGTGTCCAGCCCATCGCCTTCCCTCCATGACATGCTCACTCAGCACTGGCTGACTGATGGACTTTAACTGGATCTCGGGGCCTGGGACGGAGCTGGCCTGGCCGTTTGGGGGTAACACTGGCTCCACGTGTGTGAACCTCAGGGTTTCAAGGGCAAGCAAGTGGGATAGAGGTGGTCAGTCATAATGCAGAATAAAATCATGGGTATTATCTGTACCGAGCTGCCTCTATGTAGAGTCAAGGAAACAGAGGCCCAGAGAGGGAAAAGGGACTTGTCCACAGTTCCCGGTCTGAACTCCTTCCCTCGCCCCTGATCGCGGACTGCATTCTGCGTGCCCAGGCCCCACGAGCATCCAATGGACACAGAGATGAAAGTCCCCTCCTCTAAAGTGGCTTAAAGACTGGCAAGGGAAACAAAGAAATGAGCAACCGATTTCTTTTTTCTTTTTTTTTTCCCCCCTCTCTTTCGATGGAGCTGTTGAATTGGGTGAGGAGGTCCACTTTTTACATTCTACCACTTTATGTCTTCTTCTGACCTTTTCAACATACACACTTTTTTTTTTGAAACAATGTAACTGATACCTTCTGCAAGGGAAAGTATGAGTCATAAAAGCAGAATTCGCACTTCATGAACATTTTCCCACATATCAACAGACTTCAAATCCCCTGAATAATCTGTGCTGTCATCCCATCCCGTGACTCGTGCTGGTCTTACAACCCAGAAAGCAGGAGCCGTCCGTCTCACTCCATCCTCCGCCCAAGGAATTTCCACTCGTTCCTCTACCAGGACGACTTGGCCAAACTCTGTTCCTCAGCACAGCTTTCCTCTGCGGGACACTCAGAACCTTTTCCCTCTTCTTACTGGTCATCCTTGTCACTGTCCATTTGGCTGGAAACTCCTTGAAGCTGGGGACTCTATTTCATGCCAAGCATAGTGCCTGAACCGGCTGACCACTGGACGTTTGGATGGTAAGAAGCTTAGTAGCTGACAGATCAATGACAAGGACCAACTATATAGCACAGGGAACTCTATTCAATATCTAGTAATAACCTATAAGGGCAAAGAATCTAAAAAAAAAAAAAAGTTCTATAGGTATGTATAACTGAATCACTTTGCTGTACACCCGAAGCTAACACAACATTGTACATCAACTATATTTCAGAAAAATAAAAAGAAAGTTTTGGTAGTGGGGAGAGGGTCTAGTCGTGAAAACTAGACTTGATTTGGACAGCAGGAAAGAACAGAAGAGAGCATTCAAGCCAAGAATAGTGTGAGAAAAAAAAAAAAAAATACAACAGCAAGAAAGGGCATGGGAGGGATTCCCACACTTTGCTAAGTATTGGGACCATCCAGGGACTTTAGTAAAAATACAAAGGCCCTGCCCTGTCCCACTTCAACTGGCCTGGACTTCCGTGTTTTTTATCAGCTCTCTAGGTGACTCATCTGAAAAACACTGGCTTAGGGTATTTTAAAGAGACAGTGAGAAAAGATGATGTAGCCCAGAGGGGGTCCCCTCTGGTCTGAAGTAGCCACAGCCTATGAGCTCCCAGGAAAGCTCTGAACACGACATTCCAGGGAGGGAGGGAGGGAGCTGGGAGCCGGTGTGGTTGGAGGAAAATTCAATCCAGCACCAAGTGAAGACATCCTTGAAGGGTCTTTAAACAAGAAAGGGGCCAGGTCTTCCGGAATCCAGGCCGAGTTCACTCCCTAGGTTCCAGTTGGCCAGACTATTCTTGGTGGAGAAGGTGGGTCCAAGGGAGGGTTTTTCTCGGATGCACTGCAAACTTCTGGAGGCTTCTTCCCATTCTCCCTTTAACGAATCCACCAATCCAACAAATCTTTAGAAAGTAACCAAAGTAACCCCAGAGGACTATGTAGGAAGTTGGACCAAGAGTGATTTTCCTCGCTGACCAAGAACTTGCACCATTTTCATACCGAAGTCAGGAAGGCTGAGGCTCTGTCCCCAGCACTTTGCCAGCCTTTTTCGTGCCTATTGACTGGCACCATCTGGTCACACAACACGTCACTGGTCACATTCGGGGATCCCTTGCTTTTCCTTATGTGCTTCCAGGAAACAAGATTCAACACTTAAGAGACGTGATGGATGTAAACACATTCTGTAAACTGCATCATGCTGTGCTGGGTTCCAGCCAGACCTAAAGTGAATGAGTCAGGCTTTTACTGCAGCCCAAGAACGGTTGTGGAAGGCTGAGCCAGGTTGAACTCCATCACCTACGACACTGAGTGAGTCACCAAATTCTCTAGAAGTTTCCACATATTCAGGTGGGAAATGCTGCTGCCTGACCGCCCCCCACCCCCAGGGTTGTGGCTGAACTTCTATAAAGTCTTGTGTAAAGTAAATGCTTAATAAATCTCAGCTGGTTGCATCCTTGAGGTACACGCACGCTCAAAAGCAATAATACTGAGCTTTGAACAAAAGAGACACAATATACACACGCATGCATGCACACTGGCATTTTACTCCGTTGAAGATAATTATGAACCAGTAGCGATAATTACCGCATTGTACAAATAAATTGCATTACATAAAGAGTCACTCTCTTCCAAAGTTTGCCTTAACAAAGCAAAAGCTAAAATTCTCGAAGTCTCCTAAGTCTAGTCCATCTTTCTTTGCCATCTAATAAAACACTTTTTATTTCCTTTCATGGGCTGAAACTTCACTAAAAGGCAAATTGTCTGAGGGCATGCCTCTGAGACAACAGGACTCTGTGTGTGCTGAAATAATCCCCTGTTCCAGTCGACTGTTTTCTATTTTTCTGAATAGACACTGTACAGAATCAGGAATCAGAAACGGTCCTGTGATCTCCCTAATTGCTTCCACAGACAAGCCCAAAAGGGGTACATTTTTTCAAAGGCACAACTGACTCAAACCCCAAAGGCTCCACTAAGAGCCCCAAGCCTTCTCTCCCACAATGGCCCGGACCCCCCCGCCAATCCTCCCCCCGACCCCACCTCCCATCAGCCCTCCCCCTGGGGCTCGGCAAGAACGTAAATGGCAGAAAGAGCTCCCCTTCCAGACAAGACCCATCTCCGCCCAGCAAAGGGCAGCACTGAGAAGAGGAAGGCCACTTGGAAATCAAAGACAAAATGTTCTTGGGCATCGTGGTCTTGCTACCCTGAAGCTGACCCCAAGTCGAATCCAGAATCTAGCATTCGGGGAGCCACTGTGCTCCCAAGAACTTCTACACCCCTGTGTCATCCTTAACAGCTACATACAGGCTTAAGATGCCCACATCTGGAGTTCCCATCATGGCTCGGCGGGTTAAGAACCCAACTAGTATCCATGAAGATGCAGGTTCAATCCCTGGCCCCACTCAGGAGCCCATGTTGCCATGAGCTGTCGTGTGGGTCGCAGACAGCTCGGATCCCACGTTGCCGTAGCTGTGGTGTAAGCTGGCAGCTGCAGCTCTGATTCAATCTGTAGCCTGGTAATTTCCATATGCTGCACGTGTGGCCCTTAAAAAAAAAAAAATGCACACGTCCATCCCAGCAGACACCAAAAACCAGCCCACCCAATCTCAGGTTTGAGGGACCATGGTGCCAATGGGTGTCTCAGTCCTCCTGGCATTTCCCTGGGGTGCCTCAAAGTCTTTGTATAAGATCTATAGGGAAAGAGCCAGGTCCTGTTAACCAAAAAGTTGGGCCAACATGTCCCAGCAGGGGCTAAAGTCTATCAGTAACAAGTTAAAGGATCCAAATTCCCAACAGGTTTGACATCAAACAACACCTACCAACTTCCATCAACGTTATTAAGTAAATTTAATATGTCAGAAATATCTTATTATGATACTTGGTAAGCTTGATAAAATGACTTTATAGCCATTTTTTTTTCTTTTTATGGCCACATCTGCAGCATCTGGAAGTTCCCAGGTTAGGGGTCAAATTAGAGCTGCAGCTGCCCGCCTACACCACAGCCACAGCAACAATGGATCTGAGCCACATCTGGGACCTACACCACATCCTTAACCCATTGAGCAAGGCCAGGGATGGAATCCACATCCTCACGGAGACAACGTCGGGTCCTTAACCCGCGGAGCCACAATGGGAACTCCTATACCCATATATTTTTTAATGAAAATAATAAGAAACTTCAAGAAGGTCACTTTGGCAAAATCTTTCAGTGGCACTTATCGGGGAATCTAAGAGGGAATATTCTCCTTTTACACGTTTTAACAAATTAAATATCAGGAAAACAATTTCACTCGGTCCTTGCTATTCAAAGGAAAACTTTCCTGCTTGCGTTGTGGCTTCTGACATCCTGCCAAGTTTCAGACACTGAAATATGAATGGGATTAAAAAGGATTAAGACAGAGTAAATGCTATTAACAGCTCTTCTATTGCATGCATCTATCTTACTCAGGAGCCAATGACCCACCAGGGAAAAAGAAAGGCTGAGAGGGATCTGAGCTCATTCAACACCTGCTCACTTGGGACAGCAAGGTCAGCAGTTAATGCTGGGCTCTCTCCAGCCACAGTCTGTGTCTGTCAAAGGTTTGCCCCATTCATCTTGACACATACTCAAAGAACACTACATCATGGGTCAGCAGCACCGCAGCAGCCATTAGCAATCAGTGGCTTCCCTTTTTATTATTTGAGAACTGCAAAATCTTCCAGACAAATTAAGTCAAATATCTGGGGGAAAACCCAAATAAAACCAGAGCAGATGGATAACATTATTAGTAAGCCTTAATTTTTAAAGTTCACGCTAGTATCGTTTACTTATTACGGAGCATCAATCTACTTTAAAAAGAAAGGCATCTGGGGCAAACACAAAAACTGAAATCACGTGTTACATCTCATCCATTTCTGGGTATCATGTCGTTGCACAAAAATCAACAAAATTCTGATTCACAGAGCTCTAGAGCTGCATATGGTAAAAGTTTAAGAATTCATCTCAATTAGACAGCAGAGGTTTTATTGCTAAGGGCATCATAAAACCAAAGTTAATCTGGCAGTACAAAGGAGCGCATGAGTAGTCTCCAATGTTGAACACTTTTAATTTTTTCCCCAGCTTTATTGAGATATAATTGACATAGACCAGTGTGTAAGTTTAAGGTATACATCGTGGTGATTTATTACATGTACATATTGCAAAATTATTACATTAAGGTAGGCTAATACATCGATTATCTCACATAGTTACTTTCCAGGAGGGGTGAAAATATTTGAGATGTGCTCTCTTAGCAACTTGCAAGTATAAGATACAGCACTGCATTAAAAGTTCTAAATAATTTTCAAATTTTTGTAATCTTTTTTTTTTTTTTTTAATCTTTTTGCCTTTTCTAGGGCCACTCCCTTGGCATATGGAGCTTCCCAGGCTAGGGGTCGTATCAGAGCTGTAGCCACCGACCTACACCAGAGCCACAGCAACAAGGGATCCGACCCCTGTATGCGACCTACACCACAGCTCACAGCAACGCCGGATCCTCAACCCACTGAGCAAGGGCAGGGATTGAACCCACAACCTCATGGCTCCTAGTCGGATTCGTTCACCACTGCGCCACGACGGGAACTCCTAAAATTTTGTAATCTTGATACTAAGACAGACAAGGACAAAATGAGAAAGGAAGATTACAGATCCACCTTATACATGATCACAGATGCAAAAAATCCCAAACAAAATATCAGTAAAGATGAATCCGGCAACATATCACAGCCAAGTTGATTTATCCAAGAAACGCAACAGCGGTTTAGAAACAGAAAATAGATGTTATTCATTACAGTAACAGATTAAAGAAAAAAAACCACAAGCTTATCTCATTAGATGTTTTTTAAAAACATGTGATAATAGTCAACCCTCATACAAGATAAATTCTTAGCAAATTCAGACTAGAAAGGAACGTTCTCAACTCAATAATGGCAGGCATCATTTTGAACCCTGGTAAAACTGAGGAGGATTCTCATTAACGTCAAGACCAAGGCATTAAGTGTCAACTATACCCCAATAAAGTTGGGGTGGAGGGGCCGAATCAAGACCAAGACAAGGATGCTCACTGTTACCACCCCAGTTTACATGCCAGACGAGACAAGAAATAGATAAGAATTGGAAAGGATGGGATAAAACTCTCATCCCTTCCAGAAAATGAGATAGACTGGTTGTATATTCAAATCTAGACACATTATGAGAAAGAATCAGAGAATTTCACTTAGTGCAGTTACAAAATCAAATGTTTCTATATACCAGCCATAAAGAGAACAGTTGATTTTGTTTTAAAGTTATTTACAATCACAACAAAAACCTGAGCTCAGCACCTCATTAAAGATATGTAAGTTCTGTATGGCGGTAATTATCAAACTTCATGAGAAGACTTCCAAGAGGAGAGAGACACCATGTTCCTGGACTAGAAAACTCAATACGAAAGATGTCGAGTCTCCTATCAAGTTGATTATCGATTCAATAAGTCAATGCAAACCCAATCAAAATGCAAATGAGGTGTTCTTGTGTTTCGTTTTTTTCCACAAAGTTGGTCCTAACACTTAAACGGAAGTACGAAAACCACCGCCAAGACCTCCCAAAGAATTATTAGATGGAGAGGTTTCCTCTACTTATCAAGATGTTTTATGACGTTAACAGCAATTAACGCAGCGTGGGGCTGGCACTGAAACACACACACTGACCAATGAAACAGAGCAGAGAATCCACAGAGGAACCCAGCCACTCACAGAACCTTGCTGCCTGGCTCACTGAAGATCCTTGACAAGAGGGAAGAATTCATCCAGTGGAACTGGGAAATTTGGTGTCTACACAGGAGACCAGGGAGCTGGATCTCTGCCATCAAACCATAAACCAAAATCACCTCTAAGCAGATTAGAGACATACCTGAGAAGGGCAAAACCCTGAAACTTTTGGAATAAAAGAGAAGAATATCTTTACAACTTCAGGGTAAGGAGATATTTCTTAAACAAAATCCAACAGCGTAACCATAAAAAAAGGGACTGTTAAAACCAACAACTTCAGTTCCTCAAAAGGCATCTTAAAGAAAAAGACAGCCATAAACTCTGAGAAGAGTCAATGCACACAGCCAACAGAGAATCAATACTCAGAATATAGAGAATGTCAATAAATCAGCGAGATAAAGCACATACCCCAACAGAAAGAAGAAAATTGAATGACCTGAACAACTTCTCATAGAAGAAATACAAGTGAGCAATCAGGACAAAAAGAGCTTCTTAGGTTGACATCACAAAATACATCGTTTACACCCACCGGATTTGCAAAAATTAAGGACTCTGATAACATGCAGTGATGGAGCTGCCATGGAACAACAGGACCTCTTATTCAGAGCTGACAGGAGGGGACACTGAACACAATCACTCTGAAAAACAATTTAACAGTCTTGGGAAGTCAAACCTCATCAGAGCAATTTCATTCAAAGTAAGGAGCCCCACGGAAATCCCCACTGCGCGTGAACCAGGAGACATAAACCAGAATCTTCACAGCAATATCACGCGCAATAACCCCAAACCAGGAAAAGCCAAAGACCCATCATTCAGGAGAACGGATAGCTAACTGCAGAATAACACACTCATCAACAGTTTATAGCCATGAAACTAAATTAACTGTAGCAACGCACAGTATGGATGAATAGCAGAAAGACAATATTGAATGAAAAAAGCAAGTCAAAGGAAACAGTGGGACCTACCCTTAATAAGCAAAACTTTAAAATACTGCTAGATGCACATATATGTGTAAATTTGTTTTTAATGTGGAAAAGTGATCAACATAATTCAGGAGAGTGGTGATCGGGTCCCAGGATAGGCAAGTGATGGACTCAAAAAGAACACAGGTCAGTGAAACAACTCGGTGGTGGATTCACAGGCGTACACTTTACTGTTCTTATAACTCAGCTGCATTCTTTCAGATTATCAAATACTATGTGATAAAAATGATTAAGCCACAGACACAACCCACCATCGTCAGCATCACCAGGCTGTTACTTGACAGCTTCCTTGACCCACTAAGACCAGATGGGTAGAGAGGAGGGGATTGAGGAGTTCCCTGGTGGCTCAGTGGTTAAGGACCTTGCATTGTCACTTCTGTGGTGCAGGTTCAATCCCTGGCCTGGGATAAATAATTTTTTAAAAAAAGAGAGAGAGAGGAGGGGTTGGAACACCTACTTTGCTTAAAAAGGTATTTTCCCTCATTTCACTTGACTAAGAGTCGATATTTATTGCTGTAAATATTACAACAGTAATATCTGGCTGTAAGGTTGCAGTGCTCCAAGGATCTATGATATCTGGGGTTCACTGTGATTAGCCCCACTTTACAGATGGGGAAATGAATATGCTGGACTTCAATGGCAGGTCCAAGGCCCCAGAGCTAGGACGTGACAAAGCCAGGCCTGAAACCCCTCTGCTCCACATCCGCCATAAAAATTCCTCTCATTTACTGAAGATCACTAGATGCCATCCTCGTGCTAAGAAGCATTTCACATTTGTAATCTCACATTTTTCTATCTCATTAAACCCTCATGTTAGCCCTCTGAATTAAATGCATCATCTCCCTTTAAGAATTTATATGTGTACAGTACGACATCAACTAAATTATCTTACTGCATCAAAAAAAAAAAAAAATTACAGAGGAGTTTCTGCTGTGGCGCAACGGGATCAGCAGCATCTCTGGAGCACTGGGACGCAGGTTCGATCCCCAGCCCAGCAAATCAGGTTAAAGGATCCAGTGCTGCTGCAGTTACAGTGTAGATCGAAACTGCAGCTTGGATCTGATCCCTGGCCCAGAAACTCCATACGCTGTGCCGTGGCCAAAAAAGAAAAAAAAAAATACTGAAAAGACACCAAATCATTAACAGTGGTGGTCACATCGTCTCAGGTAGTCAGTTACAGGCAACTTTTTCTTTCAACATGTTTCTATCCTTGCCATAATTTCCACATGGGGCATGGCTTCCTTTTGCAATTAAAAAAAAAAGTGGGATTTTAATTCCGTGTAACACACAGCTGGGAATAATAACAACCGAAATGAAAATGTTCTAAGTGGTCTCAAACATAGGCAACAGCCCTCCTGGCTGCACAAGGCGCTCCCAGGGATGACAACAGAGCAGCAGGGACTTAAGAGATATCGGGTGTTACCTGAATAAATAATGGATGGTAAACTCTTCTTCGTAAAGTTACTAAAGCAAAGCAGGTCGGCTCACTTGGCTGACACCGACACCACATAAATTTTCTTAATGTGACACACCGGCATAAAAACGGCATTTGCTAAGCTCGCCCCAAGCCAAGCATAACAAGCCCTCATACAGAAGCCACACGGGATTCCTGCGCTTGCGCACAGAGGAGCCTAGCACAGGCATCTAATTCATCCACCGGAAGGACCCAAGAGACAAGACCAGATCCGAGGACGTGTCACGAGAGAAGCCCTCAGGACTGCCTGGGGTCCGGAATCCCAGTGGCGATGACAACCACCCGTGGGGGACCCACTGTGCTCCAAGGGTGAAGGTGGGCATCTTTCAAACATCACTTGGCCCGGGTCTCTAGGAGAAGCGCGTGGCGGCAAGCTAGGGGCACATGTGGCCATTCGCCAAGTTAGCATGCTTCCCTCATCTGCGAACATACGGAGTCACTAAACTGTCACTAGACGAGCATGGTACTGCTTGGCTGAGGCCGGGGCCATTCCATTCCCACAGATAATTTATGTCAGTCATTACAAGGCTTCAGGAAGGAGCATGGGATGTGCTGTGGTCTGTACATCTGACAGCATGTCATGAGAACTTCTGCACGCTTGCTGCACTGTGGTATCTTTGTTAAAAGGCTGCCCCGGAGAGCCCCACATGAAAGAAAATGCTTGTCAATCATCCTAGAAGGGGGAGGCAGGTCCTCTCAAGAAAGGGAAGCAAGCCCAAGCCTCGTGCAAAGGCACTGGATTCTTATTCCATCCTCCTAGGACTCAAGCCTGGGACTGGGGGTAAGGGGTCTCAAATTTAGCCCTTTGAAACCACTCAACAGTGGAAGAGAAAGCTCACTGAGAGCTAAGAAACCAACACAAGTAGCAGCTGAGATGACTCAGGATCACAAGTAGTAAATGAAGGCACCACGCTAAAAATAAAACTGACTCAGGTGGAGTTCCCGTTGTGGCTCAGCAGTAACAAACTCAATGAGGATCCATGAGGATGCAAGTTCAATCCCTGGCCTCACTCAGTGGGTTAATAATCCGGCGCTGCCATGATTGTGTACGTCGCAGCCATGGCTTGGATCTGGCATTGCTGTGGCTGTAGTATAAGCCAGCAGCTGCATCTCCAATTTAAACCCTAGCCTGGGAACTTCCATATGCCATGGGCATTGCCCTAAAAAGATAAAAACAAAACAAAACAAAAAAAAAACTGACTGATGTCACTTACTGATAGATTCTAAGAACCTATTTACTAATGAGAGGAGGTTTCCTTTGCTCTTGACCCACAATCTCTCCTAAATCCAATAATCTTCAGTATGTCTGCATGTTACCTCCTTATGTAGAGACTCCAGTTTCACAGAGATGAGCTGGTAATGGCAGAAGCAGGATGAGAACACAGGTGTGGTTAAACTCAGAACCAGTACTCAGAGACATCTTTCTGGGTTTTAGCCCTGACTCACCTCACATTTGCTATTGACCGTGGGCAAGTCACGTGCTTTCTGAGTCTCAAGTTCCTAACCAGTAAAATTAGAAACTTTAACTGGTTTCTTACGGTCCCTTCCAGCTCTGGCATTTTATGGATTTATCTACCAGGGCGTTGGATTTCGCAGATTCAAACATTAAACACACAAAACATTAAGGGCCAACCCAAGGGTCACAACTTTTTACTTTACCAAAGGGTACGAACCACCTCCTGCCATTCTTGTTTCATAAAAGGAAATACTTTTCCCCTAAAAATATAGGAAGTACATAGTCTGATGAAAGAATGATCCTTTGAACCGAGTTAGGGTCATGAGAATTTCAGTATGTTGTCCTTGTTTTTCTCTTTTTAACATGGGCCACTGGAAACTTTTCACAGGCTATGAGTGAGTCTGCAGACCAGTGTCTGGGAACCACTGTCACATGCATTTCTAACCACATTAATCTTAGGGCATAAAATTAATTGTTTTGCCTGGCACACTGGAAGAACTCACTACATTATCAGTTACAGAATAAACTGATATGAAGTTGCAGATGTCAATTACCAAGACTGCGAAAGAGGAACAGTACTGGAATTCCTGTGTGGCTCAGCAGGTTAAGGATCTAGCATTGTCACTGCTGTGGCGCGGGTTCGACCCAGGGCTCAGGAACATCCCGCAGGCGTGGCCAAAAACAAAAACCAGTTCTGATCATAATAATGTATTACTTTAATTTTATTGCCGTTGTTGAGGCAGGCAGGATGCTCAGTGCTTTGCATGCATTGGTTCATTTAATTCTCCATAGTCAATTTCTGCCCTTTTTCTGTCAAAGGGTGCAGTTCTCTAGGGGCACTATAAATCTTTTGAGACTGAAGAATAAAGAAAAAAAAAAAAAACGGATTTCAATTTAATTTGTGGCTCAACATGGACACACACACAGTGTCTTTTAAAATGTACTGTTGGGACCTGCTTTACAGCACAGGAAACTCTACCCCATATTCTGTGATAATCTATACGGGAAAAGAATCTGAAAACGAATGGATGTGTGTACATGTATAACTGGATCACTTTGTTGTACAGCAGAAATTATTCACAACACGTAAATCAACCATACTTCAACGAAACTTTTAAAAATGAAAAAAAAAAAGAAATAAAGCAAAAAAATTCTAAACAAACAAATTTTGAAAAAAAGCACTGTTGCCCTGAGAAGGGCAGCAGGAAGTTATAGAGGAGCAATTCAAATAAACACACACGTTCGGTGTCTTCCTGCAGGAAGGTCAGTCCGGAAGGCCAGGTGGTCCCAGGCCACTGACCTCAGGAAAGGCCCCACGTGAGGCCAGGGCTGCACCGTGGAGCAGAAAAAGACAGAAAGCGCCAGGCTACAGCTTGGAGACAGGCTGGAACCCAGAATCAAAGCAACTGAGCCTCTGCCCAGGTCCCTTGCCTCAGGCCTCAGACAGACAGCCTCAGTTTGTCCATCTGCAAGACCCGATAGTCCCCACCTGTGCATGGCTCCTGGCCTCCCAGGAAAACCTTGCTCAGCTTTAAGCCTCCTTCCCCCTCCCCCCACCCCCAACACCTTCTCTCCCTGTTTCAGTTCTCACCTATCTCTTTGACACGGGGAGAAAGATGGAGGAGACGGGCCCCCAGTCCCCAGGCCCAGTCTTCGACAACCGAGAAAAGCAAGCCCCAGAGAGACAGCCCCTTCCCCAGAGCCAGGCAGCTACCAGAAGGCAAACATATCATTCACAGAGGCGTCCCTGCCACAGGGGATGCTCAATAGTCTTGATCGCCCACCTGGATGAGAATCCTGTACAACAAGCTACAGGATCAGCACTGTTTCTTCCACAGCCCATGGGCCTCCATCTAGACCAATGCTCCTTAACCTGTTTAAGATCCCTTTATACTTTTAAGAATTTTTTTTTTTTTCTTTTTATGGCTGTACCTACAATAATGGAAGTTCCCAGGCCAGGGGTTGAATCAGAGCTGCACGTGAGGCCTAGGCCACAGCCACGGCAACACCAGATCCCATTCACATCTGTGACCTGTGCCACAGCTTATGGCAATGCCAGATCCTTAACCCACTGAACGAGGCCAGGGATTGAACCCACATCCTCTGAGAACAACGTCAGGTCCTTAACCCGCTGAGCCACAATGGGAATTTTTTTTTCCATGCCTGCTACATGCAGAAGTTCCCAGTCCAGGGATCAAACCCAAGCCACAGCAGTGACAACATGGGAGCCTTAACCCTCTGTGCCACCTGGGAACACCTATGCTTTTAAGAATTATGGGGGACCCCACAGAGCTTTTGTTTACAATAAATCTATTACCTGTTTGTTTGTTTGTTTTTAATCTTTATGGAAACGTTATTTTCTAATACCAAAAAAAAAAAAAATTTCATGACAGCATTGGCATTATTTTAGTTTTTACAAGTTTTTAGTGCCCGGCTGCATAAGAGGAGCTGGATTCCCTGTGTGTTTCTTCATCCACTCTGTTACAGTATGGTTTTAGGGGCTGAAGTATGTCAAGAAATCCTGGCCTCACATAAGCATGCAGTTGAGAAAGGAAGAATTTTCTTGACCTTTTCAGTAGCCATGGATATTTTTCTTTGATGCTATACCCAAACTCAAGAAGCCATAGGTCATTTTTTACAAGCCAGCTGCAATGTGGCATCTGAAACTCTGTCACAGTGACTGTTCATATTTTGTTACATGAAAGTCCATTGCTCTTTGTACTCGGTGTACACAGCTTTTTACCCTGCATGGCCTTGTGACACCTTGCATCGGTTACTCGGCACGTACAGGTTCCCTGAGATTTGTACTCAGGAGAGAATGAGCGTGAAAAGACAATACTTTTCATATCATTATGGAAATAGTTTTGACCGTGCAGATTCACTCAAAGGGTCTCAGGAACACCCAGAGGTGCCATGACTGCTCTTCAGACTCACTGGTAAGTTCACACCCAACGAATATTTGTATTCATTCATTCATCATTCCACATCTATTTACGGGGCACCCACTACATCTGTTCTAGGTGCTGTGAACAAAACAAAGCCCTGCCCTCATGCGGCTCCCATTCTCATGGGAAGGCAGACCCTACACAAAGAAACAAGTAGATGCACACAATAATGGCAGGTAGTGGTAAGTGCTGGTGGAAAAATGAGGCACTGTAACCAGACATTTGCACATGGGTATGTGGTTTCCCTGAGAAGCCTAATTCAGCCGACCCAGGGTTTTGCTAATTTAAGAGTTTCACAATAAAATACAGGTTTGGTTTTTTTTTTTAATACCAAAATACTTGTGGACATGGGCGGGGGTAGGAGGGGGGTTGGCCCTAGAAATGTTGAGAGCTCACCATGGAGGCTGAATTCCTTTCCAGTTGCTCAAGGAGGGGTAAATCTCAGAAGTCACCTCACGCAGAGGCTTCCGCCTCCCCCCCAAAGGGCCAACCACACCGCCGTGCTTACACTTACATACACACACATATACACATGTGCGGTCACTCTGGCAACCGCTTGCATGTGCAGCACATGACTCCTTGACAGATGGCCTGGGGTGGACATCATTCGTCTCTTTTACAGATGAGGAAACTGAGTCTGGAAGAGATTAATACGCAATATGCCAGAGTACCCATTGTGGCTCAGCAGTAACAAATCAGCTAGTATCCATGAGGACGCGAGTTCGACTCCGGGCCTTGTTCAGTGGGTTAAGGATCCAGTGTTGCTGGGAGCTGTGGTGTAGGTCACAGACATAGCTCAGATCCCACGTTGCTGTGGCTGTGGCATAGGCCGGTGGCTATAACTCCACTTTGACCCCTCGCCTGGGAACCTCCATATGCCGCAGGTGTGGCCCTAAAAAGACAAAAATAAATAAATAAGCGATACGCCTACTGCATAATGAACTCCCAACTTCAACCCAAGTCCCCTGACTCCTCTGCACAGTTGACAGCACAGACTGTTATCATATCCAGGAGAGAAAGTGGATGAGACATTTAAAACAAAGATATATGCTTCATATCTTCCTCTAAAAACGTCCTGGCTCATCATCCTCCTCCGCCTGAAATGGCACGCCGAGCCTTTAAAGAGGACAGGGAGATGGAGTCTCACACGAAGTAGGCACTTATGTTTGGAGGTATCAGCTCTATATCTATTCTTAGAGACCTACTGTGTGCCAGGCCCAGTTCTAAGCAGCGGAGGGTACAGAGATGAAGAAAGACCAAGGCACTGCCCTTCTGGAGCTTATGGGCCAATGGACCATCATCAACACAGCAGTGATGGAGAGACGTGGTGCCGTTCACCTCACACTCCCTAAGAGGCTTCACTCCAAAATGCAAGCTTCCTGAGCTTTCATCAGTTGCATCAGACCAAGAACAGAGCCCTGTGTTCCATCTTGGCATGAAACATCCCCTTCAGGAGAAGAAACAAGCTTGGGTACCCCGCCCCGTCCCTCCACCCGTTTTACAGATGGAAAAGCAAGCCCAGACCTTGGAGCCACTCCCCCTGAACCTCACCATGAGTCAGAGGTGGGACAGGGGCCCAGGCCATCTCTCTTGTCTTCCTGAGACACTCTGGCCACAGCCTGGTCCAATTCTCTCTTTTTAACATCCCAGTAACCACCCCCCCCCCCCGAACAACAGCCACGTGTTCGTGGCAGCCAACCGACACACCACGCCGCTGGGGAAGTGACTATTTCAAGAGAGAAAGAGCATATATAGCAAAGGTCCTCGGTGGCCACCCAAAGCACAGCCAGCCCTGCGACGTCGGCCAACCCCAAACCCCACATCGAGCTTCCTCCCGGTCCGCCCTGCCAGCACAGTTCCCACCGAGGTTTAAAAAAGAAGTCGAAGTCCCTTCTGCCTGACTGGCCAGCACATTCCACTGACTCAGACTGCTCTGGGCACCACGGAGACGACACTGTTCATTTTCCCTGGGCTGAGAACGGGCCCACATCCGGAGCTGTCACCGGCAGGAGGGGGCACTTGGCATCTCAGCCGAAGCAACTGAATGGCGAGCTATTTTTAACGTTTGGTTCCTGTCTTTCTTCCAGAAGGCTCAGCACCTGTGCCAGAGCTGCTCCAAGTGTGGCCTGCCGACCACCCGCCTCAGAAACACCTGGCGCTTCGGGGAAATTCAGATTCTGGGGTCCCGCCACCCACCTAGGGGTAATCCCCAGGGGTAGGACTCAGGGGTATGTTGCTTTCACAAGCTCCTCAAGTGATGCTCTTGCAAAATAAAGTTTGAAAACCAGGGACAATCCAGGTCCGTGTTCACTCACTCACCCATCATCTGCCAAGTGCCTGTGACGCAGGAATACAAAGATAAATGCACATGCTCTGAGCCAGAGTCCAAGCAGACAGAACAGCATCTAAAGACAGAGCATGAAGAGGGAGCTCGGTGGTGGGAGAAATCAGCTCTGCCTGGGGGAGAGGGTCACTTCACAGAAGAGGGCATCTGGGAGCTGAGGCCAGGCGGGCAGGGAGGGGGATCTGCCATGGAACAATCATCCCCCACCATGGCTGGCCTTGGGCATTCCTTTGGCTTGGCCAAAACCAGGATGGTGTCCCACCCAACCTCACCTAACCCAGTACCCTCCCAATATCTCAAAGGCACCCAGCCCACGTCGGATGAATGAACAGAAATAGAGGATGGATTGAACACTATGGGAACAGGAGCTAGGAAGCTGCTCAGAGCAGCTGTATGTACACCTGCTTATCAGGAACACAGCCTCCAAGGGAGACTGACCAAGGTCTGATTACCCTTCTTTTTTTTCACCCCCGACCCCCACCCCTGGCATATGGAGTTTCCGGGCCAGGGATCATATCCTAGTCACAGTTGCAACCCATGCCACAGCTATGGCAATGCCAGATCCTTTAACCCATGGTGCCAGCCTGGGGATCGAACCTGCAACCTGACGCTGCAGAGATGCCACCAATCCCGTTGTGCCACAGTGGGAACTCCCTGATTACCATTTCTAACTATTAGGTCAGGCAATGAGCTTTTCTAAGCCTCACTTTCCTCCTCTGTAAAATAGAGCCAACAGGTACCTCCCAAGGTTACAGGAAAGAGTAAGTCTACATATGGAGCATCTGGCATTTGGTACATGTTCAAAAAGGTAAAAAAATGGCTTAGTAATAATAATAATAAAAGGGCTGCAATTAAACCCAAGGACCACTACTAACTAGCTTTGATAAATACATCCAACTTGGGCTCAGGTTTCTCACCTGCAAAACAAGAGGCTTAGACCAAACCCTCTCTAACATCTCTTTTAGCAATAAGACTCTATTTTTCTGGTAAGAGGCTTTAAATCCCCAGGATTTGTCCTGGACTGTGTGTGCATGTTCCCTCTGACTCACAGCTTCTGAGACCCTGTTGGGCACTCCAAAGGCTGGGTGAAAATCTTGCCTTCTCCCTGGTTAAGGACATGCCTCGGGAGGTTTTGCTTTCCTCTTGAGCCTCCCTTTTCACCCAGGCTGCTTCTTTGTATCTTTTTATACTGGAAGAGCTTTGTGGGAGTTCCTTTGTGGTGCAGTGGCTTAAGGATCGAGCGTTGTCACTGCTGTGGCACGGGTTTGATCCCTGGCCCAGGAACTTCCACATGCCAAGGCAACAGCCAAAAAAAAAAAACCACACACCACACAAACAAACATAGCTCTGTGGCTAACACTTCCTGCAAGCAGGCAGGCACAGGACAGTAGGGAAATTGAGCTCCCAGCCCCGTCCTCACTCGGGGCTAAAGGAAGTCATTAGCTTCCTCTCTCATCCACAAAGACAGGGAAAAGAAGCGTCAACACCAACCAGAAACAAAAAGCTCCGACTGCTCAGGTCACTTACTCGTACAGCCTGGGGAAGCCAAAGCTGGGGAGCAGGCAGTCTCCCAACGACTGCCCCCCACCCCCGTCCACGCTCCTGTCCTCTCGGAAGAAATGTCACCCCAAAAGCCCTCGATCAGTCAAGTATGGACCTCTCAGCTTCACTCCTTTCGTGTTCTGCCCCATTAGCGGCCAGCAAGCCGTCCTTGGTCGAGGCTTGAGGAACCCACACTGGACTCGGAACCACCCAGGTGGTTTGGGTATATACTAAGACTAACACACACACACACACACACACACATTGTGAAAGCACAATCCTTTTAGCTTTCTACGCTCCCTGCTCCCCACCCTGGCAATGCCCACATCTAGGGCACCACCACCAGGACAGAAGACGGGAAGAGCAATTACTTCGAAAAACTCTCCTATGTTGCATCTTCCTCTAAAATGCCACATGATCTGCCCGTCCCTTCCTTTCCATTCATACTCTCGCACACCCTGGTTGGTCTACCTCAGGGGTAGGCAAGCCTGGTCTGTGCAGGGACAGCAGGAGTATTTCAGCCACTACGGGCCACACGATCTCTGCTGGAACTACTCAAGGCTGACCTGCTTGTGCGAAAGCAGCCACAGAAAATATGCAAAAGAGTAAGCCTAGCTGTGTTCCAATAAAACTTACTTATGGACACTGACATGTGAATTTCGTGGAGCTTCCCCATGTCACAGCGTGTTTTCTTAGCTCTCTGACCATGCAGAAACAGGTGCCAGACGTGGTCTAGACCCTTCTCACCTCATTCCCGACCTCACCAATGTTCTCCTACCAGGCCTTCCCGGAACATCTTACTACTATCCTGAAGGCCATCCCGTTCACTCCTGCCCAAGAAGATCTTCTGACAAATTCCACTTGAGCCATCTCTTTCCCCATCTGAAACATCCTGGCTGGCCCCTGAGGCCTGGCTCATTCAGGCTCCAAGACATCTTTCACCCTGTCTCCTAAGAGCCTGAACTGCCCAAGTCCATCCTCTTCGATTTTGCCAATAAACTGTATCCATCTTTAGAGATCTGACTCTCACATTGTCCTTAAAACCTTCCCTAATCACCTGACCTCAACTGAGCCTCAACTCCTACAGCACCTGTTTATGCCATTCATCTTGCCCCCAAAGGGCTTATAATCAGCAGGAATAAGAGTGTAAACAGGTAGCTACAGAAGGATAAAATGAACGTTCTAATGGGTGTTCACAAGGTCATATTGGAGAACAAAGCAACCAGCTGAGGGAAAATAGGAGGAAGGCCCTGAAAAAGATGTAACCCTTCAACCAGGTCTTGAAAGGTAAGGAAGCCAATAAGACACAAGGGTTTGGGAGCTGGGGGAAGACACATTCCAGGCTGGGAAGAGGAGTTGCAAAGGCCTGGTGGGGTGGGTGGGGGACAAATGTCAAACCACAAAGAGCTTCCTGGCTCAGGAACACACTCACCAAGGCTGTTTGTTGGTAGAGGCTTGGCATGGTGCTGACACACAGTAGGCCTTCAGTAAATATGTCTGGGGACTACCACTGAAACCAGGAGGACTCCACTTCTCATTCCTGGAAGCGTCAGTCACTCCAAGCCTCAAAAAGTCAACAAACAAGAGCATCAAAGGGTGGGTGGCGGGAAACCCCTGGTCTCTAATCTCCATCTCTTCATTCAGCCCACACCCAACGGCTCCAAGAGAACTGAGTGTGAGGTCTCACCGGACCCAAGCCCTGTTTTCTGCTCTGGAACCTGTAACCTCACTTGGCTATCTTGGACAATGTTGCACATAAGACTGTATTTTTATCCTCAGCCCTTATAAGTAGGACAAAACAGCAAAAGTCATTTTATTTAAGAAAAAGATGTGTTCTTTTCTACCAATTGGAAAATTGCTATCAGTTTTTTAAAGATATCTTAACTTTTTTTGGAATTACACTGGCTTATGTTTGATTTTTTGAAGAAGAAGCAGATGTTTCTGTAATGCCCCCCCCACCTTCCTATTTAAAAGGATTATAAAAATAGAAGTCCCAAAAAACTCTCAAATGCAACTGACACAAGGTCTTCCATTGACGCCAACTCCTATAGGCTTCAGTGGCGAGCAATTCTCAGCCAAGGGGGTCTTTGAAGTCAACTCTTTGAAGTGAGCTTGGCATTTTCTCAGTATTAAAGAAGTAAAAATGGAAGCTACAAGATGGGGAGACGACAGAGAAATACAAGGGAAAAGGAATGAAAAGGGAGATGAAGGCCCTTTTAAACACAAATGCTCTCCAATTTTATCCCTCAACTGGAATAACTCCAGACCAACTTGATTCTACAGAAACCGGCAAGAAAACACCTATTTATGTAAAAGCACTGCACTAGGCACCATTGGGCAAACAAAGAAAAGACAGTCTTCTTTCATAAGATTATACTATATTAAAACAAGATAAGATGGAAACAAAACCCTAACAACAGCACATGTAAAAGCTATTCGAGAAACTGAAGAAGAAAGGCATCCGTGTTTGCAGAGAACCTATGTTAGGCAATCCAGCTATACTGTCTCATGGAAGGCAGGTATTTTAAGGCTATGAGCATATGAACTGACCCGCCCAAGATCATCCCCCAGAGTAAACACACAGGCAGTAATTTGAACACAAGGTCAAGGAAGTTCCCATCGTGGCACAGTGGTTAACGAATCCGACTAGGAACCATGAGGTTGCGGGTTCGGTCCCTGCCCTTGATCAGTGGGTTAAGGATCTGGCCTTGCCGTGAGCTGTGGTGTAGGTTGCAGACGCGGCTCGGATCCCACATTGCTGTGGCTCTGGCGTAGGCCGGTGGCTGCAGCTCAGATTGGACCCCTAGCCTGGGAACCTCCATATGCTGCGGGAGCGGCCCAAGAAATGGCAAAAAGACAAAAATAAATAAATAAATAAATGAACACAAGGTCAAGCCGCCACGTTGTACCAAGAGCACTTCTGAGAAAAGTATGCCTGGTTGGGGTAGGGAACAATCATGAAGACTTCATGAATACAGGGCCTTCTAGATGGAAACCGGATGACCAGGACTTTACTAGCCACAGCTGGGAAAGGACACTCCACACAGAAGACCCAACACCGGGCCCTCAGAGAGAAAACAATAATAAGCAGGCTGGCTGAACTAGAACTTAGCCTCTGTCTAGGGGAACGAGGTCAGAACAGGGGCTTTGGGGCAAGCAAGGGACATGGTCATACATCAAAATAGGTCCCTCAAGTTCTCTGGAAAAGGTGGAAGAGGCCAGAATACAGATGCAGGTTATAAACAAAAACCAGAGAATCCTGGAGATTCACTAAGTCTCAAGTATTCTTCACGTTTTCTTGAAGCCAGTGCCTCATCTGATATAGGCTCTAACGCCTCTGTCTCCCAGTCTGAGAGCAATCACTGTTGCCCTCACTGTACCTCTACTGTGCTTGCCTGATGTGCAAAACCTTCATAAAACATATAAAAGGTGAGATTCTCCCATGTTGAGAGCACAAACTCCTAGGCTTCATCTGGTGAAGGCCTCATATTCTCATGTTATTCCACGAAGTGCCCAGGAGTCTCAAAAAAAAAACCTATGCCACACTGCACTTTAGGGAAACATCACACAAGAGGGCCAAAAAACACGCTGAGGCACTGACTTATATTTTTTTGTTCAAAATATATATATATATTTTTTTTGTTGTTGTTCAAAGTCTCCTCAGCCATCACATTAACTCTGGATTTTGGTTTTGCCCAAATTGCATTATGAGTTTCAGGGACAAAAGGTCTAATTATCACATTTGAAAAGTAAGGAAACTGAGGCTCAGAAAGGTTACATACCTTGCCCAAGTTCAGAGGACAGGTGGGAAGAGACTCTGCCATGACCTAAATTATGCCTGTTTAGGCATTCTTGTTATCTAGGCCTTGCTGCCTAGAATATAAATACTGTATATTAATTTGGTTCCCATGCTGGGCAATTACAATTTCAGGCATGATATACGTGATTCTTATCGCGTAAAAGGCCCTAAATATATTCATGCATGCATTAGTCCAATGTTTCAAAATGCTAATAGTAAAGGCAGCTGAAATAATCACTGCTGCAAAAAAATAGAGAACACAGAGCAGTGAAGATACTGCAAGTTTTCAAGTTCAAAGCGCTTTAAAGACTTTTTCCCCTCATTTTTAACATTTAGAAAGTTTTTCCCTCTATGGTTTAAAAAGAGTTTATTATGTTGGAAACATAATTTTGCTCTGTAAAATACACATAAAATGATTCCAATATAACGCCCTAAAGACTTATAAAGTGAATGGGTCAACTGAAAATGCAAGAAAATTTGGATGCTTTCGGCTACCTCGGTTCATTTTATATCACATGCACATAAAATTTTCTAAAATAACTTTAACCATCACCCAGAAAAAAGGAGAAGAGAGAAACTGAACTCGAAAGTGAAAAGATGTTAAACATCCTTTTTTTTTTTTTTTTTAATTTAAAAGGAAAAAGTGATAAAGGGAATCAGGAAGGAGACCTTTCGCTCTAAGGCCAAAAGTCTTCAACCTGTACATTTTCAGGTTATAAATAACTCGTGCATATGGAAGAAGGCATCATCAGAGAATATGACGCAAGAGCAGCAAAGATGGACTTGAAAGTAGCACCAAGAGTCGGTGCAAACACTATGCTAAGTACATGTTCTCTCCCCATTTTACAGATGAGAAAGCTGAGGTGAGTGGTTCATGAGAAAAATACTGAGAGGTGGGGCGATGGGTGGGAGGCCAGCCCTGAAGCCTTCGCTCAAGAAGGTCTCCATCAGAGAAGCAGCATTTCCAGAAACCCCAGGAGGAAATCTGACCTCATGTGGGATGCCCGTATTTTAGAAGAAATGCCGACCTGGGGCAGGAATGACCGGGGCACCCAGAGAATGGTTCAGATGACTGGGGACACTGAACCTAGAGGAGAAAATACCAAAGGGAAATGAGCAGAGTGTATGTAAGTTCTTTGGGTCGGGATTCCAGGGGAACCAGAAAGAGCTAGTGGGCAAAGGGTGGAGGCAAGGAGACCACCCCATTGTAAGAGCTTCCTGACCAGGAAAACCACATTAACAGCAAACGGTTTCGCAGTTCTCTTGTGGCTCAGTGGGTTAAGGATCTGGCATGGTCATGGCGGTGGCTCTGGTCGCTGCTGCGGTGCAGGTTCACTCCCTGACCCAGGAGCCATCACATGCCATAGGGGCTGCCAAAAAAAAAGAAAGAAAAGAAAAATAAAAAAATAGTTTGCATCCCCTAACAAAAATAAATGAGTTTTGCTGCTACTGGGAAATTGCCAGAGGGTAAACAATGAAGTATATATTAAGAAATTAAGTATACAGAGATTGCTACACAAAACAAAAACTCTTAGCAACGATGTATTCATATTTCTTTCTTTCTTCTTGTTTGTTCATTTGTCTTTTGTCCTTTTAGGGCTGCACCTGTGGCATATGGAGGTTCCCAGGCTAGAGGTCTAATCAGAGCTGTTGCTGCCGGTCTACATCACAGCCACAGCAACGCCAGATCTGAGCCTCGTCTGGGACCTACACTACAGCTCCCCGCAACGCCAGATCCTTAACTCTATGAGCAAGGCTAGGGATCCAACCTGCGTCCTCATGGTTCCTAGTCAGATTCATTTCTGCTATGCCATGAAGGGAACTCCACGATGTATTCATATTTAAAATCAGATGACCAGCAGTAGCAAAAACAAAAAGGCCATGTTGACGTCCCATCATATAAGACTATGACTTGGGTGAGTTGAACTACACTGGCTGAAAGGAGGGGAGAAGCGAAAGAAAAATAATTTTTTTTTTTTTTTGCATTTTTACTGTTGTATTTTTACTACTGCATATGGAGGTTTCCAGGCTAGGGGTCGAATTGGAGCTGTAGCCACCAGCCTATGCCAGAGCCACAGCAACACAAGATCCAAGCCGCGTCTGCAACCCACACCACAGCTCACGGCAAAGCCGGATCCTTAACCCACTGAGCAAGGCCAGGGATCAAACCCGCAACCTCATGGTTCCTAGTAGGATTCCTTAACCTCTGAGCCACGACAGGAAGTCTCAAAAAATAATTTAAATAGCACCAGCTGTTCCACCCTTACTCTGCTGGGAAACCCATATTTGCTGTAGCCCAAGTCCCAATTCCCATGGGCCATTTCACCATCCTCGTGGTGATCTGACACAAATAGAGATTTTCCATTCCACGTGGCCCCATCAGATAATATTTTATCTGATGCTCAACCAGAGATGGGACCTTTTTTTTTTTTTTAACCATGGAGAAATAACTGGCTGACAGAGGCTTGCTAAGAGATGGTGTGCATTCCCCCCCTGTGGCAGATAAATACTACTCTGGGCACTCTATTTGCGGATGACTCAAGGAATGACTTTCATTTGTCATCCTAACTAAACAGCATCTCTGCCACAGCACGGACTCTCCATCAACAAGCCATGCTCCATCTGAGATGCGATTCCAATTGGCATCACTAACATTGATCTTGGTCCAAAACCAAAGTATCTCACAGTCAAGTTGCATTTTCCCTCCATCCTCAGGCAAGGCGGCGTTCCACACAAACCAATTAACAGTCGAGGGCTTTTGCTCACAGCCATTTAGAAGTATTCTCAACTGGTACCACCTCCTCTGCACCTATGACGGGGACCTCAAGACCAGATTCAAAAATCACTTTCTCCTATCCAAAGCCATCCTGGAATTTTCCCTTCGCCACGTGAAGGGGAATAAAAGTAAGAAGAGTAGAAGCTATCAAGATACGTGTGCAAAGGTCGTTTCCATGCCTTTTCTCACGGAACATTCACGGAAAACCCAAGGGTGGAACTTTCTAAGTCTTTATTTCATACATGAGCAAAGGGAGGATGAGGAAGGAGAGGCTCCCAGCCCCTTGATATGGCAAGAGGCCAGGTCAGCGTCAATGCCTGGCTCACCCAGGCTCCACCTGCCACCTCAACACTGATGCCATGGCTTTCCCAAGGCCACCAAAGCACAAACTCCCTGGTAACAAGGTCCCTGTCTTTTTTTTTTTTTTTGGTCTTCTTGCCTTTTCTAGGGCCGCTCCCACAGCATATGGAGGTACTCAGGCTAGGGGTCAAATCGGAGCTATAGCCGCCGGCCTACACCAGAGCCATGGCAACGCCAGATCCTTAACCCACTGAGCAAGGCCAGGGACCGAACCTGAAACCTCATGGTTCCTAGTCGGATTCGTTAACCACTGCACCACGACGGGAACTCCGGTCCATGTCTTTACATCAACCTATTCTCGACCTGTATGGCTGATTGAGAAATGTTTACTCAGCGTCCTTGCTGCCAGAACAGGCCAGTGATCCATCCATCTGGCCATCACTCTCACGTCTACCTCAACGGTGCTGCCTCTCCAACCAAAGAATAAAGAAATAATATTAGCCCGTAAAAATCACGTTGTCTTGCCTTCTTCAACGGAGTACTTGGAGGTTAACAATAACACCCTGGCCATCACTTCATCTTTTGAGGCTGCCCAGTCACCTTAACAGCAGCCTGTCCCTACTGTGCTGGGCTAGCACCTCCTAGACCCAAGCAGATACAGGCCTCCTACACTCTCATTAGAAACCAAGCACCCAACGGTCACCAGGGACTGCAGAGGTATTTAAGCACATGCTTTTCCTTTCCCCAGATTTTCCCATCTCCACCCTAGAGACAGTCTGCAGGCTTCTCCTTCCAAAGTCCCGCTTATCTATCTGCTGGGGGAGAGGAAACCAGATGAACTACTCTTCCTGGATCAGTCTTTAATCCATGAATAAAAAAACTCTCCGCTGAGAAAAACATTAATGCATATTTTCACTGCTTGTTCAGATTTCTTTTTCCTGTGGTTTGTCTCTTGGTGCAGAGCTGTGGTTTGGATAATTGCTGTTGCCTGACCAGTCGGATCCAGAAAAAGAGAGAGGCTGCCTAGGATAAGGTTCCCCTTCCCTTCCAAAGTTTCCAAGTGAATTCACAACCAGAGGGCCCGTCCCTTACAGTCTGAAAGGTTCTTTCCTGGACAATAGGATGTGGAGAGTGAAAGCAAATCCTGGAGGCGCCTCCCACCAGGGGACCTCCCAGGAGGGATTTTCTAAGCCCTAGCCGAGTCTGGCATTGAGGAAGTCATCTGCACCATTGCCAAACGCATTGCTTTCCTTTCCTTCCCCCCATTGTTTGCAGAATGGTATCTCCTCCAGGCTGGTGAGGATACTTCCAGGCTTCCAGGCCAGAGACTCCCTGATTGCCCTGGGGGAGGGGGAGAGGCTGGTTTTATCGCAGGAAGGGACTCCTCCTAATCCCTGGAAAAGAGAGAGAAGGGACAGAGAAAAGGAGAATGGGTCCACTTCCTTATTTCCTATATCCCCACCGCAAGTTTCAGATTTTCTAAACTGAAACTCGAGATTTGCATGTTTCTGTCTTTGCCTGAAGCCTATTCCCTTGTTCATTACGATCTTGGAAGGTACCCACAACTATGCGAAGACCATCTGTCAACAATACAAGCCCCTGTGACTTCTCCAGGAGGCAGGTGACAGTGCAGAGGGGACCTGGGCTCAAACCTAGACTCTTCCTCAGTGTTGCCATTTGCCCTGGAGTAGACCCAACACCCGTGGGATGATGGAGGGGGTGCACTAGTGTTAAGTATATGCACTATACTTAATGTATAAAACACATAAGGATTCCAAACGGAGAGTCTGAAAGGACATCCCCCCATCCCCACCCCCGACCCCTTCAGCAGTTTGGGTTATCTCAAGAGTATGGGGCGGGCGGCAGGTGCTCTCACTTTCTAGTTTTACGCATCATTTAACTTTTTCCTGCAGCATTACTTTTGAATGTTAAGAAAAGGAGTTGGGAGTTCCCTGGTGACTCAGCAGGTTAAGGACCTGGCATTGTCAATGCTGAGGTTGGGATTCAATCCCCAGCCTGGGAACTTCCAAAAAAAAAGGAGTTTTCATTTGGGGGAAATAAGAATGCTAAATCCTAATCCTGCTGGGTAATATGAAACTATGGTGTAGTGGTTAAATACCAGCATTCTGGAGGGAGCTCACCTGCCTGGGTTCAAATCCCAGCTCTCCATTTGGCAAACATGTGGCCGCAGGAGTATCATTTAACCTACATGTTCTCCCTCCTATGCAGCACAGTGGGTGGTGTGAGGGAGTGAGCAGGTACAAAGTTCTTAGAACAGCCTGGCTCACAGTAAGCACTGCAGCAGTGTCTGCCCTTGTTATTGTTTACAAATAAGAGAAGGCGTGAAAGTGCTTTGTGACCTGTAATGTGCTTTACAGCAAACAAAGCGTGCAGCAAACAGAAAGACACTTGCTTTAAAAAGTCGAACAGAAGGTATACAAACAGGGAAAAAGGCTTGCAGATGTTTCCAGAACTTTCCTTTTTCTTGTCTTCTTAGGGCCAGACCTGCAGCATATGGAGGTTCCCAGGCTAGGGGTCGAATCTGAGCTGTAGCGGCCGGCCTATGCCAGAGCCATAGCAATGCCAGATCTAAGCCGCACCTGCCACCTATACCACAGCTCATGGCAACACCGGATCCTTAACCCACTGAGTGAAGTCAGGGATCAAACCTGCATTGCCATGGGTACTAGTCGGGTTTATTGCTGCTGAGCCACAACAGGAACTCCTGTTTCCAGAACTTATCATGCAAATCTGGGTAATGGGTTGAAGCTGACCTGACGGGCAGCACAGGGAGAAAAAAGATAAGGACAAGAGAGCAGGGCAGGGCATGGGCTCCTGGGAGGGACATCTCCTCCCAGGAGGGGCACAGGGGGCAGGGATGTGGACGACTGGGTGCGGCTAAGTGACCCAGCCTGCTGGGAGAAGCAGGTCCATGTCCCACCAGTGCTGGGAGGAACCCCTTTCTTAGACCCTGACTAACGGGGTTGATTGTCCACCAAGTTCAGGAGGAAAACACTCTGAGGATCCTGGAGGAGCAGGAAGGGCCCAGGCAGCCTTGCCCGGCCAGGCAATGCCCAGGGAGCCACCTGGGTCACAGCAGGCTGACTCTGCAGCCACAGCTGCTGCTGGGCTGCTGCCCAGGCTCTGCCCTGCGTCCAGCCCCTGCAGTGTCCTCCCCCAAAAGGCCCAAGGCTTGTCACTTGCAGAATTAACCCAGCCCTGAGGGGAAGAGACCTCCAGCTGGATAGCACCAGGGCTGGAGGGACTTTATGAGCTTCCCCCAACACCACCCCCCCTGCCTTACCCCCCCTCCCAAACTATATGTGGAGGAGAAAGAGAACTTATTGTCTCACAGTCATTAAACACAAAGAAGGGTGGAAAGGGAGAACTGCCTGGTACTACTTTGAGAGACCCTGCCCTACACAGCAACTGAAAACAGAAGAAACACAAGCTGGAAGCAGCACTTAGACGGCCTCGGAAAATGGTTTTTAAGTCCCCTTTGAAACTGAACGTGAACTTCAGGCACCCACTTAAGAGCTGGCCTTTCAAGGAGCAGAAAATCAACTCTTAGGCAGCCAAAAAAGTCACTAAGAATCGAAACGAAAGCCAAAACACGAGCTCTTTTTTAAAAGAAAAAAAAAAAAAACATAAGCTGAGAACGTTCTACAACAAATACCAGATTTTCAGCTTGGGAGAAAAACAGAAGCCTTTGGGTAAAATAAACAGAAGGGGGGAAAAAGTTCCCCTAGCATAAACTAAGGGGAACCTCCTTCCTACAGATCAAGTTCTGACCTTCATGTGAACTCGAAATAACTCGCTCATGATTTCGCAAAGCAAGAGGAATGGCAGGCATCTCGAATGATGCTAAAAATCTTAGTTCTTCTCTGGTTTTTTGTTAGGCAGCCAAGTGTATCAGTCAGAGCAAAAGTAGCTAAAAAATGTGCACTTCCCTCCGTCGGGAAAGACTGATGAGGCGATCCCAAAAAGCCACCCTCTGGCAGCCTGTCCCAGCCACTGCCCTTTCTGTGAAAACTGGATTTTCAAGGAGAATTGTGCAAGGAAGGCCAATTCCTCTCATTACTCATTCAACAAATATGTACTGAGCACCTATACCATGTACTGGTTGCTATTTCAGAGCAGTGGACAAAATAGATAAAAACCTCTCACCCCGGGGGCGGGGGGGGGGGGCCTGGGGGGCTAACTTTTCCAAGGTGGATTTCAAACAAAGGAGTCTGTTCTCCAGTTTTCACAATGGATGCATCTAAGGCACTCCCCCATGCCCTTGTTCCTGCCCATAAATCCACTCCAACCTGGCTCCTGCTTCTGCACAGCTAGTGGCCTGGAATGCACGCCCACCTGTTGCCCCAGCATCCACCCAGGTGTGGACACTGACAAGCTGCCAGGAACACATCTCAACCACAAGCTGGTAAGGGCCAGCTCTACCTAGGGATGTGCCTGTGGACAAAGCTGGCAAAGAGGTGGTAGTTAAAGGGGAAAAGCAATGAAGAAGTGCTTCGGAAACAAAGCTGTCCAGAAGTCGCGGGGTTTTACTGTTCAATCCTCAAGCCCTCTTTCTTGATGTTTCTCCAGCATCTTGACCATCGCTCACAGGCTCCTTCTGTTTCCCTATCACTAAGCCTGCTAGAGCACAGACCTAGAGATGTTGAATTCACTGCCAATGTTATGGATGACGGAAATGTCACGATAACAACGGAGCATGAGCACGTGCCATGCACTATTCGAAAGCACCCAGAAGTTGGCAGCATCGTGATCCCCATTTTACAGATGAGAAGACTGAGACAAAGAAAGGTTCAGGAACACGTCCAGAGTCATACAACATGGAGCATTTCCATCAGTTCTGGAAAGCCCTAGCCCTTGGTCACAAGGAAGGGATTTGTTTTTCTCAAACAACAAGCGCTCCAGAAGCAGGCAGCCCAGGACACTCACAGCTGGTCGAAGCTCTTTCCTGCTCCCACCCTTCAGGACAGGACTTGCACCTTTGTGAGAGGTGACAAATACGACTTCTGGTGCAGGGTCCCAGCTCTGCCATTAGTCTGAGGCCCTGGGGTGGGGTATCTGTCGTCCATCCTCAGCCTCAGTTTCCTCACTGACCCAGTGGAGATTATATGACCCAACCGAAGTCAATGAAAGGCACTCAGGAAAGTGTCTGCACGCAGACATGCCATCTTAGTGTTTGAGCAGCAGCACTGTTCCACCTCCAGGTCTAGCATCCAGCACCGAAGAGTAAACCAGAGCCGATCTCCATTCAGGGCAATCCTGGGAGCCCCATTTGGTGACCCAACATGCCACGGTTCCCAGGACAGGGTCACGTGCCCGCCCCTCTGTTTGAGGGAGACCAGGAGAAGCTGCTTCTATCAGGTCGGATGTGGGATGACTGGGAATTGAGGAGGAAACCAGCAGCGTCCACTAGGAGGATGGAGCCAGGACAGCCACCAGACAGCCCGCATGCAGCACACACCCCACAGAGGAGGGCTCCACAGGGCACACCGAGCAGTGGGCAGCCTCCTGCTTCTGAAGCTCCCTAAGAAGCCGTTAGTCATGTAGGACCCAAAAGCTCCTTTGGCACACATTGTTCTAGAAACATGGGGATGAGGAAGTGAGGCAGAGTGGACGCTTTCCTCTGTGTTTAGGGGCTGAGGGCTCCCTATTAAGGGTCTCGGGGGCTCCTAGCTGCTCAGGGCACACGGAGCCCAGCAAAACCTCCCATTAACACTTTTTCTAACAAATCTGTTGAGGTAATGGTTCTAATCAAAACACAAGCTGAAGAACTTCTTCCGACTTCTTACTAAAATTAACAGGAGCCCTGAAAACAATCTGGCACCACCACCCCAGACTTCCGACTTCTCCTGCAATCCTGCACCTCTCCAAGTTTGTGGGCGGGTGAAGCAAATGTTTGTTCTTGGAACACACTGGTTTATTTTGTTGTTTGTGTGGCAACATGAGCTAGGATCCTTTTAAAAAAAAAAAAATAGCTTCTATAAGTTATGAAAAAGCAGCTCTCAGCAGCTCGATCTCTGTTGACAGGACACCATACACACTGGAATGGAAGAGAGTTTCACGAAGCTGGCTTCCTGGTTATAAACAGGACTTCTCAAAACTGTTTTTCAAAAGATAAAGTTGCATTTGAATGTTTTGTTAATCCATCTCTTGAATTCTCAGTAACCCCAGGGCTCTGTCATTTTTAATTTTACTCATGGCAAAAATCTACTTCCCAGACCTATAGCAAAAAAAAATAAAAAAATAAATGTGTACTTCTACTTTTGAAAGCCTGATGTATGATCATAGTTAACCCCAAAAGGAAGCTAATCTGGGGATAATTATTCCATTTATCTGGGGCGTCGTCCCTTTACAAAGCATCTCTTCCACAAAGGCTTCCCAGAACCCCTAGACCATAGCGTGCCCCATTAACCATGTGCCAAGCTCCTCTACAGCCTGCATCAAAACTAGATTGGATGGTTCTTGCTGTGATTCGGGTCTGTGTTAGTGGAGGCGTTACTTATCCTTTCTTTGACTCTCTTTTCTCGCCCATAAAAGAGGTTTTAACAGTAGCTGCCATGTCGAGTGGCTGCGCGGAGGCGCTAGGTGGCATGCCTGGAGTATAGCGAGAGCCACGAAGAGCATGCTGTCATTACCTGCTCTGTGCCCAGTGCACACTGCACCATCTCCAGTATCTGCTACAGGGCCGTATTCTAGGCACCACCCTGGAATCTGGAGACACTTCCATCAACAAAACAGATCTGAATCCCCTGGAGCAATAGTCTGCTGGAGGCAGCCAGTGCTGTGGGGAAAAGCAGAGTAGGGGATCGGGGGTACTGGGGGTGCAACTGTGAACATGGCTATCAGGACAGGCGTCTTTGGAAGCTGGAGGAAGCAGGTGGACACCTGGGGAGAGGCTGTTCTGAGCAGAAAGAACCTCTAGGGCAAAGCCCCGGGGCAGGTGTGTGCGGCTGAGCAGAGGGGCAGAGCTGCAGGTGGAAGGAAGAGAGGTGACAGGTCAGGGGCAGGAGCACAGCCCTTTGTGAGGACCTCGCCTTTCCTCTGGGCCAAACAGGACCTCACCGCATTGTTAGGGGCAAAGGAAGGTCATGATCTGACTTCTAACTTCGGTTGTTTTTTGGTTTTTGGGTTTTTTTTGCTATTTCTTGGGCCGCTACTGCGGCATATGGAGGTTCCCAGGCTAGGGGTCAAATCAGAGCTGCAGCCACCGGCCTACACCAGAGCCACAGCAACACGGGATCAGAGCCGAGTCTGCAACCTACACCACAGCTCACAGCAACACCAGATCGTTACGCCACTGAGCAAGGGCAGGGACCGAACCCGCAACCTCATGGTTCCTAGTCGGATTCGTTAACCACTGTGCCACGACGGGAACTCCCTGACTTCGGTTCTTAAAAAGGATTCTTATGGCGGCCTCACTGAGGACAGACGGAAAAGAGACAAAGGTTGAAGGGGGTAGACTAGTAAGGAGGCCCCTGCCATCATCCAGGTGAGAGAGACGGCCAGGCTTCTGGATCTGCTTGGAGGATCAAGCCCACAGACTGGCAGGCGGACGGATCAGGGCTTGAGGGAGCAGTCAAGGATGACTTCGGGTGTGAGCAAGAGGGCTCAGAGATGGGACCTGTGCTGACGGAAAGGGGGCAGAACCATGAGCGCTGGTGGTTTCTCAGTTACTGTGGTTTCTTAGGTGGGGGATGGGGGGATGGGCAGGCCAGTATTTCTTTAAATAGTAATCATAGCCAATATGCTCCTTCCTGACTTCTGGTTTCCCAAAAGAAAGATTTTCCTTCAAAACTCCTGGCTTTGGGAGTTCCCGTCGTGGCTCAGTGGTTACTGAATCCGACTAGGAACCATGAGGTTGCAGGTTCGATCCCTGGCCTTGCTCAGTGGGTTAAGGATCCGGCATTGTCGTGAGCTGTGGTGTAGGTCGCAGACTCGGCTCGGATTCCGCGTTGCTGTGGCTCTGGTGTAGGCCGGCGGCTACAGCTCCGATTCGACCCCTAGCCTGGGAACCTCCATATGCCGCGGGAGCGGCCCAAGAAATGGCAAAAAGACAAAAAACAAAAAACAAAACAAAGCAAAACAAACTCCTGGCTTCCATTTGCCTCTCCCCCTAGGCCTTCCCACCCTCACCCCGTGCAGAGGTGATTTATCCCACCCAGGTGGTCCACTCCTGCACCCAGGAGCCACTGCTGCTGCCTCTGGGTGCTCAAGGCGGCCGAGTCTGAATGGGTACATCTGTCTCATACCTCGTTCCTATCAGGAAGCATGTGCTGTCCCACCTCAGCCACATCCTCCAACCAAGCCTCCCTCAGTAAGAAAGATGATGTTTTGATCTTTGCTTTTGTCACTCTGTGCCTCTCTTAAGTGGTTCAGAAAGCTGAAACACAGATGTGCTATTGAAACCCCAACAATAAGCAGCACGGAGCATTTAAAATAATAACTTTGTCCCAAGTCTTCCAGCTCACCGGAAACTCACCATAACCCCCCTCCCATCGTCAGCTAATCAGCAAATAATTCCTCAGCACCTGTTATTCAACACTTGCAATCAGGCAGCACCCGAGGTGCTAACGGGTAGGAGAAGCAAGGGAAATCTGATTCATGAGCACCCTCTTCCAGCTGAGAAGGCCGGCATGGTGCAAAAGGCCACACCATCAGGAGATGACATACAGGCACAGTGCCAAGGCCTTTGGACACTGAAGTCCATGCGCTTTTCATATTTATGAGCTGGGTGACTTTGGGCAGGTTACTTCTCTACGCTTGAGTTTTACCATCTATAACACAGAGACTATAACTCGTCGAGTTACTGCAAGACTAAAGGAGTTAACGGATGCAAAGAACTTGGAAGAATGACACACAGTAAGCACTCAATAACTGTCATCATCATCGTCATTACTAGCAGCACCATCACAATAGCAAGCTGCCTAATAATTAGGATATTAACCCCCATGACTAAATACTTACTCTGTGCCAGGAATTGTACATGTAAGTGCTTTACATGCAATCACGCACTGAAACGTACGACAATCTTTGCGTTTTGACCCCCTTTTACACTCAGGAATCTGAAATTCAGAAAGTCATCTTAAGAATTCTGATTAGACCCTCACACCAGTCAGAATGGCCATCATTAATAAGTCTACAAATAACAAATGCTGGAGAGGGTGTGGAGAAAAGGGAACCCTCCTACACTCTTGGTGGGAATGTAAGTTGGTGCAACCACTGAAACAGTACACTGGTTCCTCAGAAAACTAAATAGAGAACTACCATATGACCCAGCAATCCCACTCCTGGGCATATACCCAGACAAAACCGTAATTCAGAAAGATAAAATGCACCTCTATGTTCACTGAAGTACTACTCACAATAGCCAAGACATGGCAACAACCTAAATGTCCATCAACAGATGAATGGATTAAGAAGATGTGATTCATATATACAATGGAATACCACGCAGCCACAAAAAAAGAATGACATCATGTCATTTGCAGCAGGATTCAGCTAGAGATTCTCAGACTAAGTGAAGCCAGTCAGAAACAGAAAAAAACAACTATCATATGATATCACTTATATGTGGAGTCTAAAATATGGCACAGGAGATCCCGTCATGGCGCAGTGGTTAATGAATCCGACTAGGAACCATGAGGTTGCGGGTTCGACCCCTGGCCTTGCTCAGTGGTTTAACGATCCAGCTTTGCCGTGAGCTGTGGTGTAGGTTGCAGACTCGGCTCGGATCCTGCGTTGCTGTGGCTCTGGCGTAGGCCCGTGGCTACAGCTGCAATTAGACCCCTAGCCTGGGAACCTCCATATGCCACGGGAGCGGCCCAAAAAATAGCAAAAAGACCAAAATAAATAAATAAAATATGGCACAAACGAACCTATCTACAAAACAGAAACAGACTCATGGACATAAAGAGCAGACTTGTGGTTGCCAAGGGGAAGGTGGGAGGGAGTGGGGTGGATGGGGAGATTGGGGTTCATAGATGCAAGCTCTTTCATTTTGAATGGACAGACAACGTGGTCCTACTGTAGAGCAAGGGAACTATGTCCAAGCTCCTGGGATAGACCATGATGGAAGATAATATAAAAAAAAAAAGAATGGGAGTTCCCCTTGTGGCACAGTGGTTAACGAATCCGACTAGGAACCATGAGGTTGCAGGTTCGATCCCTGCCCTTGCTCAGTGGGTTAAGGATCCGGCGCTGCCGTGAACTGCGGTGTAGGTCGCAGACGCGGCTCAGATCCTGGGTTGCTGTGGCTCTGATCTGATTGGACCTCTAGCCTGGGAACCTCCATATGCCGCGGGAGCGGCCCAAGAAATAGCAAAAAAAAGACAAAAAAAAAGAATGTATATGTGACTGACTCACTTGCTGTACAGCAGAAACTGGCACAACACCGTAAATCAACTACAATTTTAAAAAAATACTGGTTGGAGTTCACACAAGCACGAAGTGTCAGTCAGAAACTGAACTCAGGTCTTAGAAGTCACATGTCAGAAATCTATGTACCGCATGAAATGGAGCACCAAGTGTGCTTCTAACTTCCATACAAATGTTTAAAATACATGCAGAATCAGAGTTCCCGTGCAGTGGTTGACAAATCCGACTAGGAACCATGAGGTTGCGGGTTCGGTCCCTGCCCTTGCTCAGTGGGTTAAGGATCTGGCGTGGCCGTGAGCTGTGGTGTAGGTTGCAGATGTGGCTCGGATCCCGCGTTGCTGTGGCTAGTGATGTAGGCCAGAGGCTACAGCTCCGCTTGGACCCCTAGCCTGGGAAACTCCATATGCCATGGGAGCGGCCCAAGAAATGGCAAAAGAAGACTAAATAAATAAATAAATAAAGTAAGTAAGATACATGCAGCATCAACAGCACCTCCCTAATACACAAAGCTCCCTTTGAGAAACCTTAGCCCCAACGTTCAAACGGGCACAAAGTTCCACAATTCTTGTTAACTTCATCCACAGTGTGAGCCTACTCACCCCAGACCACATCCTATACCCACCGTGACCTAAAAACCCACTTCCTCCCCAGAACACATCCCAGGGAGCAAAAGTCAACATCCAGCTCCAGCTTCTCCGAGAACACCTTGTGTATTGACCTATGCATGCCAGCAAGTAACCGAGACGGAAAAACAGTCTCCCAACACCTGGAAAAGGATCAGAGTACCTTGGATTGAAATGCATCATGTCTTCAACGCTGATTATTATTCCCAGAACCAGCCAAGCTGAGCCAAGCAAGCCAGCAGCATCCTGCTGGATCCTGAGATCAGCATCCCAGACTAGGACACGCTGGCCTGGGTAGCCTCTTCTGAACCTGACTTCAGGGACCTACCTTCATGAACTGACCCTGAGGCCTGCGGGTACACGGGGACCCTGCCAGTGCCCCCAGCCTGCTTGCGGAATAACAGAAGAGGCGTCTGTCTGCAGGCTTTGAAGTACAGAGCCGAGGGGCCCAACTGAGGGTTTGGGGTGGGGGTGATGTTGTCCTTCACATGTTGGTCATAAGACCAGCCCTCAAGCCTCCCAAGGCTAAAATTCATCAGGACTATTAGAGAAGATATGACTGTCACACTAGTGGAAGGAAGAGATGGAGGGAACAGGGGCCAGGAAACAAAAGTAGGAGGTTGACTATGTGTTAACCCCAGAGATCTAAGGGAAGATTCAGGGCCCTTTAGACTCCAAGAATCACCATTTTAACAAAAGCTCCAGGCTTGCAGGCAACTGGCCGAGCAAAAACGCAGTCCACGGAGACCACAAGAATCTCGTTTATAAATGCCAGGACCTGACCACTCTGGAGGGGATCTGATGAGTGCCCGCCATGTGCCAGGCCCCGCGCTAGAGGCTTCCCAAAAAAGAATATTTCCTATAAAAATAGAATTTCCTGCTTTTCTTAGGTGGAAATAAAGCAGAAGATCTGGTGACACTGGGCCATATTCTCGAAGGACAACAAGGGCTGGGGCTGAGGCGTGGCTGCTTTGTAGGGGACTCGACCCCTCCAGCTCAACACCAGTGCCCGCGTCCCTCATTGACGTGGCCGCCAGGTACTGCAGGCTGAAGCCCCTGCCTTGCGAAAGTAAGCAAGCGCTGCGTAAATAAGGTTTCTGTGGGATGGCACAGCCGCTCAGCCTTCACTAGTTTCTACCGTTTTGCCGAGTCTTTATCACACTGTAAGATTTGGGGTACCTCTTCTCTATTACCTGAGGGATTTATGAAGGACATTTCATGAACGACAGTTACACGGAGCCACCCTCCCGGGCAAGCATGCTTGATGCTACCCCAGGCTCTTCTCTGTGCCCTGGATCCATTGATCCCACCCTTTTAAAGATCTGTGTTCCACTTGATTAAATCACTCCCATAAGACATATCACGAGATCCCCAGCTTCCCCTGGCCTCAGAGACTCCTTCACCACCTGGAGGGCATAAGCCTTTATCAAGTCTGTGTGTGTCAGGGGTCGGGGGGGGGGGGGGGCACCCCAAGTCTGACACTGACCCAAGCACTGGAACAGTGAGCACCTCTGGTCCAGGGTGAAGCCACCCACAGGTTCCAGAGGATGGCTACTATCTCCTGAAGTCCCGGCAGGGAAAAGAAAAAGGCAACTGCTTGCCCCAAGGAACATATTCCCACATTTCAAGAACCTGAAGAGCATCCATCTCTGCTCCCAGGGCTCACTCACAGTTGAAGCATGACTCCCTTACATAGCAGACCAAGAATAAACACTAAGCCTAGCATGATTTTAGATGTGCCATCTCATGTCGTTCTTTTTCTTTTTTTTTTTTTTTTTTTTTTTTTGTCTTTTGTCTTTTTTGTTGTTGTTGTTATTGTTGCTATTTCTTGGGCCGCTCCCGCGGCATATGGAGGTTCCCAGGCTAGGGGTTGAATCGGAGCTGTAGCCGCCGGCCTATGCCAGAGCCACAGGAACGCGGGATCCGAGCCGCGTCTGCAACCTACACCACAGCTCAAGGCAACGCCAGATCGTTAACCCACTGAGCAAGGGCAGGGACCGAACCCGCAACCTCATGGTTCCTAGTCGGATTCGTTAACCACTGCGCCACGACGGGAACTCCCTCATGTCGTTCTTAATTCAGCCCCACCCTGAAAGGATGCAAGGGCGACTCTACAGGCAATTCTAGACCCTAGAGAGAGAGCACAGAACAAGACAAAACCCTGCCCCCAGGAAGCACAGACAACTTCCCCTTCAGACCTGGCTAAGTACCACCTTCACCCATGTCACTATCAACAAGGCACCAACAACACTGTAAAGCAACTACAATGGAAAAAATAAACATCATTTAAAAAAATTTTTAATAAAATTTTAAAAAATTAAATAACTAGGCACCAACAACCACTGGGTTCACTACATCTTAGCTGGTATATGCATTTTACTCTCATTGTCACATTTTCGTATGAATGGTATCTGCGTATTTAACAAATGAGAAAATTGAGGCTCTTTAGCAAAGTTAAAGTTATCTGCTCAAAGCCACAGAAGGAACTAGAGTTCAAACCCAAGAAGTCTGACTCCTGAACCCATGCTGGAAATGCCAGTCAAATATCATTTCCTGATTTTCAGATGAGGAAGCTGAGCCTCAGAAAGTTTATGTAATTTGCCCCAAACGATAAAACCAGGAAGAGGGCGAACTCCCAAGCCCACTTTCTTCCAGCCCCTCCTGGCTGCCCCTGAAGGAGGCTGTGTTTTCTTCTGTGTTCCCCCTTATAGCAGGGCCTCTCGCCCCCGCTGCTGCTGGCATTTGAGGCTGGATAATTCATCACTGTGGGGAGCCGTCCTGTACATGTGGAGTCCTTACCAGCATACCTGGACTCTACCCACTGGAGGCCAATAGCAACTTTAGAATCTGCTGCCCCCATGTCATGGCATCATAAAGTCTCCTGATATCGCCAAATGACCCCCTGGGAGGCAAAACTGCCCCCCGGTGGTGACCTGCACAGGCTACCAAGGGCACAGCCCAGGACAGAAGAGTCACAAGCTGGTGGAGGGGGCCTGGGTATGAGCATGGCCTTTAATCCCAGCCTGGCCCCTGGGCATGTGCCTCGGTCTCCTCCTTTGTAAAACAGGAGTGACCCCCTCTCAGAGCTGATATGCAGAGTAAATGAAACTGGGTATGCAAAGCAGCCGGATTGGTGGCTGGCTCACAGTACTCGACTGCTCTTAGTCGCTGTCAGCAGAACCAGTCTGACCGTCCAGCTGAGACTTGCCTCGTAGTGACCACGAAAACTTCTCTGAAAACCAGCAGCAGGTTCTTCCACATCTATAGATGAGAACAATCATCATAAACACCATTTCCTTATGCCATGGGGGGGGCGGGGAGATATGACCAAGTAGCTTCCTCTAAAGCAAAGAGAGAGAGAGAGAGGAAAAAAAAAAAAAAAAAAAACACAAGTAGCTTGGGCCTCAAAGTCAAATGTAAGACTCTTCCAGCTCAAGCCTGGACCACCATGGCCATCACACAGCTTTCACGCTGTGAGTCAGTTTGCACAAACGTGCACACAAGCACGAATGCACTCACTCACAGTCTCTCTCTCACACATATACACACACACACACACACACACACACAGAGTGATGTCCTGAGCATCAGAGCAGCACTGCAGTAACAGCCCTTTAGGATGATGAAATATAAAAACTAAATGCTGAATAACAGAATAAATTAAAATGTATTACTAGAGACTCTAGAATATTATGCAGTTACCAAATGACACTTTAAAAGAACAATTATCAATATGAGAAAGTGCTCATAATAAGACACAAAGTGAGGCAGATGAGCTACAAAAAATTATATATGCCATATGCTCCGTTGTATAATGTATCATTCTGGGGGATAAAGTCATAAGGAAACAGTAAAATGTTGACAATGTTGATCTCAAGATAGCAGATCAAGGGATTTCTCTTTCTTCTTTATGCTTTCCTTGTTTCCCCAATTCTGTATTTACAGTGACCTACAGAGGCAGGAAAGCTGTCAGGCTAAGTGCAGGCTGGAATCCCAGCTCTCCTTTACCTGTTGTGTGACCCTGTGTGCTGGGTAGTTAACTTCTCCCAGTTAATAACACTACTAATATTAGCAGGAATTCCAAATGGTAGCTATTATTATGACTTTTCCTAATGGAGGAGGGAATGAAGCCCTGGGAATAAAAATAATGGGTTCTATGGATAAAAAGATGTCATCATTTAATTAGATATCACCCCTGAGGAGGTTATCTCGGCACTGCAAAAAAGACAGAACTGTTCACCAGGCGCTTCTACAAAATGACTGAGTTCCAAGACGGACAAGAGAACCGTTTCCTGAAAGCCAGCCGCTCTCATGAGCTGTCCTAAAACACCAGACCACTAGCACAGCCCCCTGAAGCAGCCTGCTACAACAACGGGGCACTACACTTGCTTCCACTTGTATTTCTGGGAAAGTGGGTTGTAAAGAGGTATTGCAAATGGAACCCTATTTATGACATAACAGGAGGGAGCTCTGTTTCATGGATGCAAGAAATGGATTTGTAATCTGATAGTATCATCTGGAGGGGGGAAAAAAAAAAACAAAAAACCACCTTCCCAAATTTTACCATTCTATTTGAGAGGTTGTTGTTTGCTTGTTTTTCAATGACAGCACCTGCAGTGTGTGGAAGTTTCCAGGCCAGGGATTGAATCTAAGCTGCATCTGCAAACTACACCAGATCCTTTAACCCACTGTGCAGGGCCAGGGATTGAAACTGTACCTCCGCAAAGACGTGAGCCGCTGCAGTTGGATTCTTAACCCATGGCAGCACAGCGGGAACTCCTATTTGAGGGGTTTTGGTTTTTTTTTTTTTTTTTTCCTTTTTAATACACTGGATTTTCTCAGTACAAGGCATCTCGGCAAAGAACATGCTCTAATGTCTCATTAATTTTCCAAGCAAATGCTCTGAGGCTTCAGGTACAGAGCCTGGCACACTGTCAACTTGGAGCCTCTGAGGATGGATGTGTGAACCAACAGGAACCACACACACAGGAGAAGAAATCCCACCTGACAACATGTGACAGGTCTGCCAGACGTGTATGTGACAACAAACTCACATGGGCTTGTGTACACACACCACAAAACACACTTCTCAATCCACCTGACTGGGGCAGCTATTTAAGCTGCAGGGCGGGCCCAGCAGAGGCCTACAGAGATCACGGGAACGTTCTGCCCACTGGACGTGTTCCACGTGTCAGAGGACTCAAGCCATGGCCTTCCCGCTTCCACCTGCTTCTTTTCAGCAAAAAGTGCCTTTCACCACAAAACGTCCATAAGTCTAAGACGATGACTTTTCCCCACAAGGTATCAGTGCAGAAAGACAAAATATTTCATGGGTGCTCCATAACAGGGCCTCTGAGAGGTATGCAGCGTAATTTAAGTTTCATCATGAACGATTATGCTCACAGAAAGCCTGCTGTCAGTCTGTCTTCCCACCTGCAGGGGCTGTAGTTCAAGCAGCAGCTTCAAGGTTTCTAAGACAGTCCTGACTTTTAAATGTTCCTCCAAGAGTTCCCGTATGGCTCAGTGGGTTAAGAACCTGACATAGTGTCCGCAAGGAGGCAGGTTTGCTCCCTCCCGCTCAGTGGGTTAAGGATCTGGCATGGCCATGAGCTGCAGCATGGGTCACAGAAGTGGCTCAGATCCTGCATTGGCCATGGCTGTGGGGTAGGTCTCAGCTGTAGCTCCAATTCAACCCCTAGCCTGGGAACTTCCATATGCAGCAGATGTAGCCCTAAAAAGACAAAAGGAAAGTTCCCCTTTCTCCATCTCCATGTAATGTACACCCTGGTTTAGGATTGAAATGGTTACTATAACTCAAAGGTTCTCACTGATGCAATCCCATCCCCCCAGGGGACATCTGGCAAGGTCTGGGTGAGGTGAGGCAGGGACTGGGGCAGGGGAGGGGTGCTACTGGCACGTGATGGGTAGAGGCCAGAGATACTCTCATGACAAAGAATGTTCTGGTCCCTGATGTCAGGAGTATCAAGGGGCTGAAGCCCTACATAACCAGAAGGCTTAAGAAGGAAATGCTAAGAAAGCCTTAAAATCAAACTCCCAGAGTTCCTGTTGTGGTGCAGTAATAACAAAGCTAACTAGCAACCATGAGGTCATGGGTTCAATCCCTGGCCTTGCTCAGTGGGTTAAGGATCTGGCTCAGTGGGTTAAGGATCTGGAGTTGCCATGAGCTGTGGTATAGGTAGAAGATGCAGGTCAGATCTGGCATTGGGCCCACGCAGCTATAGCTGTGATTCAACCTCTAGCCTGAAAACTTTCCATATGCCACACATGCAGCCCTAAAAAGAAAAGAAGGAAAAAAAAAAAAAAAAAACAGACATCCTGGATGGGGGCAATGGTGAACCAAGCAAAGGCAAGAAGGAGGGGGTGTCCAGGACCAGACCAGTCCCGGGTCAGCATTTGGTAGCAAAGGACAAAAACTATCAAAGAAAAGGATTAGTCGGGGTTCCTCTGTAGACCCCAAAAGAAAGAACAGCAGACTAGACCACAAAACGACCCCCCTTCAATTTGTACTTTAAATAATATGACCCCAAAAACCATATATATGACAAAAACAACTGAGAAGGCAGCATTTGGGGGCCTCAAAAAAAAAAAAATCCCCACTCACTGCAAGACACTAAACACATAAAGTTTGCCAAAACCAACTCGGAAGAGTCAGGGTCCCATGGACCCCTCACGAAAGGTGAGAACTGCAAGCACAGGGGAACTTCTGTTTCTAAAAAGAACCGCCAAGGCCCTGAGGCCACATCAGCCCCCTCCCCCCACCCCCATGTCACACTCATGCTCACGTGTGCAGGTCACTGGTGGTGGCTCGCTCAACTTGGAATTTCCAGACTTCTGTTTTCTAAACGTTTGATCAAGGCTTAAAAATTAATATAGGTTTGAGCTCCTGTTGCAGTGCAGCAGAAACGAATTCGACTAGAAACCATGAGGTTTCGGGTTCGATCCCTGGCCTTGCTTAGTGGATAAAGGATGTAGTGTTGCCCTGAGCTATGGTGTAGGTCACAGACATGGCTTGGATCCCACGCTGCTATGGCTGTGGTGTAGGCCGGCAGCTGTAGCTCCGATTGGACCCCTAGCCTGGAAACCTCCCTATGCTGCGGGTGCAGCCCTAAGAAGAAAAAAAATAAAATAAAATAAATTAATATAGGTTAATGTTGGCAGCAAATGTGAGGCCTTTATTTCAATAGCTTTTTTTTTAGCCTGACCCTAACTGGAACATGATTGTGAGACACAGCCAAGCCCATGTCTTCACACAGACGCCCCCTCTGGCCCTCAGACACCCCGCATCTCTGAGCGCATATTACAAGATGTGACCCAGGGCCTCACCTTTACATAAGAGCAACTCTGCCTTCTGGGAATGTATTTGAGAGTTCACCAAAATGCTAACGGAATGACTGGCCTTTCTTCTGCAAACCGCTTATTTGTTTATGCTTATGAAAACACATCATTCACAGGTCAGCAGCATAAGATGACAGACCTCAACCTACAGTCTGTTCAGATGCCAGCTCATTTGCTGTGCAACCTCGGACAAGCTACTCAGCCTCTCTGAGCCTCTGAGCCTCACCACGTATGTAAACTGCGTTAATGATCCATGTTAGGGGAGAGGGGAGGACACACAAGGAGAAGGATGGTAACAAGATGTAATAGGAAGCATTTGAGTAAAACGGGCTAAAATCCTAACTCTCTTCCCCAGGCGCCAATCCCTGCTCACTGCTCACCACCCACAAACCTCAATTAGGGGTCCTCATCCCCAGATTCTCAGCTCTATGAGAAGAAGGACCTCGTTGGTCTTATGCACCAAGGCCAAGGCCACGTTTAGGGCAGGGCTCAGCACTCACAGACACTCAGTAACTACAGATGGAATGGACAGATAATGAAAGTAACCCTGAGCAAAGGGCTCTCTTTCCTTCTCTGTAAGATGCAAGAGCCATCTCCCCCACCCCCCGTGAGTATGAGGATTAAATGAACTAGTGGATGGGAAGGTGCCAGGGCGGGGCCTCCACACGGGTGCTGTTAAGGAGCCATCCACCCAGCGCTGGGCTCAGAGGAGACCGCAAACAGAAGTGGGCTTTGCAACGGTCACATGTGTGCACACACTCAGGTGGCATTCTCGTTTTCTCCTCCATGCACAAGAGTATGCAGAGCCGCACTTCTAAGCACCAGGTGGCCGGCCCCTTGGTCCCCCAGGGAGACGCAGGGCGGGGTGGGGCCAGCCAGCTCAGACCAGAACCAAGGCTGCTGGACCACAAGCACCACAGTCACCCAAGGGGTCTGAGGATCAGCTCCACACACGAATACGTCCCTGGTTCCCCTGCACCTGTCTCCACCCGGGCCGTCGAGAGGGGGCTCAAAACACAAGGTGGGTCCGCGAAAGGGAGGCAAAGGGAGGGGAAGAAAACCAAACTCTCAAAACTAAAATTTCCGGTAGCTCCTGACCGGAAAGCTGCTAAAGTCTTACACGAACAGTCCCGAGTTTTCACCTAGCCAGAGACGTCCCACCATCCTTCTGCGCTAAGTTCTTCTGCTCAGCTCCAAGTGGCAGAAACCAGAAAGGCTTAACTCTCAAAAGACATCCAAGGTCACCCATTAGAATTGAGGGCAAAAGGGAATAGTGCAGAGAGCATGGCAAAGGGCAGGTTCAAGGCCAGCTCTGCCACTGCTCACCGAGAGGCCCCCAGACACCCTCAGAACCTCCCCGGGACCCAGTCTCCCCAGCTGTCAAATTAAGGAGGTTCCAAGGATACCCTTCTGGATCAAAAGTGGTCTATGTGCATCAGAAGCCAGCTGGAAAATCCAGTTCATGCCCTGAGCCTAAAAGCTCTCTCTCCGAACCCCAAGTCCCATCGCTTGTAGCAGAAAAGGCAAAGCTGGATGCGTATCTGCAAAGTGCTGCTCAGAGCCCACCCACTGCCAGGGTAAGAAGCATTATCCAGGGAGGAAAGAAGCGGGGTCCCAGAAGGAAAAGGAAAATTCTGAAAGGTGCTAAGGGAGGGAGTGAGATCACTGCCAGCATCTAAGGAATCCTCCACAGTCTCAGCAACTACTTAAGGAGAACTCACTGCAGCCAGGCCCTGTCAGAGGCTAAGGACGTGGCCGGCATGGCTTGTCCTAGGCCTCCAGTCACTGCGGAAGTTCATCTGGCCCTTTCCTCCCGTATCGCTTTGGTCGAGAAAGGCCTGCCTCTCGACCTTTTGACAGGCAGTAGAAGGAATAACAGCCTTGGGAGAGTAGTTGAGTTCCAAGGACTTTATGATCTTAAATAAGTCTCCGTTTTCTCATGTCTGAAATCAGGTAGAGAACTACCTGACCCAACCTCTTTACCTTCCAGGTTCCGGTAACAGGAACCAAAATCCCATTGATTCGTGTGAAAGCATTATGCAAATGAGCTATTCCTTTCTCCGCCCACAGCAAGCCAGCCAGTTTGGGAGATGCCTTAGCACAGGCTGAAAGTCATGGGCAGCCATCCTAGCCCCAGCCCCTGGTCCTGGGTCATTCAATTCTTCTTATGCCCCCACCCAGCCATCCTGCCTAACCTCAGAGCAGCTGCGAATGTGCCCAACCCCACAGCAGCCCCCACTGGAGATCACGCCTCCCTCACCCTCCCAGGTGGGACCCAGTGAGGAAGTCAACCCTGCGTCCAGCTGGGCGAGGAACCAGTCCAACCTCACTTGAGCAAGAAGCATATTTGCCTCAAAACAAACACAAGTGAAAAGCACACGTGTGGACCTCCCTCTCCCAGCGAAGGCCAAGGCCAAGGTGGCCCACAGGCCAGGACATCAGATTCCCCCACCTTTCCCACAGGGCCAGTCCCCCAGGTAGAAGGAAGTGAGCCTAGCATTGAGAAGCCCTCTGGGCTAAGGGATCTCTTGGTTCTGGAACTTTCCAGAGCATCGAAGCAACAGAGAGGATTAAGCTTCCCTCCAGAGGGAGGGGGGCAGGGATGCACAACTGCCCTTCTGAATAGGCCCAGGGTTTCTCCCACCTGCCCACCAACGTGGATCTGAAAGCCACTTACAAGCTATAAGATCCTGGGGACTGGCCCTCGCTAAGCCCCCACTTCCTCAACCCACGGGATGGCTATGAGGCTGAAGTTTGGAGCTGGCACAGAGCAAGCCCTCAATGAACAGCAGCTCTGAGTCAACCACCATTGAGCCCCTTCCCAGATCCCACCCCCACGGACCTCAAGGTTCATGTCACTGGACCTCACCAATTGTGACATAGCCCTCTTGACAAGGAGGAAAGAAAAAAAAAAAAAAATCAAGAAAGGAAAAAAGAAAAAAAAAACAAAAACCAGAATCATTCAACCATTTCCTTCCCTATTTATTCTGCTTTGACCTTCCACAATGTCATACAGGTGGCCCTTGTTCTAGTCAACTGAACAGTGAACTTTTTCTGAAGATAAGAAGTGGCTGTTTTTCCTGCCCTTGTCCGTCCTCAGCTCCTACAGCCCTCCAGCCAGAAGGGCTGGTGTCCCCCAGGCTCTGCCTAGGTCTCCCTGGTCTGAGGGGTGTGGTGCTGGTCTTTCAAGAAAACAAAAAGACCTCAGACTACATATGACCCCATTTATGAATATGAGGCTAGCAGAGAAGGTTCCACCCAAAAGGGAGATGGTCAAAGACCAAGGACCATTGTCTGCACTTGTCCCAGGTTCTGGACTTCACAGGTCAATACCCACCCTGTATAGGGATTTAATTCTTTTTCATAAAGCAGTGTGCTGGCCACATTTTTACAGTTTTATGTCTTTTTTTTTTTTTTTTTTTGCTTTTCAGGGCTGCACCTGTGACATATGGATGTTCCCAGGTTAGGGGTCAAATGGGAGCTCCTGGCATCCACCACAGCCACAGCAACTCAGGATCCTTAACCCACTGAGCAAGGTCAGAGATGAAACCCACATCCTCATGAACACTAGCTGAGTTCAGAACCTACTAAGCCACAACGGGAACTCCCTATAAGACTTTTCATATTAACATATTTGCAAATCGTAAGAAAAACTTTTATCAGAACTTGAACCTGATTCAAGAGCTGGGAAACATGGTTACTATGTTGTCTCTTTGGGGCCCAGGTTTCAGAAGCTGCTGTTCCCCTCTGTGAAACAGCCTCCTCCTAATCAATCCATTCATCCATCAGTCTTCCTCTCTCTTCCTCCCTCCCTCTCTCCCTCTCTTTCTCTCTCCCTCACACATACACACACACACACACACACACACACACACACACACCCAGATAAAAGAATCGGAGCCTAGGACCATAGATTTATTCTTGCAAATGTCTCCAATGCTCTGAACTGCTGTTCTCTGGGTCTGAACACCCCCTAGTTCCAGTCCCCGGCACTGTCTTGATTTGGGAGAATGGAGGGGAGGAAAGAATTTCCGATCATTGGCAGAACATCAATTTCTAGTAAATATGCTAAGATTAGTCATGCCACTCAAAATACCCTTTTTCAAACACCCGGACAGAGGGAAAGAGAGAGAAGAAAAGAAATGTTTTCCTTGCCACACAGGAGCACCAGAAAAACCTTTACCTGGACTGCCCCAAAAGGAAAAAGCCAACTGGTTCAAACATCAGGAAAATACACCACGTGCTGGCCCCAGTGGAGCAACAGTTCCGGACACAGAGTGTTCTATTCATGAGAAAAACGTAAGAGAGATGTTTTCTTTGACTATTCAGGGCCTCGGTCATGTCCTACTGGGCATAAAATTCATATGACCAAGACAACCCTGAAGAGACCCCTTATATAAACCCCCAGCTCTGCACTGCCCCATCCAGCAGCCCTGTGCATCTCACAAAAGGGGAACTCAGCCTAAGAGGGATGGCAGATTCTGAACTTTTCAAAGAGATAGCATCTTTATTGATTCAATAAACAAGTCCAATTTGGCCTTCATGTAAATGCAAACTATTTGAGAAAGGAAACACACTCTCTCTCTCTCTCTCTCTCTCTCTCTCTGTACACTCAGGGGTTTGGCAACTGGCAACCTCTCGGGGCCCAAGCCCCTAAAACTCTGTTTAAAATAGTGTCAAATATTGCCACCATTTTTCTGAGCCTCAGTGGTGATGCCTTTCAGGTGTCAATCTGGAAAGTGCCTTTGAAATGCTCAGAAGCCGCGGTCCATGGACTTCTTGATATGAGAAGTACAGGAATGACAAGGGTAACAGTAAACTCTACGAAGCACTCAGAACACACACACTAGGCATTTGGTAACCAGGAGCATGTGTTATTATCACACAAATCTGGGAATCCTCAAGGAGCAAGAAATGCTCAGATTTCCCACCTCGCTGCATTTTCACAGGAAGTAAACTCGGGTGACTAATCCTTCATTCAGCAGCTACCAAGCTCCAACTGTGTGCCAGGTACAGAGATGAGGAAAGCAAAATGTGACCAGTCTAGGTGAGGAAGTAACAGAACCGAAACAGAGCCCCATGAGCCAAGTGACTCAACAGGACCCGGGATGGGTCTGATTGGGCAGAGATTTCCAGAAGTGGCCAACAGACATCAGCCAGGTGGAGGAGAAGAGCGACACTTACAGAGGGTGCAGCCAGCTGGGGAGGGCCTCCAGAAGAGAGAAGAAAAAAAAACCCACACGTAGGAACAACCTGCAATACACCGTGGCTGGAGCCAACTCCCACAAAGAACATACAAGAAGCTGGAGAGGTGGGCGGCCAACAGGCCAATCACCCTGAGGGTGCTGGGGGCTGAAGAAGGATTTTTAGCTGTGGAATGACATGGTCAGATCTGCAATTTGGAAACTATCTCCTGTTGGTGTACCAGCTGCAGAGAGAATCAATCTGTGGAGGCTGCAAAAACGTAAAGATGACAGAACATATGGAATCACCGTGAAAGCTGTGGCTAGAAGGAAACAGTCCAAATTTTGGCTCTGGGGAATGAACATCTTTTATTCCCCGTACGTGTTTACATCTCACTGGGCACATGTGCACGCGTGAGCACGTGCGCGCGTGCGCACACACACACACACACACACAGCATTGTAGGGGCACTGGTGGTAGTTCCTGGTGCTGGGTTGTTTAGCCAGGCCTGTGCTATCCGGGAACTTCAGTAAGAAGCAACACCAACCTGCAGGTTGTATCCAAAGAAAACAGATCAGAGACATAGAACCTGGAAAGGCTTAAGGACAGGATGCATTGCTGATGCCAAAAAAGGGCAAAAGGCAGACCAGGGGAGACACTTAACTATTAATGTCAAACGAGACACTGGGAGCCCTGTCGCCTCCTCCCATCAGCCGGTTTCTCCATAAAGCTCCAAAAATAAAGTGAGGGAAAACACAGAATTAATAAAACTTGTAAAACTGGGTAAATTAGCCACATTTCAATCCACAGATACCATGCCCAGGAAAGAAGAAATGGGGTTATTCAGAAAGAGAGGGAGAGCAGGAAAGGGGAGGGCGGTTCCGGGATTAATTCATCAATAAACGACCCCCCCCACACACACACACACACTCAAGCAGAGTGTGTGCTGCATCTGGCAAAAGCCAATACAGTTATGTGATGTAATAACTCCAGAGTCAGACCCAAGTTTAATTCCCCACACTGCCATTTATTCTATGACCTTGCTCGAGCCTGTTTTCTTCACCTCTCTGGGCTACAGTTTCTGACCCTGCCTCGATAACAAACCGTAACTCAATGGGTAGAGAGAAGGATTGGAAAGATAATGTGCATAAAGCAGTCGGCACCTAGCACACGCGCAAAAAAAGTGAAGGCTATTACCAGGGGTCTCAGAGACAAAACCTTCATGTAACGGAACAGGGGACACACACGAGAAGCAAAGCTGTGCTCCCCAGCAATGCTGAATGGAGGAGAAGGCAGATGCTGCATCAGAATGGTTTTTGAGAGCAGCGCAGAAATTGCTGCGGGGACATCACCACTGTTACCAGACCGTCCCTCTACGGAAGCATCAACTGACACTAGGAACATGTGTTCAGCAAGCATTTACTGAGCAATTACTACGTGCAAGGCAATGTGACAGCCCATGCTGAAGCAATGACAGGAAAGCAGGTCCTGTCTTCAAGGAGATGACTCAATCAAAAAAACAAGTGGATGCAAATAAGGGTAATACCTCATAGGAAATCGTGCCATATGGCAGGTCTGGAGAACAGCTATAAGGATGCAAGAGGCCCAGAGGCCAAGTGTATGGAGAACGTATAAGGATTTAAAAAAAAAAAAAAAAAAGAGGAGTATCTGAACTGAGTCTTGGAAAAGGGGTTGAACTTGGCCATGTGGAGATAGTGTTGAACTTGGCCATGTGGAAACAAGGGGAAGGGCACTGTGGGCAGAGACAATGGTGTATATAGACACACAGAGGCCGGAAAGGACAGGAAATGAAAAGGTGACAGCAGGTTCAGGGGCTGAAAAGCTAGGAGTCTGGACTTTAATCCCTTAGCTCAGCATCATTCCCCATGCTGCTTACGCCTCGGGACATCAACAGGTGTCCTGGGGGATAAAGCGGCTTTCTGACCGCAGCACATGTCTAAGCCTCCAAGAATCTTATGTTGTTGTTGTTTTTGTGGACATGCCCACAGTATGTAGAAATTCCTGGGCCAGGGATCGAACCCGTGCCACAGCAGGAACCAAGAGCCACAGCAGTGACAATGCTGGATCCTTAACTGCTAGGCCACCAGGGACTCCTGAGCCTCCACGAGTCTAAAGGGCTTGGGAAATATCTCTTTTTTTTCTTTCTTTCTTTTTAGCCACTCCATGCTGGCAGCATGTAAAAGGTCCTAGCAATGACTCAAGCCACAGCAGTGACAATGCTGGATCCTTAACCCACTGAGCCATAAGAGAAATCTGGGGGCTCTCTTTAGAACGGAGCTTTTTCCCAGCTCGTTTAACCTAAGGGACCCTTTTCCCCCTCAAATTCTCTCTAGGTTCAGAGAGGATGTACAGTGTGGGAAAGATAGTTGTGCTGGTCAGGGCTATGCTTCAGAAAGTCTATTTTATGTATTATAAATATAGAAAAGACATTACAACAGGGACTGCAAACACTGAGAACTAAAGTTTAAAATAGGAATAATGGGGCCCTCTGCAAGGGATCCACACCAGGAGGATTAAATCACATCCTACATGGCCACCAAACTATCCTTTACCCTTTCAAGCGGCATCTGTGAACAACGTGGTACTCTTTAACGTGTGCTGTCGGCACAGGCCTCGCAGAACAGCCTGTGCTCCTGCCAGGTGAGGATAAGGACCATAAGCTGCCCCAGAGAGCCGTCCACCACCATCAAAATCAAAAGAGAAGAGGAGGGGAGTTCCCATGGTGGCTCAACAGGTTACAAACCTGACTAGTATCCCTGAGGATACAGGTTCCATCTGTAGCCTTACGCAGTGGGTTAAGGATCTGGCTTTGCTGCAAGCTGCAGTGCAGGTCACAGAAGCACGGATCCCACGCTGCTGTAGCTATGGTGCTGGCCAGCAGCTGTAGCTCTCATTCGACCCCTAGCCTGGGAACTTCTATATGCTGCACCCTTAAAAAAAGAAAAAGAAAGGCGTTCCCATCATGGCGCAGTGGTTAACGAATCCAACTAGAACCATGAGGTTGTGGGTTCGATCCCTGCCCTTGCTCAGTGGGTTAAGGATCCGGCGTTGCCGTGAGCTGTGGTGTAGGTCGCAGACACGGCTCGGATCCCAAGTTGCTGTGGCTCTGATGTAGGCCAACAGCTGTAGCTCCGATTAGATCCCTAGCCTAGGAACCTCCATATGCTGCAGGAGTGGCCCTGGAAAAGGGAAAAAGACAAAAAAAAAAAAAAAAAGAAAGAAAAGAAAAAAAAAAAAAAAAGAGAGAGAGAGAGCAAGAGCAAGAGCCAGCACGCAAGCGAGAGAGGAGGAGGAACAAGAACTCTAGAACTGGCTTGCTCTGGAGCATCCGGGTCAAAAGTGGGTCGCTTGGAAGGTCAGTATGTGCCTGGGTCCCCTGAGCGGGCCGTGGGGTTCTGGCAGAGAAAAGGCTGGAGACCTAAGAGCAGCAGAAGGAACACTGGATTTGGAGGCAGACAGACCTGGGTTTACATGCTTTCTCTACTTTTAAGTTCATATTCACAGTAAACTCATTTCTAGGAATCAGTCCTAGGCTAGTTGCCAATATAGTGTGGTTTACAAGAGCAAAAGAAAAAGAAAAAAAAAAGATTCGCCCTAAACATCCCAAAGTGGTGAAGTGGTTAAATAAGTCATGTTATGTACATATGATAAACCAGGAGGCCATCTCCAAAAACCACTTTTCAAAGATTTTTTTGATAGCCATTATATTCACAGCCCACGTAATACATTAAAGGGGGGAGAATGCAACGCCAAGTTCTACGAAATTTATATAACTTCAGATGCAGCTTCAGATGCGATGTAAATTACATGAAATTTACAGACCAAAGGAAGGCGCGAAAGGAATGCAGGAAGTTTACAATTAAGAGTGACTCAAAGAGAGCTCTGCGATTAAAACCAGCAAAGTCGATGGCAGGAAACCCGAGAGGGCCTGCCCCAGCCCTCAGATGGATTCCCCTGCAGGTTTGCCTCCAAGAAGGGGCCCGAACAGAGATAGAGGCTTCTATCTGTTTCAGCAGAGATGTAGGTCAGTGTGTCATTTCTTCAAAGAGGTGAGTCAGGATCAGAGCAGCCGGTAATTCACCGGCAGGAGAGAGGAGAGCTAAATTAAAGGGGCCTCTCTAGGGTCCGGCACTCCCCTAAGACTTCAATCTTTCCTACCCTGCGAGTGAAGCAGATCGCTTCTCCCCCTCTCCGACTTCCCCTCTCCAACTGTCCTATAAATCGGTCCTGTGTTTCCCAACCCCAGAAGGGGTGGTAACTCACGCAGAGCAAAATGCCAGTAAGGACAAATTTAGAACATGGGTTAAACAATACTCTGATCAAACCTCCAGCAAGAGCCCCGAAGAGACAGAGGGGGAGAGAGCAAGAGCCCAGCTCTCCTTGCGACTGAATTCTATGCTCTAATTCAGAGCAGTATAATTAACCCCGAGTTTCACTGCTCACACTGAACTTTTTCAGCCTGATGAGAATATCATTTAGAATCCTGCCATCGCCAATAATAGCAATATGACACAATGGCGCCCATTGAGGCCCTAATCAGGGCGCGTAGTCATTTACATAGAACATTTTCTGTGACTCTGTGTAATACAACGCCACAAAGACACGATTGAGACACCAGTCTCTCTTTCCCATAAACGAAAAAAGAAAAAAGGAAAGAAAGAAACCACAATTTCCTTTACAGGACAGCACAGATGGTCCCCACCCTTCCCGAGGGTTCTCCAGGCCCGGGCACTTGACAAGAAACTGCTCATCCTGATGCTGTGACCAGAAACCAGACGCTGGCGCATGACCGGGGGTGGACGTTGGCCTAATCTCTTCACACAGGAAAAGGAGATCTGGGGTGTTTTAGGAAAACCCTGGGCTTAATAAAACAGAGCAAGGGAGGCTGGAGGGGCCGGGCTGGATTAACAGCTTTCAAATCCAAGCTCCAACTTCGCCGGCTTCCCCAGGGTGCCTCACACGGCCTTGGATTCGGCCCAGGAGAAACGGGCCACTGTCCCATCCTGTGGCCCACACGGTGCCATGGGCCACAAAGTGAGCCTGAGAGGAGGTGTCTGGAGGCCATACATCACCAGGGAAGGGCAGTGCACAGGGACGCACAGTCACTGTGCTGAGAAAACAGCAGGATTCGGAAGCTGGATGGACCAGAACCGGCACCATCCCTTAGACTTTGAGCATTTACTTAACCGCTCAGAGCCTTTGTTTCCTCCTCTGACAAATGTGCTTTGAAGACTGTGCAGGGAGGCAGATTCTAACGCAGCATCTGAAACACGTGACACTCTGTACAGCATAAAAAGGGCAACCATTATGAGTAGAACCATTGCCATTACTCTTTTTTGATTGTTTGTTTTTGGGGGTTGTTTGGGGGCTGTTTCATTGTTGTTGTTTTGCTTTTTAGGGCCACACCTGCAGCATATGGAGGTTCCCAAGCTAGGGGTGGAATCAGAGTTACAGCCACAGCAACTCAGGATCCAATCCATGTCTTCGACCTACACCACAGCTCACGGCAGCACCAGATCCTTTACCCACCGAGCAGGCCAGGGATCAAACCTGCAACCTCATGGTTCCTAGGCAGATTCGTTTCTGCTGTACCACGACAGGAACTTCTGTTTGGGGGTTTTTTGTTTTTGTTTTTGTTTTGTCTTTTTGCCATTTCTTGGGCCCCGCGGCATATGGAGATTCCCAGGCTAGGTGTCCAATCGGAGCTGTAGCCGCCGGCCAATGCCACAGCCACAGCAACTCGGGATCCGAGCTGCGTCTGCAACCTACACCACAGCTCACGGCAACGCCGGATCCTTAACCCACTGAGCAAGGGCAGGGATCGAACCCACAACCTCATGGTTCCTAGTTGGATTCATTAACCACTGCGCCATGACGGGAACTCCCTTGGGGGTTTTTTCATTTCATTCTTTTTAATGGTTGCAACAGAATTTTGGGATGAACAACGATGTATCCATTCATTCATCTTTGGGCATTCTCTTTGCTTCTACGTTTTGGTTACTAAAAAGCAACATTGCAATAAACACCTTTGTATATATACCCTTAGCTACATTTTTTTTCTTACTCAGAGACAGATTCCCAGGAATGGATCAGCTAGGTTAAAGAGTGTATATATAAAGCAATATGTATGTATATATTGTTTAAAATTTCATTAAATGTCACCATATTGCTTTCTGAAATGCATGAAACAAATGCACAATTCCACCAGTAATGTATGGGTATAGTTTTTCCTGCAATCCCACCAACAGTTGATCTTTCTGCTCTTTTTAAATTTTCACAGTCCTATGTAAAAGGTTGTGTCAGTGTTTTTCTAACTTGAATTTATTCTTTAGCAAAGACCTGTGGAAAAACCAATAGGCCTTGGAGTGTTTGTTATATTTAAAAGCCTGGACTCAGAACCAGGTTCCCCTGGTTCAAATCCTAGCCCTACCACTTGCTAGTCAGGTGACCTTATTTAACCTTTGTACCCATTTCCTCATCTGTAAAATAGGCAAGATAATAGCACCTACCTGCCAGGCTGGAATGTGGATGAAATAAGTTAACATATGTGCAGCATTTATACAGTATATACATACGGGCCAGCTGCTATTTTAAGGATTTGCATTCTTCTATAATAAGGATTTATATAAATAAAAATAAGATCAATCAGTAGGGATCTCAGGAAAGGAGTATCCTTTAGCCCAACAGAAGCAGTTACCAGCATCTATGTTACACCTTCACATTCATATCCATGAAGTTATTTAAGCCTTTAACTGAAAAAAAAAAAAAAAAAAAATCCTATGATGTGACACTGGGGCTAAAGTCTAAGGATGGCCTAGGAATCTTCTTTTCTTGAAGGTTTCATTTAAGAAAGAAGGAGGAGGTGGGGGGTAAGCACCCTGGTACTGGGAAGCACTGAATGAATGACCATTTGTTCTTTTTCCAGCTCAAGTCTTTGCCGGTACAGCCAAGTTCCTTCCCAACAGATCACATCTTTCCCACGTGCCATCTTGAGGGCATGGCCAACAGGAAGGCCCCAGCCAGTGTCTAGCACACAGGACAGGAGAGGAAAGAGAGGAAAAGGGAGTCTTGGGCCAGGTTTAAATGTTACCTTCTGGGAGTTCCCGTCGTGGCGCAGTGGTTAACGAATCCGACTAGGAACCATGAGGTTGCGGGTTCGGTCCCTGCCCTTGCTCAGTGGGTTAACGATCCGGCGTTGCCGTGAGCTGTGGTGTAGGTTGCAGACACGGCTCGGATCTTGCGTTGCTGTGGCTCTGGTGTAGGCCGGTGGCTGCATCTCCAATTCGACCCCTAGCCTGGGAACCTCCATATGCCGCGGGAGCGGCCCAAGAAATAGCTAAAAAGACAAAAAAAATGTTACTTTCTGACCAAGCAAGAAAGTCTCCACTTGGCAACTGTGAACAGTGCCCACACCCTGAAGTTCAGACTAAGAAATCCTCCCAAATCCTGACTCCACACATGCCCCCAGTTTGCCTTGGAGAGAAGCCTCTTGGTAAATTAAGCATTTGGGTTTTTTTTGTTTTTTTTTTTGTCTTTTTGCCTTTTTTCTAGAGCCGCTCCTGTGGCATATGGAGGTTCCCAGGGTAGGAGTCTAATAGGAGCTGTAGCCACTGGCCTACGCCAGAGCCACGGCAACGCAGGATCCGAGCTGCATCTGTAACCTACACCACAGCTCACGGCAACACTGGATCCTTAACCCACTGAGCAAGGACAGGGATCAAACCCGCAACCTCATGGTTCCTAGCCCGATTCGTTAACCACTGTGCCACAAGGGGAACTCCAAGCATTTGTTGAATACTTAGCTGGATAGTACAGATCAAATGCTCTGTTTGGGCTTTCCAACCCCAACAGGGCCATCATCCGTGGTACCACCTATCAAAGAGCCATCAAGGCCAGACTCACCAGTGGCTTATCTTCTTCTCCACTGTGCTTGTCTCATCATTCCGAGAGGTTTCCACACCAGACTGGGAGCAACACGGTGACCCAAATGCAAATCCAAGGCCAAGCGAGGTAGACAGGCACTTGTACCTCCTGAACACCCAGCCAGACTGGACGTGTGCAGCCCCCGGCCAGGAGGACCAACCTAACACAATGGTGATCTCATCCAGCCCAACAGCATAGCACAGCTGTGCCCCTCAAATGCATCATTCCAGCCTCAGTGTCTTCCCTGAACTACAGGCACCTTTACCAACACTCTGCACAACATCTCCACATAAAGCTCTACAAGCATCTCAAGGGAGTTCCCTGGTGGTCTAGTGGTTAGGATTCAGCACTTTCACTGCTGCAGCCCAGGTTCAATCCCTGGTCTGGGAACTGAGATCTTTTGTTAAACTGCTGCATGCCACAGAAAAACAAACAAAAAAAAATCAAGCTCAAAGATCTAAAACCCACACCCCCTGGCCAGTTCATTCTACTCCCCACCGAGCTGCCTCCTTGCTATTCCACAAAACAATCGGTCTTACCTCAGGGCCTTCTTGCTATTCCACAAAACAATCCATCTTACCTCAGGGTATTTGCACTTGCTGTTCTCTATGTCCCCTTGGGGAGTTTTCCCTGAGTTCCACATATAAAACAGCACCTGCTCCTCATCACCCTATTCTACTTCTCTTTGCAGCCTCAAGTCTACCTGTCTCGTCATTCCCACCCATGTAAGTAAGCTCCCCGAGGGAGGGGGCGTGGTCTGTTTCCTGAGGGAGGGGGCGTGGTCTGTTTGGGTTGCGTCAACATCCCCAGCACAGAAACAGGGTTAGGCACAGAGCAGGTAGGTATTCGATAAACTGTGTGTGCTGAGTGAATCTATTAATTGGTTAATGAAGTAGAGACCAAGGTAGACAAAGAAAGGGTCAAAAAACAAAATCGTCTCTGGGCCTTAACTTAAAAGAAAGATTTTAAGAAGCACTTGACGCCCAGCCAAGGAGCCTCAGGGTGGCACTCGGCAGCCAGTTAGGTGGGGCTGCTCAGCTTCTCTTTTCCCCCTCCCCCACCCCCATGTGTTATTTCCTAATGTTTTGAAACTGATGGCACATGAAAGTCCACAGCTGAGAGATGAGAATGTCACCCCCCAAAAAACGGAACCAAGTCGGGAAAACATCCTGGCAGGGGACGGGAAGAAGTGCTGGGGAACTGAGTCACTCTGCTGCCTGGCATGATCTGGCCAGTTGGACACAGCAGGGGCAACTCACCAAGACTTGACCAAGCACCGGGCACCCAGCTGGATGCTCACCCTCAGGACAACCCTACAATACAGTCATAGGGACGCCACCCCTAACATGGAGCTAGGTTCTTATGGCACTGGGGAGTGTGGGCAGGACCAGGCACAAGCCTAATAACCCTTGAAATGTGCCAACTGAGGCATTTGTTGGAGAAGGACACCCCCGACCCCTTGAGCCCAGCACTGGACAGATAAAGCAACGGACACCACAGTCACAGTAACACCAGATTCGAGCCGCATCTGCAACCTATATGACAGCTCACGGCAGCACTGGATCCTCAGCCCACTGAGCAAGGCCAGGGATCAAACCCGCATCCTCATAGATATTGGTTGGGTTCTTAATCCACTGAGCCACAATGGGAACTCTAAAGAGTATGCATTTTAATCCCTGGAACCACACTCACAAGGCAGGAGAACCACACCGTGAGAGGCTCCAGGACACCAACAAGGAAGATCAGATGTGTGTTGCCAATCCCAGAGGCCCCGCAGGCCAAGTCTGGACACACAGCTGGCAAAGGGTAGAGTCCGCCCCCACCCCACCAGCAGGTTGAGCCAGACCCTTGCTGGACCTCTTCAACGTCGTCCTGGACCCCATGACCTCTTCCACACCATAAGTGCTTCCCACATGCCTGCTGGAAGAACTTCAGCCCAGCAGAGTATCAACCATTCATATCAGGCTCTGCAGGCCACCTGGGGCTTCAGCAGCCTTCAGCAGCCCCAGAAGGGGGCAGCACCCCTCGTCTCACTGCTGGGAAGAGCTCAGAGAGGAAAGAGGAGGCCTGGAGGTGACCCAGGTCTTCTGACACCAGGACCTGGACCCTTTGCACAACCCAACACGTTAGCTTCTGCCTCTGTGTTGGTTTAACTTTGGCCCTGCTGCTTCTTCAGGCTCCCTGCACCCCCATCCCACCATTTATAAAAAGAAGAGTTGACTAGGAGTCTGAACCCCTAAATTCTAATGGGCGATGGTTCCAACTGTGATGGTTCTTTGCCTAGAAGCAAACAGAAGAGGAGGAAGGAGATCAGTTCACAAATTTCCACAATCTAGGAAAGGCCTTGAAAACACTGCTTGCTGGAATTTCCTTGTGGCGCAGCAGGTTAAGGATCCAGTGTTGTCCCTGCAGTGGATTGGGTCACTGCCACGGCGCAGGTTCAATCCCGGGCCTGAAACCTCCATATGCCGTGGGCGCAGCCAAAAAACATTTTTAAATAAAAATAATAAAACACTGCTTGCTGCCCACATCCATAACATCCAGTCCCCTCCTCCTCCTTGGTAAAAGAAGCTTGTTTTTCATTTTACCTATGGCACAGAGGCTAAAAGGCTACACTTGCTGGCCTCCCTTACAGCTAGGTGTGTGTATGTGACCACATCACAACCAGTGAGACATAAGCAGAAGTGATCATGGGACCTCCAGAAAAGAGCTCAGAGAGAGCTGATTCAGCAGAGCACGTGCCTCCTTTTAGGACCATGCCTTTCTTCTTCCTGTCCACATGTGGCTCAGACATGAGCTCCGGAGCTCCAGTAACACCCTGGACAGTGAGGCGACCCAAAGGATGGAATCTACGGGCAGGAAGATGGGAGCCTGGGCCCCCAGTGACGTCCTGGGACTCCAAAGGCCCTGACCTGCTACCTCCAGCTTAGTTGAACGCAAGAAACAAAACTCTCCATCACTCAAGCATCTTTTAAATTACTGTAAATCTGAGGTTTGGGGGTGGGGGGTTGTTGTTGTTACACGCAGCCAAAGCTGATCCAAACTAACATGAGCTCAAAGCAAAAATAAAACAGCCACAAAACCCTGCTCCCATCTTTATTCCCAACCAGCTCCATACAAAGTGAGACATCCATCCAGATAAAAATCCAGCATTCCTACAGGTTAATGTGTTTCACATTTGAATGCCCAGAACTTCTTAGACAATCATCTCTGTCACTGGCTCCAAAGAACATACCATCAAGATTCTGTGTCCTTTTCTAAATAAGAGAACAATTTCCTCTGGTCTTACTGAAGGCCACTCATCAGAGATTTTCAAGAGTCTGGGGGAATGAAAGAGTATGGAAAGCAATGTTAAGCTTCCACCTGGGAAGAAGGGCAGAAGAGGACTTCAAGCTGCTCACCCATATTTTTTTCTTTCTCTAACGGAGCCAAACATGTATGTTTATCAAATGCAACAGTGCAGTAAATACAAAGGGATTGCCAGAGAAATCCTCAACACATAAAAAGGGGGAAAAAAAAATCCTGTGTGTTGAGGACTTGGGAGATTTCACATCACCTCATTTCATCCATGCTAAAGGAAAAATAATGAGCGAGTTCCCGCCATGACGCAGTGGGTTAAGACCCTGACTGCAGAGGCTCACGTCGCTGTGGAGGTGCGGGTTCAATCTCTGGCCAGTACCGTGGGTCAAAGGATCTGGCGTTGCCACAGCTGTGGCATAGGTCACAGCTGCAGCTCAGATTCAATCCCTGGCCCAGGAACTTCCATTAATGCCACAGATGCAGCCACTAAGAAAAAAGAAAGAGGTACTCCTGATGTGGCTCAGCAAGTTAAGAACTCAACTAGTATCCATGAGGATGTGGGTCTGATCCCTGGCCTTGCTCAGTAGAATAAAGGATCCAGCACTGCTGCGAGCTGCAGTGTAGACTGCAGCTGCTCGGTTCAGATTTGGCATTGCTATGGCTGTGTCATAGGCCGGGGGCTAGAGCTCCAACTTGACCCCTAGGCCTGGGAATCTCCATATGCCACAGGTGCAGCCCTAAAAAGACAAAAAAAAGAAATAGAAAGAAAAAATAATGATACTATGAGCTAGGTGTTACGCTTACTCCATAAAATATAAGGAAATGGTGTTTGAGAGGTTGGAGGAGTCATCTGAGGTCACATAGCTGGTCAGTCTTCTTTTTCAAATAAGGGGGAGGGGAAGAGAGGGAAAGGCAAAGAGGAATTTGCCCTCTATATCTTTCTGCATGTTCTGAATTTTATACAATTATGTACATGCCTTCTTTGACTATTTGCCCTTAAAATAAAAAATGGAGTTATTTTTCATGATTCTGGAAAAGGAAAGCAATTGGACCAAACCACATGAGGCCACAGGGACGAAGCAATGCACACACATGCACAGCTCACCTGACCTGAGAAGACCAGCCACACCCTCCAGGCCTGGGACAGATGTTGGATGAGGCAGGACGGAGGCAACTGTGCTCCCTGCAGCATCTGCAGCTCTCAGCAGAAGCCTGGCCCACACAGAGCAGGTCCATCGCCAAGTCAGTGCTCAAAGCCACCATGTGACATGGGGCAAATCTGTGTCATATAGCACCGGGACATGGTACAAAAGCATACATTCATCAGTGAAAATCTTGTTTTGCTTTGGATTCACTTCCAAACTACTCCTCATTTGCAGGAGTCCTAACTCGCAGCTTTAACTTCCCACTCTGCAATGGATCCAAACAAAGAGCAAGAACAGGAGGACTGTTGGCTGAATCTGGTTCATCTACACAATGTTTTGAAATGAATCTAAACTAACTTTAACAATTCAGAGATCTCACATTCGAAGCCCAGATTTTGAGTTTTTCATGAAGAACTGCAGGATATGGCAACACCAGGTCCATATCCTTGGGCTGGCCATGAGGGGAGATTGACAGATGGCGAAAGGGGGCACAGAAAGGACCCCAGGCTGCTCCCAGCACCATCGCAGCCAAGGCCAGCACCCATCTTCAAGCCTTTTTCTCCACCATAAGAGAAACATATTTTGGTGCCCAGGCTTCTATCAAAAGCACAAAATGGAAAGATAAACCAAGAAGATCCTGTGTTTCAAGAAAGGTGAGACAGCATATGACTAGCAGCAGGGAGGACCTTTGCTTTCGTCTAATATGCAAGCCAAGTACAACTGTGAAGCAAGACTATTAACTTAGGGAGTTCCTGCTGCGGCGCAGCGGAAATGATTCCGACTAGGAACCATGAGGTTGTGGGTTCGATCCCTGGCCTCGCTCAGTGGGTCAAGGATCCGGCGTTGCCATGAGCTGTGGTGTAGGTCACAAACGTGGCCCAGATCTGGCATTGCTGTGGCTCTGGTGTAGGCCGGCAGCTGTAGCTCCTATTAGACCCCTAGCTTATTAGACCCCACATGCTGTGCAGCTCTAAAGAACAAAAAAAAAAAAAAAAAAAAAAGACTATTAACTTAGGATGCTTTTTCTTTCACCTGGGGAGCCCCTCTTATTTCTGCTCACTGCCTGGACCCTGGATGCATGTGAGCGTGGGACATAAGACCTCTCTAAAGAAGAGGTTCTGGGGAGAAAAGGTAACAAACCACACAATACTGCAGGCAGCTCTTGCACTGAAGTCCAAAAAGACCATTAGGCAACAAAGGCTGTTGTCAAATATGCGATATAGACTGCATCCTTACAAAGCGATGTGTTAGAGAGAGATCTAATCTCCAGCTCCTGTTATTCTAGGAGCCACAGGAGGCCCCCAGGACCCAGCTTTGGGGCCAGACAGTGATCCAAGCAGCTTCGAAGCAGCCCCAGCCCAGGGAAGGCAGTCAGGCCAACCCACAGAGCACAGAACCTTGTCCTAGGCAGTGAATGAACCAGCTTCCGGTTGTCCCCTGCCCTTTGGATATATCTGAATAGTCACCGAAACGCTCAGGACAAGGATGGGAATGACACAGCGTCCGAGAGTTGGGAAGAACACGCAGAGGGCAGGAACCTCTATTTCTTTTTTTTTTTTTTTTTTTTTTTTTTTTTTTGTCTTTGTTGTTGTTGTTATTTCTTGGGCCGCTCCCGCGGCATATGGAGGTTCCCAGGCTAGGGGTCGAATCGGAGCTGTAGCCACCGGCCTACGCCAGAGCCACAGCCACGCGGGATCCGAGCCGAGTCTGCAACCTACACCACAGCTCACGGCAACGCCGGATCGTTAACCCACTGAGCAAGGGCAGGGACCGAACCCGCAACCTCATGGTTCCTAGTCGGATTCGTTAACCACTGCGCCACGATGGGAACTCCCAGGTGTTTTTTTTTTTTTTTTTTGGGGAACCTCTATTTCTTAAGCCTTATTCAGGTCATATGCCAGGTGCTTTGCATGAAGAAACAAATTTCATTTCACAATCTCATGACACAGGTCTCATCCACTCCATTTTCACAAATGAAGAAATCAAGGCTGAGCAGTTAATAACTTGCCCAAGGTCACTGTCAGTAAGCTGTTGAGACAGGTAACAGGCTGCTGGCTTTGGGATGACAGTTGAGGGTGGTCTGTGGTACAGGTAGAAATCAAGGGCAAGAGTAGAAAGGGCGGCGTTCCCGTCGTGATACAGTGGAAACGAATCCGACTAGGAACCATGAGGTTGTGGGTTCGATCCCTGGCCTTGCTCCGTGGGTTAAGGATCCATCATTGCCGCAAGCTGCAGTGTAGATCACAGATACAGCTCAGATCCAGTATGGCTGTGGCTGTGGCATAGGCCAGCAGCTGTAGCTCTGATTCGACTCCTAGCCTGGGAACTTCCATTTGCCACAGGTGCACTCCCCCCACCCCGCCCCCCGCCCAGGGTTGGAGGGAGTAAAAAGGGAAACCTGGCAGCCACTCACACGCGAATGGCATGTGTCCCTTTGCCGCCTGGAAGAGCCTAGCTTCACAACAGATGGATTCTGAGCTGCCCTGACATGAGGCTCAGCGGATCACTGCCCTGTGCAACAAGGCATGTGGCCTCCTATGGAAGGCTTCATTAGTCTGGGGACATCCTAGATTTTTCTTCCTTTCCAGGTACGACCACAGGAGGTGTGTCCCTCCCAGGTCACAGCCCTTCTCCGTGGTCTTTGCCTCTAACTCCCAACCCCAGCCATACTCTGACCATCCCTGAGACCTGCCGGCCAACTAAGAAATGACATCTTGGCTACAGTCTTTCACCCCCGTAGGGACCTGGTCTGCTAAGAGACCACCTGAAGCCCAGGAAGCAGTCCTCATCGGTAGGTAGACACTGGGCTCCAACAAGCAGACTTCAAAACCTAATCCCAGAACCTCCAACACGTCTCAATGAAATCAAATGAGGTCCTCAATCAACCAGCTGAAGACCTTCAGGGCAAAGCCCATGAGAAACCTTTATCAAGGGAAGGTCTCCAATTCCTTTCAACAGAAAGGCAAAGCCAAAGGCAACAAGGCCCCGAATTTCTCAGCCACTTGCCCTGTTTGGGGGGAAAAGGGTTTCAGTTACACTTTCTTAGCCACTACACGGGAACTCTATCCCAACCCCTATCATGCTCAAGTTGTACATCTCGCTGGGCTGGTCCCCCCTTCCTTTTATGGGAAGGTTCTGTGTCCTGGGATCTCACCCTTCCTGGCTATGCCTTCAAGGGGATTCCAATCAGGCCCTTTGTCGTCAAAACCTGTTTCAGGAGTTTCTATTGTGGCGCAGTGGTTGATGAATCCAACTAGGAACCATGAGGTTGTGGGTTGAGGATCTGACGTTGCCGTGAGCTGTGGTGTAGGTTGCAGACGCAGCTCGGATCCCACGTTGCTGTGGCTCTGGCATAGGCTGGTGGCTACAGCTCCGATTCGACCCCTAGCCTGGGAACCTCCATGTGCGTGGGAGCAGCCCTAGAAAGGGCAAAAAGACAGAAGAAAACAAAAAAGCAAACAAAACAAAAAAAAAAACACCAAAAAACAAAAGCAGAACAAAAAAAACCTGTTTCAAATCTTTTTTTTTTTTTTTTTCTCCTTTTTAGGGCCGCACCCATGGCACATGGAGGTTACCAGACTAGGGGTCTAATTGGAGCTACAGCTGCCGGCCTACACCACAGCCACAGCAACACCAGATCGGGGCCGAGTCTGCGACCTACACCACAGCTCACGGTAACGCCAGATCCTTAACCCACTTAGCGAGGCCAGGGATTGAACCTGCGTCCTCATGGATACTAATCATATTCGTTTCTGCTGTGCCACAACGGGAACTCCGCTGTTTCAAATCTTGAAAAAGGACCCTTTTCAAAAGGCTTTCCTCCACCACTCTCGAGCCTCTGAAGACAGACCGCGTTCCCTCTGGGGAACGTGTTACTCCTAGACTGCTATCGCCTTCTGAGGTGGCCCACATTCTGTCTATGGAAGATGTGCCTCTCTTAATAAATCTACTTCTTACCTGAAAAAAAAGTCTTTCCTCCAAATTATCCCCTTTCACAATAATTCAGATCACTGCGTACCAGGGGTGGGATGGGGGAGTGTAAGAGAATAACAAACGGTTCGTGAACCTACAACAACAACCATCTGACCCAAAAAAACTCAAGTCCTAGGATGTCAGGACCCAAAGAGCCTAGCAATTGCTTCGAACAGGTGAGGAAAAACTCGGTGGTTAGGGGTTCTGCTCAGGAGTCCTCTTGCGGTACAACGGGTTCAGGATCTGGCATTGTCACTGCAGCGGCTCAGGTTGCTGCTGTGGCACAGGTTCAATCCCTGGCCCAGGAACTTCCACATGCCATGGGCACGGCCAAAAAAAAAAAAGTCCTGCTCATCAGTCAGTCGGAAGAGGCAGATCTGGCACTAGAACCTACTTCACACTCCAGACCCAGGGTCTCGCTTCAGCACACTTCCTCTTCTCATCCTCCTGGAAGGCGGCCTCCACCTTCTCACATCCCCTAGGCCCTTCCCACCTCAAGGCACTCCCAGAATGACTGTCCTGGTGAGCAGCAGAAAGTACACCCACATGGGGGCGCCATCCTGGCTGGGGACAGAATGGACTTGGGTCTGTTTTGTTCTGCCACTGACTTCAGCTTCCTACAGGTGTCGAGGACAGACCTGAAGCCCAAGTATTCAAGTCAGGCCCACAGGAGGCTGGCGACCACATCCCAAGGTATGGCTCTGGGTATTGCTTCCACTGAGGAGGAGCTAGATCCAGCCGTACCTGCTCCCATCACGCCCTTGTTTCTGCCAGGTGCTCCCTTTTCCATGTTCACCTTAGACCTGAAACTTTTTTGTCTTGATTACCTGTTCTCCATACTCCAACGTGAAGTGTCAAATCCAACAAACCCCCTTTTCACTGCGGTCCTGAGCCAAAGGCCAGAGGGGCAGAGCGATGAGTAAGGCTGGAGCCCTCCCACAACGACGTTACCATCTACCCTGGGAGTCAGACCTCTGAACAGCTGCGAGCCACAGACGGGGGTGGAGGTGGAGGGAAAGTTCCGTGGAAGCTAAAAGAACCATGTAATCCATTCCAAATTTACAGAGCAGGGAGGGCAGCCGACTTCAGGGACCGGAGCTTTTTGAAGGAGGGGCAGGAAGCAGGATTACCATGAACTGTAGGGATGAGCACTCCAGGGAGAGGGAAGAGCATAAGTGAAACCAGGAGGGAAGGAATGTGGGCACGTCCTGGGAGACCCCGGCCGACTGAGACCCTGCAGCCCAGGAAGGGGTTCGGGGGAGAGAACACCGGTGGGTAAGTCGAGGCCACACACTGAAGCAGAGGCACCATTTATGGTCACACGGCACCAGGAAGGCCCTGGATGCCGAACCGGAAAATTCAGACGCGGGCTGAGGCTGGCAGGGAGGAGCCTTAACAGCGCAGGCGAGGGAAGGAGACAAGGAACAGAAGGCTTTCTGGTGGGCAAAGAAGTCGGCCTTTGTCATCAGCATTCCCTTGACGCCAGCTTTTGGCATCTGCACCGCCCGCCCTGCCTGTCGTGTCCATTTCCGCAGCAATCCCAGTATCCCACCATCTGGATGGTGACAGACACCTACCTCCACGGACCCTATGGCGAGTGTGTGTGTGTGTGTGTGTGTCCCCTGGGGGCCTCTGGTAGGCGCCAGCCTTCGCCTCCCACTCGGGCCAGCAGGCATGATTTTGTAGTTGAGTTGGTTGCCCGTATTTAAAAATTAGGAGACATCCCGTTAAAAAGTCTGGATTTTTTTTTCCAGGACGATGCTTCTACAGGGTGACAAGCTGACGGGCAGCTGCCCCCTTTAGGCAGAGCAACCACCAGTTTTCCAGATTGAATCTATGAAATGCCACCTCTACTGAATCTCCAAGACTGAGGGGAAACATCCACAGTCCACTTAGCTTCCACCAGGCCACCTACCTCGCCCCCAAAGGCCTCTGAGTTTGCAGCATCCACCACATTTATGCTAGATTCCTGGTCCCTCCATCCTCAGTGCTAATCCCTGCTCCAGATCCCACAGCTCACCCACAAGACCTGGCTCCTGACTCCTTCCATACACTCTCAGGCCCTGGCAGATGGCACTGTCAAAAGAAATCAGAAGGCCCCTGGAGAGAGGTAGGCAACAAACTTAGAAGAAATTCCGTATCCCCTCATTCTCCCTCCTATCACCAACGCAACTCTTCCTCATTATCCACCACGAGTTAGCTTTGCAAGCAAGGCTCATGAATTACAGCTGAATAAGATGGGCTCCCTGCCTGGGCCGCGGCTGGTGAACCTGGAAAAACTCCAGGTAGACCTGGCTTAGAAGCCACTCGGAATGAATGAAACAACAACACAGCTCAGGCGTGACGCTTAGCGATCCAAGTACATTCTGCAGCCCAGTGTTCAGCACTCACTAGCCAGTAAGTAAGGCAGCAGGCACAGGCTTTCAGAACAGAGTGGACGTCTGGTCCCCGACACTTACTCTCAACAGAGTCAGCTGTTTGTGATACATGCAAGAAAATTTACGCTGCCGCTTTGATCTTAGAGTAAGAGAGAGAGACGAGGTTGGTCATGGAAGAAAAACAGCAAAGAAATGTAAATATGATTCCTGTCTTCACTGAGCAAACAGCTTAGTTCAGGATCAAAACACTGAACCCTAGAGATTAATGAAGTCACTTATATGGGAGGAATGTGAACACAGGCTGTAGTCTGATGGATGAGGTGTGCTAGAGCCGGGTTTTGAAAGATTTTGAAGGGAGTTCCCTGGTGGCACAGTGGGTGAAGGATCTGGCATTGTCACTGCTGTGGCACAGTTTCGATCCCTGGCCCAGGAACTTCACATGCCATGAGTGCAGCCAAAACAAGATTCTTTTGTTTGTTTGTTTGTTTCCATTTTTTGGCCTCCCTGTGGCCTATGGAGTTCCCAGGCCAGGTATCAGATCTGAGCCAAAGTTATGACCTAAGCCACAGCTGCAGCAACACTGGATCTTTAACCCCGTGCCGGGCCAGGGATGGAACCCGTGTCCCAGCGGTCCCAAGACACTGCCGGTCCCACTGCGCCACACCAGGAGCTCCAGAACAAGACGTTTTGTTTTGTTTTGTTTTTTGTCCTTTTGTCTTTTTGCCATTTCTTGGGCCACTCCTGCGGCATATGGAGATTCCCAGGCGAGGGGTCCAATCGGAGCTGCAGCCGCCAGCCTACGCCAGAGCCACAGCAACTGTGGGATCCGAGCCTCATCTGCAACCTACACCACAGCTCACGGCAACGCCGGATCCCCAACCCACTGAGCAAGGCCAGGGACCGATTCCGCAACCCCATGGTTCCTATTCGGATTCATTAACCACAGAGCCACGACGGGAACTCCCCAGATTTTTTTTTAAACCAAGGAGGTAACCTGGCAGGGGCACTCATACCCTAAATTCTGTTTCTGATTAATCATCAAGGACCTCGTTCTGGGAAAAAAAAAAAAAATGCAGACCTAATGAAACTACAATTGAAGAAATAATAGGAAACATTAAATCTTACGTTAGTAAGACCCCATGGAAAACTCTGGTTCAGAAAGCCACAGATTTAGCCTGTGAACGGGTTTTCCACTTGGCAAAACAGCCTCTCATCTCTCAGTGATAATACAAAGGAATGAATGGGCCTTCGTATCAGGGAAATTCCTAGTGATTATTAGAATGGAAAGGAAAGAAAGGAGGGAGGAGGAAGCAAGAGTATTAACCACCGGCGGGCACCCTCTGGTTGCAGTTCTGGCAGAGGCAACAACTGTTTTGTTCAAGTTGGGGTGACCTCCAGCAAGAACGCCTTCGCTGTGATAAAACCGAATTTCTACACTTCTAATAGTCATCTTTCTCGGTTTTCTCAATTTCACCTCCAGACCTCGGTCGCCTTCTAACATGTAGACATTTGCACCTTCCCAATAAGTAAATCGGCCCAGACCACTTGGACAAAATTGATGACAGCATTTCCTCACTGCTTTATATTTAGTCCTGTCTTGTCCCCCACGTGACCTCAGGCCTGCAAACCCCTCTCCCCAGGCCCCCTCATACCTACCAGACCCACCTCCAGCAACTTCCCCTTGGCTCCCCCACAGCCCCTGCATCTTCCCCCAGGAAGGGTCCTCAGGTTTAGCCACTTCCATACTTCTTTCTTTCTATCTCTCTCTCTCTCTCTCAGACACACACACACACACACACACACACACACACACACACACAAGAATCTTTTCTTCCCCCTGAAGTAAAATCCCTAAATGAAATGAACCCAAGCTGCGCTGGCTGAAGCAAAGCTGCAGAGCCACAAGCCTCGGCCACTTTGTCTTGGGGCTGCCCCCTACTTCCCCCTCTGACCACAGAGTCCCAGAAAAGCACTACTCAAGTCAAAGGGCTTCATCTCACAGGTGTGAAGTCAGAACCCCAGAGAGAGAAAGTGCCTGCCCAAGGACACGCAGTCTTTGAGAATCAAGCCGGGTTTATCAACTCCACGCACCCAGTGCTCCTTCTGCTGCCGGCACCGCATCTTCATCATCTCACATAAGCAACAGTCACATGAAACCCACCCCATGCCCTGCATGTCTCTAAGCTACCTCTGCACAGAGTAACATGTTTCCTCCCCCCAGCTGTCTTGGGGTGCAGGCTCTCTTGTTCTCCCATTTCAGCGTAGGGACATGGAGAGGCATGGACAGATTAAGGAATGTGGCCAAGGTCACAGAGCTGGTTCAGTGGCAGAGCAGGGGCTGAAACCCAGGAAGCCTGGAGCCAGAGCCATGGTTTGTAAGAAGGAATCACTTTAGGCAGAAACGGGAGTACGGTATATTAACCATTTGACAAATTAAATGATACTCAGAGTTCCCCTTAAAAAGCAAAGCAAAGACCCACAAAAGTGAAAAATTAAAACATCAGCAGCATCAGGAATTCCCATTGCAGAGCAGGTTAAGGATCCGGCATTGCCGTGAGCTGTGGTGTAGGTCACAGATGCAGCTCGGATCTGGCATTGCTGTGGCTGTGGCGTAGGCTGGCAGCTGCCACTCCGATTCGACCCCTAGCCTGGGAACTTCCATATGCCACGGGTGCAGCCCTAAAAAAAAGAAAAAAACAATTAGCAGTAACAACACTGGAGACTGCAATGGAAACCTCTACGTGCTAAACCCACCTCACAGGTTTCTGCCAGCTTTCTCTCTCGGAGTGTTGGATGCTTGGGGTGTGGAGGGGTGGAGGGGTGCAATCAAATGTTAATCTCCACAGTACCCCAAGTTTTTCAACCTGTTTGCATTGCATTTCTCCTTTGCACACACGCATTTTGGCTTCATTCCCACCAGATGCCCCCAACCCTGGGGCTTACATACAAATCCACCCTCCTGTTAAGCGTTTCTGAGCAATCTACCCTCCTACCACAGAAAAGTAAAATGCCTGCCCTTTCTTTCAAAAAAAAAAAAAAGTTTTTAAAAAATCAGCGGCAAAGAGAGAGAGACAGGAAGGAAGGAGGAAGTGAGAGAGTGAGGGAGGGAGGAAGGAGAGGAGGAAGGAAGGAAGTGAGGGAAGGGAGAAAGGAAGGAAGGAAGGAAGAGTCCCTTGTGATGCAGCAAGTTAAGGATCCAGTGTTGCCACTGCAGCAGCTCAGTGGCACAAGTTTGATCCCTGGCTGGGGAATTTCCACATGCCGCAGGCACAGCTCCCCCCCAAAAAAAAAAATTAAGTGGCCAGCCTGACCTTTGGGGACCTTTCTCTGTATCCAGGGTTCTTTCTGCACCCAACTCTGGCACGTGACCCTCAGAATAAAGTCAGATAGCACAGAGGTGACCCGTCCAATCCCCTGCTTTTTTAGTGTTTCATGCACCTGCCCACAGCCCGTCCGTAACTCATGGGCACATCCACACCCATGCGACTTGCAGAGGCTCCCTGCTAATGTCTGGCAACAGCAGAACCAACACAGAGCTTGATTTTCAGACTGTGAAACCTCTGCCTCCTCAGCTGCTGACCCATCTTGGGCACCTGGGCTGTGTCGGCTTCGGCATGCCTTTGCTCTGCACCCAAACTGCATCAAACCCAGTTATGAGACCTCCAACCGTGAGTTAGCGGGGGACACACATGACCAAGGTTCTCACATCCCAGGGAAGTAGATGTCCTAAGAAGGAAAGGGGGCCACATGAAGTGAGGGGTCAAGAGAGACAAGACACTTTCCCACGACAGCAAGGAGCAAAGGGCATCCTTACTTTCCGTGCCAAGGCTCTCCACCACCAGCACCAAAAACTAGGGTATTTCACACCACAAGCTAAAGTGACTCAAATCCTCCTGTTTCCATATTTGCATAATGAGTCCTGACATTTGGCTACCATTTAACAGTCACCAAATAAGACACAAGAGTGGAGACCTCCCCACAAAGCAGTATTTATTTACTGTCTTTGGATCACCATGGGCTAAAACCCCCTGAAATTTCACCAAACTCAGCTCCAGAAAACAAACAGAAAAGAACACTACTATAAATCACAGTCGAACCAGGATCTCAAGACCTGCACATACGTGGTATTTTTTCATTTTCAGATAAATATTGGAACAGTACAGAAACGGGGCGATCTCAGAAATCGTGTGCCATTTCGATGTTCACATGACAAAATCCAATTATTTCTCTCACTGTATTCTACTTATCTCATATACACAGTTCCCTTTCCTTTCACAAAAATATCCCTCTTTTAAACAATATGTGATATAAAGCAAAAAGAGCAGGGCACCAGAACAAATTCTTTCCCGCAAAATTTATGGTTCCTTTTCTGTCAGCGGTTGCACGCACAACCACGACCCGGGCCTACTGTACGAACACAACACAAGCTCAGAATCTAAAGAACTGCATTAATCTCTCAACGGTGTGCAGTGTGACAGGGCATGTTTAGGTGCTGCTTTTTAGAAGCCAATCGACCTCTCTCACATATTTCATTAAGATGAAGAATTAGGAAGGAAAAGCTGACAGCCTTCAACACTATGGGGTGGGGGTGCAGGACCCTAAATGTTCCCAAGTCTAGGGTGATGCCTCAGGAGATGGAACATACTCTTGGTAGCACAGCAAAATGTCCAGCACAATTGGTTTTTTTTTTTTTTTTTCACCCCTTCAGCTGGGTCAGCAGATTTTACTTTTAGGCTGGGGCAAAAGAGCTGGCTGGATGGTCGGTGGAGGGAGTCAGGCCCTTCCTGAAGCCTCCTAGGCTGGCTCAACTTGATGTGCTCCTCTCAGATTCACAGAAAAGAAGTGGTTGTTGGTTTGGACAAGGGGACGGGGGCCCTCAAAATAAAAAAGTTTACCGATTGATATATTTAACATTTTTGCCAATCTTTAATTTTTAAAAATTGTCTTTTTTTGGAGGGGAGGGGGTCTTTTTAGGGCCGCACCCACGGCATATGGAAGTTCCCAGGCTAGGGGTCGAATCAGAGCTGCAGCTGCTGGCCTACACCGCAGTCACAGCAACATGGGATCCAAGCCGCATCTGTGATCTACACAACAGCGCAAGGCAATGCTGGGACCCTTAGCCCACTGAGTGAGGCCAGGGATCAACCCTGCGTCCTCATGGATGCTAGTCAGATTCTGTCTGCTGAGCCACGACAGAGACTCCTAGTTTTTAGAAAATTTTCAAGGCGCTCGTGTCATAATGGACGGCTACCCCATCCCTCCAGTGTGTACCATCTGCTCTGAGTCCAAGGATGTTTCTCACAACCAACACTCCTCAGGGTCACTGCCTTCCGTCAGAATCAGGCTGAGGGCACAAAGTTCTCCTGGTCAGCACCCATCTTTGCTCTGCTCTCCGACGTTTGCTTTCAGGGCTCAGCGGGGCGGGAGGGCAGGGGGGCGGGCTTCTAGACTGGTGAAGCAAGAGGTCTCAAGACCAAACAGGCTTGTCCCCAGGTATCTGTCTGGCAAGGGGTCAGGCAGAAGAGGGTGAACCAGGAAGGGTGCTTCCTTTCCACCGAGAGCCCTTCTCCGTTGCTCTCATAAAGGCCAAGCGCTCGCCTAACCCCTGCCGCCTCCACGTTCCACAAAGAGGCTGCCCCCAAAGCAGGAAAAGAACAGGGAGATGGGGTGGTGGGCAACCAACAGCCAGATCCCAGAGGCCCTTGGTGGGGGGTAGGGGGGATCCCCACCCCCCCAACACACACACACACCCCTAGGAAGCCTCGCCACCCCCAACACACACACACACACACACACACACACACACACACACACACCCCCCCTAGGAAGCCTCCCCACCTCCAACACACACACACACACACCCTAGGAAGCCTCGCCACCCCACAACACACACACACCCCTAGGAAGCCTCCCCATCCCCAACACACACACACACACACACACACACACACACACACACACACACCCCTAGGAAGCCTCCCCACCTCCAACACACACACACACCCTAGGAAGCCTCCTAGGAAGCCTCCCCACCTCCAACACACACACACACACACACACCCCTAGGAAGCCTGGAGAGAGGGAAACTCAGGAGAGGGGGCAAAGGAAGGCCTCGGCCTTCTCCTCCTAAGTATCTAACCCTCCCCCTCCGGCAGCTGCCAGCTGCCATTTGCATGAATGAAGGCGGTGGTCAGTTTGTACCTGGGAGAGAACAAAGCAGGAAATAAAAGAGCTGTCTGTCACCTACTCAAAGCCAGAGCGCATCGAGCTTAATTAAAGGGAGCCCCACCCCCCGCCTCCCGCAGAAGGAGGGATTTGCTCGCCAGCCCCCCCCTCCCCCCAACGGGCCCTTACAAAAGGATCCTGTTCCCACTTAACCTGTTTCTCCTGGGCCTGCTTCTAGTCTCAATGAGCTGCTTTTTACTTTTTTTTTTTTGTCTTTTTGCCATTTCTTGGGCACTCCCGCGGCACATAGAGGTTCCCATGCTAGGGGTCTGTAGCTGCCAGCCTATGACAGAGCCACAGCAACGCTGGATCCGAGCCACATCTGCAACCTACACCACAGCTCACGGCAATGCCGGATCCTTAACCCACTGAGCAAGGGTAGGGACCGAACCCGCAACCTCATGGTTCCTAGTCGGATTCGTTAACCACTGCGCCACGATGGGAACTCCCTTTACATATTTTTTAAAGTTTTATTATTACATGTACGTGGGAAGGAAAAAAAAGACCTAGAAAAGGAAAAGAGAGGATTCTCCCTCCCACCTCAGAGCCCCAGGACCCTCAGAGCCCCTCATCCCAGGGGCTTCACTTCTACGATGCCTCCCAGCTCTCCCAAGGCAGGCCCAGGGCTTCCTGCCACTCACACTCCAGCCCCCAGCCTCAGCAACATCCCTGGGTGTGTAACTTGTGCCTGGCACTTTGCAAAATGGATTCTCACCAAATTGGCCGAACGAAGATTTGGCATACCAGGGGTGATCAAAACAGCGAGGAAGCGGCTTTTTAAAAACGGAGGTGGCCGTTCCTACTAACCACCCTCCATTCCTCATGTGTGCAGGACGTCATCCATGTATCACCAACATTTTTATAGCAAGGGACTCGTACCTATGCATCCCCTATTTCCTTTAACCCCATGAGGCATAAGATGCTCAGAGATGAGCTCTGGTGCCCAGGGCTGTTCCCAAGGCCCCACTGCCCTCCAGGGACCACCCACATGGACTCACTGCCCCCCAGGTGGTCCTTCCTGCCCCTGCCCCACTGATGTGCGTTAATGCCATTGCCCAAAAAGATCCCAGGCTCCTGCCCTTTCCCATGATCGTGGTGATAATAAGTTCCGCTGCAGGGTCAGCTGCCTGGGTTCCAATCTCAGCTCTACCACGTAACAGCTCTGTGACCTTATATAAAGTACTTAATCCTTTTCAAGCAGACTACTTAATCTTTTCCACCTGCAAAAAGGGGATATGAGAGTCCCTACTCATCTGCTGACTCTGTGCATTAAGATAACGTATGTCAAGTTTACCACGCTGACGGGGACAGGGCTCAATATTCCTATAACGTTCCCCCACCACCATCTTCATCACCAGCACAGCGTAGACAGAGCACAACACATGGGCACCATGCTTCACACCAGACAAGTGCTTCCACGCTCATCTTCTTCATTTTCTCACAACGATCCCATGAGGTTGGCGGGGCAGGGATTAGGGTGCCCGTTTTGGAGATGAGGCTACCGAGGCTCAGAAACGTAACTGACCCATAAGCACACAGTGGCGGCCAATACCCAAGCCCCATGAGATCCAAACCCCCAATTCTAAGCTCTTCCCCACTCCCATGCTGTCTCCTCCACAGGGGGTTCAGGGAGCTCTCGTGGGAGCTGTCTGGTTTTGCGTTGGGGTGCGGGCTCAGGCACCACCTGGAAGGACATCCATTCAGCCACTCCAGGCCTCTTGCCTCATCAACACCACGTGCTCCTCCTCTCTCTCGAGCTGCCGTGAGGATAACGAACGAGAAGTAGCTGCAAGGAGCATACAGTGCTGAGTTCCCTGGTGGCCTAGCAGTTAAGGATTTGATGGTGTCACTGCTGTGGCTTGGGTTCGATCTACAGCCCGGGAACTTTTGCATGCCTCGGGCATGGCCAAAAAGAAAGAAAAAGGAAAAAGAAAAAAAAAAAAAAAAAAAAGAGTACACAGTGCTCACCGGTCTGTCCAAGGGAGGTCTGTGCCCCCTGGAAACCGCAAGCAGGAAGGGGAGGCTGAGTAGCCCTTACCGAGAACAAATCTATAGCCCAGAGTTTCGCTCAAACCACGTGAGAGACATCCTAGTCAATTCAAGCCCCCTCAAGGGCTCCAATTCAGCCAGCCCAGCTTCCTCCAAAACCCCCAAAACGGTGGCTACAAAAGCTAACAGACCTGTCTCTTGGTGGATCCTCACCCCAAAAGGCTGGCTGTGTGGTGGACAGAGGAAGAGCCTGCCTCCCCAAAACCTAGCTGGAGGATCTTACACAAGTCATCTTACCATTATTTTTTAAATTTAGTTATACTCAGCCCCAGCCACCGAATATTTACAGCGGCTTCGAACAATACAAACAACACAAAAGAATAAAATAAACAGTCAAGGGAGTCGGGCCAAGAGAAAATAAGTGTAAGAAAAAGAACAAAGGCTGGGGTAAGGTCAGCACATAGAAAAATACCATATGATGCCTTCCTGCAGAAGTGTCAAGATAGGCCACAAACCTCGCTCTCAGGTGCTTAGTAACCAAAGCGAAAGGGAAACATGATCGGCCACGAGATTCTCGGTGCCCAGAACAGGAAAACAAACCAGTTGTTCCAGAGAAGCACATCTTTCCCTGCCTGATTCAGAGCCTCAGAAAAGTTTCTCCACTGGACCTTTAGAAAAGGTCACAACAACATGCTAACAGATCCCCACCACAGACCCTGATGCCTCTGCCAGGAGTTCCTTACTTCACCAGCATCTCCTGCAATGCAAAGGCATATTGCAAAAAGGATAATTCAGCCAACGCCGGCAAGTCACTTTACGCCCTAGAGCCTCAGTTACCTCATCTGTGAAATGGTCCATCTGTCTGACCAGGCTGTGCGAGGGTTAAACAGGATAACAGGTGATCAGGCATGCACCTGATACACAGTACATCCTCCATAAAGATCAGTTCGTCGCTTTTACAAGAAGGTAAGTTCCTCCAGGGTAGAGCTCTTGGTCTGAATTGGTCATCGATTTATCCCAAGCACCTAGAATAGCCACTGACATATAGTAATTACTCTATAAATATTTGTGGAGTTCATGAATTTTCTGCAGCAGGTTCCTAGAAACACTGGTCTCGTGAGATACTCTAAAGAGAAAGATAGGAGTTCCCACTGTGGCGAAACAGGATCTGCCTCTCTGCAGCACCAGGACACAGGTTTGATCCCAGGCCCGGTGCGGTGGGTTAAGGATCCAGCATTGCCACAGCTGCAGCATAGGTCACAGCTGCGGCTTGAATCTGATTCCTGGTCTGGGAGCTCCATATGCCACAGGGCAGCCAAAAAATAAAAATAAAATAATAAATAAATAAATAAATAAATAGAGAGATGCAGCAGAAATGAATCTGACTAGTAATCATGAGGTTGTGGGTTCAATCTCTGGCCTTGCTCGGTGGGTTAAGGAGCTGACGCTGCCGTGAGACGCAGCTCGGCTCCTGCATTGCTATGGCTGTGGTGTAGGCCGGCAGCTGTAGCTCTGACTCCCCTAGCCTGGGAACCTCCATATGCCACGGGTTGCAGCCCTTAAAAAAAAAAAAGAAAAAAGAAATAAATACAGAAATAAACAGACATGAGGTAAAACAAAAATCTTGGGAAAAAAGTTGAATATCCGTCTCCCTCTGAAAGAGTCCTAAGCACGTGGAAGGTTCCTTGAAGTCTTACAAGAAAGATACGTTTGATTTTGCTTGGCCCAGAATTCTCCAAACTTGCTTGCCCCCACAGAATGGAAACTAGACCACAAGTGTTCTTGAGAACTTAAGGACTCCGACTGATCCTAAGAAGGAACGGGGCCACCCAGAAGATAAAGATATGGTCCCATAACAGCCAAGGAACAGAGAGCATGCTCAGTTTCCAAGCCGACCCCCTCCACCACCACCACCTCCTAGCTTGGGAACACAAGGCATTTTTTAAAAAATCAAACAGATCCTTTGGACCTAACCAGCTCCCTTGGTCTGGACATACAGACACTCTGGCTGCCCCAGAACATTCTAGAACCCACTCTTTCAGCAAGACCAATTCCCAGACTCCTGGCTCAGGGTGACCTGCATGCAGAGAAATATCCAAGTCAAAGCAAAGATCCCCAAAGTCGGGCGTGAGACAAGGGTCCTCAGAACCCCCAGGGAGGGCAGCACTTTTTGGGAAGAGGCTCCGGGAAGAGGACCTGGGTGTGTGTCTGTCCAGGAGCCCCTGGCTGGCAGCCCACACGGGGCATCACGAGTTTCTGTTGTGCTCACTAAGCCGAGAGGCCGCCTGGCAACAGGTTCCCCTGGCTGACACTCTGGCTGCTGCCTTGGAAGGTGCCACCCCCCAGCTCCCAGAGGGCCAGGCGGGCAGGAGGCCAGGCATCTCAGTGACGAGCACCCCCTCCCCCATGCGAACCAGGGCTCTCCTGGGCACCCACAGGGCTCGCTGGGCAGGAAATGATTAACGAGTGTTTACCAAGCACTTCCGGGCAGCAGAGGGCTGCTCCCAGCCTCGGCTCCACCCCGCAGGTTCTGGTGCACATTCACTCATTCCTGAAACGACTGTTAATTATTTACCGAGTACTGAGGACCGAGTACCCGCCCAGGCTTCTAGCTGAACCCTGGCCTTGACCTCAGGCCCCTCTGTGCCCCTAGGCTGCTGTGGCCTGTGTCCACACCTCATGTGGACCTACCCAGCTGCCAGAGTCCCGGTCCTCCTAGTTCTAGGCACCTCGTACGTGTGTTTGAAAGAAATTCAAGCGGCCTATAGGTGAACATGAGCCCAAGTGTCATTTTAACATTACTGGTCATCTGACTTCTGCCCCGCAGAGCTGGACATCTTGAATGCAACCCTGAGCTGCATTCTCAGCAGCCCTGTGTGCAGGCCCTGGGCTAAGTGCCAGGGACAGGAAGGGGGCTGAGACCCGTGAGCCATCCTCTCTCAGGGCCCAGCCCCCTTTCTCTCCATTCCCTCCTCCCCCGTCCAACCGTGTCCAGAGCAGGCGCGCCTTCTTTCCCGCACTAGAACGTGAGGCCCTTGACTACTGAGACGTGACCCTCCATTCCTACTCCCCTGAGACTCAGTACAGGGCGTGGCACAGAGCAGGCTCAGGGGACCATGCTGAATGGAGAGGCATGGCACTCAACACTGTGGGTGGTAGGCCTTCCAACAAAGCCTCCTGGTTGCCAACCTTGAAACCACCACCTTGGGGCTGCGGTCCATTCAATTAGCACCACTCAGAGGGTGTGGATCGAAACCAGCTGATGTGCAAGGTTGGTACCAGCAAAGCATTCCCTGTGACGTGGCACCCTGGGGTGACCCCATCTATTTAAGGGAGGCAAAATACAAGAGTAATTTCAGCAGGTGGACAGGACTGGTGGCAAGAAAAAGGGCACAGCACACTGGAGGACACGGCAAGAAACACGGCAACATGAGCCCACACGCTGCACAGGTCCAGCATCCAGAAGGCACCAGCGGCTCTGACGGGCTTGAAGCAGCAGTAATACGGTCTGGCCTGACAACAACCACAGTGCAACAACCCGAGGAGGAGGTCCAAGGTCAGAGGCAAGCCCTGCCTGCCTCTGAAGGCCCAGATATCTCCCTGAATTCTTACAGCCCAGAGGCAAGATACTTCTCCCAAACTCCAGATGACCTGCCCAAGCTTGGAAGGTCCAGGCACTTGCCCAAGGGCACTCAGCAATTAAGGGGCAGAGCCGGGCCTTGGCCTAGAGCTGCCGCATCAGGCTTTTTTTAAAGACCGCACTATAGTACTCCCGTATCCTTGCAAAACATGTTTTTGAGTTTGAAGTCTGACTGATTGTGTTACCCAACTGGGTTTCCACTTTACTCTGTAGCCCACAACTGTAAAGGTCTTATGTTATGAACCTCTTCCCCTTCCCGTATCATGAAGTGTTCTTTCAAAGCACTTGTGATGACTGCGTCATAATCCATGGTTTCCACAATCCCCCGCCGCTTAACATTTTGGTTGTTTCCAACCTATGGCTTCTTGTTTTTAACAGGGCAGCCCACACAAAGTTCATCTCACTGTGTTCTCACAGGGGAAACTCTGCACCCCAGATACCACCCATTGTGAGACTTATCTCCAAGGAGGATGAGTAAGACAATGACTTTCAACGTCATTATCAACAAGTTTTATTCTAAACAGAACACGACTCTTTTCCTTCCCCCACTCACCTCCCAAACTCAGCCTCCCAGTTTGGGTTACTGGGTTGGTTCCTCTATTAGACAGAAATGCAATAAATGGGGGTAGCAGGTGGGGACCATCTGGCAGCCAACACCTCCAAGATCCAAGCGTGCTCTCCCTCCCCTTGGGTGGCTGAAAACTGCAGAGACGCTAGACACTGGCACACACCTTCAACTCTTCCCTAAAGGAACGGGTTTCCCCCCAGCAGATGCCCAAGCACACATCAGAGTTCAACCCCAGAAATCCAATTCTCCACCCCGTGGAGAAACAGGTCAAAGACAGATACATTCCCTGAGCGCCCTACGGGCTCACTATTGAAACTTTAGTGTCCAGGAGAACAGGGTGGTGGAGTCAGAAAGTTAGGCTCACTCTGTTACTAGCTGTGTGGTCCTAGGCAAGTGGCTTCCCTTTTCTGGGCCTTAGTTTCAAGGTCTACAAAGTGAAAGGTTTATTTTTGTTTTGTTTTGTTTTGTTTATAGCTGTACCCATGGCATAAGGACATTCCCGAGCCAGGGACTGAATCAGAGCCACAGCTGAGACCTATACCGCAGCTGTGGCAATGCCGGATCCTTTAACCCACTGGGCTGGACCAGGGATCGAACCCGCACTTCCACGGCAACCTAAGCCACTGCAGTCAGATTCTTAATCCACTGCGCCATAGCGGGAACTCCTGGAAGGTTTGGATTAGGTGATCCCGAAGGTCCCTCCCTGCTCTGAAGGAGGCCCTTGGGCCTCACCAATTACATAAATGAAGAGTGCCCCTCCACGAGGCAAGCTGATAAATGCAGCCCCTGACCAACAGCTGCTGCCTGGAGGCAAGGGAGCAGAAACACACAGAGGAAAGATGGCACATCCAAGTCCCCTAGGTCCCCAGAGGTCAGGATCAAACAGAATGTGTCAGATCACTCTCTTATAGGGACTAGGGGCAGGAGGCCGACTTAGTCTAAGAAAAAATCATCTAACTTGCATCCCATAAGCCTAGCTTCTCATATTAAGACTAACGTGCTTGTCAAACTTTAAAAACAACAAAAAAGTGTGACTGATTCATAACAACCCAGCAAAATACTGGAGTCAGAACAAGAGCAAGTCATTGTGATGCCAACTCCAAAGGGGAAGTTTCTGTCTTTATGTTCTAACTGGCAACGACAAGCTTTTCACAAAACCCAGGCAAGCTGCAAGGCACTGATAAAGGTGACAGCCAGCTCTGCCACTTGAACAGAGACAGGCCCAGATGGGAGAGGCCATCCGAGTGATCTCTTGGACCCAGGAAAGCCTCACTGCTTAGAAGGGGATGCCTAGGCCGAATGAGGGAGGTACTCGGGGCCGCTGCTGAGATGGAGGTGGGTCAGCGCCAGACTCTTCCCAGAAACAAAGGCTCAAATTCAAATACAAGGAAAAATCGACAGTCACAGCATCATGACCAGCTCATTAACCTCTGGGCAGGAGCTTTCCCACAGTTCAGAACCAGCCCCCTCCAGGGGCAAGGATGTATGTCTTCCCAGACCAGCTGGGGACCTCCTCCCAAACCTGCCTGCACCTGCCCCCCATACCTGTTCCAGCAGGTTCTGGTCCCCCACTTCATTTCTCCTCTTTTCCTCCCTTCGGCCCCTCTCTCCCTACCCCCCAGCCCCTCCTTGTTCAGCCTTAAGGGAGGCAGGGGGCTTTAAGAGCCCCAGGTTCCAGGTAAGGAGGGTCATGTTCAAAGGAGTCAAGATCAGCCCAAGGTCACAAAGTCAAGCCAAGAATCCCACTCCCACTCACAACCTCCACTCTGTTTCTTCTACCGTCGCCAACACACACTACGTCCTGCCGAGGCTGCCTGCGTCATCACCCCTCACCCCACACCCGCACACACCAGTGTGTCAACACACGCATGCTATCCAGCCCCCTGCCACTCTACAGCACCACTCAGCCTTTGGGCCCTCTCAGCAAGAAGGCTGCAAGTGTCTCCCAGGAGCAGGTGGCATGCTGGCCCGCTAGGAGCAGGACAGCTTCAATCTACCATTTTCTAGCTGTGCAGCTTACTTCATGTCATTGAACCCGAACATCCTCATCTGTAAATAGGGAGTAATAACAGACCCTGCCCCTCAGGGTCATTTAAAAGAAATGAAGCACATTATGCTTGCCCTGGACTGGAAAGTCCTCCTCAAGGCCCACCCAGCTCAAAGGCTGCGCACGCCACTCCCCAGTCCAAAATCCTCCCACGATGAAAACCTACGTCCACATAAACACCTGCTCACAAGTGTTCACAGAAGTGTTACTCATAATAGCCAGAAAAAGGAATTAACCTCAATGCTCATCAACTCATGAAAGGAGAAATAACACATGGGCCTTACCGTGGAATATTACTCAGCCAGGAAAAGGAACTAACACACTCCAATAAGGATGGCCCTTGAAAACGCAGTACTAGGTAAAATAAGCCAGATAACAAGAGGGCAATTATCACAGGATCCCTCTTACATGAAACACAGAGAATAGGCTAACTCTTAGAAACAGAAAGCAAACTGGGCAGTTCCCGTCATGGCTCAGCAGTAATGAACCCAGCTAGTATCCAAGAGGACTCGGGTTCAATCCCTGGCCTCACTCAGTGGGCTAAGAAGCTGGCACTGCCGTGAGCTGTGCTGTAGGTCACAGACGCGGCTCAGATCCTGGGTTGCTGTGGCGTAGGCCAGCAGCTGCAGCTCTGATTCTAGCCTGGGAACTTCCATATGCCGCAGATGCAATCCTAAAACACACGCATACAAAAAGAAAGAACAAACGAAAGAAAGAAGAGAAAGCCAACTGGTGGTCACTGGAAACTTGGGGGAGGCAAGGAATCCAGAATGGCTGCTAATGGGTATAGGATTTCTTTGAGAAAATGAAAATATCCTGGAACTAGATAATGGTGATGATTGCCTCTCAATATACTAAAAAACAACTGAGTTGGACACTTTGAAAGAATGAATCTCGGGATTTCCCACAGTGGCGCAGCAGAAACAAATCCGACTAGTAACCATGAGGTTGCTGGTTCAATCCCTGGCCTCGCTCAGTGGATTAAGGATCCAGTGTTGCCATGGTGTAGGTCACAGATGTGGCTCAGATCTGGCATTGCTGTGGCTGTGGTGTAGGCCAGCGGCTATAGCTCTGATTCAACCCCTAGCCTGGGAAATTCCATATGCCATGAGTGCAGCCTTAAAAAGCAAAAAAAAAAAAAAAAAAAAAAGAAAAGAAACAAAACAATGAATCTTGTGTGACAATTATAGCTCAATAAAACTGTTTTTTGGTTTTTTTTCTTCTGCTTTTTAGGGCTGCACCCATGGCATATGGAAGTTCCCAGGCTAGGGGTCGAATCAGAGCCTACACAACATCCACAGCAATGCCAGATCCAAGCCCGAGTCTGCAACCTACACCACAGCTCACGGCAACGTCGGATCCTTAACCCACCGAGAGAGGCCAGGGATCAAACCCGAATCCTCATGGATACTAGCTGGATCCGTTTCCACTGCACTACAATGTGAACTCTCAAAGCCGTTATTTTTTTAATTACCATAAAAAAATAACAACACATATGACTGATACTTAAAATCTGAAAAGAAAATCCTCCTCACGCTCTACACGCTAAAGCACGCAGACAGCCGGACCTACAAGCCTGGCCCCACCCTACCTTGCCACAAACACTCTGAACTTGCCAAGGGTAACCCCGCACTGTCCCCAGCTTGAGCCTTCCCCTTGGCAGGGCTGGGCTCCCAACACTCACCCCCAAACAGCAACCAGGGTTACTCATTTGGCCTCACTTCTGTCTCAACTCCTGTCTATCAGCCTAAGGCCTGCCCCATCTGTGACTTGAAACGAACCCAGCAGCCCACCTAATGAATGGCTCCAGCTGAACCAGAACTTCCCAGAAGGAAAGAGATCTAGCCCAGCCTGCTGCCCTTCTCTCTGTTCCCACCACTCTGGCCACTGATGTGTCAATACCAAAAGCAGATCCCCCATGGCTCCCTGTGTGCGCTAAATCCTGGCTAACAGGGTTCTTAATCCTGACCTCAGCCCTCAGCACTATCAGACTGATTTACAGGTGGGGAAACTGAGGCAGGTGGTGGAGGTGGGAGGGGGAGGGAGAGGGAGGGGAAGAATCTGCTCAAGGCCGAGAAGCAAGGGAGCAAAGCAGGGACTTGAACTCAACTTCCTCTGCCCACTGTGCCAGCACATGCTACCACTTTGGGTATAACCACAAGACCTACATATCTTTTTTTTTTTTTGGCTGTCCCACAGCATATAAAGATCCCAGGCCAGGGATCAGATCTGAGCCGTAGTTGCAACCTAAGCTGCAACTGCAGCAATGCTGGATCCTTAACCCACTGTACCGGGCCAGGGACTGACCTGTACCCCAGCACTCCCAAGACACCACTGATTCCGTTATGTCACAGAGGAAACTCCAGGCCTAGATATCTTGCAGGCACTCAATAATGTTTCACTCTGCAAATGTCCATCTGACCATCACATAAATAGAGTTCAAGGTTAGGTACTGCAGAGCAGGGACTCCTGAAATTAGCTTGAAAAAAAAAAAAGAATCCACCTGATTATCTTTGCAAGCAGCTAATATATAACTGGGCCCAGATGGTTTCTGGCTACACTTAAAATTTTTCTAGATACCACCAGACAAGTACAGACTACAATACAAAGCACAGTGACTTGACATTTTCCCAGAGCATTTAAAGAAAAAAAATTAATTTTTTCAAAAGATGACATGGAATAGGTTCTACGTGAGTCACACATGGTCAAAAAGTGGCATACGGCAGCCGCCACACAGCCCAGTTGGTAGGTCTGCAAATGCAAATATTAAATTTAAAATCTGCCTTTAAAAAATGCTAACACCCAGTGCCAGTGTGGGCGTAATGAAACAGGCAGCCTCATACATTCTAATGGCAATGTAAACAATGTACCCCTTTTGGAAAGTCATTTGGCGAGTGGTGTCAAAGATTATTAAGACGGCTGGAAATTATTCCGGAAGAAATCATTTCTGCTTCTCAGGGGGAAAAAAAAAGCATATGGGTGAAGATATTTATCCCTGCATTACTTACAACAGTGAAAAATTGGCTGCTGCCTAAACCTCTAAATAGGAAAAAGGTTAAGTGAATTACAGCACATCCACTCCATGCAGCATCCTGCAGCTATTACAAATTATGGTTATCTCATCCATGTACCACCACGGAAAAAAATGTGCCCTTCATCTAGCCTCCTGGCATTAAAGGATCTGAAACTGTCCCTGTCTGTGATCAAAAATTATTCTAAATAAGAAGCCACCTGGAGTTCCCAGGTGGCCTAGTGGGTTCAGGATCTGGCATTGTCACTGCTATGGCACAGGTGCTATCGCTGGCCTGGGAACTTCCACATACCGGGTGCTGCCAGAGGGGAAAAAAAAGCCACCTGGAATAGACTGTCGTTGTAACTACTTTAAAATTATACTATTTTGGCGACAAGGGGAGATACATGGGTTTTTGTTTTCCTTTCTCTAGTTTCTAAATTTCCTTTAATGTTGCTATACCACTCATATAATTAGGAAAAAATAATTGGAAAAAAACAAAAAAACCTGGAGTCGGGGGATGAATTGGGGGTTTAGGATTGGCATGTGCACACTTTTGTATACGGAAGGGAGAGTCAACGGGGACCTGTGATTAACACAGGGAACTCGGCCCATTGTTCTGTGATAATCTATATGGAAAAGAATCTGAAAAAGAATGGATGTGTTTGCGTATAACTGAATCGCTTTGCTGTACAGCAGAAATAAACACAATGCTGTAAATCAACTATACTTCAATCAAATTAAAAAAAAAAAAAAAAAAAGACCAAACTCCCTTTGAGGCCTCTTAGTCTCTTATCAACCCTGAGGCCTGCCCTCCCCAAAACAGAGCAGCCTCTTAAAATGCGGCCTTGGCAGTTCACTCTTCTGTTCTTCAAAACAGGGCAAATTCTCCCAGAAAAATGCCTCCATAAGGTGACTCTCAACCCACGCCCAGCACCCGCATAAACCTGCACCTCCAACTAAAGCAATTGCAACCAAGAAAAGTGCCCAGGTAACTGAGCATGGAAATAAAGGACTGCTAGGACCGAGAATGACTGTTTTAATTTTTTAATTGGTCACGGTCACAAGGCCTGGCACAAAGAAGGCACTCAATAAATCTCTGAGGCAAAAGTTGTGTTTTCTTTTTTTACCAGGAAATGGACACATTCACCCACACTTCCTGAGAGTCAGGCCCCATGCAACATCCCTCAGGGCCTCGGCACCACCATCTGCACGGGGCCATCTGGACGTGGTTTCATAAATTCCTCACACCTTGCCTCTAGGACCAAGCTGCCGAAGCGAAAACCCTGGTTCCTCAGATGGATTCACTGAATGGCCTCAGGCTGGTTGCTTAACCTCTCTGTAGCTTGTCTACCTTTCCTGTAAAATGAAGGCAAGAAGAGGGAGTACCCTGGTGGCTCAGTAGGTTAGGGATCCAGCATTGTCACTGCTCTGGCTCTGGTCACTGCTGTGGCACAGGTTTGATCCCTCGCTGGGAACTTCCGTATGCTGCAGGTGCAGCCAAAAAAATAAAGAAAATAAAAAAACAAAAAAATGAAGGCAAGAAGAGAACCACCTCCTTAGGCGGTCATGAGGATTCACTCAGTCGAAACACGTAAAGCACTCAGCACAGTGCCTGGCACACAGAAAGCTCTCAGTGTCAGTTCATCATTAGCACTGTGATTCTATTTTATAGGCAAGCAAAACACAGCCTCAGAGAAGTTCAGTAATTTCCCCAAGATCACACAGCTAGTAAGAGGCAATGCTGCGATTCAAACTCAAATGCAAAGGACTTCATACCATCACCCAAACACACACACACACACACACACACACACACACACACTTAGGGCTGCCACAGCAAACAGTGAAAATATTATGAGATAATTGGAAATAATATTAGACTGAGAAGCAGTAAATCTAGCTGATTATAACTTGGGGATAATACCAGCTCTGTGTCAAGATTGTTCTTTGTTTGTTTTGCTTTGTTTTTTGGCTGCACCTGCAGTATGCAGACGTTCCTGGGCCAGGGACTGAATTCATGCCACAGCAGTGACCCAAGCCACAGCAGTGACAATGCCAAATCCTTAACCACTAGACCACCAGGGAGCTCCAAGGTTGTTCTTTCATTCATTTAACAAACATCTTCCTGAGGCAGCCTCTATCCAAGGCATGAAGGATGGAGCAGAGAACCAAACAGGGTGACTCCCTTCTCAAGTTCATATTCCAGACAGTAGGGAAGCAGAAACACTAAACCAGTAAGACAGTTCCAAGTGGTGATAAGGACAAAAGAAATGAAGCAGGATAATGGGATTGAGGGGTCTGGAGAAGACACTCAAGTTAAAGCCTGAGAAGGAGCCAAGAGGGTCTGGGGGGAGGACACTGCAGCAAGTGTCCCTCCTCCCCCGAGGGGGCCAGTGTCTGCTGTAACAGAACCAGCATGAACGGAATAGGTAAAAGGGGACAGGGCAGCAGGGTGAGGCTGCAGGGGAAGGATGGGGCTGGGCATCGAGATCCCAGGTTTGAGGTCTTGCAGGCCACCATCTGGGTTTACACTAAGTGCAATATGAAACCACATGGGGATTAAGCAGTGGGATAACACACCTTTGTGTGACAAGAAGGGTCCCAGGATGAAAGTAAAAGAGCCTAGCATACGGCTAGCCCTTAAAAGAGTTCCCCCTTAGATTTCTCCGTGTGTCACTAGCCCTACATAGCCCAGGACAATCATTCCCACTCTGGGCCTCTGTCCCCTCCCCAACAAAAGTTTGGTCTCTGTGGTTCTCAAGCCTGGCTACACATTAATACCATAGGAGGGATTTGGAAAAATAAAAATAAACCAACAATCCTGGATGCAAGCCCCACTGGTCAGGAGTGGGGGCCTCCAAACACCATTTTCTAAAAGTTCTCCAGGTGCAGTCACTGTTGAAAAGAGCCCCTTAACGTGGCTTTTAAGGCTTCTCCCCGTCTATGGTGTAAGTTCTGCTTGGGAGAGGTGCCCTAAGACAGAACGAGGCACCTTTGAGGCAGCGATAGTCAAGCAAAAATCATCAGAGATGAAGCCAAAGAACTGGATACCCTAAAAAGCTCTCTCCCTTCCAAAAGAGTTCTCTGGGGTTTCATGACTTGTGGGGGTGACCCTCCCGTGAGGAAACCTTAGGCCTCAGTGTCACAGCTGAAACCAACAAGAGCAAAGAAACAGCTGGTCCACCACCCCTTGCCTTTCTTGTGACCACGACAGACATCACTAATGGATCCCAGCACTGTCTCCTGCCAAGCTAGGCTATCCCAAATAGTCCAAGAAGCCCTTCAATGCGAGGCTGGAGGAGCCACTGTCAATCACTCAAAGATGGACACAAACTTGCACTCATTTGCCTTCCCAAGCCTAATGTTCGTAAGGTCCTTTCTCACTCTGACATTCTTTGAGGCAACGATCCTTTTTATCTTCTTAAAAGCAATGACCAACTACCAAGCTGCAGAGCTGTGAGCTCCACTGGTTTGACCAGGAGATCACATGTTCTCTCCCTGAGGGCGGCTTTGGCTTCGTTCTCTCAATCTCAGTTTCTTTGTCCTCCCCGGGTGATCTCTCTCCCGCCAGGCATCTGCACCCCAAAACATTTACTGAACAGGGCCTGAGATAGACAGTCGGATTATATCAGGGCAAACCAGTCCCATTCCTGGAAAAGCTCATCAAAGCCAGTGCCCTCTGCTATTACTGAGAGTTGAAACAATAATAACGACAGCAACTGGCATTTACGGAGCACTTTCTGTATGCCGGGCACCATGCTGGGGGCTCCCCATGCATTTTCTCACGGAGTCTCCATCACAATCCTCTGAGGTGTTTATTATCCCCATTTGGCACAAGAGAAAATTCAGGCTTTGAAAGCTACTAAATTGCTCTTGATCACAAAGCAGAAGAAAGGGGACTGTGGAACAGCCCCATCCGTGGCTCTGGGCGAGTCCCGTCCCTTCTCTGCGCCTCGGCTCCAAAATGGCCATAATTAGAAGGATGAAATGGGAGCCCAGCACAGTGTATGACAGTACAGTGGACGACTCAGAGGAACTTGCTCAAGTCTGAGTAAAAGAATAGAGCCCTTAGGAAGAGCATGTCTCGGAGTTCCCGTTGTGGCTCAGTGCTGAAAACCCACCCAGGATCCATGAGAGTTCGGGTTCAATCCCAAGCCTTGCTCAGTGGGTCAAGGATCTGACATTGCCGTAAGCTGTGGGGTAGGTTTCAGATGCAGCTCAGAACTGGCATAGGCCAGCAGCTGTAGCTCCGATTAGACCCCTAGCCTGGGAACCTCCATATGCTGCGGGTGCGGCCCTAAAAAGCAAAAAAAAAAAAAAAAAAAAAGAAGAAGAAGCTATTATCTCTGATTTTCTGATTTGACTCCTAGCCTGGGAACTTCCATATGACGTGGGTGTGGCCCTAAAAAAAAAGACTACATCCTGACAAGGTGTGACCAACACTGAGTGAGGAGCCCTTTTTTGGCCTCACAGAGTGATGGGTTCCTGAAAAGCCATGTGACTATATCAAGCTTTCAGAAGACCAACCCTCCTGGCCCCGGGCTGGCATCACCATTCTCAGTGGGTTTCCTGGGTTCTTTCTCCAGCCTCCTTCCCACTGGGCTCCCAGGCACTGGCTCTGAAGGCATTATCTCCAGGCTTATGCCCTGGGACCTCGAAACACTCTAAAAGCTGAAAATTGCTCCAGGGAGGCGGCGGGAGGGGGAACTTGGCAGTGAATCTCTTTGTAATGGGATCTCCCTTTGACCGGATCTATCTCTTGTGTGGAACTTGGCACATCTGGCCTAGCTCCTAATAAATACAAAGTCTTTCCTTCAACTCCACATCCCCTGCTAGAGCTTAGCACCCCACACATCACATTAACACCGGCTTCCTATCCCACCAGGCAGGGTGGGAAAAGTGTCAGTCATTCCCATTTTGTGGAGGAGGAGAGCGAGGCTGAGAACACAGGGAGAAGCTGGCACCTGGGGTGGAGACACCGGGTACAGTGCTTGCCCCATCAGAGGATCCCTAAAGAGTACTCACTGAACAAGCACAGGTCGAAACGTGAATCCTCTTCTGAGACCTGGCAATGTGGATATCTGTCACACCTGTAAATGCGCTTGTTAGCTGGGACCTACTGTCTTGAGAGGAAGTCAATCACCTGTGGATGGAGGACAGCTGCCACCGCGCCACCCAAGTCAGGCCCAGGCGGTCATTCACTACCTTTAGGTACCATTACCTTTCAGGTACCATTACCTGAAAGCAGCACCACCTAAGCGATGGCTCTCAGCCAGGCTGCATTCCCCCTGAGGGGACACTCAGAGATACCTGGGGACATATTGATTGTCACACGTCAGGGGAGGCAGGTACTGGCTGTCTCGGGCAGAGGCCCGGGATGCTGTTAAACTTCCCTCAGTGCACAAAACAGTCCCCCAAACAAGGAATTATCAAGCCCCAGATGAGGCTGAGAAACCCTGGGCTAAAGGAAACGATGCTGTCCCCCTTCATGCCAACCACACTGGGCAAGAGCCTCAAAGCCTAAACGCCAGATCCCAGGGGATCGAAAAGGCCAGGGGCTACGTCTGCACCTTCCAAAAGAAAATCGAAAGGCTGGTCACAAACTCTGTGGCCAGACAGGGGCTGAGTCCTACCCTACCCAACACACGGTTCTCTCTCTCCCTTTTTTTTTTTTTTTTAATGCTTACTTGATGTTTCACACGTACTGAATAATTCTCAGTGATTGTACCATAGTTTCTGGATTTCCTAGAACAGTTTTAGAGCTGAGTCACATGATCATCACTATTTTACAGATAAGAAAAATGAGGCACAGAGAGGGTAAGGAACACAAAGAAGCAAGAAATTCCTGGAGTTCCCTTCATGGCTCAGCGGTTAATGAACCCGACTAGGATCCATGAGGATGCGGGTTTGATCCCTGGCCTCACACAGTGGGTGAAGGATCCGGCATTGCCATGAGCTGTGGTGTAGGTCACAGACTTGGCTCCGATCTGGTGTGGCTGTGGTTGTGGCACAGGCCAGCAGCTACAGCTCCGAATGGACCCCTAGCCTGGGAACGTCCATATGCCACAGGTACGGCCCTAAAAAGCAAAAAAAAAAAAAAAAAGAAGAAGAAGAAGAAGAAGAAAAGAAAAGAAATTCCTGTGCAGGCTTCTTCCTCTGGAGCCCTAGCCTTAACCATGACACAAGACTGCTTCTCAGCCCCATGAACAAGCCCAGAGTGAGACTAGCAACCAAGGTGGCCTCCGTCTGTCTGATGTCCACCCTCATAAAGACAGCCTCCCAGTAGCCAGACCCCATGAAGGTAAACTGGAGATTATGACTGATGTGAGATAACACACAGGACTGAGCTATGAAAACAAGTTCGGCGTCAGGTCTAAACCATAGTGAGGAGGCAGGATCAGAGAATAAGAGGAAAGGTGGCCTTGGGTACAGTGGTCTGCAGGAGGAGACAACCCCAAGGTGTGGACTGAGGCATGAAGTCAGAAGATGGGGTATCTGATGGGGAGGCCAAGTGCTTGTAGATATTTCCTGCCTTGAGCAGTGATTCCAGGTATTGGAATGGCCTCACCAGCAGGGAGAAGAAGCAACAGGACCGTAATGCCCCTCGAGGAAAAGCTGGCTTTGGCTGGTTCTAGGTGATCTCTCTTTTATGACCTCCTGCTCTAGCTTAATTAACGTTATTCTCTTTTGGAGATAGTGACAATTCAAAGTGAATGTAGTCCCACAGCTTTGTACACGCCAACATGTCATCTTAAATAAGAGCTCCCATCCTGCACCCCCTATAGTGTCCCCTGACATGGTAGGATGGGGTGACCACCAAGACAGAAGTTGTCCGAACACCTGCACGGCAGGTCTCCTTAGCCTCGGGCGCATGGCAACTGCAGCCAGCGCCAGTCAGGAAGCCTTGAGTTAATAGGCGAAGATTTAAGCCACGATCTAGACTGGCTGCCTTCCACACAGTCCCTGATGTAACCTTAGTAACATGTTATTACCCATTTTCCAGATGATGGAACACATTTCAAGACATGGCTATAGAAGAAGAACATGGCTTTGGCTCCACGCTTCTGCTGACACCGAAGCCCAGGCCCTTTTCCATGCTGCTCATTCTTAGTAAAGGCCGGTCATCCATGGCCAATTTCAAGCTCTAAGAAATCCAAATTCATTCGCAACAAGAAGGCCAAGACCCCAACAAGCTACCATTATGTCATTCACTTGATCTGGGCCAAGGCCCCAAAGTTTCGGGTAGCCTCTACCCCTCTAAAATCCACAGCAAAGACACTCTTCTGTGGTCTGGGAAAGCACTACATTCTGGCCAGGTCATGGCTCTGAGCAGCAAGGGTCAGCATGCCTCCTGCCCCACCTGTGGGCATGGCCCTCAAGCCCACCTGTCCTTCCAGGACACACACACACACACACGCCCTGGCCCACATAAGCAAGCCTGTTAGATCTCCCTTGTGCCATTGAGGAAACCCACCACTAGCTGGTTGATGTTTTGGCACAGCGTGTGGTCATGCACCAGGCGCTAACTCTCTGGCCTCGGGTTGCTTCCCTGTACGTGTATCATAGGATTCCATGAATTAATTCCTACAAAGTGCTGATGACAACTCATAATACCTATTCAACCTAAGGTAGCTACTATTTTTATTACCTCCATTTATCCTAAAGCAATCATCAGAGATTTAATCACAAAGTCACCTAAACAGTCTTTATCCTAGCAAAGAATTTTGGAAATAAACTAGATGACTCATCACGGGATGAATGAGATAAATTAAGTTACCTCCATATAATGCAATGGGACACAACAGCTAAACATCAGAGACGGGAGGAATATTTATTCTCCAAGGGAAAATGTTTGCAACGTATTATCAGTATTTCACAAAATGCCCCTAAGAAGACCAAAGGAGGGTGAACACACCCCCCCAGAGGGTTTTGGGGGTACAGTTCTTTTCCGTCTCCTGTATTTACTAAAAGAAAAAAAAAAAATCCAGTTGCAAATTTAGTACCTAATCTACAATGTGTCCATGTGTTTGTTTTCACAACTTTTTTTTCAAAAGACTTTCTACTGAGTAAGAGTGCCCTCTAGGACAAAGTCTCAAGTTTATTCTATGGCCTCCTGGGGCACCCCTAGGAATGCATCTACCCCAGTAGTAAAATAAATAAATACACTGAAATCTATAAATTACCAAGCATGTGTAGGAAACCCTATTTTAGTAGAAACAGCCACAACAAGCATAAAGACAAAGACCATCCATCAAAATGGTACCAGGAATTAATTTCAGGGGAGTGGAGATAGAGATAACTTTGCTTTCTTCTTTATCTATATGTTCAATTTTTTTATATTTTAAGAGAAACCTGAACTGACTTATATGGGAATCCTATCAACCTTGGAATCAGGATCTTCCAGCCAGCTGGCCTAACAGCCCCCAGCCTGGGATCAGCATGAGTCCAGAGCAGGCCAGCCTGAGTGGAGAGAGTGGGGGCAGCATGGCCTGGAGGTAAAAAGTCTGGGTCTTGGGTCTGAGTCCTCTACTCCTCACCAGATGGGTGACGACCCCACAGAGCCGCAGCTCCCCTGAGAAGGCCCTAAGTTCTCAAAGTACACAACACACCGGACAGCAAGGATTAGCTCCCTATCAACCCTATTTACCAAAGAACACAGAGCACAGCCAATAACCTGTCCCTCTGGGGCGGTCCCCCGAGGTTTCCAGAAGGGTAACCACTTAATGTAAGGCCTTCTCAGCTGCCAATCAACTCACTCTTCCACTGTTCATCTAAGGGATCTCTCCAGAAGCTGGGCCTCCCTGTACCAGCTACTGCATGGGGGTTTTCAGCTATATATGGGGGCACTGATTATGCTTATTTGGGGACTTTACCCTATCTCCCCTTGTCCTGAAAATGGAACCCACCTCCGCCCTCTACCCTACACCTTCCACCACTCCATTCTCTATAACAGTAGCTTCCAGTTTTTTGGCAATGACTGAGGCCATGATTAATTCATTTCATATGCAATTCTGTACACACACACACACACACATATAACTGTGCGTGTGTGTGTGTGTATAAAACTGAAACAAGTTTTATAAAGCTATACTTACCCTTTCTACATGCAGTAGACTCCAACATTTTCTATTCTATCATTTTTTTTTTTTTGTCTTTTTTTGCTATTTCTTTGGGCCACTCCCGCAGCATATGGAGGTTCCCAGGCTAGGGGTTGAATCAGAGCTGTAGCCACTGGCCCACGCCAGAGCCACAGCAACGCGGGATCCGAGCCGCGTCTGCAACCTACACCACAGCTCACGGCAACGCTGGATCGTTAACCCGCTGAGCAAGGGCAGGGACCGAACCGAAACCTCATGGTTCCTAGTCGGATTCGTTAACCACTGTGCCACAACGGGAACTCCTATTCTATCATTTTTTAATGCTGGTCATAACTCACTAAATTGATTTCAGGACCCCTGGTTTTTGTTTTGGGGTTTATTTTAAGCTTATTTACTTTTTAGGCCATGCGCACAGCATGCAGAAGTTCCTAGGCCAGGGATCGAACCAGCACCACAGCAGCGACCCGAGCCACAGCAATGACAATGCTGGATCCTTAACCCGCTGGACCACTGGGGAACTCCAGAACCCATGATGGTTTTAAATATACCGCTTTACAACATGCAAGTCTATGATTTGGTTTGCTCAACTTTTTTTTATTTTTTTTATTTTCTTTATTTTTATTTTTTTGTCTTTTTGCTATTTCTTTGGGCCACTCCCGCGGCATATGGAGGTTCCCAGGCTAGGGGTTGAATCGGAGCTGTAGCCACCGGCCTACGCCACAGCCACAGCAACGTGGGATCCGAGCCGCGTCTGCAACCTACACCACAGCTCACAGCAACGCCGGATCGTTAACCCACTGAGCAAGGGCAGGGACCGAACCCGCAACCTCATGGTTCCTAGCCGGATTCGTTAACCACTGCGCCACGACGGGAACTCCCTCAATTTTTTTTTAAAAGAACATTTTCTAGAACATATCAGGTGGAACCCTATACAACTGCCGGTATTCAAAGGGCCAAAAATAGTAATTTCATATGATTCAACCTAATAATTACATATGAACCAAACTAGGGGACTCAACTGCCCAGTTTGCCTTTTGAAAGCTAATCCTGAATTTGACAAATTTTATCAACTGGGCTACACGATGAAAGTACATTATTATGCACAAAAAGAAAGATAGCACCTGAAATAGACTGGACTGGTCACTGAGAGATGGTCTGAGCCACACCTTAAAAGGAAACAACAACAGAGAGATGCTGTGAGAACTGAATGAGCTCATATATGTTAAAGGCCTTGCAAATGATATGGTATAAATAATATTTTCATTTTCATAAGTAGTAAATCATAAGAGTCCCAGCCAAATAAGATGATAAAACAACAGCCAACATCTTTTGAAGGTTTATTTCATGCTAAGAACTTTTTAAGCAGATCAATCTAGGCCTCTGCAACCACCCTTTGAGGTAGGTATTCTTGTCCCCATTTTCCAGATGAAAGCAAGTGTGGCTCTGATCATTAGAAGTGTTGGCCCAAGGAGTTCTCGTCGTGGCGCAGTGGTTAACGAATCCGACTAGGAACCATGAGGTTGCGGGTTCGGTCCCTGCCCTTGCTCAGCGGGTTAACGATCCAGCGTTGCCGTGAGCTGTGGTGTAGGTTGCAGACGCGGCTCGGATCCCGCGTTGCTGTGGCTCTGGCGTAGGCCAGTGGCTACAGCTCCAATTCAACCCCTAGCCTGGGAACCTCCATATGCCGCGGGAGTGGCCCAAAAAATAGCAACAACAACAACAAAGACAAAAGACAAAAAAAAAAAAAAAAAAAGAAGTGTTGGCCCAAGATTACACAGCCAGGAAGTAGAGGAGCTGGGTCTCTCTCACCCCAAAGCCAGTGCACTAATCAGCGCTGGGCTGCAATCTCCTCCATACCTACAACTTCCTCAAAAGTGGCCACCCCCAGGCCACACGAGGTGGGAAGAAATAACCCCCATGACACAGGGATATTGAAAGCACAGCGGTCCCTCGGCCAGCAGCAGGAAATGCAGCATCACCTTGCTGCCGTGGAAATGGGGGGACCGTCAGCACAGACTTCCCATCTCCTACAGTTAGAGCCCAGGATTATGTCTTTAGGTTTCCAGTGTTGGCATACAATAACTCCTCTTGGTCCTACAGAAAATGCGCCCAGAGATGGGAGGTGGCCACAGCCCAGTTGGCCAGGTCACAAGACAGGGATGCTCAAGGAGGACTCTGTTTAAGGAACATGGTCAATATTCCCAGGCTCTTTTGGGGTGAGGACCACACTGGCCACTCTTCAGTCACAACTTACGGTCATTTAACCTATATTAATTCAATTACATTAACATGTCAAAAAAGAAATATTATTTAAATAATGCTATCAGAGAAGCCTACAATGGAATTCTTTTACGGTGCAGCAGGTTAAGGATCTGGCATGGTCACTGCAGAGGCTCAGGTCACTTCTGCGGCACAGGTTTGATCCCCGGCCCGGGAACTTCCACATGCCAAAAAAAAAAAAGAAAGAGAGAAAAGCCTACATTGCTCCCCAATTTATACACACACACACACACACACACACACACACACACACACACATAATCCACTGTGGATTTAATCTCTTATAATCCAAATGAGAATTTTTTCTGACACAATTGGTGCAATGGGTTAAGAACCTGACTGCAGCAGCTCTGGTCAATGCAGAGGTGCGGGTTCAAATCCCAGTCAGGCGCAAAGGATTAAAGGATATAGTGTTGTAGTTCAGATTCAGTTCCCAGCCCAGGAAATTCCTTATGCCGAGAATACGGCCATTAAAAAAAAAAAAAAAAAAAAAATTCATAATTATGGCATTTTGCCCTAACTTTAAAATCTAACTCTTAAGTAAATGAAGTAATGTTCTTATATTTCCATACCCATTTACAAGGAACTTTAATATAATGTGACCTCATTTAACTAACCCATTTACCCTACGTGAGAGGTACTACTACGATTATTTTTTTAATGATTTTTATTTTTCCCATTAAAGCGGGTTTACAGGACTCTGTCAAATTTCTACTGTACAGTAAGGTGACCCAGTCGATGATTTTTAATTTTAGAAATGTCAACGCCAAGGATCATAAAGGTTAAGACACCTGCCCAGGATCACAAGCTAGCGAGACGGGGGAGCTGGGACTCCAGCCAGGCAGCCTGGCTCCAAGTGCTATATTCTCTTCACCACCCAGGGGTCTTATTTAGCTGAGTTTCTAAGGAACAAGGGCTGCATCTAAAATGGTTGGAAATATATATATATTTGCAACACAAATGAGAGACAAAGGATTAACTTCCTTAATTTCCAAAGAGCTTGTACAAATCAATAACAAAAAATCTCTTTTTTTTAATGAAAGGGAGTTAACCCCCAACCCAAAAAAAAGGAAGAAAGAAATGCAAATGGCCCAAAACAAAGAGAAAAAAAAAATGCTCAACTCAAAACTGAAGATATAAACCAAAGACAGGACACATTTTTTCATCTCTGGTATGCATTTAAAAATTTAACAATCCAGAGTTCCCATTGTGGCTCAGTGGTTAAAGAATCCGACCAGGAATCATGAGGTTTCAGGTTCAATCCCTGGCCTCGCTCAGTGGGTCAAGGATCTAGCATTGCTGTGAGCTGTGGTGTAGATCCCGAGTTGCTGTGGCTCTGGCATAGGCCAGTGGCTACAGCTCTGATTGGACCCATAGCCTAGGAACCTCCATACGCCACGGGTATGGCCCTAGAAAAGACAAAAAAAAAAAAAAAAAAAAATTAACAATCCTGTGGAGCTTTCTTGTGGTGCACCAAAGTTAAGGATCTGGCAGTGGGTTAGGATCTGGCATTGTCACTGTAGCGGCTCGGGTTGCTACTGTGGCGCAGGTTCAATCCCTTGCCCAGGAACTTCTACAAGCCACAGGTGTGACCAGGAAAAAAAAAACAAAACTGCTTTTAATTTAACAATCTTCAATTCAGCTGACAGGACAGAGAAACATTCTCCAAGCCTATGGGTGCAGGTACAAACTGGGGGAAATTTAACAGCTATCAAATTTTTAAATGCATGTTCCCTTAATCCAGCCATGTCAAAATTAGAAATTTAACTTATGGATATCTTCGTGAAGCTTACAAGAAATATGTACCAAAGGCACTCTCTGAAGCATGATTTATAAGGGAGGGTGGCGGGTGGGAAGGATTCTAAAAACAACTAAAGTGTCCATTGGTAGGGAAATGAACAAATATACTATGGTAAAGTCACACATCAGAACATAAGGCAGTCGTTTTAAAGAATGACTTAAAACCATTGGTACAGATATGAAATAATCTCCAAAATAACTAAGTCAATTAAAAGCCTAAGGAGAAAACAATACTTTACTGTAACTTTTTAAAAAGGTGAACATAGATAGACATTATATAGAAACATCCCCCCCCACCCCTCAGTGGGAGGAAACCAAAGATACTCACAATGGTTATCTCACTGAAAAGGACTGACTGATACTTTTCTAAATGTTACACAGTTTTAGATTGGAGGGTTTCTAACCTGCACTTCACAGACTTTTTTTTTTTTTTTTTTTTTTGCTTTTTAGGGCCGCACCCGGGGCATATGGAGGTTCCCAGGCTAGGGGTCTAATCAGAGCTACAGCTGCCAGCCTACACCACAGCCACAGCCACGCCAGATCCTCAACCCACTGAGTGAGGCCAGGATTCAAACCCGCAACCTCATGGTTCCTAGTCGGATTCGTTTCCGCTACGCCACGATGGGAACTCCCTTCACAGACTATTTTAAAGAGTCCCATGAAACCCCCGAACATGGATACAAAATTATAAAGGTGTGAATTTCTTTTAGGGAGAAGATTTTTCACTTTTACCTATTCCGTAAGGATATTAAACCTCCCCCTCCCCTGAAAGATTAGGAACCACCGCGTTAGACTCCGTACTAGTGCAGAGTTTTAATATTCACTCATTTCATCGACTCAGAAGCCATGAAATAACACTGGCGGGGGACTGGCACAGGCTCTCCGAAAAACACCACCCCATTCCTGCCCTGAAGAAGGAGATAGTTTGAGGCATAATAACGACATTGCCTGTTCAAGCCTCAGAAATGGCACCAGAGGACTGCTTCCCTCTAACAGGAAGAAGGAAAAGTGGAACTGAAAACTATTTGCATGTTTAAAATTAGACCTTCTGTGGGAGCTGACACTACTTTGCTTTCAAAGTGCCCCCCATCTGCTGTCTCGTTACCACCACCCCTCACCCAAGCATTTACATGCCATGGAAATTCTGAGACAATAGGATGACTAATAAGGAATGCTATCACTACTAAGGAAGTAATAACAAATTTCCTACAGCTCCCATCTTCCAGGGGGTTACCAGAAAAGCCACTGGAAAGCCATACGAGGAGGTGACAAAATTGCTGTTGGACTCTTCTGCTCTGAGACACCCCAACTTCCAGGGGTCTCCACTTAATTGGATTCAAAATTATATCCACCATCACCACTCCTTGGCCTTTTCTCCGGAGGGGCAGCAAGGACATCACGTGCACAGCCTGTATCACAACTGTGATTGGTTAGCTGGGGGTGATCAGAGTAATGCCACCCCCACATTACTTGCCTATAAGGGTCAAGAAGGCAGGCTGCCTCGCTCACTCATCACCTGGCCTCCACTCAGTGGCTGTTGCAACATCCAGTATGTCCCCAGTTTAAGCCATTTATCACATTTACAAGTTTTGCCATAATCGCACCATCTTTATGTAATTATTTATTCAATATTTTTTCTTTTTTTTTCAGACACACCCACAGCATGCGGAAGTTCCCAGGCCAGGGATGGAACTCACGCCCCGAAGTAACAATGAATCCTTAACCCACTGAGCGAGGCCAGGGATCGAACCCGAAACCTCATGGTTCCTAGTCGGATTCCTTAACCACTGAGCCACGATGGGAACTCCTCATCAACTTTTTCTTAAATTTAAAACAAATGTATTTACCATGACACAATATGTAACCTCACCCAACCTATAAAACACCGCTTGAAATGCAACTTACAATTTCTTTATGACTGCCCCCCTAAAGTAAATAATTATTAACATTTTAGAAAAATGTTCTGTGAGTCAAGTTCATTCTGCACACCCCCAGGGTTATTTTGCACTACTCTGTGGGAAACACTTAATAAATATTTGTTCTATGAATTAATGATTTGAAGGCCCACGTCCTCTCCCCAGATAACAGCAGCAGCCACAACTAGCAACCGAGGCTTCGATTTTATACAGCGGTTCCTCTTCTATCTTACTTGATCCTCTCAACCACCCAGAGAAGCAGGAAGTATTAGTCCCATTTTCCAGATAAGGAAATGAGGAGTCACAGAGGTTAAGTGGCCTGCCCAAGTTTTATGCAGCAACTAAGTGGCAGAGCGAGGACCCAACTCCATGTCCTTCCATCCCAGACTCCATTCTGTCTCCACTAAAGCACGCCCACCTTGCAAAGTCAGGGTCCCAAAGAAACAGGAGGGGGAGAAAAGGTATCTGGGTTGTCCATGTTACAAATGGAGCGGGTTCTACAGTGCTTGGGATGCAGAGAACCCAAAGTGACTTCCTGCCCCATTGGGGTTCAGACTCTACAAGCCTGTCCTTCACCACAAAAGTCTGTCACCTCCTCTCTAGCTGCACACTAAAGATATTTTCTAAAACACATGAATCCCTCCAGCAGAGGACAGTAAACTGGGGTGTCAGAGACAGCAGACCCGGCTCTGCCACATCCAAGTTATAAATGAATCTTTAGCAAGTTCTGAACTCAAGTTTTCTCCCCGATAAAATGGGACTGTGAGCAGCACCTACCTCTTACTTATTTCTGAAATGGTCAAATGAAATAATGCATTAAAACCCTTAGCACAGTGTCTGCCACATATAATGACACCTATTAATTATAATATTATCAGCAGCATTCTGTTAGAAGGGAAATGCACAGAAAATTGCCTCTTACCCTGCACTCAAACTAATTCCCTTGGCCAAGCAGTGAATGAACTAAGTAAGTAATTGCTGATAATGTGCTGGCTAAACCCAGGCCTACGGTCATTTAGCAAGTCTGTCTGGGCCTCAAGCCCCAAGCAAAAATTACTTTTAGGAGCTAAATAACCTCTTTGCTGACCGAAATTGCTCGCTCGGGAGTCAGGATTCTCTCTGCTAAGGAAACCTTGGGTATTCTGTGGTTATCTTTGTTGTGGGGCTAAACCTGAAGTCAGCTCAAAGTCACAGTCTAACTTCAAACCAATTTGCTCTGTTTTCTTAAACTGTCTGCAAATGAAACATAATCATTTGGTTTTTCCGTTGTTGTTCTGAAAGAAAACAAAAATATTTGAAGTCACCCCTATGAGAATTTAACCAGCAACTTCAAGGGGAGTCAAAATATTTTTCGTACCCTGCATCAAACAGGTAGGTAAGCAGGCTTAAGGATTAGCTATAGCAGATAATAAACACAAACAGTTATTATTCACCAGGAAACAAGGAAACAAAGGACAAGCAAATCCAAAACACTATAATACCAACAAAACAGCTATCAGTCACCAGCTTTTTTTTCATTTTAAAGCAGCCCACTATCAGGCTGATTTTATAAAGAATCTGTCAGGACTACTTTTCTTGAGAGAAGAAGGCAAGGGGAGAAAAATCGCTTTGTCACATTGCCTAAAACATACACACAAACCAAAATTAGTGTGCAAAAATGCTAGAAGAATGGGTGAAGTCACTGCAACCAGCAAAGTCCTCATATTGCAATCACCTCTGGCCATCCTTCCTGTCTTCAAGAAGAGGAATGAGATGCCAGGTTCAAAAATGGCTTTTCCGTCCCTACTAAGCACTGAGCCTTCTAGCGTGTCAGCTCCCCAGCTTATGTCCCCATCCTCATTAATGCCTAAACAGAGCTGCACATTGTCCACAATGTGCCAATTTTTTAAGCTGCTACAGTCGATTCTACTTTCAAATACACACACACACACACACACACACTTGAAGCCTTACAAAATCGATCAAGTGTTTGGGAGGCAATCAGATACCTTCACCCACATATCCTAAATGTACCAGCTTCAGAAATCTCAAATAAGACTTTCAATCTCAAATATGATTTGACTTTGAAAAACTCAATTTACACCCACCGTTTCAGGAGTACACAATGAGGCAGGGCTGTGCCTATAGTAAAATTAAAAGCAAAGTGAAAACATGGGGAGAAAAACAAAAAAGCATCACGAATCTGAGGCACGAGCCAGTGACAGGTTCCAGCCCCAGCTGTCTTGCCAGGTGACCTCAGCCCAATCGTTTTCTTCCGTGGGCCTCAATATCCCTATCTTAAAAAAAATAGAAAAAGAAAAAAAATGAGAGGTTTGAGCTCTGTTGAAGTCTAGTCCAGCTCAAAAATGCACTGATTCCCTGAAAGAGCCAAAATGAACCGTGGAATATGGATTTTGAAGATGCTTTGTCAGAAAGCCTTGTAGATTTCCTCGTTTATAATATATCCAAAAACAAGAAATAAAAAGAGTCCTCTTGAGTTTCTATAGAACAATTTAGAGAGGAAGGAAATATCTGAATAGGGGACAAGTGTAGCGTGGCAAGATGCTACTGAAATACAAGGAAGGATTGGGCAAGAAATAAATTTACCCAAGAAAGTTTTCGCTGATTCAAAGCACAGCTAGGAACTACCACAGCCCAAGCAAAAACAGTAAATAAAACAATAAAATATGTATTACTAAAGTAAACTAAAAATAAATGACGATCAAGTATGTCTTTAGTATTAACTTTGGTACAAGAGATCTTCAATATGAAGCAATTTTTTTTTCATCTTATATACTGTTCTTCATCAATTTCTTTACAGGGACAGGGAGAAGACAGTTCACACACTCTGTACCTTAATGATAATCCCATTTGGATACGCTTTAATGTTTACAAAGCTCTTTCAGACACTAGCCAGTGAAAACCCCTCCATGGGGCAAGTGGTGTTACACCCATACGACCAAAGCTATTAACTGAGGACGGAGGAGACTAAAGGGCAGGACCAACCTGAACCTGGCCCTGGAGCTGGTCTTCTGACACCTAATCCAATATTCTCTGCAGGAGGTCACAGTGCCTTCCAAGGCCTTCAGGAGAGCCAGTTCAAAGCCTGCCCAGGAAAACTGTAGGGGACATTAACATCCAGAACGCCCCTTGGGTGCTGAGAGTTAAGCAGCCCCCAGGCCCCAACTGCCTTCTGGTCCTGCCTGCTGGGTTGCATTGCTTCCCCAAGGCTGATGTTTCCGCTCTCAAACAATCCTTGTTATTTGAGCTTGGAAAAGAATCAGAAAAAAATATATAGATATATACATACATATGGATAACTGAATAAACTCTATGTCTGAAACTAACACGAGACTGTAAATCAACTGCACTTCAATAAGAAAGAAGGAAGGAAAAAAGGAAGGAAGGAAGGAAGGCAGGCGGGCAGGCAGGCTGGGGGGGTGGGGGGAGCCTGAAAAAAAAAAAAAGTTTTTCCCGAAACCTGGTTCCACCCTAGCCAATAACTCACTTCCCAGGTTTCAAACACCATGTCTTTAGAGCTGCTGTCTGTATAAAATAAGAGTTTCCTTTATGAAATGCACGACGACAGGGTATCACCAGGGCCCTGTCCACTGCAGGTTCAAGACCCCAGCAGGCTCCTAGAAGGCTGTGAGGACGAACTCGCTGGCTCGGCTCCTGAAGCAGGGCCGGGTGATGCTACTCCTTCACTTCTCTCCCTGCAGTTCCCTATCTGTGAAATGGGGACGTCTCCCAGCTGCCCAGCCTTAGCCCCAGAGGGAACATCTTTGAAGGGGAAACAGCCCTTTCAGAAAGGTCGATCACCAAACGCCAGGCACAGCATTATCTGAAAAGCGAAGCTCGAAAACAGGGCGAGGAGGGGGTAGCCGGCGCCCACAAAGCACAAATTAAGCACCCAGGGAAGACAGCAGCTGCTCCGGGGAGAGGACCGTCGCCCGGAGGCACGCCTGCGAGTGGCCACCTTCTCCCGGGGCTGGGAACTTTCCCCAAAAGCAGCGCCCTCCGTCCAGAGGCCCCGGCCTCGCCCGCCGCCCGGCCCCGGCTCCCCCCCGGCCGCCGCCACTGCCCTTCGGCCCGGCCCCTGGGGCCCCCAAAGGCCGGGTCGGAGGTCGGCCGCGGCTTGGCCAGGCCCACTGGGCTCCGCGTAGGGAGCCCTCAGCAAACACGCCCCCTCCGGCCGCCCCGGGCGGGTGAGCCGGGCCCTCGCCGGCCAGATGTGACCAGCTTCGGGCAGGGCCGGGCCAGAGACGGCCTGCAGCCCTCGCGAGGGCGGCCACCGGGAGGCTCCGGGAACCCTGGGACCCCAGAGCCCGCCGCCCTTCCTCGGGTACGGGGCAGCCGGGGAAGGGGCTCAGTCGCCGGCGTGAGAGGCTGGCCTCCAAGAGGGGGGCCCCGAGGGCGCTGCCCCCCCCCCCGCCGCCTCCCCGATCCTCTCAGGCAGGGCGCACCGGGCAGGTGCAGGGGCTGCCAGTCCCGCCCCCATCCTCCTGCCCCCCCCACCCCCGCCCGGGCCCAGCCGGCGGCTCACCTGGCCCAGGCGCAACAGCAGCAGCAGCGGCGGCAGCGCCCAGAGCAGCCCGGGCGAACGCGGAGGCGGCCGCGCCTCCCGCGCCGCCGGCTTCATGCCCCGCGCGCCCTGGAACGTGCCCCGGACGCGCGAGTCGGGCCCCGCCGTGCGCCCGAGCCCCGGCGCCCTCGTCGCCGCCTCCAGCCACCGCCTCCGCCTCCTCCTCCTCCAGCCGGTCCGCCTTGTCCCCGCTCCGCCCGCCCCGGGCTTCCCCGGGGACATGGCAGCGGCGGCGGCGGCGGCCACACCGCCGAGCCTGGCGCGGCTGCCGCGGGGGGGATGCGTCCCTGGGCGCGCAGGGGCTTCGCTGGGCGGAGCGAGCGGCGCCCACCCCCCGCGCACGGCGCCCTGATCCCGGCTTCTGCGGCTCCGGCGGCTCCCGCTGCCTCCTCCGCGCGTCATGCGGCTCCGGCTGCAGGGAGCCGCGACGAGCGCTCAGCCCCCTCCCTTCCCCCTCCCCCTCTGAATATTCATCGCTTCCTCCCGCCCGGGCCGGCCCGGCGGCTGCCGAGCACCGCGGCCCCTCGCCGCCCTCCTGCAGCAGCCCCCGCCCCCGCCGAGGCGGCCCGGCGGCGGGGAGGGGGCGGCGGCGCGCCCCGCGCGCGCCCGGGCGGCTCCCCTCAGGCGGGCAGAGGAAGCGCCCCCGCCTTGCCCGCCCTCTCCGCCCAGCCCTCCCACATTCCTGGGACTCAGCACCCGGGACGCGACTCGGCCTCTCTCGAGCCACGAGCCGGCACCCCTCGGCCCCGCTCTTGGCCCCGGGTTTGGGTCACCAGATGCTGAGCGAGAGCCCTGCCGTGGGCACAGCCAGGCCTGCGCTGAGCAACCCGGCGAAGGCCTGGCTGACCTGGCCAAAGGGTGGGCTTGGAGGTGCGTGAACCCCGAAATTGCAGGGGACCGGCAGTGCGTTGTGTTCTCCCCGCCCCCACCCCGGGCCGGGGAGGCAGAGAGCTGGCCTTGGAGCGGGTCCAGTGGTCAGGACCCCAGCTCTGGCAGATGGCAAACCTGGCTCTGCCAGTAGTACTAGCTGTGTGACCCGGGGAGAGGCATTTCACAGCTCTGGGTCTCCTTTCCTCCTCTGTGAAGTGAGGGCAAATACTAGTGGTACTTGGCTAGAGAGACGTGACTATTACGTGAGATAATGAACGGAAAAGTCCTAAACACCCAGCCTGACACGGACACAGCGTGGGCCTCAGTAAACTAAAATTAGGTCCTCTAGCAGCTTGCATCACATCGTCAAAGAAGTCCACAGCTGAAACGGGTTAAAGATTATTGCAAATTTTACTGTTATCCCCATGCACAGAGGCGGGCACTGAGGGACTGGGAGGCTAACTAAGCCTCTTGCCCAAGGAAAAGAAATGAAAGGGCCCAAACCAAGAGGTGCTGGGGAGGGAGAGGTGAATTCCAACCAGAAAGAGAGGTGACACTTGAGCTGGGCTTTGAAGGATGGGTTGAATTTCACTAGGCTGATAGAGGGGGGCAGTGTCTCAGGAAGTGGGAGCAACTTGGCAAAAAAACAGGAGTCCGATGCTTCCCGGGCCTTCTGAAAAGCAGGGACTGGAAGGTTGGAGGGTTCACATGTCCAGGAAACTTTGAAAGGCAGAATAATAAGTCTGGGCTGGATCTGATGTGCTGTAGAGCGCAAACCAGGTGTCCAACGCTGCCTCCAGGCACCCCTTGTGCCTCAGGTTCCCCTCTGTGAGATGGGAACACACCTTCACTTAAAGGGTCTAGGCAGCTCCTACCAGGACCACACACACTGAAAACAGAAGATAAGGGGAGGTCACCTGTTTACCTAACACTCCTTGCCACCTTTTGTTTGCACATGATGTCTTTATCATAATCACCAGGAATTCTGTTCCTTCCTGACTCCTCCCCTTCTTGGAGCAAAGACAGGTGGTTTGAAAGGTGTTCCTGAGCGGAGATGGCCAGAGAGAAGGAAAGCAAGACTTAACTGCCCACACTACCAGGTCTTCCGATTGCCCCAGATTCTCACAGATCCTGCAGACTCTAAGGATCCATCCGGCCCTCCACAGCTTCATGGCTGGGGTCTGCAAGCAACTCTGGGAACACCAGTGTGTCCTTTAATTTTTCTCCCAGATGAAATGTATGTTCATGGCTGCGTCGGTTGGAGCAGGATTTCCTCATTACGTAGTGATAAAAGAGAATAAACAGTCTTCTCAGTAAAGGGAGTTACAACCTGAATAGTAAACTACCTGTTCAGTCATAAACAGCTCTCCCTGGATGAATGAGCTATAAGAGACATGAAATTAATCCTGAGTAGGTGCCATCTAAACTGTCCGAGGGCAGGGGTCGGGCCTTTTTCTCCCGTGGTTGCCTTTCAACCCCTTACTCGTTGCCTTACCCAAAGCAGCTTCTCAGTATCTGTGACCCTGCATGATGTATAAATTTTACAATCATCATTTTTTAAATATATATATATAAATTTATAATTGTATTAATTTTTTTAAAAATTTTAATGTATCTAAATTTTATCCAAGGTAGT